>NW_026778209.1:1200000-1800000 GCF_025265405.1 Mesoplodon densirostris
CCCTCAACAGATTTTTGGACGATAGTTGTCCTTTATCACTCTGCCAGTTTGTGAATTGCTGTGCCCCTGAGCTCCATTTCTCAACTCGTTTTTTGTGAGCTGAACGCAAGTCCAAAATTTTGGATCATGTCCTATACTGGTTCCCGGTGGGTGGCTGAGACTTTGGTTAATTCTTCTTCCTGCCGGGAAATTAGAGTGACATGTGCCCGTCCAAATGCCTAACAGCTACTCTCTCATGGGTTCTCCCTCGTCCCTTCCATCCTCTGCCAAATTGGGAACCTGTGCAAACCAGGAGGTTAAAGGGCCTGTCTCTCCAAGTTGGGAGATTGATAGTAAGGCAGTTGGAAAGTCAAACTGGAGCACCAGGAGAGGGACTATTCGTTGAGTTTTAGAAACCTTTCGTATTCACAGTGTGTCCATTCTCTAGGTTTCCTGTACATGTTATAGCTGTAGTAATATTCCCTTGAACCTGGAGAGTTGGGACCCATGGAATGGGGGCCATGCATTATTGCTTGAAAGGGTCTGCATTTGCTCACCCAATCTCACCAATCCTCTCAGTCCCAAGTGTCCAGCCTTATGCCACATCCAGCTGTCATTGTAGATAGGGTCTT
Source organism: Mesoplodon densirostris (assembly GCF_025265405.1). Lineage (NCBI taxonomy): Eukaryota > Metazoa > Chordata > Mammalia > Artiodactyla > Ziphiidae > Mesoplodon > Mesoplodon densirostris. The sequence continues at coordinate 1,200,612 of NW_026778209.1, forward strand.
TCCAGGTTTCCTCAGACACCCTGAAGGAATTGTAAAGAATTTCCCTGTTTTTTGGTTTTGCTTTTTAAATTCCTTTTTATAGTGGGTTTGAGCTGATTCTCGCTTCCATGTTTATGCCACTCTAGACACACTTGATTCCCTTATGGAGACATATCAATACATAGGTTTTAAGATTCTTACTAGTCAGATATATTCCTCTGTGGGAAATATGGGGTTTTGAGTCTCTTTCACTAAGGAAGGTGTCGGTCTTTTCAATTCCAAAGTTGGTTTTTGAAACGGTCCCTGTGCTTATATCAAACTCTGGTTTTATGCATCACCCCACCTCTCCTTCCCCTTTATGCAGGCATAAGAGTGTTTTCTAAATGTGAGACTCTGTTCTCTTTCCTAACTCAGTTCACGTGTAGCCATGTTTACAGGATCTTCATAAGTGATATCTTATGATAAGTTTCTTTTTCTGTGTGACTTATTTCACTTAGAATCATCGTACCTGAATCCACTCACTTTGCTGCTACTGGTCTTATGACATTGATTTCATGGCTGAGGGATATTCCATCGTACGTAAGTACCACAATGTTTTGAACCATTTTTATATTTCCTGGGATATTTAAGGTGTACCCAAGTTGAGGTTCTTGTAGCCAGTGCAGCCCTAAATTTGGAGGTGGCTCTTTCTTATTGATTTTCAGTTTTCCCAAGGTATATTCCCTAGACTGGAAGTGGCCTTGGCTCTGTAGCTCTGTTGTTTACTTGTTTTAGGGAACACAATGCACTCCTCCAGTGAGGCAGTTGGCAATTTACATCCCGCCCATCAGCATAACAAGGCTCCCTGTTCTCCAGGGCCTGTCTTGCCTTTCTGGTTTTTACACATTTTGTGGATGTCCCTTTTGACCGGTGGGAAGTGATACTTCTTTGTAGTGCAGATTTGCATTGCCCGCTTGCTTGCTTGGCCAAAAAGGGCGTATGCGTTTTCTCCTGAATATATTCAGGAGAAAACGCATACGCCCTTTTTGGCCAAGTGCACCATTGTCCAAGTTGTGCCCCTCTTCCTGTGCTTTACAGGCGATTCCAACGTACCTCTTGAAATCTGTTTCCTGCTATTTTGCCTCACTTTCAAGTCCGCCTCGTTGACTTCCCTCAACAGATTTTTGGACGATAGTTGTCCTTTATCACTCTGCCAGTTTGTGAATTGCTGTGCCCCTGAGCTCCATTTCTCAACTCGTTTTTTGGGAGCTGAACGCAAGTCCAAAATTTTGGATCATGTCCTATACTGGTTCCCGGTGGGTGGCTGAGACTTTGGTTAATTCTTCTTCCTGCCGGGAAATTAGAGTGACATGTGCCCGTCCAAATGCCTAACAGCCACTCTCTCATGGGTTCTCCCTCGTCCCTTCCATCCTCTGCCAAATTGGGAACCTGTGCAAACCAGGAGGTTAAAGGGCCTGTCTCTCCAAGTTGGGAGATTGATAGTAAGGCAGTTGGAAAGTCAAACTGGAGCACCAGGAGAGGGACTATTCGTTGAGTTTTAGAAACCTTTCGTATTCACAGTGTGTCCATTCTCTAGGTTTCCTGTACATGTTATATCTGTAGTAATATTCCCTTGAACATGGAGAGTTGGGACCCATGGAATGGGGGCCATGCATTATTGCTTGAAAGGGTCTGCATTTGCTCACCCAATCTCACCAATCCTCTCAGTCCCAGGTGTCCAGCCTTATGCCACATCCAGCTGTCATTGTAGATAGGGTCTTTCCAGGTTTCCTCAGACACCCTGAAGGAATTGTAAAGAATTTCCCTGTTTTTTGGTTTTGCTTTTCAAATTCCTTTTTATAGTGGGTTTGAGCTGATTCTCGCTGCCATGTTTATGCCACTCTAGACACACTTGATTCCCTTATGGAGACATATCAATACATAGGTTTTATGATTCTTTCTAGTCAGATATATTCCTCTGTGGGAAATATGGGGTTTTGAGTCTCTTTCACTGAGGAAGGTGTCGGTCTTGTCAATTCCAAAGTTGGTTTTTGAAACGGTCCCTGTGCTTATATCAAACTCTGGTTTTATGCATCACCCCACCTCTCCTTACCCTTTATGCAGGCATAAGAGTGTTTTCTAAATGTGAGACTCTGTTCTCTTTCCTAACTCAGTTCACGTGTAGCCATGTTTACAGGATCTTCATAAGTGATATCTTATGATAAGTTTCTTTTTCTGTGTGACTTATTTCACTTAGAATCATCGTACCTGAATCCACTCACTTTGCTGCTACTGGTCTTATGACATTGATTTCATGGCTGAGGGATATTCCATCGTACGTAAGTACCACAATGTTTTGAACCATTTTTATATTTCCTGGGATATTTAAGGTGTACCCAAGTTGAGGTTCTTGTAGCCAGTGCAGCCCTAAATTTGGAGGTGGCTCTTTCTTATTGATTTTCAGTTTTCCCCAGGTATATTCCTTAGACTGGAAGTGGCCTTGGCTCTGTAGCTCTGTTGTTTACTTGTTTTAGGGAACACAATGCACTCCTCCAGTGAGGCAGTTGGCAATTTACATCCCGCCCATCAGCATAACAAGGCTCCCTGTTCTCCAGGGCCTGTCTTGCCTTTCTGGTTTTTACACATTTTGTGGATGTCCCTTTTGACCGGTGGGAAGTGATACTTCTTTGTAGTGCAGATTTGCATTGCCCGCTTGCTTGCTTGGCCAAAAAGGGCGTATGCGTTTTCTCCTGAATATATTCAGGAGAAAACGCATACGCCCTTTTTGGCCAAGTGCACCTTTGTCCAAGTTGTGTCCCTCTTCCTGTGCTTTACAGGCGATTCCAACGTACCTCTTGAAATCTGTTTCCTGCTATTTTGCCTCACTTTCAAGTCCGCCTCGTTGACTTCCCTCAACAGATTTTTGGACGATAGTTTTCCTTTATCACTCTGCCAGTTTGTGAATTGCTGTGCCCCTGAGCTCCATTTCTCAACTCGTTTTTTGTGAGCTGAACGCAAGTCCAAAATTTTGGATCATGTCCTATACTGGTTCCCGGTGGGTGGCTGAGACTTTGGTTAATTCTTCTTCCTGCCGGGAAATTAGAGTGACATGTGCCCGTCCAAATGCCTAACAGCTACTCTCTCATGGGTTCTCCCTCGTCCCTTCCATCCTCTGCCAAATTGGGAACCTGTGCAAACCAGGAGGTTAAAGGGCCTGTCTCTCCAAGTTGGGAGATTGATAGTAAGGCAGTTGGAAAGTCAAACTGGAGCACCAGGAGAGGGACTATTCGTTGAGTTTTAGAAACCTTTCGTATTCACAGTGTGTCCATTCTCTAGGTTTCCTGTACATGTTATAGCTGTAGTAATATTCCCTTGAACCTGGAGAGTTGGGACCCATGGAATGGGGGCCATGAATTATTGCTTGAAAGGGTCTGCATTTGCTCACCCAATCTCACCAATCCTCTCAGTCCCAAGTGTCCAGCCTTATGCCACATCCAGCTGTCATTGTAGATAGGGTCTTTCCAGGTTTCCTCAGACACCCTGAAGGAATTGTAAAGAATTTCCCTGTTTTTTGGTTTTGCTTTTGAAATTCCTTTTTATAGTGGGTTTGAGCTGATTCTCGCTGCCATGTTTATGCCACTCTAGACACACTTGATTCCCTTATGGAGTCATATCAATACATAGGTTTTAAGATTCTTACTAGTCAGATATATTCCTCTGCGGGAAATATGGGGTTTTGAGTCTCTTTCACTGAGGAAGGTGTCGGTCTTGTCTATTCCAAAGTTGGTTTTTGGAACGGTCCCTGTGCTTATATCAAACTCTGGTTTTATGCATCACCCCACCTCTCCTTCCCCTTTATGCAGGCATAAGAGTGTTTTCTAAATGTGAGACTCTGTTCTCTTTCCTAACTCAGTTCACGTGTAGCCATGTTTACAGGATCTTCATAAGTGATATCTTATGATAAGTTTCTTTTTCTGTGTGACTTATTTCACTTAGAATTATCGTACCTGAATCCACTCACTTTGCTGCTACTGGTCTTATGACATTGATTTCATGGCTGAGGGATATTCCATCGTACGTAAGTACCACAAAGTTTTGAACCATTTTTATATTTCCTGGGATATTTAAGGTGTACCCAAGTTGAGGTTCTTGTAGCCAGTGCAGCCCTAAATTTGGAGGTGGCTCTTTCTTATTGATTTTCAGTTTTCCCCAGGTATATTCCCTAGACTGGAAGTGGCCTTGGCTCTGTAGCTCTGTTGTTTACTTGTTTTAGGGAACACAATGCACTCCTCCAGTGAGGCAGTTGGCAATTTACATCCCGCCCATCAGCATAACAAGGCTCCCTGTTCTCCAGGGCCTGTCTTGCCTTTCTGGTTTTTACACATTTTGTGGATGTTCCTTTTGACCGGTGGGAAGTGCTACTTCTTTGTAGTGCAGATTTGCATTGCCCGCTTGCTTGCTTGGCCAAAAAGGGCGTATGCGTTTTCTCCTGAATATATTCAGGAGAAAACGCATACGCCCTTTTTGGCCAAGTGCACCATTGTCCAAGTTGTGCCCCTCTTCCTGTGCTTTACAGGCGATTCCAACGTACCTCTTGAAATCTGTTTCCTGCTATTTTGCCTCACTTTCAAGTCCGCCTCGTTGACTTCCCTCAACAGATTTTTGGACGATAGTTGTCCTTTATCACTCTGCCAGTTTGTGAATTGCTGTGCCCCTGAGCTCCATTTCGCAACTCGTTTTTTGGGAGCTGAACGCAAGTCCAAAATTTTGGATCCTGTCCTATACTGGTTCCCGGTGGGTGGCTGAGACTTTGGTTAATTCTTCTTCCTGCCGGGAAATTAGAGTGACATGTGCCCGTCCAAATGCCTAACAGCTACTCTCTCATGGGTTCTCCCTCGTCCCTTCCATCCTCTGCCAAATTGGGAACCTGTGCAAACCAGGAGGTTAAAGGGCCTGTCTGTCCAAGTTGGGAGATTGATAGTAAGGCAGTTGGAAAGTCAAACTGGAGCACCAGGAGAGGGACTATTCGTTGAGTTTTAGAAACCTTTCGTATTCACAGTGTGTCCATTCTCTAGGTTTCCTGTACATGTTATAGCTGTAGTAATATTCCCTTGAACCTGGAGAGTTGGGACCCATGGAATGGGGGCCATGCATTATTGCTTGAAAGGGTCTGCATTTGCTCACCCAATCTCACCAATCCTCTCAGTCCCAAGTGTCCAGCCTTATGCCACATCCAGCTGTCATTGTAGATAGGGTCTTTCCAGGTTTCCTCAGACACCCTGAAGGAATTGTAAAGAATTTCCCTGTTTTTTGGTTTTGCTTTTGAAATTCCTTTTTATATTGTGTTTGAGCTGATTCTCGCTGCCATGTTTATGCCACTCTAGACAGACTTGATTCCCTCATGGAGTCATATCAATACATAGGTTTTAAGATTCTTACTAGTCAGATATATTCCTCTGCGGGAAATATGGGGTTTTGAGTCTCTTTCACTGAGGAAGGTGTCGGTCTTGTCTATTCCAAAGTTGGTTTTTGGAACGGTCCCTGTGCTTATATCAAACTCTGGTTTTATGCATCACCCCACCTCTCCTTCCCCTTTATGCAGGCATAAGAGTGTTTTCTAAATGTGAGACTCTGTTCTCTTTCCTAACTCAGTTCACGTGTAGCCATGTTTACAGGATCTTCATAAGTGATATCTTATGATAAGTTTCTTTTTCTGTGTGACTTATTTCACTTAGAATCATCGTACCTGAATCCACTCACTTTGCTGCTACTGGTCTTATGACATTGATTTCATGGCTGAGGGATATTCCATCGTACGTAAGTACCACAATGTTTTGAACCATTTTTATATTTCCTGGGATATTTAAGGTGTACCCAAGTTGAGGTTCTTGTAGCCAGTGCAGCCCTAAATTTGGAGGTGGCTCTTTCTTATTGATTTTCAGTTTTCCCCAGGTATATTCCCTAGACTGGAAGTGGCCTTGGCTCTGTAGCTCTGTTGTTTACTTGTTTTAGGGAACACAATGCACTCCTCCAGTGAGGCAGTTGGCAATTTACATCCCGCCCATCAGCATAACAAGGCTCCCTGTTCTCCAGGGCCTGTCTTGCCTTTCTGGTTTTTACACATTTTGTGGATATCCGTTTTGACCGGTGGGAAGTGATACTTCTTTGTAGTGCAGATTTGCATTGCCCGCTTGCTTACATGGCCAAAAAGGGCGTATGCGTTTTCTCCTGAATATATTCAGGAGAAAACGCATACGCCCTTTTTGGCCAAGTGCACCATTGTCCAAGTTGTGCCCCTCTTCCTGTGCTTTACAGGCGATTCTAACGTACCTCTTGAAATCTGTTTCCTGCTTTTTTGCCTCACTTTCAAGTCCGCCTCGTTGACTTCCCTCAACAGATTTTTGGACGATAGTTGTCCTTTATCACTCTGCCAGTTTGTGAATTGCTGTGCCCCTGAGCTCCATTTCGCAACTCGTTTTTTGTGAGCTGAACGCAAGTCCAAAATTTTGGATCATGTCCTATACTGGTTCCCGGTGGGTGGCTGAGACTTTGGTAAATTCTTCTTCCTGCCGGGAAATTAGAGTGACATGTGCCCGTCCAAATGCCTAACAGCTACTCTCTCATGGGTTCTCCCTCGTCCCTTCCATCCTCTGCCAAATTGGGAACCTGTGCAAACCAGGAGGTTAAAGGGCCTGTCTGTCCAAGTTAGGAGATTGATAGTAAGGCAGTTGGAAAGTCAAACTGGAGCACCAGGAGAGGGACTATTCGTTGAGTTTTAGAAACCTTTCGTATTCACAGTGTGTCCATTCTCTAGGTTTCCTGTACATGTTATAGCTGTAGTAATATTCCCTTGAACCTGGAGAGTTGGGACCCATGGAATGGGGGCCATGCATTATTGCTTGAAAGGGTCTGCATTTGCTCACCCAATCTCACCAATCCTCTCAGTCCCAAGTGTCCAGCCTTATGCCACATCCAGCTGTCATTGTAGATAGGGTCTTTCCAGGTTTCCTCAGACACCCTGAAGGAATTGTAAAGAATTTCCCTGTTTTTTGGTTTTGCTTTTGAAATTCCTTTTTATAGTGGGTTTGAGCTGATTCTCGCTGCCATGTTTATGCCACTCTAGACACACTTGATTCCCTCATGGAGTCATATCAATACATAGGTTTTAAGATTCTTACTAGTCAGATATATTCCTCTGCGGGAAATATGGGGTTTTGAGTCTCTTTCACTAAGGAAGGAGTCGGTCTTGTCAATTCCAAAGTTGGTTTTTGAAACGGTCCCGGTGCTTATATCAAACTCTGGTTTTATGCATCACCCCACCTCTCCTTCCCCTTTATGCAGGCATAAGAGTGTTTTCTAAATGTGAGACTCTGTTCTCTTTCCTAACTCAGTTCACGTGTAGCCATGTTTACAGAATCTTCCTAAGTGATATCTTATGATAAGTTTCTTTTTCTGTGTGACTTATTTCACTTAGAATCATCGTACCTGAATCCACTCACTTTGCTGCTACTGGTCTTATGACATTGATTTCATGGCTGAGGGATATTCCATCGTACGTAAGTACCACAATGTTTTGAACCATTTTTATATTTCCTGGGATATTTAAGGTGTACCCAAGTTGAGGTTCTTGTAGCCAGTGCAGCCCTAAATTTGGAGGTGGCTCTTTCTTATTGATTTTCAGTTTTCCCCAGGTATATTCCCTAGACTGGAAGTGGCCTTGGCTCTGTAGCTCTGTTGTTTACTTGTTTTAGGGAACACAATGCACACCTCCAGTGAGGCAGTTGGCAATTTACATCCCGCCCATCAGCATAACAAGGCTCCCTGTTCTCCAGGGCCTGTCTTGCCTTTCTGGTTTTTACACATTTTGTGGATGTCCCTTTTGACCGGTGGGAAGTGATACTTCTTTGTAGTGCAGATTTGCATTGCCCACTTGCTTGCTTGGCCAAAAAGGGCGTATGCGTTTTCTCCTGAATATATTCAGGAGAAAACGCATACGCCCTTTTTGGCCAAGTGCACCATTGTCCAAGTTGTGCCCCTCTTCCTGTGCTTTACAGGCGATTCCAACGTACCTCTTGAAATCTGTTTCCTGCTATTTTGCCTCGCTTTCAAGTCCGCCTCGTTGACTTCCCTCAACAGATTTTTGGACGATAGTTGTCCTTTATCACTCTGCCAGTTTGTGAATTGCTGTGCCCCTGAGCTCCATTTCGCAACTCGTTTTTTGTGAGCTGAACGCAAGTCCAAAATTTTGGATCATGTCCTATACTGGTTCCCGGTGGGTGGCTGAGACTTTGGTTAATTCTTCTTCCTGCCGGGAAATTAGAGTGACATGTGCCCGTCCAAATGCCTAACAGCTACTCTCTCATGGGTTCTCCCTCGTCCCTTCCATCCTCTGCCAAATTGGGAACCTGTGCAAACCAGGAGGTTAAAGGGCCTCTCTGTCCAAGTTGGGAGATTGATAGTAAGGCAGTTGGAAAGTCAAACTGGAGCACCAGGAGAGGGACTATTCGTTGAGTTTTAGAAACCTTTCGTATTCACAGTGTGTCCATTCTCTAGGTTTCCTGTACAGGTTATAGCTGTAGTAATATTCCCTTGAACCTGGAGAGTTGGGACCCATGGAATGGGGGCCATGCATTATTGCTTGAAAGGGTCTGCATTTGCTCACCCAATCTCACCAATCCTCTCAGTCCCAAGTGTCCAGCCTTATGCCACATCCAGCTGTCATTGTAGATAGGGTCTTTCCAGGTTTCCTCAGACACCCTGAAGGAATTGTAAAGAATTTCCCTGTTTTTTGGTTTTGCTTTTGAAATTCCTTTTTATAGTGGGTTTGAGCTGATTCTCGCTGCCATGTTTATGCCACTCTAGACACACTTGATTCCCTCATGGAGTCATATCAATACATAGGTTTTAAGATTCTTACTAGTCAGATATATTCCTCTGTGGGAAATATGGGGTTTTGAGTCTCTTTCACTGAGGAAGGTGTCGGTCTTGTCAATTCCAAAGTTGGTTTTTGAAACGGTCCCTGTGCTTATATCAAACTCTGGTTTTATGCATCACCCCACCTCTCCTTCCCCTTTATGCAGGCATAAGAGTGTTTTCTAAATGTGAGACTCTGTTCTCTTTCCTAACTCAATTCACGTGTAGCCATGTTTACAGGATCTTCCTAAGTGATATCTTATGATAAGTTTCTTTTTCTGTGTGACTTATTTCATTAGAATCATCGTACCTGAATCCACTCACTTTGCTGCTACTGGTCTTATGACATTGATTTCATGGCTGAGGGATATTCCATCGTACGTAAGTACCACAATGTTTTGAACCATTTTTATATTTCCTGGGATATTTAAGGTGTACCCAAGTTGAGGTTCTTGTAGCCAGTGCAGCCCTAAATTTGGAGGTGGCTCTTTCTTATTGATTTTCAGTTTTCCCCAGGTATATTCCCTAGACTGGAAGTGGCCTTGGCTCTGTAGCTCTGTTGTTTACTTGTTTTAGGGAACACAATGCACACCTCCAGTGAGGCAGTTGGCAATTTACATCCCGCCCATCAGCATAACAAGGCTCCCTGTTCTCCAGGGCCTGTCTTGCCTTTCTGGTTTTTACACATTTTGTGGATGTCCCTTTTGACCGGTGGGAAGTGATACTTCTTTGTAGTGCAGATTTGCATTGCCCGCTTGCTTGCTTGGCCAAAAAGGGCGTATGCGTTTTCTCCTGAATATATTCAGGAGAAAACGCATACGCCCTTTTTGGCCAAGTGCACCATTGTCCAAGTTGTGCCCCTCTTCCTGTGCTTTACAGGCGATTCCAACGTACCTCTTGAAATCTGTTTCCTGCTATTTTGCCTCGCTTTCAAGTCCGCCTCGTTGACTTCCCTCAACAGATTTTTGGACGATAGTTGTCCTTTATCACTCTGCCAGTTTGTGAATTGCTGTGCCCCTGAGCTCCATTTCTCAACTCGTTTTTTGTGAGCTGAACGCAAGTCCAAAATTTTGGATCATGTCCTATACTGGTTCCCGGTGGGTGGCTGAGACTTTGGTTAATTCTTCTTCCTGCCGGGAAATTAGAGTGACATGTGCCCGTCCAAATGCCTAACAGCTACTCTCTCATGGGTTCTCCCTCGTCCCTTCCATCCTCTGCCAAATTGGGAACCTGTGCAAACCAGGAGGTTAAAGGGCCTCTCTGTCCAAGTTGGGAGATTGATAGTAAGGCAGTTGGAAAGTCAAACTGGAGCACCAGGAGAGGGACTATTCGTTGAGTTTTAGAAACCTTTCGTATTCACAGTGTGTCCATTCTCTAGGTTTCCTGTACATGTTATAGCTGTAGTAATATTCCCTTGAACCTGGAGAGTTGGGACCCATGGAATGGGGGCCATGCATTATTGCTTGAAAGGGTCTGCATTTGCTCACCCAATCTCACCAATCCTCTCAGTCCCAAGTGTCCAGCCTTATGCCACATCCAGCTGTCATTGTAGATAGGGTCTTTCCAGGTTTCCTCAGACACCCTGAAGGAATTGTAAAGAATTTCCCTGTTTTTTGGTTTTGCTTTTGAAATTCCTTTTTATAGTGGGTTTGAGCTGATTCTCGCTGCCATGTTTATGCCACTCTAGACACACTTGATTCCCTCATGGAGTCATATCAATACATAGGTTTTAAGATTCTTACTAGTCAGATATATTCCTCTGTGGGAAATATGGGGTTTTGAGTCTCTTTCACTGAGGAAGGTGTCGGTCTTGTCAATTCCAAAGTTGGTTTTTGAAACGGTCCCTGTGCTTATATCAAACTCTGGTTTTATGCATCACCCCACCTCTCCTTCCCCTTTATGCAGGCATAAGAGTGTTTTCTAAATGTGAGACTCTGTTCTCTTTCCTAACTCAGTTCACGTGTAGCCATGTTTACAGGATCTTCATAAGTGATATCTTATGATAAGTTTCTTTTTCTGTGTGACTTATTTCATTAGAATCATCGTACCTGAATCCACTCACTTTGCTGCTACTGGTCTTATGACATTGATTTCATGGCTGAGGGATATTCCATCGTACGTAAGTACCACAATGTTTTGAACCATTTTTATATTTCCTGGGATATTTAAGGTGTACCCAAGTTGAGGTTCTTGTAGCCAGTGCAGCCCTAAATTTGGAGGTGGCTCTTTCTTATTGATTTTCAGTTTTCCCCAGGTATATTCCCTAGACTGGAAGTGGCCTTGGCTCTGTAGCTCTGTTGTTTACTTGTTTTAGGGAACACAATGCACTCCTCCAGTGAGGCAGTTGGCAATTTACATCCCGCCCATCAGCATAACAAGGCTCCCTGTTCTCCAGGGCCTGTCTTGCCTTTCTGGTTTTTACACATTTTGTGGATGTCCCTTTTGACCGGTGGGAAGTGATACTTCTTTGTAGTGCAGATTTGCATTGCCCGCTTGCTTGCTTGGCCAAAAAGGGCGTATGCGTTTTCTCCTGAATATATTCAGGAGAAAACGCATACGCCCTTTTTGGCCAAGTGCACCATTGTCCAAGTTGTGCCCCTCTTCCTGTGCTTTTCAGGCGATTCCAACGTACCTCTTGAAATCTGTTTCCTGCTATTTTGCCTCACTTTCAAGTCCGCCTCGTTGACTTCCCTCAACAGATTTTTGGACGATAGTTGTCCTTTATCACTCTGCCAGTTTGTGAATTGCTGTGCCCCTGAGCTCCATTTCTCAACTCGTTTTCTGTGAGCTGAACGCAAGTCCAAAATTTTGGATCATGTCCTATACTGGTTCCCGGTGGGTGGCTGAGACTTTGGTTAATTCTTCTTCCTGCCGGGAAATTAGAGTGACATGTGCCCGTCCAAATGCCTAACAGCTACTCTCTCATGGGTTCTCCCTCGTCCCTTCCATCCTCTGCCAAATTGGGAACCTGTGCAAACCAGGAGGTTAAAGGGCCTGTCTCTCCAAGTTGGGAGATTGATAGTAAGGCAGTTGGAAAGTCAAACTGGAGCACCAGGAGAGGGACTATTCGTTGAGTTTTAGAAACCTTTCGTATTCACAGTGTGTCCATTCTCTAGGTTTCCTGTACATGTTATAGCTGTAGTAATATTCCCTTGAACCTGGAGAGTTGGGACCCATGGAATGGGGGCCATGCATTATTGCTTGAAAGGGTCTGCATTTGCTCACCCAATCTCACCAATCCTCTCAGTCCCAAGTGTCCAGCCTTATGCCACATCCAGCTGTCATTGTAGATAGGGTCTTTCCAGGTTTCCTCAGACACCCTGAAGGAATTGTAAAGAATTTCCCTGTTTTTTGGTTTTGCTTTTGAAATTCCATTTTATAGTGGGTTTGAGCTGATTCTCGCTGCCATGTTTATGCCACTCTAGACACACTTGATTCCCTTATGGAGACATATCAATACATAGGTTTTAAGATTCTTACTAGTCAGATATATTCCTCTGTGGGAAATATGGGGTTTTGAGTCTCTTTCACTGAGGAAGGTGTCGGTCTTGTCAATTCCAAAGTTGGTTTTTGAAACGGTCCCTGTGCTTATATCAAACTCTGGTTTTATGCATCACCCCACTTCTCCTTCCCCTTTATGCAGGCATAAGAGTGTTTTCTAAATGTGAGACTCTGTTCTCTTTCCTAACTCAGTTCACGTGTAGCCATGTTTACAGGATCTTCATAAGTGATATCTTATGATAAGTTTCTTTTTCTGTGTGACTTATTTCACTTAGAATCATTGTACCTGAATCCACTCACTTTGCTGCTACTGGTCTTATGACATTGATTTCATGGCTGAGGGATATTCCATCGTACGTAAGTACCACAATGTTTTAAACCATTTTTATATTTCCTGGGATATTTAAGGTGTACCCAAGTTGAGGTTCTTGTAGCCAGTGCAGCCCTAAATTTGGAGGTGGCTCTTTCTTATTGATTTTCAGTTTTCCCCAGGTATATTCCCTAGACTGGAAGTGGCCTTGGCTCTGTAGCTCTGTTGTTTACTTGTTTTAGGGAACACAATGCACTCCTCCAGTGAGGCAGTTGGCAGTTTACATCCCGCCCATCAGCATAACAAGGCTCCCAGTTCTCCAGGGCCTGCCTTGCCTTTCTGGTTTTTACACATTTTGTGGATGTCCCTTTTGACCCTTGGGAAGTGATACTTCTTTGTAGTGCAGATTTGCATTGCCCGCTTGCTTGCTTGGCCAAAAAGGGCGTATGCCTTTTCTCCTGAATATATTCAGGAGAAAACGCATACGCCCTTTTTGGCCAAGTGCACCATTGTCCAAGTTGTGCCCCTCTTCCTGTGCTTTACAGGCGATTCCAAGGTACCTCTTGAAATCTGTTTCCTGCTATTTTGCCTCGCTTTCAAGTCCGCCTCGTTGACTTCCCTCAACAGATTTTTGGACGATAGTTGTCCTTTATCACTCTGCCAGTTTGTGAATTGCTGTGCCCCTGAGCTCCATTTCTCAACTCGTTTTTTGTGAGCTGAACGCAAGTCCAAAATTTTGGATCATGTCCTATACTGGTTCCCGGTGGGTGGCTGAGACTTTGGTTAATTCTTCTTCCTGCCGGGAAATTAGAGTGACATGTGCCCGTCCAAATGCCTAACAGCTACTCTCTCATGGGTTCTCCCTCGTCCCTTCCATCCTCTGCCAAATTGGGAACCTGTGCAAACCAGGAGGTTAAAGGGCCTGTCTCTCCAAGTTGGGAGATTGATAGTAAGGCAGTTGGAAAGTCAAACTGGAGCACCAGGAGAGGGACTATTCGTTGAGTTTTAGAAACCTTTCGTATTCACAGTGTGTCTATTCTCTAGGTTTCCTGTACATGTTATAGCTGTAGTAATATTCCCTTGAACCTGGAGAGTTGGGACCCATGGAATGGGGGCCATGCATTATTGCTTGAAAGGGTCTGCATTTGCTCACCCAATCTCACCAATCCTCTCAGTCCCAAGTGTCCAGCCTTATGCCACATCCAGCTGTCATTGTAGATAGGGTCTTTCCAGGTTTCCTCAGACACCCTGAAGGAATTGTAAAGAATTTCCCTGTTTTTTGGTTTTGCTTTTGAAATTCCTTTTTATAGTGGGTTTGAGCTGATTCTCGCTGCCATGTTTATGCCACTCTAGACACACTTGATTCCCTTATGGAGACATATCAATACATAGGTTTTAAGATTCTTACTTGTCAGATATATTCCTCTGCGGGAAATATGCGGTTTTGAGTCTCTTTCACTGAGGAAGGTGTCGGTCTTGTCAATTCCAAAGTTGGTTTTTCAAACGGTCCCTGTGCTTATATCAAACTCTGGTTTTATGCATCACCCCACCTCTCCTTCCCCTTTATGCAGGCATAAGAGTGTTTTCTAAATGTGAGACTCTGTTCTCTTTCCTAACTCAGTTCACGTGTAGCCATGTTTACAGGATCTTCATAAGTGATATCTTATGATAAGTTTCTTTTTCTGTGTGACTTATTTCACTTAGAATCATCGTACCTGAATCCACTCACTTTGCTGCTACTGGTCTTATGACATTGATTTCATGGCTGAGGGATATTCCATCGTACGTAAGTACCACAATGTTTTGAACCATTTTTATATTTCCTGGGATATTTAAGGTGTACCCAAGTTGAGGTTCTTGTAGCCAGTGCAGCCCTAAATTTGGAGGTGGCTCTTTCTTATTGATTTTCAGTTTTCCCCAGGTATATTCCCTAGACTGGAAGTGGCCTTGGCTCTGTAGCTCTGTTGTTTACTTGTTTTAGGGAACACAATGCACTCCTCCAGTGAGGCAGTTGGCAATTTACATCCCGCCCATCAGCATAACAAGGCTCCCTGTTCTCCAGGGCCTGCCTTGCCTTTCTGGTTTTTACACATTTTGCGGATGTCCCTTTTGACCGGTGGGAAGTGATACTTCTTTGTAGTGCAGATTTGCATTGCCCGCTTTCTTGCTTGGCCAAAAAGGGCGTATGCGTTTTCTCCTGAATATATTCAGGAGAAAACGCATACGCCCTTTTTGGCCAAGTGCACCATTGTCCAAGTTGTGCCCCTCTTCCTGTGCTTTACAGGCGATTCCAACGTACCTCTTGAAATCTGTTTCCTGCTATTTTGCCTCACTTTCAAGTCCGCCTCGTTGACTTCCCTCAACAGATTTTTGGACGATAGTTGTCCTTTATCACTCTGCCAGTTTGTGAATTGCTGTGCCCCTGAGCTCCATTTCTCAACTCGTATTTTGGGAGCTGAACGCAAGTCCGAAATTTTGGATCCTGTCCTATATTGGTTCCCGGTGGGTGGCTGAGACTTTGGTTAATTCTTCTTCCTGCCGGGAAATTAGAGTGACATGTGCCCATCCAAATGTCTAACAGCTACTCTCTCATGGGTTCTCCCTCGTCCCTTCCATCCTCTGCCAAATTGGGAACCTGTGCAAACCAGGAGGTTAAAGGGCCTGTCTCTCCAAGTTGGGAGATTGATAGTAAGGCAGTTGGAAAGTCAAACTGGAGCACCAGGAGAGGGACTATTCGTTGAGTTTTAGAAACCTTTCGTATTCACAGTGTGTCCATTCTCTAGGTTTCCTGTACATGTTATAGCTGTAGTAATATTCCCTTGAACCTGGAGAGTTGGGACCCATGGAATGGGGGCCATGCATTATTGCTTGAAAGGGTCTGCATTTGCTCACCCAATCTCACCAATCCTCTCAGTCCCAAGTGTCCAGCCTTATGCCACATCCAGCTGTCATTGTAGATAGGGTCTTTCCAGGTTTCCTCAGACACCCTGAAGGAATTGTAAAGAATTTCCCTGTTTTTTGGTTTTGCTTTTGAAATTCCTTTTTATAGTGGGTTTGAGCTGATTCTCGCTGCCATGTTTATGCCACTCTAGACACACTTGATTCCCTCATGGAGTCATATCAATACATAGGTTTTAAGATTCTTACTAGTCAGATATATTCCTCTGTGGGAAATATGGGGTTTTGAGTCTCTTTCACTGAGGAAGGTGTCGGTCTTGTCAATTCCAAAGTTGCTTTTTGAAACGGTCCCTGTGCTTATATCAAACTCTGGTTTTATGCATCACCCCACCTCTCCTTCCCCTTTATGCAGGCATAAGAGTGTTTTCTAAATGTGAGACTCTGCTCTCTTTCCTAACTCAGTTCACGTGTAGCCATGTTTACAGGATCTTCCTAAGTGATATCTTATGATAAGTTTCTTTTTCTGTGTGACTTATTTAACTTAGAATCATCGTACCTGAATCCAC
The DNA here is from genome assembly GCF_025265405.1 of Mesoplodon densirostris. Taxonomy (NCBI): domain Eukaryota; kingdom Metazoa; phylum Chordata; class Mammalia; order Artiodactyla; family Ziphiidae; genus Mesoplodon; species Mesoplodon densirostris. Next base: position 1,216,758 of record NW_026778209.1, read on the forward strand.
TCACTTTGCTGCTACTGGTCTTATGACATTGATTTCATGGCTGAGGGATATTCCATCGTACGTAAGTACCACAATGTTTTGAACCAATTTATATTTCCTGGGATATTTAAGGTGTACCCAAGTTGAGGTTCTTGGAGCCAGTGCAGCCCTAAATTTGGAGGTGGCTCTTTCTTATTGATTTTCAGTTTTCCCCAGGCATATTCCCTAGACTGGAAGTGGCCTTGGCTCTGTAGCTCTGTTGTTTACTTGTTTTAGGGAACACAATGCACTCCTCCAGTGAGGCAGTTGTCAATTTACATCCCGCCCATCAGCATAACAAGGCTCCCTGTTCTCCAGGGCCTGTCTTGCCTTTCTGGTTTTTACACATTTTGTGGATGTCCCTTTAGACCGGTGGGAAGTGATACTTCTTTGTAGTGCAGATTTGCATTGCCCGCTTGCTTGCTTGGCCAAAAAGGGCGTATGCGTTTTCTCCTGGATATATTCAGGAGAAAACGCATACGCCCTTTTTGGCCAAGTGCACCATTGTCCAAGTTGTGTCCCTCTTCCTGTGCTTTTCAGGCGATTCCAACGTACCTCTTGAAATCTGTTTCCTGCTATTTTGCCTCACATTCAAGTCCGCCTCGTTGACTTCCCTAAACAGATTTTAGGACGATAGTTGTCCTTTATCACTCTGCCAGTTTGTGAAATGCTGTGCCCCTGAGCTCCATTTCTCAACTCGTTTTTTGGGAGCTGAACGCAAGTCCAAAATTTTGGATCCTGTCCTATACTGGTTCCCGGTGGGTGGCTGAGACTTTGGTTAATTCTTCTTCCTGCCGGGAAATTAGAGTGACATGTGCCCGTCCAAATGCCTAACAGCTACTCTCTCATGGGTTCTCCCTCGTCCCTTCCATCCTCTGCCAAATTGGGAACCTGTGCAAACCAGGAGGTTAAAGGGCCTGTCTCTCCAAGTTGGGAGATTGATAGTAAGGCAGTTGGAAAGTCAAACTGGAGCACCAGGAGAGGGACTATTCGTTGAGTTTTAGAAACCTTTCGTATTCACAGTGTGTCCATTCTCTAGGTTTCCTGTACATGTTATAGCTGTAGTAATATTCCCTTGAACCTGGAGAGTTGGGACCCATGGAATGGGGGCCATGCATTATTGCTTGAAAGGGTCTGCATTTGCTCACCCAATCTCACCAATCCTCTCAGTCCCAAGTGTCCAGCCTTATGCCACATCCAGCTGTCATTGTAGATAGGGTCTTTCCAGGTTTCCTCAGACACCCTGAAGGAATTGTAAAGAATTTCCCTGTTTTTTGGTTTTGCTTTTGAAATTCCTTTTTATAGTGGGTTTGAGCTGATTCTCGCTGCCATGTTTATGCCACTCTAGACACACTTGATTCCCTTATGGAGACATATCAATACATAGGTTTTAAGATTCTTACTAGTCAGATATATTCCTCTGCGGGAAATATGGGGTTTTGAGTCTCTTTCACTGAGGAAGGTGTCGGTCTTGTCAATTCCAAAGTTGGTTTTTCAAACGGTCCCTGTGCTTATATCAAACTCTGGTTTTATGCATCACCCCACCTCTCCTTCCCCTTTATGCAGGCATAAGAGTGTTTTCTAAATGTGAGACTCTGTTCTCTTTCCTAACTCAGTTCACGTGTAGCCATGTTTACAGGATCTTCATAAGTGATATCTTATGATAAGTTTCTTTTTCTGTGTGACTTATTTCACTTAGAATCATCGTACCTGAATCCACTCACTTTGCTGCTACTGGTCTTATGACATTGATTTCATGGCTGAGGGATATTCCATCGTACGTAAGTACCACAATGTTTTGAACCATTTTTATATTTCCTGGGATATTTAAGGTGTACCCAAGTTGAGCTTCTTGTAGCCAGTGCAGCCCTAAATTTGGAGGTGGCTCTTTCTTATTGATTTTCAGTTTTCCCCAGGTATATTCCCTAGACTGGAAGTGGCCTTGGCTCTGTAGCTCTGTTGTTTACTTGTTTTAGGGAACACAATGCACTCCTCCAGTGAGGCAGTTGGCAATTTACATCCCGCCCATCAGCATAACAAGGCTCCCTGTTCTCCAGGGCCTGTCTTGCCTTTCTGGTTTTTACACATTTTGTGGATGTCCCTTTTGACCGGTGGGAAGTGATACTTCTTTGTAGTGCAGATTTGCATTGCCCGCTTGCTTGCTTGGCCAAAAAGGGCGTATGCGTTTTCTCCTGAATATATTCAGGAGAAAACGCATACGCCCTTTTTGGCCAAGTGCACCATTGTCCAAGTTGTGCCCCTCTTCCTGTGCTTTTCAGGCGATTCCTACGTACCTCTTGAAATCTGTTTCCTGCTATTTTGCCTCACTTTCAAGTCCGCCTCGTTGGCTTCCCTCAACAGATTTTTGGACGATAGTTGTCCTTTATCACTCTGCCAGTTTGTGAATTGCTGTGCCCCTGAGCTCCATTTCTCAACTCGTTTTTTGTGAGCTGAACGCAAGTCCAAAATTTTGGATCATGTCCTATACTGGTTCCCGGTGGGTGGCTGAGACTTTGGTTAATTCTTCTTCCTGCCGGGAAATTAGAGTGACATGTGCCCGTCCAAATGCCTAACAGCTACTCTCTCATGGGTTCTCCCTCGTCCCTTCCATCCTCTGCCAAATTGGGAACCTGTGCAAACCAGGAGGTTAAAGGGCCTGTCTCTCCAAGTTGGGAGATTGATAGTAAGGCAGTTGGAAAGTCAAACTGGAGCACCAGGAGAGGGACTATTCGTTGAGTTTTAGAAACCTTTCGTATTCACAGTGTGTCCATTCTCTAGGTTTCCTGTACATGTTATAGCTGTAGTAATATTCCCTTGAACCTGGAGAGTTGGGACCCATGGAATGGGGGCCATGCATTATTGCTTGAAAGGGTCTGCATTTGCTCACCCAATCTCACCAATCCTCTCAGTCCCAAGTGCCCAGCCTTATGCCACATCCAGCTGTCATTGTAGATAGGGTCTTTCCAGGTTTCCTCAGACACCCTGAAGGAATTGTAAAGAATTTCCCTGTTTTTTGGTTTTGCTTTTGAAATTCCTTTTTATAGTGGGTTTGAGCTGATTCTCGCTGCCATGTTTATGCCACTCTAGACACACTTGATTCCCTTATGGAGACATATCAATACATAGGTTTTAAGATTCTTACTAGTCAGATATATTCCTCTGCGGGAAATATGGGGTTTTGAGTCTCTTTCACTAAGGAAGGAGTCGGTCTTGTCAATTCCAAAGTTGGTTTTTGAAACGGTCCCGGTGCTTATATCAAACTCTGGTTTTATGCATCACCCCACCTCTCCTTCCCCTTTATGCAGGCATAAGAGTGTTTTCTAAATGTGAGACTCTGTTCTCTTTCCTAACTCAGTTCACGTGTAGCCATGTTTACAGGATCTTCATAAGTGATATCTTATGATAAGTTTCTTTTTCTGTGTGACTTATTTCACTTAGAATCATCGTACCTGAATCCACTCACTTTGCTGCTACTGGTCTTATGACATTGATTTCATGGCTGAGGGATATTCCATCGTACGTAAGTACCACAATGTTTTGAACCATTTTTATATTTCCTGGGATATTTAAGGTGTACCCAAGTTGAGGTTCTTGTAGCCAGTGCAGCCCTAAATTTGGAGGTGGCTCTTTCTTATTGATTTTCAGTTTTCCCCAGGTATATTCCCTAGACTGGAAGTGGCCTTGGCTCTGTAGCTCTGTTGTTTACTTGTTTTAGGGAACACAATGCACTCCTCCAGTGAGGCAGTTGGCAATTTACATCCCGCCCATCAGCATAACAAGGCTCCCTGTTCTCCAGGGCCTGCCTTGCCTTTCTGGTTTTTACACATTTTGTGGATGTCCCTTTTGACCGGTGGGAAGTGATACTTCTTTGTAGTGCAGATTTGCATTGCCCGCTTTCTTGCTTGGCCAAAAAGGGCGTATGCGTTTTCTCCTGAATATATTCAGGAGAAAACGCATACGCCCTTTTTGGCCAAGTGCACCATTGTCCAAGTTGTGCCCCTCTTCCTGTGCTTTACAGGCGATTCCAAGGTACCTCTTGAAATCTGTTTCCTGCTATTTTGCCTCACTTTCAAGTCCGCCTCGTTGACTTCCCTCAACAGATTTTTGGACGATAGTTGTCCTTTATCACTCTGCCAGTTTGTGAATTGCTGTGCCCCTGAGCTCCATTTCTCAACTCGTATTTTGGGAGCTGAACGCAAGTCCGAAATTTTGGATCCTGTCCTATACTGGTTCCCGGTGGGTGGCTGAGACTTTGGTTAATTCTTCTTCCTGCCGGGAAATTAGAGTGACATGTGCCCATCCAAATGCCTAACAGCTACTCTCTCATGGGTTCTCCCTCGTCCCTTCCATCCTCTGCCAAATTGGGAACCTGTGCAAACCAGGAGGTTAAAGGGCCTGTCTCTCCAAGTTGGGAGATTGATAGTAAGGCAGTTGGAAAGTCAAACTGGAGCACCAGGAGAGGGACTATTCGTTGAGTTTTAGAAACCTTTCGTATTCACAGTGTGTCCATTCTCTAGGTTTCCTGTACATGTTATAGCTGTAGTAATATTCCCTTGAACCTGGAGAGTTGGGACCCATGGAATGGGGGCCATGCATTATTGCTTGAAAGGGTCTGCATTTGCTCACCCAATCTCACCAATCCTCTCAGTCCCAAGTGTCCAGCCTTATGCCACATCCAGCTGTCATTGTAGATAGGGTCTTTCCAGGTTTCCTCAGACACCCTGAAGGAATTGTAAAGAATTTCCCTGTTTTTTGGTTTTGCTTTTGAAATTCCTTTTTATAGTGGGTTTGAGCTGATTCTCGCTGCCATGTTTATGCCACTCTAGACACACTTGATTCCCTCATGGAGTCATATCAATACATAGGTTTTAAGATTCTTACTAGTCAGATATATTCCTCTGTGGGAAATATGGGGTTTTGAGTCTCTTTCACTGAGGAAGGTGTCGGTCTTGTCAATTCCAAAGTTGCTTTTTGAAACGGTCCCTGTGCTTATATCAAACTCTGGTTTTATGCATCACCCCACCTCTCCTTCCCCTTTATGCAGGCATAAGAGTGTTTTCTAAATGTGAGACTCTGCTCTCTTTCCTAACTCAGTTCACGTGTAGCCATGTTTACAGGATCTTCCTAAGTGATATCTTATGATAAGTTTCTTTTTCTGTGTGACTTATTTAACTTAGAATCATCGTACCTGAATCCACTCACTTTGCTGCTACTGGTCTTATGACATTGATTTCATGGCTGAGGGATATTCCATCGTACGTAAGTACCACAATGTTTTGAACCATTTTTATATTTCCTGGGATATTTAAGGTGTACCCAAGTTGATGTTCTTGGAGCCAGTGCAGCCCTAAATTTGGAGGTGGCTCTTTCTTATTGATTTTCAGTTTTCCCCAGGCATATTCCCTAGACTGGAAGTGGCCTTGGCTCTGTAGCTCTGTTGTTTACTTGTTTTAGGGAACACAATGCACTCCTCCAGTGAGGCAGTTGTCAATTTACATCCCGCCCATCAGCATAACAAGGCTCCCTGTTCTCCAGGGCCTGTCTTGCCTTTCTGGTTTTTACACATTTTGTGGATGTCCCTTTAGACCGGTGGGAAGTGATACTTCTTTGTAGTGCAGATTTGCATTGCCCGCTTGCTTGCTTGGCCAAAAAGGGCGTATGCGTTTTCTCCTGGATATATTCAGGAGAAAACGCATACGCCCTTTTTGGCCAAGTGCACCATTGTCCAAGTTGTGTCCCTCTTCCTGTGCTTTTCAGGCGATTCCAACGTACCTCTTGAAATCTGTTTCCTGCTATTTTGCCTCACATTCAAGTCCGCCTCGTTGACTTCCCTAAACAGATTTTTGGACGATAGTTGTCCTTTATCACTCTGCCAGTTTGTGAAATGCTGTGCCCCTGAGCTCCATTTCTCAACTCGTTTTTTGGGAGCTGAACGCAAGTCCAAAATTTTGGATCCTGTCCTATACTGGTTCCCGGTGGGTGGCTGAGACTTTGGTTAATTCTTCTTCCTGCCGGGAAATTAGAGTGACATGTGCCCGTCCAAATGCCTAACAGCTACTCTCTCATGGGTTCTCCCTCGTCCCTTCCATCCTCTGCCAAATTGGGAACCTGTGCAAACCAGGAGGTTAAAGGGCCTGTCTCTCCAAGTTGGGAGATTGATAGTAAGGCAGTTGGAAAGTCAAACTGGAGCACCAGGAGAGGGACTATTCGTTGAGTTTTAGAAACCTTTCGTATTCACAGTGTGTCCATTCTCTAGGTTTCCTGTACATGTTATAGCTGTAGTAATATTCCCTTGAACCTGGAGAGTTGGGACCCATGGAATGGGGGCCATGCATTATTGCTTGAAAGGGTCTGCATTTGCTCACCCAATCTCACCAATCCTCTCAGTCCCAAGTGTCCAGCCTTATGCCACATCCAGCTGTCATTGTAGATAGGGTCTTTCCAGGTTTCCTCAGACACCCTGAAGGAATTGTAAAGAATTTCCCTGTTTTTTGGTTTTGCTTTTGAAATTCCTTTTTATAGTGGGTTTGAGCTGATTCTCGCTGCCATGTTTATGCCACTCTAGACACACTTGATTCCCTTATGGAGACATATCAATACATAGGTTTTAAGATTCTTACTAGTCAGATATATTCCTCTGTGGGAAATATGGGGTTTTGAGTCTCTTTCACTGAGGAAAGTGTCGGTCTTGTCAATTCCAAAGTTGGTTTTTGAAACGGTCCCTGTGCTTATATCAAACTCTGGTTTTATGCATCACCCCACCTCTCCTTCCCCTTTATGCAGGCATAAGAGTGTTTTCTAAATGTGAGACTCTGTTCTCTTTCCTAACTCAGTTCACGTGTAGCCATGTTTACAGGATCTTCATAAGTGATATCTTATGATAAGTTTCTTTTTCTGTGTGACTTATTTCACTTAGAATCATCGTACCTGAATCCACTCACTTTGCTGCTACTGGTCTTATGACATTGATTTCATGGCTGAGGGATATTCCATCGTACGTAAGTACCACAATGTTTTGAACCATTTTTATATTTCCTGGGATATTTAAGGTGTACTCAAGTTGAGGTTCTTGTAGCCAGTGCAGCCCTAAATTTGGAGGTGGCTCTTTCTTATTGATTTTCAGTTTTCCCCAGGTATATTCCCTAGACTGGAAGTGGCCTTGGCTCTGTAGCTCTGTTGTTTACTTGTTTTAGGGAACACAATGCACTCCTCCAGTGAGGCAGTTGGCAATTTACATCCCGCCCATCAGCATAACAAGGCTCCCTGTTCTCCAGGGCCTGTCTTGCCTTTCGGGTTTTTACACATTTTGTGGATGTCCCTTTAGACCAGTGGGAAGTGATACTTCTTTGTAGTGCAGATTTGCATTGCCCGCGTGCTTGCTTGGCCAAAAAGGGCGTATGCGTTTTCTCCTGAATATATTCAGGAGAAAACGCATACGCCCTTTTTGGCCAAGTGCACCATTGTCCAAGTTGTGCCCCTCTTCCTGTGCTTTACAGGCGATTCCAACGTACCTCTTGAAATCTGTTTCCTGCTATTTTGCCTCGCTTTCAATTCCGCCTCGTTGACTTCCCTCAACAGATTTTTGGACGATAGTTGTCCTTTATCACTCTGCCAGTTTGTGAATTGCTGTGCCCCTGAGCTCCATTTCTCAACTCGTTTTTTGTGAGCTGAACGCAAGTCGAAAATTTTGGATCATGTCCTATACTGGTTCCCGGTGGGTGGCTGAGACTTTGGTTAATTCTTCTTCCTGCCGGGAAATTAGAGTGACATGTGCCCGTCCAAATGCCTAACAGCTACTCTCTCATGGGTTCTCCCTCGTCCCTTCCATCCTCTGCCAAATTGGGAACCTGTGCAAACCAGGAGGTTAAAGGGCCTGTCTCTCCAAGTTGGGAGATTGATAGTAAGGCAGTTGGAAAGTCAAACTGGAGCACCAGGAGAGGGACTATTCGTTGAGATTTAGAAACCTTTCGTATTCACAGTGTGTCCATTCTCTAGGTTTCCTGTACATGTTATAGCTGTAGTAATATTCCCTTGAACCTGGAGCGTTGGGACCCATGGAATGGGGGCCATGCATTATTGCTTGAAAGGGTCTGCATTTGCTCACCCAATCTCACCAATCCTCTCAGTTCCAAGTGTCCAGCCTTATGCCACATCCAGCTGTCATTGTAGATAGGGTCTTTCCAGGTTTCCTCAGACACCCTGAAGGAATTGTAAAGAATTTCCCTGTTTTTTGGTTTTGCTTTTGAAATTCCTTTTTATAGTGGGTTTGAGCTGATTCTCGCTGCCATGTTTATGCCACTCTAGACACACTTGATTCCCTTATGGAGACATATCAATACATAGGTTTTAAGATTCTTACTAGTCAGATATATTCCTCTGTGGGAAATATGGGGTTTTGAGTCTCTTTCACTGAGGAAGGTGTCGGTCTTGTCAACTCCAAAGTTGGTTTTTGAAACGGTCCCTGTGCTTATATCAAACTCTGGTTTTATGCATCACCCCACCTCTCCTTCCCCTTTATGCAGGCATAAGAGTGTTTTCTAAATGTGAGACTCTGTTCTCTTTCCTAACTCATTTCACGTGTAGCCATGTTTACAGGATCTTCATAAGTGATAACTTATGATAAGTTTCTTTTTCTGTGTGACTTATTTCACTTAGAATCATCGTACCTGAATCCACTCACTTTGCTGCTACTGGTCTTATGACATTGATTTCATGGCTGAGGGATATTCCATCGTACGTAAGTACCACAATGTTTTGAACCATTTTTATATTTCTTGGGATATTTAAGGTGTACCCAAGTTGAGGTTCTTGGAGCCAGTGCAGCCCTAAATTTGGAGGTGGCTCTTTCTTATTGATTTTCAGTTTTCCCCAGGTATATTCCCTAGACTGGAAGTGGCCTTGGCTCTGTAGCTCTGTTGTTTACTTGTTTTAGGGAACACAATGCACTCCTCCAGTGAGGCAGTTGTCAATTTACATCCCACCCATCAGCATAACAAGGCTCCCTGTTCTCCAGGGCCTGTCTTGCCTTTCTGGTTTTTACACATTTTGTGGATGTCCCTTTAGACCGGTGGGAAGTGATACTTCTTTGTAGTGAAGATTTGCATTGCCCGCTTGCTTGCTTGGCCAAAAAGGGCGTATGCGTTTTCTCCTGGATATATTCAGGAGAAAACGCATACGCCTTTTTTGGCCAAGTGCACCATTGTCCAAGTTGTGTCCCTCTTCCTGTGCTTTTCAGGCGATTCCAACGTACCTCTTGAAATCTGTTTCCTGCTATTTTGCCTCACATTCAAGTCCGCCTCGTTGACTTCCCTAAACAGATTTTTGGACGATAGTTGTCCTTTATCACTCTGCCAGTTTGTGAAATGCTGTGCCCCTGAGCTCCATTTCTCAACTCGTTTTTTGGGAGCTGAACGCAAGTCCAAAATTTTGGATCCTGTCCTATACTGGTTCCCGGTGGGTGGCTGAGACTTTGGTTAATTCTTCTTCCTGCCGGGAAATTAGAGTGACATGTGCCCGTCCAAATGCCTAACAGCTACTCTCTCATGGGTTCTCCCTCGTCCCTTCCATCCTCTGCCAAATTGGGAACCTGTGCAAACCAGGAGGTTAAAGGGCCTGTCTCTCCAAGTTGGGAGATTGATAGTAAGGCAGTTGGAAAGTCAAACTGGAGCACCAGGAGAGGGACTATTCGTTGAGATTTAGAAACCTTTCGTATTCACAGTGTGTCCATTCTCTAGGTTTCCTGTACATGTTATAGCTGTAGTAATATTCCCTTGAACCTGGAGAGTTGGGACCCATGGAATGGGGGCCATGCATTATTGCTTGAAAGGGTCTGCATTTGCTCACCCAATCTCACCAATCCTCTCAGTCCCAAGTGTCCAGCCTTATGCCACATCCAGCTGTCATTGTAGATAGGGTCTTTCCAGGTTTCCTCAGACACCCTGAAGGAATTGTAAAGAATTTCCCTGTTTTTTGGTTTTGCTTTTGAAATTCCTTTTTATAGTGGGTTTGAGCTGATTCTCGCTGCCATGTTTATGCCACTCTAGACACACTTGATTCCCACATGGAGACATATCAATACATAGGTTTTAAGATTCTTACTAGTCAGATATATTCCTCTGTGGGAAATATGGGGTTTTGAGTCTCTTTCACTGAGGAAGGTGTCGGTCTTGTCAATTCCAAAGTTGCTTTTTGAAACGGTCCCTGTGCTTATATCAAACTCTGGTTTTATGCATCACCCCACCTCTCCTTCCCCTTTATGCAGGCATAAGAGTGTTTTATAAATGTGAGACTCTGCTCTCTTTCCTAACTCAGTTCACGTGTAGCCATGTTTACAGGATCTTCCTAAGTGATATCTTATGATAAGTTTCTTTTTCTGTGTGACTTATTTAACTTAGAATCATCGTACCTGAATCCACTCACTTTGCTGCTACTGGTCTTATGACATTGATTTCATGGCTGAGGGATATTCCATCGTACGTAAGTACCACAATGTTTTGAACCATTTTTATATTTCCTGGGATATTTAAGGTGTACCCAAGTTGAGGTTCTTGGAGCCAGTGCAGCCCTAAATTTGGAGGTGGCTCTTTCTTATTGATTTTCAGTTTTCCCCAGGTATATTCCCTAGACTGGAAGTGGCCTTGGCTCTGTAGCTCTGTTGTTTACTTGTTTTAGGGAACACAATGCACTCCTCCAGTGAGGCAGTTGGCAATTTACATCCCGCCCATCAGCATAACAAGGCTCCCTGTTCTCCAGGGCCTGTCTTGCCTTTCGGGTTTTTACACATTTTGTGGATGTCCCTTTAGACCAGTGGGAAGTGATACTTCTTTGTAGTGCAGATTTGCATTGCCCGCGTGCTTGCTTGGCCAAAAAGGGCGTATGCGTTTTCTCCTGAATATATTCAGGAGAAAACGCATACGCCCTTTTTGGCCAAGTGCACCATTGTCCAAGTTGTGCCCCTCTTCCTGTGCTTTACAGGCGATTCCAACGTACCTCTTGAAATCTGTTTCCTGCTATTTTGCCTCGCTTTCAATTCCGCCTCGTTGACTTCCCTCAACAGATTTTTGGACGATAGTTGTCCTTTATCACTCTGCCAGTTTGTGAATTGCTGTGCCCCTGAGCTCCATTTCTCAACTCGTTTTTTGTGAGCTGAACGCAAGTCGAAAATTTTGGATCATGTCCTATACTGGTTCCCGGTGGGTGGCTGAGACTTTGGTTAATTCTTCTTCCTGCCGGGAAATTAGAGTGACATGTGCCCGTCCAAATGCCTAACAGCTACTCTCTCATGGGTTCTCCCTCGTCCCTTCCATCCTCTGCCAAATTGGGAACCTGTGCAAACCAGGAGGTTAAAGGGCCTGTCTCTCCAAGTTGGGAGATTGATAGTAAGGCAGTTGGAAAGTCAAACTGGAGCACCAGGAGAGGGACTATTCGTTGAGATTTAGAAACCTTTCGTATTCACAGTGTGTCCATTCTCTAGGTTTCCTGTACATGTTATAGCTGTAGTAATATTCCCTTGAACCTGGAGCGTTGGGACCCATGGAATGGGGGCCATGCATTATTGCTTGAAAGGGTCTGCATTTGCTCACCCAATCTCACCAATCCTCTCAGTTCCAAGTGTCCAGCCTTATGCCACATCCAGCTGTCATTGTAGATAGGGTCTTTCCAGGTTTCCTCAGACACCCTGAAGGAATTGTAAAGAATTTCCCTGTTTTTTGGTTTTGCTTTTGAAATTCCTTTTTATAGTGGGTTTGAGCTGATTCTCGCTGCCATGTTTATGCCACTCTAGACACACTTGATTCCCTTATGGAGACATATCAATACATAGGTTTTAAGATTCTTACTAGTCAGATATATTCCTCTGTGGGAAATATGGGGTTTTGAGTCTCTTTCACTGAGGAAGGTGTCGGTCTTGTCAACTCCAAAGTTGGTTTTTGAAACGGTCCCTGTGCTTATATCAAACTCTGGTTTTATGCATCACCCCACCTCTCCTTCCCCTTTATGCAGGCATAAGAGTGTTTTCTAAATGTGAGACTCTGTTCTCTTTCCTAACTCAGTTCACGTGTAGCCATGTTTACAGGATCTTCATAAGTGATAACTTATGATAAGTTTCTTTTTCTGTGTGACTTATTTCACTTAGAATCATCGTACCTGAATCCACTCACTTTGCTGCTACTGGTCTTATGACATTGATTTCATGGCTGAGGGATATTCCATCGTACGTAAGTACCACAATGTTTTGAACCATTTTTATATTTCTTGGGATATTTAAGGTGTACCCAAGTTGAGGTTCTTGGAGCCAGTGCAGCCCTAAATTTGGAGGTGGCTCTTTCTTATTGATTTTCAGTTTTCCCCAGGTATATTCCCTAGACTGGAAGTGGCCTTGGCTCTGTAGCTCTGTTGTTTACTTGTTTTAGGGAACACAATGCACTCCTCCAGTGAGGCAGTTGTCAATTTACATCCCACCCATCAGCATAACAAGGCTCCCTGTTCTCCAGGGCCTGTCTTGCCTTTCTGGTTTTTACACATTTTGTGGATGTCCCTTTAGACCGGTGGGAAGTGATACTTCTTTGTAGTGAAGATTTGCATTGCCCGCTTGCTTGCTTGGCCAAAAAGGGCGTATGCGTTTTCTCCTGGATATATTCAGGAGAAAACGCATACGCCTTTTTTGGCCAAGTGCACCATTGTCCAAGTTGTGTCCCTCTTCCTGTGCTTTTCAGGCGATTCCAACGTACCTCTTGAAATCTGTTTCCTGCTATTTTGCCTCACATTCAAGTCCGCCTCGTTGACTTCCCTAAACAGATTTTTGGACGATAGTTGTCCTTTATCACTCTGCCAGTTTGTGAAATGCTGTGCCCCTGAGCTCCATTTCTCAACTCGTTTTTTGGGAGCTGAACGCAAGTCCAAAATTTTGGATCCTGTCCTATACTGGTTCCCGGTGGGTGGCTGAGACTTTGGTTAATTCTTCTTCCTGCCGGGAAATTAGAGTGACATGTGCCCGTCCAAATGCCTAACAGCTACTCTCTCATGGGTTCTCCCTCGTCCCTTCCATCCTCTGCCAAATTGGGAACCTGTGCAAACCAGGAGGTTAAAGGGCCTGTCTCTCCAAGTTGGGAGATTGATAGTAAGGCAGTTGGAAAGTCAAACTGGAGCACCAGGAGAGGGACTATTCGTTGAGATTTAGAAACCTTTCGTATTCACAGTGTGTCCATTCTCTAGGTTTCCTGTACATGTTATAGCTGTAGTAATATTCCCTTGAACCTGGAGAGTTGGGACCCATGGAATGGGGGCCATGCATTATTGCTTGAAAGGGTCTGCATTTGCTCACCCAATCTCACCAATCCTCTCAGTCCCAAGTGTCCAGCCTTATGCCACATCCAGCTGTCATTGTAGATAGGGTCTTTCCAGGTTTCCTCAGACACCCTGAAGGAATTGTAAAGAATTTCCCTGTTTTTTGGTTTTGCTTTTGAAATTCCTTTTTATAGTGGGTTTGAGCTGATTCTCGCTGCCATGTTTATGCCACTCTAGACACACTTGATTCCCACATGGAGACATATCAATACATAGGTTTTAAGATTCTTACTAGTCAGATATATTCCTCTGTGGGAAATATGGGGTTTTGAGTCTCTTTCACTGAGGAAGGTGTCGGTCTTGTCAATTCCAAAGTTGCTTTTTGAAACGGTCCCTGTGCTTATATCAAACTCTGGTTTTATGCATCACCCCACCTCTCCTTCCCCTTTATGCAGGCATAAGAGTGTTTTCTAAATGTGAGACTCTGCTCTCTTTCCTAACTCAGTTCACGTGTAGCCATGTTTACAGGATCTTCCTAAGTGATATCTTATGATAAGTTTCTTTTTCTGTGTGACTTATTTAACTTAGAATCATCGTACCTGAATCCACTCACTTTGCTGCTACTGGTCTTATGACATTGATTTCATGGCTGAGGGATATTCCATCGTACGTAAGTACCACAATGTTTTGAACCATTTTTATATTTCCTGGGATATTTAAGGTGTACCCAAGTTGAGGTTCTTGGAGCCAGTGCAGCCCTAAATTTGGAGGTGGCTCTTTCTTATTGATTTTCAGTTTTCCCCAGGTATATTCCCTAGACTGGAAGTGGCCTTGGCTCTGTAGCTCTGTTGTTTACTTGTTTTAGGGAACACAATGCACTCCTCCAGTGAGGCAGTTGTCAATTTACATCCCGCCCATCAGCATAACAAGGCTCCCTGTTCTCCAGGGCCTGTCTTGCCTTTCTGGTTTTTACACATTTTGTGGATGTCCCTTTAGACCGGTGGGAAGTGATACTTCTTTGTAGTGCAGATTTGCATTGCCCGCTTGCTTGCTTGGCCAAAAAGGGCGTATGCGTTTTCTCCTGGATATATTCAGGAGAAAACGCATACGCCCTTTTTGGCCAAGTGCACCATTGTCCAAGTTGTGTCCCTCTTCCTGTGCTTTTCAGGCGATTCCAACGTACCTCTTGAAATCTGTTTCCTGCTATTTTGCCTCACATTCAAGTCCGCCTCGTTGACTTCCCTAAACAGATTTTTGGACGATAGTTGTCCTTTATCACTCTGCCAGTTTGTGAAATGCTGTGCCCCTGAGCTCCATTTCTCAACTCGTTTTTTGGGAGCTGAACGCAAGTCCAAAATTTTGGATCCTGTCCTATACTGGTTCCCGGTGGGTGGCTGAGACTTTGGTTAATTCTTCTTCCTGCCGGGAAATTAGAGTGACATGTGCCCGTCCAAATGCCTAACAGCTACTCTCTCATGGGTTCTCCCTCGTCCCTTCCATCCTCTGCCAAATTGGGAACCTGTGCAAACCAGGAGGTTAAAGGGCCTGTCTCTCCAAGTTGGGAGATTGATAGTAAGGCAGTTGGAAAGTCAAACTGGAGCACCAGGAGAGGGACTATTCGTTGAGTTTTAGAAACCTTTCGTATTCACAGTGTGTCCATTCTCTAGGTTTCCTGTACATGTTATAGCTGTAGTAATATTCCCTTGAACCTGGAGAGTTGGGACCCATGGAATGGGGGCCATGCATTATTGCTTGAAAGGGTCTGCATTTGCTCACCCAATCTCACCAATCCTCTCAGTCCCAAGTGTCCAGCCTTATGCAACATCCAGCTGTCATTGTAGATAGGGTCTTTCCAGGTTTCCTCAGACACCCTGAAGGAATTGTAAAGAATTTCCCTGTTTTTTGGTTTTGCTTTTGAAATTCCTTTTTATAGTGGGTTTGAGCTGATTCTCGCTGCCATGTTTATGCCACTCTAGACACACTTGATTCCCTTATGGAGACATATCAATACATAGGTTTTAAGATTCTTACTAGTCAGATATATTCCTCTGTGGGAAATATGGGGTTTTGAGTCTCTTTCACTGAGGAAGGTGTCGGTCTTGTCAATTCCAAAGTTGGTTTTTGGAACGGTCCCTGTGCTTATATCAAACTCTGGTTTTATGCATCACCCCACCTCTCCTTCCCCTTTATGCAGGCATAAGAGTGTTTTCTAAATGTGAGACTCTGTTCTCTTTCCTAACTCAGTTCACGTGTAGCCATGTTTACAGGATCTTCATAAGTGATATCTTATGATAAGTTTCTTTTTCTGTGTGACTTATTTCACTTAGAATCATCGTACCTGAATCCACTCACTTTGCTGCTACTGGTCTTATGACATTGATTTCATGGCTGAGGGATATTCCATCGTACGTAAGTACCACAATGTTTTGAACCATTTTTATATTTCCTGGGATATTTAAGGTGTACTCAAGTTGAGGTTCTTGTAGCCAGTGCAGCCCTAAATTTGGAGGTGGCTCTTTCTTATTGATTTTCAGTTTTCCCCAGGTATATTCCCTAGACTGGAAGTGGCCTTGGCTCTGTTGCTCTGTAGTTTACTTGTTTTAGGGAACACAATGCACTCCTCCAGTGAGACAGTTGGCAATTTACATCCCGCCCATCAGCATAAAAAGGCTCCCTGTTCTCCAGGGCCTGTCTTGCCTTTCTGGTTTTTACACATTTTGTGGATGTCCCTTTAGACCAGTGGGAAGTGATACTTCTTTGTAGTGCAGATTTGCATTGCCCGCGTGCTTGCTTGGCCAAAAAGGGCGTATGCGTTTTCTCCTGAATATATTCAGGAGAAAACGCATACGCCCTTTTTGGCCAAGTGCACCATTGTCCAAGTTGTGCCCCTCTTCCTGTGCTTTACAGGCGATTCCAACGTACCTCTTGAAATCTGTTTCCTGCTATTTTGCCTCACTTTCAAGTCCGCCTCGTAGACTTCCCTCAACAGATTTTTGGACGATAGTTGTCCTTTATCACTCTGCCAGTTTGTGAATTGCTGTGCCCCTGAGCTCCATTTCTCAACTCGTTTTTTGTGAGCTGAACGCAAGTCCAAAATTTTGGATCATGTCCTATACTGGTTCCCGGTGGGTGGCTGAGACTTTGGTTAATTCTTCTTCCTGCCGGGAAATTAGAGTGACATGTGCCCGTCCAAATGCCTAACAGCTACTCTCTCATGGGTTCTCCCTCGTCCCTTCCATCCTCTGCCAAATTGGGAACCTGTGCAAACCAGGAGGTTAAAGGGCCTGTCTCTCCAAGTTGGGAGATTGATAGTAAGGCAGTTGGAAAGTCAAACTGGAGCACCAGGAGAGGGACTATTCGTTGAGATTTAGAAACCTTTCGTATTCACAGTGTGTCCATTCTCTAGGTTTCCTGTACATGTTATAGCTGTAGTAATATTCCCTTGAACCTGGAGAGTTGGGACCCATGGAATGGGGGCCATGCATTATTGCTTGAAAGGGTCTGCATTTGCTCACCCAATCTCACCAATCCTCTCAGTTCCAAGTGTCCAGCCTTATGCCACATCCAGCTGTCATTGTAGATAGGGTCTTTCCAGGTTTCCTCAGACACCCTGAAGGAATTGTAAAGAATTTCCCTGTTTTTTGGTTTTGCTTTTGAAATTCCTTTTTATAGTGGGTTTGAGCTGATTCTCGCTGCCATGTTTATGCCACTCTAGACACACTTGATTCCCTTATGGAGACATATCAATACATAGGTTTTAAGATTCTTACTAGTCAGATATATTCCTCTGTGGGAAATATGGGGTTTTGAGTCTCTTTCACTGAGGAAGGTGTCGGTCTTGTCAACTCCAAAGTTGGTTTTTGAAACGGTCCCTGTGCTTATATCAAACTCTGGTTTTATGCATCACCCCACCTCTCCTTCCCCTTTATGCAGGCATAAGAGTGTTTTATAAATGTGAGACTCTGCTCTCTTTCCTAACTCAGTTCACGTGTAGCCATGTTTACAGGATCTTCCTAAGTGATATCTTATGATAAGTTTCTTTTTCTGTGTGACTTATTTAACTTAGAATCATCGTACCTGAATCCACTCACTTTGCTGCTACTGGTCTTATGACATTGATTTCATGGCTGAGGGATATTCCATCGTACGTAAGTACCACAATGTTTTGAACCATTTTTATATTTCCTGGGATATTTAAGGTGTACCCAAGTTGAGGTTCTTGGAGCCAGTGCAGCCCTAAATTTGGAGGTGGCTCTTTCTTATTGATTTTCAGTTTTCCCCAGGTATATTCCCTAGACTGGAAGTGGCCTTGGCTCTGTAGCTCTGTTGTTTACTTGTTTTAGGGAACACAATGCACTCCTCCAGTGAGGCAGTTGTCAATTTACATCCCGCCCATCAGCATAACAAGGCTCCCTGTTCTCCAGGGCCTGTCTTGCCTTTCTGGTTTTTACACATTTTGTGGATGTCCCTTTAGACCGGTGGGAAGTGATACTTCTTTGTAGTGCAGATTTGCATTGCCCGCTTGCTTGCTTGGCCAAAAAGGGCGTATGCGTTTTCTCCTGGATATATTCAGGAGAAAACGCATACGCCCTTTTTGGCCAAGTGCACCATTGTCCAAGTTGTGTCCCTCTTCCTGTGCTTTTCAGGCGATTCCAACGTACCTCTTGAAATCTGTTTCCTGCTATTTTGCCTCACATTCAAGTCCGCCTCGTTGACTTCCCTAAACAGATTTTTGGACGATAGTTGTCCTTTATCACTCTGCCAGTTTGTGAAATGCTGTGCCCCTGAGCTCCATTTCTCAACTCGTTTTTTGGGAGCTGAACGCAAGTCCAAAATTTTGGATCCTGTCCTATACTGGTTCCCGGTGGGTGGCTGAGACTTTGGTTAATTCTTCTTCCTGCCGGGAAATTAGAGTGACATGTGCCCGTCCAAATGCCTAACAGCTACTCTCTCATGGGTTCTCCCTCGTCCCTTCCATCCTCTGCCAAATTGGGAACCTGTGCAAACCAGGAGGTTAAAGGGCCTGTCTCTCCAAGTTGGGAGATTGATAGTAAGGCAGTTGGAAAGTCAAACTGGAGCACCAGGAGAGGGACTATTCGTTGAGTTTTAGAAACCTTTCGTATTCACAGTGTGTCCATTCTCTAGGTTTCCTGTACATGTTATAGCTGTAGTAATATTCCCTTGAACCTGGAGAGTTGGGACCCATGGAATGGGGGCCATGCATTATTGCTTGAAAGGGTCTGCATTTGCTCACCCAATCTCACCAATCCTCTCAGTCCCAAGTGTCCAGCCTTATGCAACATCCAGCTGTCATTGTAGATAGGGTCTTTCCAGGTTTCCTCAGACACCCTGAAGGAATTGTAAAGAATTTCCCTGTTTTTTGGTTTTGCTTTTGAAATTCCTTTTTATAGTGGGTTTGAGCTGATTCTCGCTGCCATGTTTATGCCACTCTAGACACACTTGATTCCCTTATGGAGACATATCAATACATAGGTTTTAAGATTCTTACTAGTCAGATATATTCCTCTGTGGGAAATATGGGGTTTTGAGTCTCTTTCACTGAGGAAGGTGTCGGTCTTGTCAATTCCAAAGTTGGTTTTTGGAACGGTCCCTGTGCTTATATCAAACTCTGGTTTTATGCATCACCCCACCTCTCCTTCCCCTTTATGCAGGCATAAGAGTGTTTTCTAAATGTGAGACTCTGTTCTCTTTCCTAACTCAGTTCACGTGTAGCCATGTTTACAGGATCTTCATAAGTGATATCTTATGATAAGTTTCTTTTTCTGTGTGACTTATTTCACTTAGAATCATCGTACCTGAATCCACTCACTTTGCTGCTACTGGTCTTATGACATTGATTTCATGGCTGAGGGATATTCCATCGTACGTAAGTACCACAATGTTTTGAACCATTTTTATATTTCCTGGGATATTTAAGGTGTACTCAAGTTGAGGTTCTTGTAGCCAGTGCAGCCCTAAATTTGGAGGTGGCTCTTTCTTATTGATTTTCAGTTTTCCCCAGGTATATTCCCTAGACTGGAAGTGGCCTTGGCTCTGTTGCTCTGTAGTTTACTTGTTTTAGGGAACACAATGCACTCCTCCAGTGAGACAGTTGGCAATTTACATCCCGCCCATCAGCATAAAAAGGCTCCCTGTTCTCCAGGGCCTGTCTTGCCTTTCTGGTTTTTACACATTTTGTGGATGTCCCTTTAGACCAGTGGGAAGTGATACTTCTTTGTAGTGCAGATTTGCATTGCCCGCGTGCTTGCTTGGCCAAAAAGGGCGTATGCGTTTTCTCCTGAATATATTCAGGAGAAAACGCATACGCCCTTTTTGGCCAAGTGCACCATTGTCCAAGTTGTGCCCCTCTTCCTGTGCTTTACAGGCGATTCCAAGGTACCTCTTGAAATCTGTTTCCTGCTATTTTGCCTCACTTTCAAGTCCGCCTCGTAGACTTCCCTCAACAGATTTTTGGACGATAGTTGTCCTTTATCACTCTGCCAGTTTGTGAATTGCTGTGCCCCTGAGCTCCATTTCTCAACTCGTTTTTTGTGAGCTGAACGCAAGTCCAAAATTTTGGATCCTGTCCTATACTGGTTCCCGGTGGGTGGCTGAGACTTTGGTTAATTCTTCTTCCTGCCAGGAAATTAGAGTGACATGTGCCCGTCCAAATGCCTAACAGCTACTCTCTCATGGGTTCTCCCTCGTCCCTTCCATCCTCTGCCAAATTGGGAACCTGTGCAAACCAGGAGGTTAAAGGGCCTGTCTCTCCAAGTTGGGAGATTGATAGTAAGGCAGTTGGAAAGTCAAACTGGAGCACCAGGAGAGGGACTATTCGTTGAGATTTAGAAACCTTTCGTATTCACCGTGTGTCCATTCTCTAGGTTTCCTGTACATGTTATAGCTGTAGTAATATTCCCTTGAACCTGGAGAGTTGGGACCCATGGAATGGGGGCCATGCATTATTGCTTGAAAGGGTCTGCATTTGCTCACCCAATCTCACCAATCCTCTCAGTCCCAAGTGTCCAGCCTTATGCCACATCCAGCTGTCATTGTAGATAGGGTCTTTCCAGGTTTCCTCAGACACCCTGAAGGAATTGTAAAGAATTTCCCTGTTTTTTGGTTTTGCTTTTGAAATTCCTTTTTATAGTGGGTTTGAGCTGATTCTCGCTGCCATGTTTATGCCACTCTAGACACACTTGATTCCCTTATGGGGTCATATCAATACATAGGTTTTAAGATTCTTACTAGTCAGATATATTCCTCTGCGGGAAATATGGGGTTTTGAGTCTCTTTCACTGAGGAAGGTGTAGGTCTTGTCTATTCCAAAGTTGGTTTTTGGAACGGTCCCTGTGCTTATATCAAACTCTGGTTTTATGCATCACCCCACCTCTCCTTCCCCTTTATGCAGGCATAAGAGTGTTTTCTAAATGTGAGACTCTGTTCTCTTTCCTAACTCAGTTCACGTGTAGCCATGTTTACAGGATCTTCATAAGTGATATCTTATGATAAGTTTCTTTTTCTGTGTGACTTATTTCACTTAGAATCATCGTACCTGAATCCACTCACTTTGCTGCTACTGGTCTTATGACATTGATTTCATGGCTGAGGGATATTCCATCGTACGTAAGTACCACAATGTTTTGAACCATTTTTATATTTCCTGGGATATTTAAGGTGTACCCAAGTTGAGGTTCTTGTAGCCAGTGCAGCCCTAAATTTGGAGGTGGCTCTTTCTTATTGATTTTCAGTTTTCCCCAGGTATATTCCCTAGACTGGAAGTGGCCTTGGCTCTGTAGCTCTGTTGTTTACTTGTTTTAGGGAACACAATGCACTCCTCCAGTGAGGCAGTTGGCAATTTACATCCCGCCCATCAGCATAACAAGGCTCCCTGTTCTCCAGGGCCTATCTTGCCTTTCTGGTTTTTACACATTTTGTGGATGTCCCTTTTGACCGGTGGGAAGTGATACTTCTTTGTAGTGCAGATTTGCATTGCCTGCTTGCTTGCTTGGCCAAAATGGGCGTATGCGTTTTCTCCTGAATATATTCAGGAGAAAACGCATACGCCCTTTTTGGCCAAGTACACCATTGTCCAAGTTGTGCCCCTCTTCCTGTGCTTTACAGGCGATTCCAAGGTACCTCTTGAAATCTGTTTCCTGCTATTTTGCCTCGCTTTCAAGTCCGCCTCGTTGACTTCCCTCAACAGATTTTTGGACGATAGTTGTCCTTTATCACTCTGCCAGTTTGTGAATTGCTGTGCCCCTGAGCTCCATTTCTCAACTCGTTTTTTGTGAGCTGAACGCAAGTCCAAAATTTTGGATCATGTCCTATACTGGTTCCCGGTGGGTGGCTGAGACTTTGGTAAATTCTTCTTCCTGCCGGGAAATTAGAGTGACATGTGCCCGTCCAAATGCCTAACAGCTACTCTCTCATGGGTTCTCCCTCGTCCCTTCCATCCTCTGCCAAATTGGGAACCTGTGCAAACCAGGAGGTTAAAGGGCCTGTCTCTCCAAGTTGGGAGATTGATAGTAAGGCAGTTGGAAAGTCAAACTGGAGCACCAGGAGAGGGACTATTCGTTGAGTTTTAGAAACCTTTCGTATTCACAGTGTGTCCATTCTCTAGGTTTCCTGTACATGTTATAGCTGTAGTAATATTCCCTTGAACCTGGAGAGTTGGGACCCATGGAATGGGGGCCATGCATTATTGCTTGAAAGGGTCTGCATTTGCTCACCCAATCTCACCAATCCTCTCAGTCCCAAGTGTCCAGCCTTATGCCACATCCAGCTGTCATTGTAGATAGGGTCTTTCCAGGTTTCCTCAGACACCCTGAAGGAATTGTAAAGAATTTCCCTGTTTTTTGGTTTTGCTTTTGAAATTCCTTTTTATAGTGGGTTTGAGCTGATTCTCGCTGCCATATTTATGGCACTCTAGACACACTTGATTCCCTTATGGAGTCATATCAATACATAGGTTTTAAGATTCTTACTAGTCAGATATATTCCTCTGCGGGAAATATGGGGTTTTGAGTCTCTTCAACTGAGGAAGGTGTAGGTCTTGTCTATTCCAAAGTTGGTTTTTGGAACGGTCCCTGTGCTTATATCAAACTCTGGTTTTATGCATCACCCCACCTCTCCTTCCCCTTTATGCAGGCATAAGAGTGTTTTCTAAATGTGAGACTCTGTTCTCTTTCCTAACTCAGTTCACGTGTAGCCATGTTTACAGGATCTTCATAAGTGATATCTTATGATAAGTTTCTTTTTCTGTGTGACTTATTTCACTTAGAATCATCGTACCTGAATCCACTCACTTTGCTGCTACTGGTCTTATGACATTGATTTCATGGCTGAGGGATATTCCATCGTACGTAAGTACCACAATGTTTTGAACCATTTTTATATTTCCTGGGATATTTAAGGTGTACCCAAGTTGAGGTTCTTGTAGCCAGTGCAGCCCTAAATTTGGAGGTGGCTCTTTCTTATTGATTTTCAGTTTTCCCCAGGTATATTCCCTAGACTGGAAGTGGCCTTGGCTCTGTAGCTCTGTTGTTTACTTGTTTTAGGGAACACAATGCACTCCTCCAGTGAGGCAGTTGGCAATTTACATCCCGCCCATCAGCATAACAAGGATCCCAGTTCTCCAGGGCCTGTCTTGCCTTTCTGGTTTTTACACATTTTGTGGATGTCCCTTTTGACCGGTGGGAAGTGATACTTCTTTGTAGTGCAGATTTGCATTGCCCGCTTGCTTGCTTGGCCAAAAAGGGCGTATGCGTTTTCTCCTGAATATATTCAGGAGAAAACGCAAACGCCCTTTTTGGCCAAGTGCACCATTATCCAAGTTGTGCCCCTCTTCCTGTGCTTTACAGGCGATTCCAACATACCTCTTGAAATCTGTTTCCTGCTATTTTGCCTCGCTTTCAAGTCCGCCTCGTTGACTTCCCTCAACAGATTTTTGGACGATAGTTGTCCTTTATCACTCTGCCAGTTTGTGAATTGCTGTGCCCCTGAGCTCCATTTCTCAACTCGTTTTTTGTGAGCTGAACGCAAGTCCAAAAGTTTGGATCATGTCCTATACTGGTTCCCGGTGGGTGGCTGAGACTTTGGTTAATTCTTCTTCCTGCCGGGAAATTAGAGTGACATGTGCCCGTCCAAATGCCTAACAGCTACTCTCTCATGGGTTCTCCCTCGTCCCTTCCATCCTCTGCCAAATTGGGAACCTGTGCAAACCAGGAGGTTAAAGGGCCTGTCTCTCCAAGTTGGGAGATTGATAGTAAGGCAGTTGGAAGTCAAACTGGAGCACCAGGAGAGGGACTATTCGTTGAGTTTTAGAAACCTTTCGTATTCACAGTGTGTCCATTCTCTAGGTTTCCTGTACATGTTATAGCTGTAGTAATATTCCCTTGAACCTGGAGAGTTGGGACCCATGGAATGGGGGCCATGCATTATTGCTTGAAAGGGTCTGCATTTGCTCACCCAATCTCACCAATCCTCTCAGTCCCAAGTGTCCAGCCTTATGCCACATCCAGCTGTCATTGTAGATAGGGTCTTTCCAGGTTTCCTCAGACACCCTGAAGGAATTGTAAAGAATTTCCCTGTTTTTTGGTTTTGCTTTTGAAATTCCTTTTTATAGTGGGTTTGAGCTGATTCTCGCTGCCATGTTTATGCCACTCTAGACACACTTGATTCCCTTATGGAGTCATATCAATACATAGGCTTTAAGATTCTTACTAGTCAGATATATTCCTCTGCGGGAAATATGGGGTTTTGAGTCTCTTTCACTGAGGAAGGTGTCGGTCTTGTCTATTCCAAAGTTGGTTTTTGGAACGGTCCCTGTGCTTATATCAAACTCTGGTTTTATGCATCACCCCACTTCTCCTTCCCCTTTATGCAGGCATAAGAGTGTTTTCTAAATGTGAGACTCTGTTCTCTTTCCTAACTCAGTTCACGTGTAGCCATGTTTACAGGATCTTCATAAGTGATATCTTATGATAAGTTTCTTTTTCTGTGTGACTTATTTCACTTAGAATCATCGTACCTGAATCCACTCACTTTGCTGCTACTGGTCTTATGACATTGATTTCATGGCTGAGGGATATTCCATCGTACGTAAGTACCACAATGTTTTGAACCATTTTTATATTTCCTGGGATATTTAAGGTGTACCCAAGTTGAGGTTCTTGTAGCCAGTGCAGCCCTAAATTTGGAGGTGGCTCTTTCTTATTGATTTTCAGTTTTCCCCAGGTATATTCCCTAGACTGGAAGTGGCCTTGGCTCTGTAGCTCTGTTGTTTACTTGTTTTAGGGAACACAATGCACTCCTCCAGTGAGGCAGTTGGCAATTTACATCCCGCCCATCAGCATAACAAGGCTCCCTGTTCTCCAGGGCCTATCTTGCCTTTCTGGTTTTTACACATTTTGTGGATGTCCCTTTTGACCGGTGGGAAGTGATACTTCTTTGTAGTGCAGATTTGCATTGCCCGCTTGCTTGCTTGGCCAAAATGGGCGTATGCGTTTTCTCTTGAATATATTCAGTAGAAAACGCATACGCCCTTTTTGGCCAAGTACACCATTGTCCAAGTTGTGCCCCTCTTCCTGTGCTTTACAGGCGATTCCAAGGTACCTCTTGAAATCTGTTTCCTGCTATTTTGCCTCGCTTTCAAATCCGCCTCGTTGACTTCCCTCAACAGATTTTTGGACGATAGTTGTCCTTTATCACTCTGCCAGTTTGTGAATTGCTGTGCCCCTGAGCTCCATTTCTCAACTCGTTTTTTGTGAGCTGAACGCAAGTCCAAAATTTTGGATCATGTCCTATACTGGTTCCCGGTGGGTGGCTGAGACTTTGGTAAATTCTTCTTCCTGCCGGGAAATTAGAGTGACATGTGCCCGTCCAAATGCCTAACAGCTACTCTCTCATGGGTTCTCCCTCGTCCCTTCCATCCTCTGCCAAATTGGGAACCTGTGCAAACCAGGAGGTTAAAGGGCCTGTCTCTCCAAGTTGGGAGATTGATAGTAAGGCAGTTGGAAAGTCAAACTGGAGCACCAGGAGAGGGACTATTCGTTGAGTTTTAGAAACCTTTCGTATTCACAGTGTGTCCATTCTCTAGGTTTCCTGTACATGTTATAGCTGTAGTAATATTCCCTTGAACCTGGAGAGTTGGGACCCATGGAATGGGGGCCATGCATTATTGCTTGAAAGGGTCTGCATTTGCTCACCCAATCTCACCAATCCTCTCAGTCCCAAGTGTCCAGCCTTATGCATCATCCAGCTGTCATTGTAGATAGGGTCTTTCCAGGTTTCCTCAGACACCCTGAAGGAATTGTAAAGAATTTCCCTGTTTTTTGGTTTTGCTTTTGAAATTCCTTTTTATAGTGGGTTTGAGCTGATTCTCGCTGCCATATTTATGGCACTCTAGACACACATGATTCCATTATGGAGTCATATCAATACATAGGTTTTAAGATTCTTACTAGTCAGATATATTCCTCTGCGGGAAATATGGGGTTTTGAGTCTCTTTCACTGAGGAAGGTGTAGGTCTTGTCTATTCCAAAGTTGGTTTTTGGAACGGTCCCTGTGCTTATATCAAACTCTGGTTTTATGCATCACCCCACCTCTCCTTCCCCTTTATGCAGGCATAAGAGTGTTTTCTAAATGTGAGACTCTGTTCTCTTTCCTAACTCAGTTCACGTGTAGCCATGTTTACAGGATCTTCATAAGTGATATCTTATGATAAGTTTCTTTTTCTGTGTGACTTATTTCACTTAGAATCATCGTACCTGAATCCACTCACTTTGCTGCTACTGGTCTTATGACATTGATTTCATGGCTGAGGGATATTCCATCGTACGTAAGTACCACAATGTTTTGAACCATTTTTATATTTCCTGGGATATTTAAGGTGTACCCAAGTTGAGGTTCTTGTAGCCAGTGCAGCCCTAAATTTGGAGGTGGCTCTTTCTTATTGATTTTCAGTTTTCCCCAGGTATATTCCCTAGACTGGAAGTGGCCTTGGCTCTGTAGCTCTGTTGTTTACTTGTTTTAGGGAACACAATGCACTCCTCCAGTGAGGCAGTTGGCAATTTACATCCCGCCCATCAGCATAACAAGGATCCCAGTTCTCCAGGGCCTGTCTTGCCTTTCTGGTTTTTACACATTTTGTGGATGTCCCTTTTGACCGGTGGGAAGTGATACTTCTTTGTAGTGCAGATTTGCATTGCCCGCTTGCTTGCTTGGCCAAAAAGGGCGTATACGTTTTCTCCTGAATATATTCAGGAGAAAACGCAAACGCCCTTTTTGGCCAAGTGCACCATTATCCAAGTTGTGACCCTCTTCCTTTGCTTTACAGGCGATTCCAACGTACCTCTTGAAATCTGTTTCCTGCTATTTTGCCTCGCTTTCAAGTCCGCCTCGTTGACTTCCCTCAACAGATTTTTGGACGATAGTTGTCCTTTATCACTCTGCCAGTTTGTGAATTGCTGTGCCCCTGAGCTCCATTTCTCAACTCGTTTTTTGTGAGCTGAACGCAAGTCCAAAAGTTTGGATCATGTCCTATACTGGTTCCCGGTGGGTGGCTGAGACTTTGGTTAATTCTTCTTCCTGCCGGGAAATTAGAGTGACATGTGCCCGTCCAAATGCCTAACAGCTACTCTCTCATGGGTTCTCCCTCGTCCCTTCCATCCTCTGCCAAATTGGGAACCTGTGCAAACCAGGAGGTTAAAGGGCCTGTCTCTCCAAGTTGGGAGATTGATAGTAAGGCAGTTGGAAGTCAAACTGGAGCACCAGGAGAGGGACTATTCGTTGAGTTTTAGAAACCTTTCGTATTCACAGTGTGTCCATTCTCTAGGTTTCCTGTACATGTTATAGCTGTAGTAATATTCCCTTGAACCTGGAGAGTTGGGACCCAGGGAATGGGGGCCATGCATTATTGCTTGAAAGGGTCTGCATTTGCTCACCCAATCTCACCAATCCTCTCAGTCCCACGTGTCCAGCCTTATGCCACATCCAGCTGTCATTGTAGATAGGGTCTTTCCAGGTTTCCTCAGACACCCTGAAGGAATTGTAAAGAATTTCCCTGTTTTTTGGTTTTGCTTTTGAAATTCCTTTTTATAGTGGGTTTGAGCTGATTCTCGCTGCCATGTTTATGCCACTCTAGACACACTTGATTCCCTTATGGAGTCATATCAATACATAGGTTTTAAGATTCTTACTAGTCAGATATATTCCTCTGTGGGAAATATGGGGTTTTGAGTCTCTTTCACTGAGGAAGGTGTCGGTCTTGTCTATTCCAAAGTTGGTTTTTGGAACGGTCCCTGTGCTTATATCAAACTCTGGTTTTATGCATCACCCCACCTCTCCTTCCCCTTTATGCAGGCATAAGAGTGTTTTCTAAATGTGAGACTCTGTTCTCTTTCCTAACTCAGTTCACGTGTAGCCATGTTTACAGGATCTTCATAAGTGATATCTTATGATAAGTTTCTTTTTCTGTGTGACTTATTTCACTTAGAATCATCGTACCTGAATCCACTCACTTTGCTGCTACTGGTCTTATGACATTGATTTCATGGCGGAGGGATATTCCATCATACGTAAGTACCACAATGTTTTGAACCATTTTTATATTTCCTGGGATATTTAAGGTGTACCCAAGTTGAGGTTCTTGTAGTCAGTGCAGCCCTAAATTTGGAGGTGGCTCTTTCTTATTGATTTTCTGTTTTCCCCAGGTATATTCCCTAGACTGGAAGTGGCCTTGGCTCTGTAGCTCTGTTGTTTACTTGTTTTAGGGAACACAATGCACTCCTCCAGTGAGGCAGTTGGCAATTTACATCCCGCCCATCAGCATAACAAGGCTCCCAGTTCTCCAGGGCCTGTCTTGCCTTTCTGGTTTTTACACATTTTGTGGATGTCCCTTTTGACCGGTGGGAAGTGATACTTCTTTGTAGTGCAGATTTGCATTGCCCGCTTGCTTGCTTGGCCAAAAAGGGCGTATGCGTTTTCTCCTGAATATATTCAGGAGAAAACGCATACGCCCTTTTTGGCCAAGTGCACCATTGTCCAAGTTGTGCCCCTCTTCCTGTGTTTTACAGGCGATTCCAAGGTACCTCTTGAAATCTGTTTCCTGCTATTTTGCCTCGCTTTCAAGTCCGCCTCGTTGACTTCCCTCAACAGATTTTTGGACGATAGTTGTCCTTTATCACTCTGCCAGTTTGTGAATTGCTGTGCCCCTGAGCTCCATTTCTCAACTCGTTTTTTGTGAGCTGAACGCAAGTCCAAAATTTTGGATCATGTCCTATACTGGTTCCCGGTGGGTGGCTGAGACTTTGGTTAATTCTTCTTCCTGCCGGGAAATTAGAGTGACATGTGCCCGTCCAAATGCCTAACAGCTACTCTCTCATAGGTTCTCCCTCGTCCCTTCCATCCTCTGCCAAATTGGGAACCTGTGCAAACCAGGAGGTTAAAGGGCCTGTCTCTCCAAGTTGAGAGATTGATAGTAAGGCAGTTGGAAGTCAAACTGGAGCACCAGGAGAGGGACTATTCGTTGAGATTTAGAAACCTTTCGTATTCACAGTGTGTCCATTCTCTAGGTTTCCTGTACATGTTATAGCTGTAGTAATATTCCCTTGAACATGGAGAGTTGTGACCCATGGAATGGGGGCCATGCATTATTGCTTGAATGGGTCTGCATTTGCTCACCCAATCTCACCAATCCTCTCAGTCCCAAGTGTCCAGCCTTATGCCACATCCAGCTGTCATTGTAGATAGGGTCTTTCCAGGTTTCCTCAGACACCCTGAAGGAATTGTAAAGAATTTCCCTGTTTTTTGGTTTTGCTTTTGAAATTCCTTTTTATAGTGGGTTTGAGCTGATTCTCGCTGCCATGTTTATGCCACTCTAGACACACTTGATTCCCTTATGGAGTCATATCAATACATAGGCTTTAAGATTCTTACTAGTCAGATATATTCCTCTGCGGGAAATATGGGGTTTTGAGTCTCTTTCACTGAGGAAGGTGTCGGTCTTGTCTATTCCAAAGTTGGTTTTTGGAACGGTCCCTGTGCTTATATCAAACTCTGGTTTTATGCATCACCCCACCTCTCCTTCCCCTTTATGCAGGCATAAGAGTGTTTTCTAAATGTGAGACTCTGTTCTCTTTCCTAACTCAGTTCACGTGTAGCCATGTTTACAGGATCTTCATAAGTGATATCTTATGATAAGTTTATTTTTCTGTGTGACTTATTTCACTTAGAATCATCGTACCTGAATCCACTCACTTTGCTGCTACTGGTCTTATGACATTGATTTCATGGCTGAGGGATATTCCATCGTACGTAAGTACCACAAAGTTTTGAACCATTTTTATATTTCCTGGGATATTTAAGGTGTACCCAAGTTGAGGTTCTTGTAGCCAGTGCAGCCCTAAATTTGGAGGTGGCTCTTTCTTATTGATTTTCTGTTTTCCCCAGGTATATTCCCTAGACTGGAAGTGGCCTTGGCTCTGTAGCTCTGTTGTTTACTTGTTTTAGGGAACACAATGCACTCCTCCAGTGAGGCAGTTGGCAATTTACATCCCGCCCATCAGCATAACAAGGCTCCCTGTTCTCCAGGGCCTGTCTTGCCTTTCTGGTTTTTACACATTTTGTGGATGTCCCTTTTGACCGGTGGGAAGTGATACTTCTTTGTAGTGCAGATTTGCATTGCCCGCTTGCTTGCTTGGCCAAAAAGGGCGTATGCGTTTTCTCCTGAATATATTCAGGAGAAAACACATACGCCCTTTTTGGCCAAGTGCACCATTGTCCAAGTTGTGCCCCTCTTCCTGTGCTTTACAGGCGATTCCAAGGTACCTCTTGAAATCTGTTTCCTGCTATTTTGCCTCGCTTTCAAGTCCGCCTCGTTGACTTCCCTCAACAGATTTTTGGACGATAGTTGTCCTTTATCCCTCTGCCAGGTTGTGAATAGCTGTGCCCCTGAGCTCCATTTCTCAACTCGTTTTTTGTGAGCTGAACGCAAGTCCAAAATTTTGGATCATGTCCTATACTGGTTCCCGGTGGGTGGCTGAGACTTTGGTTAATTCTTCTTCCTGCCGGGAAATTAGAGTGACATGTGCCCGTCCAAATGCCTAACAGCTACTCTCTCATGGGTTCTCCCTCGTCCCTTCCATCCTCTGCCAAATTGGGAACCTGTGCAAACTAGGAGGTTAAAGGACCTGTCTCTCCAAGTTGGGAGATTGATAGTAAGGCAGTTGGAAAGTCAAACTGGAGCACCAGGAGAGGGACTATTCGTTGAGTTTTAGAAACCTTTCGTATTCACAGTGTGTCCATTCTCTAGGTTTCCTGTACATGTTATAGCTGTAGTAATATTCCCTTGAACCTGGAGAGTTGGGACCCATGGAATGGGGGCCATGCATTATTGCTTGAAAGGGTCTGCATTTGCTCACCCAATCTCACCAATCCTCTCAGTCCCACATGTCCAGCCTTATGCCACATCCAGCTGTCATTGTAGATAGGGTCTTTCCAGGTTTCCTCAGACACCCTGAAGGAATTGTAAAGAATTTCCCTGTTTTTTGGTTTTGCTTTTGAAATTCCTTTTTATAGTGGGTTTGAGCTGATTCTCGCTGCCATGTTTATGCCACTCTAGACACACTTGATTCCCTTATGGAGTCATATCAATACATAGGTTTTAAGATTCTTACTAGTCAGATATATTCCTCTGCGGGAAATATGGGGTTTTGAGTCTCTTTCACTGAGGAAGGTGTCGGTCTTGTCTATTCCAAAGTTGGTTTTTGGAACGGTCCCTGTGCTTATATCAAACTCTGGTTTTATGCATCACCCCACCTCTCCTTCCCCTTTATGCAGGCATAAGAGTGTTTTCTAAATGTGAGACTCTGTTCTCTTTCCTAACTCAGTTCACGTGTAGCCATGTTTACAGGATCTTCATAAGTGATATCTTATGATAAGTTTATTTTTCTGTGTGACTTATTTCACTTAGAATCATCGTACCTGAATCCACTCACTTTGCTGCTACTGGTCTTATGACATTGATTTCATGGCTGAGGGATATTCCATCGTACGTAAGTACCACAAAGTTTTGAACCATTTTTATATTTCCTGGGATATTTAAGGTGTACCCAAGTTGAGGTTCTTGTAGCCAGTGCAGCCCTAAATTTGGAGGTGGCTATTTCTTATTGATTTTCAGTTTTCCCCAGGTATATTCCCTAGACTGGAAGTGGCCTTGGCTCTGTAGCTCTGTTGTTTACTTGTTTTAGGGAACACAATGCACTCCTCCAGTGAGGCAGTTGGCAATTTACATCCCGCCCATCAGCATAACAAGGCTCCCTGTTCTCCAGGGCCTGTCTTGCCTTTCTGGTTTTTACACATTTTGTGGATGTCCCTTTTGACCGGTGGGAAGTGATACTTCTTTGTAGTGCAGATTTGCATTGCCCGCTTGCTTGCTTGGCCAAAAAGGGCGTATGCATTTTCTCCTGAATATATTCAGGAGAAAACGCATACGCCCTTTTTGGCCAAGTGCACCATTGTCCAAGTTGTGCCCCTCTTCCTGTGCTTTAGAGGCGATTCCAACGTACCTCTTGAAATCTGTTTCCTGCTATTTTGCCTCACTTTCAAGTCCGCCTCGTTGACTTCCCTCAACAGATTTTTGGACGATAGTTGTCCTTTATCACTCTGCCAGTTTGTGAATTGCTGTGCCCCTGAGCTCCATTTCTCAACTCGTTTTTTGGGAGCTGAACGCAAGTCCAAAATTTTGGATCATGTCCTATACTGGTTCCCGGTGGGTGGCTGAGACTTTGGTTAATTCTTCTTCCTGCCGGGAAATTAGAGTGACATGTGCCCGTCCAAATGCCTAACAGCTACTCTCTCATGGGTTCTCCCTCGTCCCTTCCATCCTCTGCCAAATTGGGAACCTGTGCAAACTAGGAGGTTAAAGGGCCTGTCTCTCCAAGTTGGGAGATTGATAGTAAGGCAGTTGGAAAGTCAAACTGGAGCACCAGGAGAGGGACTATTCGTTGAGTTTTAGAAACCTTTCGTATTCACAGTGTGTCCATTCTCTAGGTTTCCTGTACATGTTATAGCTGTAGTAATATTCCCTTGAACCTGGAGAGTTGGGACCCAGGGAATGGGGGCCATGCATTATTGCTTGAAAGGGTCTGCATTTGCTCACCCAATCTCACCAATCCTCTCAGTCCCACGTGTCCAGCCTTATGCCACATCCAGCTGTCATTGTAGATAGGGTCTTTCCAGGTTTCCTCAGACACCCTGAAGGAATTGTAAAGAATTTCCCTGTTTTTTGGTTTTGCTTTTGAAATTCCTTTTTATAGTGGGTTTGAGCTGATTCTCGCTGCCATGTTTATGCCACTCTAGACACACTTGATTCCCTTATGGAGTCATATCAATACATAGGTTTTAAGATTCTTACTAGTCAGATATATTCCTCTGCGGGAAATATGGGGTTTTGAGTCTCTTTCACTGAGGAAGGTGTCGGTCTTGTCTATTCCAAAGTTGGTTTTTGGAACGGTCCCTGTGCTTATATCAAACTCTGGTTTTATGCATCACCCCACCTCTCCTTCCCCTTTATGCAGGCATAAGAGTGTTTTCTAAATGTGAGACTCTGTTCTCTTTCCTAACTCAGTTCACGTGTAGCCATGTTTACAGGATCTTCATAAGTGATATTTTATGATAAGTTTCTTTTTCTGTGTGACTTATTTCACTTAGAATCATCGTACCTGAATCCACTCACTTTACTGCTACTGGTCTTATGACATTGATTTCATGGCTGAGGGATATTCCATCGTACGTAAGTACCACAATGTTTTGAACCATTTTTATATTTCCTGGGATATTTAAGGTGTACCCAAGTTGAGGTACTTGTAGTCAGTGCAGCCCTAAATTTGGAGGTGGCTCTTTCTTATTGATTTTCAGTTTTCCCCAGGTATATTCCCTAGACTGGAAGTGGCCTTGGCTCTGTAGCTCTGTTGTTTACTTGTTTTAGGGAACACAATGCACTCCTCCAGTGAGGCAGTTGGCAATTTACATCCCGCCCATCAGCATAACAAGGCTCCCTGTTCTCCAGGGCCTGTCTTGCCTTTCTGGTTTTTACACATTTTGTGGATGTCCCTTTTGACAGGTGAGAAGTGATACTTCTTTGTAGTGCAGATTTGCATTGCCCGCTTGCTTGCTTGGCCAAAAAGGGCGTATGCGTTTTCTCCTGAATATATTCAGGAGAAAACGCATACACCCTTTTTGGCCAAGTGCACCATTGTCCAAGTTGTGCCCCTCTTCCTGTGCTTTACAGGCGATTCCAACGTACCT
The DNA here is from genome assembly GCF_025265405.1 of Mesoplodon densirostris. NCBI lineage: Eukaryota > Metazoa > Chordata > Mammalia > Artiodactyla > Ziphiidae > Mesoplodon > Mesoplodon densirostris. The sequence goes on from NW_026778209.1 coordinate 1,250,371, forward strand.
CTTGAAATCTGTTTCCTGCTATTTTTCCTCGCTTTCAAGTCCGCCTCTTTGACTTCCCTCAACAGATTTTTGGACGATAGTTGTCCTTTATCACTCTGCCAGTTTGTGAATTGCTGTGCCCCTGAGCTCCATTTCTCAACTCGTTTTTTGTGAGCTGAACGCAAGTCCAAAATTTTGGATCATGTCCTATACTGGTTCCCGGTGGGTGGCTGAGACTTTGGTTAATTCTTCTTCCTGCCGGGAAATTAGAGTGACATGTGCCCGTCCAAATGCCTAACAGCTACTCTCTCATGGGTTCTCCCTCGTCCCTTCCATCCTCTGCCAAATTGGGAACCTGTGCAAACCAGGAGGTTAAAGGGCCTGTCTCTCCAAGTTGGGAGATTGATAGTAAGGCAGTTGGGAAGTCAAACTGGAGCACCAGGAGAGGGACTATTCGTTGAGTTTTAGAAACCTTTCATATTCACAGTGTGTCCATTCTCTAGGTTTCCTGTACATGTTATAGCTGTAGTAATATTCCCTTGAACATGGAGAGTTGGGACCCATGGAATGGGGGCCATGCATTATTGCTTGAAAGGGTCTGCATTTGCTCACCCAATCTCACCAATCCTCTCAGTCCCAAGTGTCCTGCCTTATGCCACATCCAGCTGTCATTGTAGATAGGGTCTTTCCAGGTTTCCTCAGACACCCTGAAGGAATTGTAAAGAATTTCCCTGTTTTTTGGTTTTGCTTTTGAAATTCCTTTTTATAGTGGGTTTGAGCTGATTCTCGCTGCCATGTTTATGCCACTCTAGACACACTTGATTCCCTTATGGAGTCATATCAATACATAGGTTTTAAGATTCTTACTAGTCAGATATATTCCTCTGCGGGAAATATGGGGTTTTGAGTCTCTTTCACTGAGGAAGGTGTCGGTCTTGTCTATTCCAAAGTTGGTTTTTGGAACGGTCCCTGTGCTTATATCAAACTCTGGTTTTATGCATCACCCCACCTCTCCTTCCCCTTTATGCAGGCATAAGAGTGTTTTCTAAATGTGAGACTCTGTTCTCTTTCCTAACTCAGTTCACGTGTAGCCATGTTTACAGGATCTTCATAAGTGATATCTTATGATAAGTTTCTTTTTCTGTGTGACTTATTTCACTTAGAATCATCGTACCTGAATCCACTCACTTTGCTGCTACTGGTCTTATGACATTGATTTCATGGCTGAGGGATATTCCATCGTACGTAAGTACCACAAAGTTTTGAACCATTTTTATATTTCCTGGGATATTTAAGGTGTACCCAAGTTGAGGTTCTTGTAGCCAGTGCAGCCCTAAATTTGGAGGTGGCTCTTTCTTATTGATTTTCAGTTTTCCCCAGGTATATTCCCTAGACTGGAAGTGGCCTTGGCTCTGTAGCTCTGTTGTTTACTTGTTTTAGGGAACACAATGCACTCCTCCAGTGAGGCAGTTGGCAATTTACATCCCGCCCATCAGCATAACAAAGCTCCCTGTTCTCCAGGGCCTGTCTTGCCTTTCTGGTTTTTACACATTTTGTGGATGTCCCTTTTGACCGGTGGGAAGTGATACTTCTTTGTAGTGCAGATTTGCATTGCCCGCTTGCTTGCTTGGCCAAAAAGGGCGTATGCGTTTTCTCCTGAATATATTCAGGAGAAAACACATACGCCCTTTTTGGCCAAGTGCACCATTGTCCAAGTTGTGCCCCTCTTCCTGTGCTTTACAGGCGATTCCAAGGTACCTCTTGAAATCTGTTTCCTGCTATTTTGCCTCGCTTTCAAGTCCGCCTCGTTGACTTCCCTCAACAGATTTTTGGACGATAGTTGTCCTTTATCCCTCTGCCAGTTTGTGAATTGCTGTGCCCCTGAGCTCCATTTCTCAACTCGTTTTTTGTGAGCTGAACGCAAGTCCAAAATTTTGGATCATGTCCTATACTGGTTCCCGGTGGGTGGCTGAGACTTTGGTTAATTCTTCTTCCTGCCGGGAAATTAGAGTGACATGTGCCCGTCCAAATGCCTAACAGCTACTCTCTCATGGGTTCTCCCTCGTCCCTTCCATCCTCTGCCAAATTGGGAACCTGTGCAAACCAGGAGGTTAAAGGGCCTGTCTCTCCAAGTTGGGAGATTGATAGTAAGGCAGTTGGAAAGTCAAACTGGAGCACCAGGAGAGGGACTATTCGTTGAGTTTTAGAAACCTTTCGTATTCACAGTGTGTCCATTCTCTAGGTTTCCTGTACATGTTATAGCTGTAGTAATATTCCCTTGAACCTGGAGAGTTGGGACCCATGGAATGGGGGCCATGCATTATTGCTTGAAAGGGTCTGCATTTGCTCACCCAATCTCACCAATCCTCTCAGTCCCACGTGTCCAGCCTTATGCCACATCCAGCTGTCATTGTAGATAGGGTCTTTCCAGGTTTCCTCAGACACCCTGAAGGAATTGTAAAGAATTTCCCTGTTTTTTGGTTTTGCTTTTGAAATTCCTTTTTATAGTGGGTTTGAGCTGATTCTCGCTGCCATGTTTATGCCACTCTAGACACACTTGATTCCCTTATGGAGTCATATCAATACATAGGTTTTAAGATTCTTACTAGTCAGATATATTCCTCTGCGGGAAATATGGGGTTTTGAGTCTCTTTCACTGAGGAAGGTGTCGGTCTTGTCTATTCCAAAGTTGGTTTTTGGAACGGTCCCTGTGCTTATATCAAACTCTGGTTTTATGCATCACCCCACCTCTCCTTCCCCTTTATGCAGGCATAAGAGTGTTTTCTAAATGTGAGACTCTGTTCTCTTTCCTAACTCAGTTCACGTGTAGCCATGTTTACAGGATCTTCATAAGTGATATTTTATGATAAGTTTCTTTTTCTGTGTGACTTATTTCACTTAGAATCATCGTACCTGAATCCACTCACTTTGCTGCTACTGGTCTTATGACATTGATTTCATGGCTGAGGGATATTCCATCGTACGTAAGTACCACAATGTTTTGAACCATTTTTATATTTCCTGGGATATTTAAGGTGTACCCAAGTTGAGGTACTTGTAGTGAGTGCAGCCCTAAATTTGGAGGTGGCTCTTTCTTATTGATTTTCAGTTTTCCCCAGGTATATTCCCTAGACTGGAAGTGGCCTTGGCTCTGTAGCTCTGTTGTTTACTTGTTTTAGGGAACACAATGCACTCCTCCAGTGAGGCAGTTGGCAATTTACATCCCGCCCATCAGCATAACAAGGCTCCCTGTTCTCCAGGGCCTGTCTTGCCTTTCTGGTTTTTACACATTTTGTGGATGTCCCTTTTGACAGGTGGGAAGTGATACTTCTTTGTAGTGCAGATTTGCATTGCCCGCTTGCTTGCTTGGCCAAAAAGGGCGTATGCGTTTTCTCCTGAATATATTCAGGAGAAAACGCATACGCCCTTTTTGGCCAAGTGCACCATTGTCCAAGTTGTGCCCCTCTTCCTGTGCTTTACAGGCGATTCCAAGGTACCTCTTGAAATCTGTTTCCTGCTATTTTTCCTCGCTTTCAAGTCCGCCTCTTTGACTTCCCTCAACAGATTTTTGGACGATAGTTGTCCTTTATCACTCTGCCAGTTTGTGAATTGCTGTGCCCCTGAGCTCCATTTCTCAACTCGTTTTTTGTGAGCTGAACGCAAGTCCAAAATTTTGGATCATGTCCTATACTGGTTCCCGGTGGGTGGCTGAGACTTTGGTTAATTCTTCTTCCTGCCGGGAAATTAGAGTGACATGTGCCCGTCCAAATGCCTAACAGCTACTCTCTCATGGGTTCTCCCTCGTCCCTTCCATCCTCTGCCAAATTGGGAACCTGTGCAAACCAGGAGGTTAAAGGGCCTGTCTCTCCAAGTTGGGAGATTGATAGTAAGGCAGTTGGAAAGTCAAACTGGAGCACCAGGAGAGGGACTATTCGTTGAGTTTTAGAAACCTTTCATATTCACAGTGTGTCCATTCTCTAGGTTTCCTGTACATGTTATAGCTGTAGTAATATTCCCTTGCACATGGAGAGTTGTGACCCATGGAATGGGGGCCATGCATTATTGCTTGAAAGGGTCTGCATTTGCTCACCCAATCTCACCAATCCTCTCAGTCCCAAGTGTCCAGCCTTATGCCACATCCAGCTGTCATTGTAGATAGGGTCTTTCCAGGTTTCCTCAGACACCCTGAAGGAATTGTAAAGAATTTCCCTGTTTTTTGGTTTTGCTTTTGAAATTCCTTTTTATAGTGGGTTTGAGCTGATTCTCGCTGCCATGTTTATGCCACTCTAGACACACTTGATTCCCTTATGGAGTCATATCAATACATAGGTTTTAAGATTCTTACTAGTCAGATATATTCCTCTGCGGGAAATATGGGGTTTTGAGTCTCTTTCACTGAGGAAGGTGTAGGTCTTGTCTATTCCAAAGTTGGTTTTTGGAACGGTCCCTGTGCTTATATCAAACTCTGGTTTTATGCATCACCCCACCTCTCCTTCCCCTTTATGCAGGCATAAGAGTGTTTTCTAAATGTGAGACTCTGTTCTCTTTCCTAACTCAGTTCACATTTAGCCATGTTTACAGGATCTTCATAAGTGATATCTTATGATAAGTTTCTTTTTCTGTGTGACTTATTTCACTTAGAATCATCGTACCTGAATCCACTCACTTTGCTGCTACTGGTCTTATGACATTGATTTCATGGCTGAGGGATATTCCATCGTACGTAAGTACCACAATGTTTTGAACCATTTTTATATTTCCTGGGATATTTAAGGTGTACCCAAGTTGAGGTTCTTGTAGCCAGTGCAGCCCTAAATTTGGAGGTGGCTCTTTCTTATTGATTTTCAGTTTTCCCCAGGTATATTCCCTAGACTGGAAGTGGCCTTGGCTCTGTAGCTCTGTTGTTTACTTGTTTTAGGGAACACAATGCACTCCTCCAGAGAGGCAGTTGGCAATTTACATCCCGCCCATCAGCATAACAAGGCTCCCTGTTCTCCAGGGCCTCTTGCCTTTCTGGTTTTTACACATTTTGTGGATGTCCCTTTTGACCGGTGGGAAGTGATACTTCTTTGTAGTGCAGATTTGCATTGCCCGCTTGCTTGCTTGGCCAAAAAGGGCGTATGCGTTTTCTCCTGAATATATTCAGGAGAAAACACATACGCCCTTTTTGGCCAAGTGCACCATTGTCCAAGTTGTGCCCCTCTTCCTGTGCTTTACAGGCGATTCCAACGTACCTCTTGAAATCTGTTTCCTGCTATTTTGCCTCACTTTCAAGTCCGCCTCGTTGACTTCCCTCAACAGATTTTTGGACGATAGTTGTCCTTTATCACTCTGCCAGTTTGTGAATTGCTGTGCCCCTGAGCTCCATTTCTCAACTCGTTTTTTGTGAGCTGAACGCAAGTCCAAAATTTTGGATCATGTCCTTTACTGGTTCCCGGTGGGTGGCTGAGACTTTGGTTAATTCTTCTTCCTGCCGGGAAATTAGAGTGACATGTGCCCGTCCAAATGCCTAACAGCTACTCTCTCATGGGTTCTCCCTCGTCCCTTCCATCCTCTGCCAAATTGGGAACCTGTGCAAACCAGGAGGTTAAAGGGCCTGTCTCTCCAAGTTGGGAGATTGATAGTAAGGCAGTTGGAAAGTCAAACTGGAGCACCAGGAGAGGGACTATTCGTTGAGTTTTAGAAACCTTTCGTATTCACAGTGTGTCCATTCTCTAGGTTTCCTGTACATGTTATAGCTGTAGTAATATTCCCTTGAACCTGGAGAGTTGGGACCCATGGAATGGGGGCCATGCATTATTGCTTGAAAGGGTCTGCATTTGCTCACCCAATCTCACCAATCCTCTCAGTCCCAAGTGTCCAGCCTTATGCCACATCCAGCTGTCATTGTAGATAGGGTCTTTCCAGGTTTCCTCAGACACCCTGAAGGAATTGTAAAGAATTTCCCTGTTTTTTGGTTTTGCTTTTGAAATTCCTTTTTATAGTGGGTTTGAGCTGATTCTCGCTGCCATGTTTATGCCACTCTAGACACACTTGATTCCCTTATGGAGTCATATCAATACATAGGTTTTAAGATTCTTACTAGTCAGATATATTCCTCTGTGGGAAATATGGGGTTTTGAGTCTCTTTCACTGAGGAAGGTGTAGGTCTTGTCTATTCCAAAGTTGGTTTTTGGAACGGTCCCTGTGCTTATATCAAACTCTGGTTTTATGCATCACCCCACCTCTCCTTCCCCTTTATGCAGGCATAAGAGTGTTTTCTAAATGTGAGACTCTGTTCTCTTTCCTAACTCAGTTCACATTTAGCCATGTTTACAGGATCTTCATAAGTGATATCTTATGATAAGTTTCTTTTTCTGTGTGACTTATTTCACTTAGAATCATCGTACCTGAATCCACTCACTTTGCTGCTACTGGTCTTATGACATTGATTTCATGGCTGAGGGATATTCCATCGTACGTAAGTACCACAATGTTTTGAACCATTTTTATATTTCCTGGGATATTTAAGGTGTACCCAAGTTGAGGTTCTTGTAGCCAGTGCAGCCCTAAATTTGGAGGTGGCTCTTTCTTATTGATTTTCAGTTTTCCCCAGGTATATTCCCTAGACTGGAAGTGGCCTTGGCTCTGTAGCTCTGTTGTTTACTTGTTTTAGGGAACACAATGCACTCCTCCAGAGAGGCAGTTGGCAATTTACATCCCGCCCATCAGCATAACAAGGCTCCCTGTTCTCCAGGGCCTGTCTTGCCTTTCTGGTTTTTACACATTTTGTGGATGTCCCTTTTGACCAGTGGGAAGTGATACTTCTTTGTAGTGCAGATTTGCATTGCCCGCTTGCTTGCTTGGCCAAAAAGGGCGTATGCGTTTTCTCCTGAATATATTCAGGAGAAAACACATACGCCCTTTTTGGCCAAGTGCACCATTGTCCAAGTTGTGCCCCTCTTCCTGTGCTTTACAGGCGATTCCAACGTACCTCTTGAAATCTGTTTCCTGCTATTTTGCCTCACTTTCAAGTCCGCCTCGTTGACTTCCCTCAACAGATTTTTGGACGATAGTTGTCCTTTATCACTCTGCCAGTTTGTGAATTGCTGTGCCCCTGAGCTCCATTTCTCAACTCGTTTTTTGTGAGCTGAACGCAAGTCCAAAATTTTGGATCATGTCCTATACTGGTTCCCGGTGGGTGGCTGAGACTTTGGTTAATTCTTCTTCCTGCCGGGAAATTAGAGTGACATGTGCCCGTCCAAATGCCTAACAGCTACTCTCTCATGGGTTCTCCCTCGTCCCTTCCATCCTCTGCCAAATTGGGAACCTGTGCAAACCAGGAGGTTAAAGGGCCTGTCTCTCCAAGTTGGGAGATTGATAGTAAGGCAGTTGGAAAGTCAAACTGGAGCACCAGGAGAGGGACTATTCGTTGAGTTTTAGAAACCTTTCGTATTCACAGTGTGTCCATTCTCTAGGTTTCCTGTACATGTTATAGCTGTAGTAATATTCCCTTGAACCTGGAGAGTTGGGACCCATGGAATGGGGGCCATGCATTATTGCTTGAAAGGGTCTGCATTTGCTCACCCAATCTCACCAATCCTCTCAGTCCCAAGTGTCCAGCCTTATGCCACATCCAGCTGTCATTGTAGATAGGGTCTTTCCAGGTTTCCTCAGACACCCTGAAGGAATTGTAAAGAATTTCCCTGTTTTTTGGTTTTGCTTTTGAAATTCCTTTTTATAGTGGGTTTGAGCTGATTCTCGCTGCCATGTTTATGCCACTCTAGATACACTTGATTCCCTTATGGAGTCATATCAATACATAGGTTTTAAGATTCTTACTAGTCAGATATATTCCTCTGCGGGAAATATGGGGTTTTGAGTCTCTTTCACTGAAGAACGTGTAGGTCTTGTCTATACCAAAGTTGGTTTTTGGAACGGTCCCTGTGCTTATATCAAACTCTGGTTTTATGCATCACCCCACCTCTCCTTCCACTTTATGCAGGCATAAGAGTGTTTTCTAAATGTGAGACTCTGTTCTCTTTCCTAACTCAGTTCACGTGTAGCCATGTTTACAGGATCTTCCTAAGTGATATCTTATGATAAGTTTCTTTTTCTGTGTGACTTATTTCACTTAGAATCATCGTACCTGAATCCACTCACTTTGCTGCTACAGGTCTTATGACATTGATTTCATGGCTGAGGGATATTCCATCGTACGTAAGTACCACAATGTTTTGAACCATTTTTATATTTCCTGGGATATTTAAGGTGTACCCAAGTTGAGGTTCTTGTAGCCAGTGCAGCCCTAAATTTGGAGGTGGCTCTTTCTTATTGATTTTCAGTTTTCCCCAGGTATATTCCCGAGACTGGAAGTGGCCTTGGCTCTGTAGCTCTGTTGTTTACTTGTTTTAGGGAACACAATGCACTCCTCCAGTGAGGCAGTTGGCAATTTACATCCCGCCCATCAGCATAACAAGGCTCCCTGTTCTCCAGGGCCTCTCTTGCCTTTCTGGTTTTTACACATTTTGTGGATGTCCCTTTTGACCGGTGGGAAGTGATACTTCTTTGTAGTGCAGATTTGCATTGCCCGCTTGCTTGCTTGGCCAAGTTGTGCCCCTCTTCCTGTGCTTTACAGGCGATTCCAACGTACCTCTTGAAATCTGTTTCCTGCTATTTTGTCTCACTTTCAAGTCCGCCTCGTTGACTTCCCTCAACAGATTTTTGGACGATAGTTGTCCTTTATCACTCTGCCAGTTTGTGAATTGCTGTGCCCCTGAGCTCCATTTCTCAACTCGTTTTTTGTGAGCTGAACGCAAGTCCAAAATTTTGGATCATGTCCTATACTGGTTCCCGGTGGGTGGCTGAGACTTTGGTTAATTCTTCTTCCTGCCGGGAAATTAGAGTGACATGTGCCCGTCCAAATGCCTAACAGCTACTCTCTCATGGGTTCTCCCTCGTCCCTTCCATCCTCTGCCAAATTGGGAACCTGTGCAAACCAGGAGGTTAAAGGGCCTGTCTCTCCAAGTTGGGAGATTGATAGTAAGGCAGTTGGAAAGTCAAACTGGAGCACCAGGAGAGGGACTATTCGTTGAGTTTTAGAAACCTTTCGTATTCACAGTGTGTCCATTCTCTAGGTTTCCTGTACATGTTATAGCTGTAGTAATATTCCCTTGAACATGGAGAGTTGGGACCCATGGAATGGGGGCCATGCATTATTGCTTGAAAGGGTCTGCATTTGCTCACCCAATCTCACCAATCCTCTCAGTCCCAAGTGTCCAGCCTTATGCCACATCCAGCTGTCATTGTAGATAGGGTCTTTCCAGGTTTCCTCAGACACCCTGAAGGAATTGTAAAGAATTTCCCTGTTTTTTGGTTTTGCTTTTGAAATTCCTTTTTATAGTGGGTTTGAGCTGATTCTCGCTGCCATGTTTATGCCACTCTAGACACACTTGATTCCCTTATGGAGTCATATCAATACATAGGTTTTAAGATTCTTACTAGTCAGATATATTCCTCTGCGGGAAATATGGGGTTTTGAGTCTCTTTCACTGAGGAAGTTGTAGGTCTTGTCTATTCCAAAGTTGGTTTTTGGAACGGTCCCTCTGCTTATATCAAACTCTGGTTTTATGCATCACCCCACCTTTCCTTCCCCTTTATGCAGGCATAAGAGTGTTTTCTAAATGTGAGACTCTGTTCTCTTTCCTAACTCAGGTCACGTGTAGCTATGTTTACAGGATCTTCATAAGTGATATCTTATGATAAGTTTCTTTTTCTGTGTGACTTATTTCACTTAGAATCATCGTACCTGAATCCACTCACTTTGCTGCTACTGGTCTTATGACATTGATTTCATGGCTGAGGGATATTCCATCGTACGTAAGTACCACAATGTTTTGAACCATTTTTATATTTCCTGGGATATTTAAGGTGTACCCAAGTTGAGGTTCTTGTAGTCAGTGCAGCCCTAAATTTGGAGGTGGCTCTTTCTTATTGATTTTCAGTTTTCCCCAGGTATATTCCCTAGACTGGAAGTGGCCTTGGCTCTGTAGCTCTGTTGTTTACTTGTTTTAGGGAACACAATGCACTCCTCCAGTGAGGCAGTTGGCAATTTACATCCCGCCCATCAGCATAACAAGGCTCCCTGTTCTCCAGGGCCTGTCTTGCCTTTCTGGTTTTTACACATTTTGTGGATGTCCCTTTTGACCGGTGGGAAGTGACACTTCTTTGTAGTGCAGATTTGCATTGCCCGCTTGCTTGCTTGGCCAAAAAGGGCGTATGCGTTTTCTCCTGAATATATTCAGGAGAAAACGCATACGCCCTTTTTGGCCAAGTGCACCATTGTCCAAGTTGTGCCCATCTTCCTGTGCTTTACAGGCGATTCCAAGGTACCTCTTGAAATCTGTTTCCTGCTATTTTGCCTCACTTTCAAGTCCGCCTCTTTGACTTCCCTCAACAGATTTTTCGACGATAGTTGTCCTTTATCACTCTGCCAGTTTGTGAATTGCTGTGCCCCTGAGCTCCATTTCTCAACTCGTTTTTTGTGGGCTGAACGCAAGTGCAAAATTTTGGATCATGTCCTATACTGGTTCCCGGTGGGTGGCTGAGACTTTGGTTAATTCTTCTTCCTGCCGGGAAATTAGAGTGACATGTGCCCGTCCAAATGCCTAACAGCTACTCTCTCATGGGTTCTCCCTCGTCCCTTCCATCCTCTGCCAAATTGGGAACCTGTGCAAACCAGGAGGTTAAAGGGCCTGTCTCTCCAAGTTGGGAGATTGATAGTAAGGCAGTTGGAAAGTCAAACTGGAGCACCAGGAGAGGGACTATTCGTTGAGTTTTAGAAACCTTTCGTATTCACAGTGTGTCCATTCTCTAGGTTTCCTGTACATGTTATAGCTGTAGTAATATTCCCTTGAACATGGAGAGTTGGGACCCATGGAATGGGGGCCATGCATTATTGCTTGAAAGGGTCTGCATTTGCTCACCCAATCTCACCAATCCTCTCAGTCCCAAGTGTCCAGCCTTATGCCACATCCAGCTGTCATTGTAGATAGGGTCTTTCCAGGTTTCCTCAGACACCCTGAAGGAATTGTAAAGAATTTCCCTGTTTTTTGGTTTTGCTTTTGAAATTCCTTTTTATAGTGGGTTTGAGCTGATTCTCGCTGCCATGTTTATGCCACTCTAGACACACTTGATTCCCTTATGGAGTCATATCAATACATAGGTTTTAAGATTCTTACTAGTCAGATATATTCCTCTGCGGGAAATATGGGGTTTTGAGTCTCTTTCACTGAGGAAGGTGTAGGTCTTGTCTATTCCAAAGTTGGTTTTTGGAACGGTCCCTGTGCTTATATCAAACTCTGGTTTTATGCATCACCCCACCTCTCCTTCCCCTTTATGCAGGCATAAGAGTTTTTTCTAAATGTGAGACTCTGTTCTCTTTCCTAACTCAGTTCACGTGTAGCCATGTTTACAGGATCTTCATAAGTGATATCTTATGATAAGTTTCTTTTTCTGTGTGACTTATTTCACTTAGAATCATCGTACCTGAATGCACTCACTTTGCTGCTACTGGTCTTATGACATTGATTTCATGGCTGAGGGATATTCCATCGTACGTCAGTACCACAATGTTTTGAACCATTTTTATATTTCCTGGGATATTTAAAGTGTACCCAAGTTGAGGTTCTTGTAGCCAGTGCAGCCCTAAATTTGGAGGTGGCTCTTTCTTATTGATTTTCAGTTTTCCCCAGGTATATTCCCTAGACTGGAAGTGGCCTTGGCTCTGTAGCTCTGTTGTTTACTTGTTTTAGGGAACACAATGCACTCCTCCAGTGAGGCAGTTGGCAATTTACATCCCGCCCATCAGCATAACAAGGCTTCCAGTTCTCCAGGGCCTGTCTTGCCTTTCTGGTTTTTACACATTTTGTGGATGTCCCTTTTGACCGGTGGGAAGTGATACTTCTTTGTAGTGCAGATTTGCATTGCCCGCTTGCTTGCTTGGCCAAAAAGGGCGTATGCGTTTTCCCCTGAATATATTCAGGAGAAAACGCATACGCCCTTTTTGGCCAAGTGCACCATTGTCCAAGTTGTGCCCCTCTTCCTGTGCTTTACAGGCGATTCCAAGGTACCTCTTGAAATCTGTTTCCTGCTATTTTGCCTCACTTTCAAGTCCGCCTCGTTGACTTCCCTCAACAGATTTTTGGACGATAGTTGTCCTTTATCACTCTGCCAGTTTGTGAATTGCTGTGCCCCTGAGCTCCATTTCTCAACTCGTTTTTTGTGAGCTGAACGCAAGTCCAAAATTTTGGATCATGTCCTATACTGGTTCCCGGTGGGTGGCTGAGACTTTGGTTAATTCTTCTTCCTGCCGGGAAATTAGAGTGACATGTGCCCGTCCAAATGCCTAACAGCTACTCTCTCATGGGTTCTCCCTCGTCCCTTCCATCCTCTGCCAAATTGGGAACCTGTGCAAACCAGGAGGTTAAAGGGCCTGTCTCTCCAAGTTGGGAGATTGATAGTAAGGCAGTTGGAAAGTCAAACTGGAGCACCAGGAGAGGGACAATTCGTTGAGTTTTAGAAACCTTTCGTATTCACAGTGTGTCCATTCTCTAGGTTTCCTGTACATGTTATAGCTGTAGTAATATTCCCTTGAACATGGAGAGTTGGGACCCATGGAATGGGGGCCATGCATTATTGCTTGAAAGGGCCTGCATTTGCTCACCCAATCTCACCAATCCTCTCAGTCCCAAGTGTCCAGCCTTATGCCACATCCAGCTGTCATTGTAGATAGGGTCTTTCCAGGTTTCCTCAGACACCCTGAAGGAATTGTAAAGAATTTCCCTGTTTTTTGGCTTTGCTTTTGAAATTCCTTTTTATAGTGGGTTTGAGCTGATTCTCGCTGCCATGTTTATGCCACTCTAGACACACTTGATTCCCTTATGGAGACATATCAATACATAGGTTTTAAGATTCTTACTAGTCAGATATATTCCTCTGTGGGAAATATGGGGTTTTGAGTCTCTTTCACTGAGGAAGGTGTCGGTCTTGTCAATGCCAAAGTTGGTGTTTGAAACGGTCACTGTGCTTATATCAAACTCTGGTTTTATGCATCACCCCACCTCTCCTTCCCCTTTATGCAGGCATAAGAGTGTTTTCTAAATGTGAGACTCTGTTCTCTTTCCTAACTCAGTTCACGTGTAGCCATGTTTACAGGATCTTCCTAAGTGATATCTTATGATAAGTTTCTTTTTCTGTGTGACTTATTTCACTTAGAATCATCGTACCTGAATCCACTCACTTTGCTGCTACTGGTCTTATGACATTGATTTCATGGCTGAGGGATATTCCATCGTACGTAAGTACCACAATGTTTTGAACCATTTTTATATTTCCTGGGATATTTAAGGTGTACCCAAGTTGAGGTTCTTGTAGCCAGTGCAGCCCTAAATTTGGAGGTGGCTCTTTCTTATTGATTTTCAGTTTTCCCCAGGTATATTCCCTAGACTGGAAGTGGCCTTGGCTCTGTAGCTCTGTTGTTTACTTGTTTTAGGGAACACAATGCACTCCTCCAGTGAGGCAGTTGGCAATTTACATCCCGCCCATCAGCATAACAAGGCTCCCAGTTCTCCAGGGCCTGTCTTGCCTTTCTGGTTTTTACACATTTTGTGGATGTCCCTTTTGACCGGTGGGAAGTGATACTTCTTTGTAGTGCAGATTTGCATTGCCCGCTTGCTTGCTTGGCCAAGTTGTGCCCCTCTTCCTGTGCTTTACAGGCGATTCCAACGTAACTCTTGAAATCTGTTTCCTGCTATTTTGCCTCACTTTCAAGTCCGCCTCGTTGACTTCCCGCAACAGATTTTTGGACGATAGTTGTCCTTTATCACTCTGCCAGTTTGTGAATTGCTGTGCCCCTGAGCTCCATTTCTCAACTCGTTTTTTTTGAGCTGAACGCAAGTCCAAAATTTTGGATCATGTCCTATACTGGTTCCCGGTGGGTGGCTGAGACTTTGGTTAATTCTTCTTCCTGCCGGGAAATTAGAGTGACATGTGCCCGTCCAAATGCCTAACAGCTACTCTCTCATGGGTTCTCCCTCGTCCCTTCCATCCTCTGCCAAATTGGGAACCTGTGCAAACCAGGAGGTTAAAGGGCCTGTCTCTCCAAGTTGGGAGATTGAAAGTAAGGCAGTTGGAAAGTCAAACTGGAGCACCAGGAGAGGGACTATTCGTTGAGTTTTAGAATCCTTTCGTATTCACAGTGTGTCCATTCTCTAGGTTTCCTGTACATGTTATAGCTGTAGTAATATTCCCTTGAACATGGAGAGTTGGGACCCATGGAATGGGGGCCATGCATTATTGCTTGAAAGGGTCTGCATTTGCTCACCCAATCTCACCAATCCTCTCAGTCCCAAGTGTCCAGCCTTATGCCACATCCAGCTGTCATTGTAGATAGGGTCTTTCCAGGTTTCCTCAGACACCCTGAAGGAATTGTAAAGAATTTCCCTGTTTTTTGGTTTTGCTTTTAAAATTCCTTTTTATAGTGGGTTTGAGCTGATTCTCGCTGCCATGTTTATGCCACTCTAGACACACTTGATTCCCTTATGGAGTCATATCAATACATAGGTTTTAAGATTCTTACTAGTCAGATATATTCCTCTGTGGGAAATATGGTGTTTTGAGTCTCTTTCACTGAGGAAGGTGTAGGTCTTGTCTATTCCAAAGTTGGTTTTTGGAACGGTCCCTGTGCTTATATCAAACTCTGGTTTTATGCATCACCCCACCTCTCCTTCCCCTTTATGCAGGCATAAGAGTGTTTTCTAAATGTGAGACTCTGTTCTCTTTCCTAACTCAGTTCACGTGTAGCCATGTTTACAGGATATTCATAAGTGATATCTTATGATAAGTTTCTTTTTCTGTGTGACTTATTTCACTTAGAATCATTGTACCTGAATCCACTCACTTTGCTGCTACTGGTCTTATGACATTGATTTCATGGCTGAGGGATATTCCATCGTATGTAAGTACCACAATGTTTTGAACCATTTTTATATTTCCTGGGATATTTAAGGTGTACCCAAGTTGAGGTTCTTGTAGTCAGTGCAGCCCTAAATTTGGAGGTGGCTCTTTCTTATTGATTTTCAGTTTTCCCAAGGTATATTCCCTAGACTGGAAGTGGCCTTGGCTCTGTAGCTCTGTTGTTTACTTGTTTTAGGGAACACAATGCACTCCTCCAGTGAGGCAGTTGGCAATTTACATCCCGCCCATCAGCATAACAAGGCTCCCTGTTCTCCAGGGCCTGTCTTGCCTTTCTGGTTTTTACACATTTTGTGGATGTCCCTTTTGACCGGTGGGAAGTGATACTTCTTTGTAGTGCAGATTTGCATTGCCCGCTTGCTTGCTTGGCCAAAAAGGGCGTATGCGTTTTCTCCTGAATATATTCAGGAGAAAACGCATACGCCCTTTTTGGCCAAGTGCACCATTGTCCAAGTTGTGCCCCTCTTCCTGTGCTTTACAGGCGATTCCAAGGTACCTCTTGAAATCTGTTTCCTGCTAGTTTGCCTCACTTTCAAGTCCGCCTCGTTGACTTCCCTCAACAGATTTTTGTACGATAGTTGTCCTTTATCACTCTGCCAGTTTGTGAATTGCTGTGCCCCTGAGCTCCATTTCTCAACTCGTTTTTTGTGGGCTGAACGCAAGTCCAAAATTTTGGATCATGTCCTATACTGGTTCCCGGTGGGTGGCTGAGACTTTGGTTAATTCTTCTTCCTGCCGGGAGATTAGAGTGACATGTGCCCGTCCAAATGCCTAACAGCTACTCTCTCATGGGTTCTCCCTCGTCCCTTCCATCCTCTGCCAATTTGGGAACCTGTGCAAACCAGGAGGTTAAAGGGCCTGTCTCTCCAAGTTGGGAGATTGATAGTAAGGCAGTTGGAAAGTCAAACTGGAGCACCAGGAGAGGGACTATTCGCTGAGTTTTAGAAACCTTTCGTATTCACAGTGTGTCCATTCTCTAGGTTTCCTGTACATGTTATAGCTGTAGTAATATTCCCTTGAACCTGGAGAGTTGGGACCCATGGAATGGGGGCCATGCATTATTGCTTGAAAGGGTCTGCATTTGCTCACCCAATCTCACCAATCCTCTCAGTCCCAAGTGTCCAGCCTTATGCCACATCCAGCTGTCATTGTAGATAGGGTCTTTCCAGGTTTCCTCAGACACCCTGAAGGAATTGTAAAGAATTTCCCTGTTTTTTGGTTTTGCTTTTGAAATTCCTTTTTATACTGGGTTTGAGCTGATTCTCGCTGCCATGTTTATGCCACTCTAGACACACTTGATTCCCTTATGGAGACATATCAATACATAGGTTTTAAGATTCTTACTAGTCAGATATATTCCTCTGTGGGAAATATGGGGTTTTGAGTCTCTTTCACTGAGGAAGGTGTCGGTCTTGTCAATTCCAAAGTTGGTGTTTGAAACGGTCCCTGTGCTTATATCAAACTCTGGTTTTATGCATCACCCCACCTCTCCTTCCCCTTTATGCAGGCATAAGAGTGTTTTCTAAATGTGAGACTCTGTTCTCTTTCCTAACTCAGTTCACGTGTAGCCATGTTTACAGGATATTCATAAGGGATATCTTATGATAAGTTTCTTTTTCTGTGTGACTTATTTCACTTAGAATCATCGTACCTGAATCCACTCACTTTGCTGCTACTGGTCTTATGACATTGATTTCATGGCTGAGGGATATTCCATCGTACGTAAGTACCACAAAGTTTTGAACCATTTTTATATTTCCTGGGATATTTAAGGTGTACCCAAGTTGAGGTTCTTGTAGTCAGTGCAGCCCTAAATTTGGAGGTGGCTCTTTCTTATTGATTTTCAGTTTTCCCAAGGTATATTCCATAGACTGGAAGTGGCCTTGGCTCTGTAGCTCTGTTGTTTACTTGTTTTAGGGAACACAATGCACTCCTCCAGTGAGGCAGTTGGCAATTTACCTCCCGCCCATCAGCATAACAAGGCTCCCTGTTCTCCAGGGCCTGTCTTGCCTTTCTGGTTTTTACACATTTTGTGGATGTCCCTTTTGACCAGTGGGAAGTGATACTTCTTTGTAGTGCAGATTTGCATTGCCCGCTTGCTTGCTTGGCCAAAAAGGGTGTATGCGTTTTCTCCTGAATATATTCAGGAGAAAACGCATACGCCCTTTTTGGCCAAGTGCACCATTGTCCAAGTTGTGCCCCTCTTCCTGTGCTTTACAGGCGATTCCAAGGTACCTCTTGAAATCTGTTTCCTGCTATTTTGCCTCACTTTCAAGTCTGCCTCGTTGACTTCCCTCAAAAGATTTTTGGACGATAGTTGTCCTTTATCACTCTGCCAGTTTGTGAATTGCTGTGCCCCTGAGCTCCATTTCTCAACTCGTTTTTTGTGGGCTGAACGCAAGTCCAAAATTTTGGATCATGTCCTATCCTGGTTCCCGGTGGGTGTCTGAGACTTTGGTTAATTCTTCTTCCTGCCGGGAAATTAGAGTGACATGTGCCCGTCCAAATGCCTAACAGCTACTCTCTCATGGGTTCTCCCTCGTCCCTTCCATCCTCTGCCAAATTGGGAACCTGTGCAAACCAGGAGGTTAAAGGGCCTGTCTCTCCAAGTTGGGAGATTGATAGTAAGGCAGTTGGAAAGTCAAACTGGAGCACCAGGAGAGGGACTATTCGTTGAGTTTTAGAAACCTTTCGTATTCACAGTGTGTCCATTCTCTAGGTTTCCTGTACATGTTATAGCTGTAGTAATATTCCCTTGAACCTGGAGAGTTGGGACCCATGGAATGGGGGCCATGCATTATTGCTTGAATGGGTCTGCATTTGCTCACCCAATCTCACCAATCCTCTCAGTCCCAAGTGTCCAGCCTTATGCCACATCCAGCTGTCATTGTAGATAGGGTCTTTCCAGGTTTCCTCAGACACCCTGAAGGAATTGTAAAGAATTTCCCTGTTTTTTGGTTTTGCTTTTGAAATTCCTTTTTATAGTGGGTTTGAGCTGATTCTCGCTGCCATGTTTATGCCACTCTAGACACACTTGATTCCCTTATGGAGACATATCAATACATAGGTTTTAAGATTCTTACTAGTCAGATATATTCCTCTGTGGGAAATATGGGGTTTTGAGTCTCTTTCACTGAGGAAGGTGTCGGTCTTGTCAATTCCAAAGTTGGTGTTTGAAACGGTCCCTGTGCTTATATCAAACTCTGGTTTTATGCATCACCCCACCTCTCCTTCCCCTTTATGCGGGCATAAGAGTGTTTTCTAAATGTGAGACTCTGTTCTCTTTCCTAACTCAGTTCACGTGTAGCCATGTTTACAGGATATTCATAAGTGATATCTTATGATAAGTTTCTTTTTCTGTGTGACTTATTTCACTTAGAATCATCGTACCTGAATCCACTCACTTTGCTGCTACTGGTCTTATGACATTGATTTCATGGCTGAGGGATATTCCATCGTACGTAAGTACCACAAAGTTTTGAACCATTTTTATATTTCCTGGGATATTTAAGGTGTACCCAAGTTGAGGTTCTTGTAGTCAGTGCAGCCCTAAATTTGGAGGTGGCTCTTTCTTATTGATTTTCAGTTTTCCCAAGGTATATTCCATAGACTGGAAGTGGCCTTGGCTCTGTAGCTCTGTTGTTTACTTGTTTTAGGGAACACAATGCACTCCTCCAGTGAGGCAGTTGGCAATTTACCTCCCGCCCATCAGCATAACAAGGCTCCCTGTTCTCCAGGGCCTGTCTTGCCTTTCTGGTTTTTACACATTTTGTGGATGTCCCTTTTGACCAGTGGGAAGTGATACTTCTTTGTAGTGCAGATTTGCATTGCCCGCTTGCTTGCTTGGCCAAAAAGGGTGTATGCGTTTTCTCCTGAATATATTCAGGAGAAAACGCATACGCCCTTTTTGGCCAAGTGCACCATTGTCCAAGTTGTGCCCCTCTTCCTGTGCTTTACAGGCGATTCCAAGGTACCTCTTGAAATCTGTTTCCTGCTATTTTGCCTCACTTTCAAGTCTGCCTCGTTGACTTCCCTCAAAAGATTTTTGGACGATAGTTGTCCTTTATCACTCTGCCAGTTTGTGAATTGCTGTGCCCCTGAGCTCCATTTCTCAACTCGTTTTTTGTGGGCTGAACGCAAGTCCAAAATTTTGGATCATGTCCTATCCTGGTTCCCGGTGGGTGTCTGAGACTTTGGTTAATTCTTCTTCCTGCCGGGAAATTAGAGTGACATGTGCCCGTCCAAATGCCTAACAGCTACTCTCTCATGGGTTCTCCCTCGTCCCTTCCATCCTCTGCCAAATTGGGAACCTGTGCAAACCAGGAGGTTAAAGGGCCTGTCTCTCCAAGTTGGGAGATTGATAGTAAGGCAGTTGGAAAGTCAAACTGGAGCACCAGGAGAGGGACTATTCGTTGAGTTTTAGAAACCTTTCGTATTCACAGTGTGTCCATTCTCTAGGTTTCCTGTACATGTTATAGCTGTAGTAATATTCCCTTGAACCTGGAGAGTTGGGACCCATGGAATGGGGGCCATGCATTATTGCTTGAATGGGTCTGCATTTGCTCACCCAATCTCACCAATCCTCTCAGTCCCAAGTGTCCAGCCTTATGCCACATCCAGCTGTCATTGTAGATAGGGTCTTTCCAGGTTTCCTCAGACACCCTGAAGGAATTGTAAAGAATTTCCCTGTTTTTTGGTTTTGCTTTTGAAATTCCTTTTTATAGTGGGTTTGAGCTGATTCTCGCTGCCATGTTTATGCCACTCTAGACACACTTGATTCCCTTATGGAGACATATCAATACATAGGTTTTAAGATTCTTACTAGTCAGATATATTCCTCTGTGGGAAATATGGGGTTTTGAGTCTCTTTCACTGAGGAAGGTGTCGGTCTTGTCAATTCCAAAGTTGGTGTTTGAAACGGTCCCTGTGCTTATATCAAACTCTGGTTTTATGCATCACCCCACCTCTCCTTCCCCTTTATGCGGGCATAAGAGTGTTTTCTAAATGTGAGACTCTGTTCTCTTTCCTAACTCAGTTCACGTGTAGCCATGTTTACAGGATATTCATAAGTGATATCTTATGATAAGTTTCTTTTTCTGTGTGACTTATTTCACTTAGAATCATCGTACCTGAATCCACTCACTTTGCTGCTACTGGTCTTATGACATTGATTTCATGGCTGAGGGATATTCCATCGTACGTAAGTACCACAAAGTTTTGAACCATTTTTATATTTCCTGGGATATTTAAGGTGTACCCAAGTTGAGGTTCTTCTAGTCAGTGCAGCCCTAAATTTGGAGGTGGCCCTTTCTTATTGATTTTCAGTTTTCCCAAGGTATATTCCATAGACTGGAAGTGGCCTTGGCTCTGTAGCTCTGTTGTTTACTTGTTTTAGGGAACACAATGCACTCCTCCAGTGAGGCAGTTGGCAATTTACCTCCCGCCCATCAGCATAACAAGGCTCCCTGTTCTCCAGGGCCTGTCTTGCCTTTCTGGTTTTTACACATTTTGTGGATGTCCCTTTTGACCAGTGGGAAGTGATACTTCTTTGTAGTGCAGATTTGCATTGCCCGCTTGCTTGCTTGGCCAAAAAGGGCGTATGCGTTTTCTCCTGAATATATTCAGGAGAAAACGCATACGCCCTTTTTGGCCAAGTGCACCATTGTCCAAGTTGTGCCCCTCTTCCTGTGCTTTACAGGCGATTCCAAGGTACCTCTTGAAATCTGTTTCCTGCTATTTTGCCTCACTTTCAAGTCTGCCTCGTTGACTTCCCTCAAAAGATTTTTGGACGATAGTTGTCCTTTATCACTCTGCCAGTTTGTGAATTGCTGTGCCCCTGAGCTCCATTTCTCAACTCGTTTTTTGTGAGCTGAACGCAAGTCCAAAATTTTGGATCATGTCCTATACTGGTTCCCGGTGGGTGGCTGAGACTTTGGTTAATTCTTCTTCCTGCCGGGAGATTAGAGTGACATGTGCCCGTCCAAATGCCTAACAGCTACTCTCTCATGGGTTCTCCCTCGTCCCTTCCATCCTCTGCCAAATTGGGAACCTGTGCAAACCAGGAGGTTAAAGGGCCTGTCTCTCCAAGTTGGGAGATTGATAGTAAGGCAGTTGGAAAGTCAACCTGGAGCACCAGGAGAGGGACTATTCGTTGAGTTTTAGAAACCTTTCGTATTCACAGTGTGTCCATTCTCTAGGTTTCCTGTACATGTTATAGCTGTAGTAATATTCCCTTGAACATGGAGAGTTGGGACCCATGGAATGGGGGCCATGCATTATTGCTTGAAAGGGTCTGCATTTGCTCACCCAATCTCACCAATCCTCTCAGTCCCAAGTGTCCAGCCTTATGCCACATCCAGCTGTCATTGTAGATAGGGTCTTTCCAGGTTTCCTCAGACACCCTGAAGGAATTGTAAAGAATTTCCCTGTTTTTTGGTTTTGCTTTTGAAATTCCTTTTTATAGTGGGTTTGAGCTGATTCTCGCTGCCATGTTTATGCCACTCTAGACACACTTGATTCCCTTATGGAGACATATCAATACATAGGTTTTAAGATTCTTACTAGTCAGATATATTCCTCTGTGGGAAATATGGGGTTTTGAGTCTCTTTCACTGAGGAAGGTGTCGGTCTTGTCAATTCCAAAGTTGGTTTTTGAAACGGTCCCTGTGCTTATATCAAACTCTGGTTTTATGCATCACCCCACCTCTCCTTCCCCTTTATGCGGGCATAAGAGTGTTTTCTAAATGTGAGACTCTGTTCTCTTTCCTAACTCAGTTCACGTGTAGCCATGTTTACAGGATATTCATAAGGGATATCTTATGATAAGTTTCTTTTTCTGTGTGACTTATTTCACTTAGAATCATCGTACCTGAATCCACTCACTTTGCTGCTACTGGTCTTATGACATTGATTTCATGGCTGAGGGATATTCCATCGTATGTAAGTACCACAATGTTTTGAACCATTTTTATATTTCCTGGGATATTTAAGGTGTACCCAAGTTGAGGTTCTTGTAGTCAGTGCAGCCCTAAATTTGGAGGTGGCTCTTTCTTATTGATTTTCAGTTTTCCCAAGGTATATTCCCTAGACTGGAAGTGGCCTTGGCTCTGTAGCTCTGTTGTTTACTTGTTTTAGGGAACACAATGCACTCCTCCAGTGAGGCAGTTGGCAATTTACATCCCGCCCATCAGCATAACAAGGCTCCCTGTTCTCCAGGGCCTGTCTTGCCTTTCTGGTTTTTACACATTTTGTGGATGTCCCTTTTGACCGGTGGGAAGTGATACTTCTTTGTAGTGCAGATTTGCATTGCCCGCTTGCTTGCTTGGCCAAAAAGGGCGTATGCGTTTTCTCCTGAATATATTCAGGAGAAAACGCATACGCCCTTTTTGGCCAAGTGCACCATTGTCCAAGTTGTGCCCCTCTTCCTGTGCTTTACAGGCGATTCCAAGGTACCTCTTGAAATCTGTTTCCTGCTAGTTTGCCTCACTTTCAAGTCCGCCTCGTTGACTTCCCTCAACAGATTTTTGGACGATAGTTGTCCTTTATCACTCTGCCAGTTTGTGAATTGCTGTGCCCCTGAGCTCCATTTCTCAACTCGTTTTTTGTGGGCTGAACGCAAGTCCAAAATTTTGGATCATGTCCTATACTGGTTCCCGGTGGGTGGCTGAGACTTTGGTTAATTCTTCTTCCTGCCGGGAAATTAGAGTGACATGTGCCCGTCCAAATGCCTAACAGCTACTCTCTCATGGGTTCTCCCTCGTCCCTTCCATCCTCTGCCAATTTGGGAACCTGTGCAAACCAGGAGGTTAAAGGGCCTGTCTCTCCAAGTAGGGAGATTGATAGTAAGGCAGTTGGAAAGTCAAACTGGAGCACCAGGAGAGGGACTATTCGCTGAGTTTTAGAAACCTTTCGTATTCACAGTGTGTCCATTCTCTAGGTTTCCTGTACATGTTATAGCTGTAGTAATATTCCCTTGAACCTGGAGAGTTGAGACCCATGGAATGGGGGCCATGCATTATTGCTTGAAAGGGTCTGCATTTGCTCACCCAATCTCACCAATCCTCTCAGTCCCAAGTGTCCAGCCTTATGCCACATCCAGCTGTCATTGTAGATAGGGTCTTTCCAGGTTTCCTCAGACACCCTGAAGGAATTGTAAAGAATTTCCCTGTTTTTTGGTTTTGCTTTTGAAATTCCTTTTTATAGTGGGTTTGAGCTGATTCTCGCTGCCATGTTTATGCCACTCTAGACACACTTGATTCCCTTATGGAGACATATCAATACATAGGTTTTAAGATTCTTACTAGTCAGATATATTCCTCTGTGGGAAATATGGGGTTTTGAGTCTCTTTCACTGAGGAAGGTGTCGGTCTTGTCAATTCCAAAGTTGGTGTTTGAAACGGTCCCTGTGCTTATATCAAACTCTGGTTTTATGCATCACCCCACCTCTCCTTCCCCTTTATGCGGGCATAAGAGTGTTTTCTAAATGTGAGACTCTGTTCTCTTTCCTAACTCAGTTCACGTGTAGCCATGTTTACAGGATATTCATAAGTGATATCTTATGATAAGTTTCTTTTTCTGTGTGACTTATTTCACTTAGAATCATCGTACCTGAATCCACTCACTTTGCTGCTACTGGTCTTATGACATTGATTTCATGGCTGAGGGATATTCCATCGTAGGTAAGTACCACAAAGTTTTGAACCATTTTTATATTTCCTGGGATATTTAAGGTGTACCCAAGTTGAGGTTCTTCTAGTCAGTGCAGCCCTAAATTTGGAGGTGGCCCTTTCTTATTGATTTTCAGTTTTCCCAAGGTATATTCCATAGACTGGAAGTGGCCTTGGCTCTGTAGCTCTGTTGTTTACTTGTTTTAGGGAACACAATGCACTCCTCCAGTGAGGCAGTTGGCAATTTACCTCCCGCCCATCAGCATAACAAGGCTCCCTGTTCTCCAGGGCCTGTCTTGCCTTTCTGGTTTTTACACATTTTGTGGATGTCCCTTTTGACCAGTGGGAAGTGATACTTCTTTGTAGTGCAGATTTGCATTGCCCGCTTGCTTGCTTGGCCAAAAAGGGCGTATGCGTTTTCTCCTGAATATATTCAGGAGAAAACGCATACGCCCTTTTTGGCCAAGTGCACCATTGTCCAAGTTGTGCCCCTCTTCCTGTGCTTTACAGGCGATTCCAAGGTACCTCTTGAAATCTGTTTCCTGCTATTTTGCCTCACTTTCAAGTCTGCCTCGTTGACTTCCCTCAAAAGATTTTTGGACGATAGTTGTCCTTTATCACTCTGCCAGTTTGTGAATTGCTGTGCCCCTGAGCTCCATTTCTCAACTCGTTTTTTGTGAGCTGAACGCAAGTCCAAAATTTTGGATCATGTCCTATACTGGTTCCCGGTGGGTGGCTGAGACTTTGGTTAATTCTTCTTCCTGCCGGGAGATTAGAGTGACATGTGCCCGTCCAAATGCCTAACAGCTACTCTCTCATGGGTTCTCCCTCGTCCCTTCCATCCTCTGCCAAATTGGGAACCTGTGCAAACCAGGAGGTTAAAGGGCCTGTCTCTCCAAGTTGGGAGATTGATAGTAAGGCAGTTGGAAAGTCAAACTGGAGCACCAGGAGAGGGACTATTCGTTGAGTTTTAGAAACCTTTCGTATTCACAGTGTGTCCATTCTCTAGGTTTCCTGTACATGTTATAGCTGTAGTAATATTCCCTTGAACATGGAGAGTTGGGACCCATGGAATGGGGGCCATGCATTATTGCTTGAAAGGGTCTGCATTTGCTCACCCAATCTCACCAATCCTCTCAGTCCCAAGTGTCCAGCCTTATGCCACATCCAGCTGTCATTGTAGATAGGGTCTTTCCAGGTTTCCTCAGACACCCTGAAGGAATTGTAAAGAATTTCCCTGTTTTTTGGTTTTGCTTTTGAAATTCCTTTTTATAGTGGGTTTGAGCTGATTTTCGCTGCCATGTTTATGCCACTCTAGACACACTTGATTCCCTTATGGAGACATATCAATACATAGGTTTTAAGATTCTTACTAGTCAGATATATTCCTCTGTGGGAAATATGGGGTTTTGAGTCTCTTTCACTGAGGAAGGTGTCGGTCTTGTCAATTCCAAAGTTGGTGTTTGAAACGGTCCCTGTGCTTATATCAAACTCTGGTTTTATGCATCACCCCACCTCTCCTTCCACTTTATGCAGGCATAAGAGTGTTTTCTAAATGTGAGACTCTGTTCTCTTTCCTAACTCAGTTCACGTGTAGCCATGTTTACAGGATCTTCCTAAGTGATATCTTATGATAAGTTTCTTTTTCTGTGTGACTTATTTCACTTAGAATCATCGTACCTGAATCCACTCACTTTGCTGCTACTGGTCTTATGACATTGATTTCATGGCTGAGGGATATTCCATCGTACGTAAGTACCACAATGTTTTGAACCATTTTTATATTTCCTGGGATATTTAAGGTGTACCCAAGTTGAGGTTCTTGTAGCCAGTGCAGCCCTAAATTTGGAGGTGGCTCTTTCTTATTGATTTTCAGTTTTCCCCAGGTATATTCCCTAGACTGGAAGTGGCCTTGGCTCTGTAGCTCTGTTGTTTACTTGTTTTAGGGAACACAATGCACTCCTCCAGTGAGGCAGTTGGCAATTTACATCCCGCCCATCAGCATAACAAGGCTCCCTGTTCTCCAGGGCCTGTCTTGCCTTTCTGGTTTTTACACATTTTGTGGCTGTCCCTTTTGACCGGTGGGAAGTGATACTTCTTTGTAGTGCAGATTTGCATTGCCCGCTTGCTTGCTTGGCCAAAAAGGGCGTATGCATTTTCTCCTGAATATATTCAGGAGAAAACGCATACGCCCTTTTTGGCCAAGTGCACCATTGTCCAAGTTGTGCCCCTCTTCCTGTGCTTTACAGGCGATTCCAACATACCTCTTGAAATCTGTTTCCTGCTATTTTGCCTCACTTTCAAGTCCGCCTCGTTGACTTCCCTCAACAGATTTTTGGACGATAGTTGTCCTTTATCACTCTGCCAGTTTGTGAATTGCTGTGCCCCTGAGCTCCATTTCTCAACTCGTTTTTTGTGAGCTGAACGCAAGTCCAAAATTTTGGATCATGTCCTATACTGGTTCCCGGTGGGTGGCTGAGACTTTGGTTAATTCTTCTTCCTGCCGGGAGATTAGAGTGACATGTGCCCGTCCAAATGCCTAACAGCTACTCTCTCATGGGTTCTCCCTCGTCCCTTCCATCCTCTGCCAAATTGGGAACCTGTGCAAACCAGGAGGTTAAAGGGCCTGTCTCTCCAAGTTGGGAGATTGATAGTAAGGCAGTTGGAAAGTCAAACTGGAGCACCAGGAGAGGGACTATTCGTTGAGTTTTAGAAACCTTTCGTATTCACAGTGTGTCCATTCTCTAGGTTTCCTGTACATGTTATAGCTGTAGTAATATTCCCTTGAACATGGAGAGTTGGGACCCATGGAATGGGGGCCATGCATTATTGCTTGAAAGGGTCTGCATTTGCTCACCCAATCTCACCAATCCTCTCAGTCCCAAGTGTCCAGCCTTATGCCACATCCAGCTGTCATTGTAGATAGGGTCTTTCCAGGTTTCCTCAGACACCCTGAAGGAATTGTAAAGAATTTCCCTGTTTTTTGGTTTTGCTTTTGAAATTCCTTTTTATAGTGGGTTTGAGCTGATTCTCGCTGCCATGTTTATGCCACTCTAGACACACTTGATTCCCTTATGGAGACATATCAATACATAGGTTTTAAGATTCTTACTAGTCAGATATATTCCTCTGTGGGAAATATGGGGTTTTGAGTCTCTTTCACTGAGGAAGGTGTCGGTCTTGTCAATTCCAAAGTTGGTGTTTGAAACGGTCCCTGTGCTTATATCAAACTCTGGTTTTATGCATCACCCCACCTCTCCTTCCCCTTTATGCAGGCATAAGAGTGTTTTCTAAATGTGAGACTCTGTTCTCTTTCCTAACTCAGTTCACGTGTAGCCATGTTTACAGGATCTTCCTAAGTGATATCTTATGATAAGTTTCTTTTTCTGTGTGACTTATTTCACTTAGAATCATCGTACCTGAATCCACTCACTTTGCTGCTACTGGTCTTATGACATTGATTTCATGGCTGAGGGATATTCCATCGTACGTAAGTACTACAATGTTTTGAACCATTTTTATATTTCCTGGGATATTTAAGGTGTACCCAAGTTGAGGTTCTTGTAGCCAGTGCAGCCCTAAATTTGGAGGTGGCTCTTTCTTATTGATTTTCAGTTTTCCCCAGGTATATTCCCTAGACTGGATGTGGCCTTGGCTCTGTAGCTCTGTTGTTTACTTGTTTTAGGGAACACAATGCACTCCTCCAGTGAGGCAGTTGGCAATTTACCTCCCGCCCATCAGCATAACAAGGCTCCCTGTTCTCCAGGGCCTGTCTTGCCTTTCTGGTTTTTACACATTTTGTGGATGTCCCTTTTGACCAGTGGGAAGTGATACTTCTTTGTAGTGCAGATTTGCATTGCCCGCTTGCTTGCTTGGCCAAAAAGGGCGTATGCGTTTTCTCCTGAATATATTCAGGAGAAAACGCATACGCCCTTTTTGGCCAAGTGCACCATTGTCCAAGTTGTGCCCCTCTTCCTGTGCTTTACAGGCGATTCCAAGGTACCTCTTGAAATCTGTTTCCTGCTATTTTGCCTCACTTTCAAGTCTGCCTCGTTGACTTCCCTCAAAAGATTTTTGGACGATAGTTGTCCTTTATCACTCTGCCAGTTTGTGAATTGCTGTGCCCCTGAGCTCCATTTCTCAACTCGTTTTTTGTGAGCTGAACGCAAGTCCAAAATTTTGGATCATGTCCTATACTGGTTCCCGGTGGGTGGCTGAGACTTTGGTTAATTCTTCTTCCTGCCGGGAGATTAGAGTGACATGTGCCCGTCCAAATGCCTAACAGCTACTCTCTCATGGGTTCTCCCTCGTCCCTTCCATCCTCTGCCAAATTGGGAACCTGTGCAAACCAGGAGGTTAAAGGGCCTGTCTCTCCAAGTTGGGAGATTGATAGTAAGGCAGTTGGAAAGTCAACCTGGAGCACCAGGAGAGGGACTATTCGTTGAGTTTTAGAAACCTTTCGTATTCACAGTGTGTCCATTCTCTAGGTTTCCTGTACATGTTATAGCTGTAGTAATATTCCCTTGAACATGGAGAGTTGGGACCCATGGAATGGGGGCCATGCATTATTGCTTGAAAGGGTCTGCATTTGCTCACCCAATCTCACCAATCCTCTCAGTCCCAAGTGTCCAGCCTTATGCCACATCCAGCTGTCATTGTAGATAGGGTCTTTCCAGGTTTCCTCAGACACCCTGAAGGAATTGTAAAGAATTTCCCTGTTTTTTGGTTTTGCTTTTGAAATTCCTTTTTATAGTGGGTTTGAGCTGATTCTCGCTGCCATGTTTATGCCACTCTAGACACACTTGATTCCCTTATGGAGACATATCAATACATAGGTTTTAAGATTCTTACTAGTCAGATATATTCCTCTGTGGGAAATATGGGGTTTTGAGTCTCTTTCACTGAGGAAGGTGTCGGTCTTGTCAATTCCAAAGTTGGTTTTTGAAACGGTCCCTGTGCTTATATCAAACTCTGGTTTTATGCATCACCCCACCTCTCCTTCCCCTTTATGCGGGCATAAGAGTGTTTTCTAAATGTGAGACTCTGTTCTCTTTCCTAACTCAGTTCACGTGTAGCCATGTTTACAGGATATTCATAAGGGATATCTTATGATAAGTTTCTTTTTCTGTGTGACTTATTTCACTTAGAATCATCGTACCTGAATCCACTCACTTTGCTGCTACTGGTCTTATGACATTGATTTCATGGCTGAGGGATATTCCATCGTATGTAAGTACCACAATGTTTTGAACCATTTTTATATTTCCTGGGATATTTAAGGTGTACCCAAGTTGAGGTTCTTGTAGTCAGTGCAGCCCTAAATTTGGAGGTGGCTCTTTCTTATTGATTTTCAGTTTTCCCAAGGTATATTCCCTAGACTGGAAGTGGCCTTGGCTCTGTAGCTCTGTTGTTTACTTGTTTTAGGGAACACAATGCACTCCTCCAGTGAGGCAGTTGGCAATTTACATCCCGCCCATCAGCATAACAAGGCTCCCTGTTCTCCAGGGCCTGTCTTGCCTTTCTGGTTTTTACACATTTTGTGGATGTCCCTTTTGACCGGTGGGAAGTGATACTTCTTTGTAGTGCAGATTTGCATTGCCCGCTTGCTTGCTTGGCCAAAAAGGGCGTATGCGTTTTCTCCTGAATATATTCAGGAGAAAACGCATACGCCCTTTTTGGCCAAGTGCACCATTGTCCAAGTTGTGCCCCTCTTCCTGTGCTTTACAGGCGATTCCAAGGTACCTCTTGAAATCTGTTTCCTGCTAGTTTGCCTCACTTTCAAGTCCGCCTCGTTGACTTCCCTCAACAGATTTTTGGACGATAGTTGTCCTTTATCACTCTGCCAGTTTGTGAATTGCTGTGCCCCTGAGCTCCATTTCTCAACTCGTTTTTTGTGGGCTGAACGCAAGTCCAAAATTTTGGATCATGTCCTATACTGGTTCCCGGTGGGTGGCTGAGACTTTGGTTAATTCTTCTTCCTGCCGGGAAATTAGAGTGACATGTGCCCGTCCAAATGCCTAACAGCTACTCTCTCATGGGTTCTCCCTCGTCCCTTCCATCCTCTGCCAATTTGGGAACCTGTGCAAACCAGGAGGTTAAAGGGCCTGTCTCTCCAAGTAGGGAGATTGATAGTAAGGCAGTTGGAAAGTCAAACTGGAGCACCAGGAGAGGGACTATTCGCTGAGTTTTAGAAACCTTTCGTATTCACAGTGTGTCCATTCTCTAGGTTTCCTGTACATGTTATAGCTGTAGTAATATTCCCTTGAACCTGGAGAGTTGAGACCCATGGAATGGGGGCCATGCATTATTGCTTGAAAGGGTCTGCATTTGCTCACCCAATCTCACCAATCCTCTCAGTCCCAAGTGTCCAGCCTTATGCCACATCCAGCTGTCATTGTAGATAGGGTCTTTCCAGGTTTCCTCAGACACCCTGAAGGAATTGTAAAGAATTTCCCTGTTTTTTGGTTTTGCTTTTGAAATTCCTTTTTATAGTGGGTTTGAGCTGATTCTCGCTGCCATGTTTATGCCACTCTAGACACACTTGATTCCCTTATGGAGACATATCAATACATAGGTTTTAAGATTCTTACTAGTCAGATATATTCCTCTGTGGGAAATATGGGGTTTTGAGTCTCTTTCACTGAGGAAGGTGTCGGTCTTGTCAATTCCAAAGTTGGTGTTTGAAACGGTCCCTGTGCTTATATCAAACTCTGGTTTTATGCATCACCCCACCTCTCCTTCCCCTTTATGCGGGCATAAGAGTGTTTTCTAAATGTGAGACTCTGTTCTCTTTCCTAACTCAGTTCACGTGTAGCCATGTTTACAGGATATTCATAAGTGATATCTTATGATAAGTTTCTTTTTCTGTGTGACTTATTTCACTTAGAATCATCGTACCTGAATCCACTCACTTTGCTGCTACTGGTCTTATGACATTGATTTCATGGCTGAGGGATATTCCATCGTAGGTAAGTACCACAAAGTTTTGAACCATTTTTATATTTCCTGGGATATTTAAGGTGTACCCAAGTTGAGGTTCTTCTAGTCAGTGCAGCCCTAAATTTGGAGGTGGCCCTTTCTTATTGATTTTCAGTTTTCCCAAGGTATATTCCATAGACTGGAAGTGGCCTTGGCTCTGTAGCTCTGTTGTTTACTTGTTTTAGGGAACACAATGCACTCCTCCAGTGAGGCAGTTGGCAATTTACCTCCCGCCCATCAGCATAACAAGGCTCCCTGTTCTCCAGGGCCTGTCTTGCCTTTCTGGTTTTTACACATTTTGTGGATGTCCCTTTTGACCAGTGGGAAGTGATACTTCTTTGTAGTGCAGATTTGCATTGCCCGCTTGCTTGCTTGGCCAAAAAGGGCGTATGCGTTTTCTCCTGAATATATTCAGGAGAAAACGCATACGCCCTTTTTGGCCAAGTGCACCATTGTCCAAGTTGTGCCCCTCTTCCTGTGCTTTACAGGCGATTCCAAGGTACCTCTTGAAATCTGTTTCCTGCTATTTTGCCTCACTTTCAAGTCTGCCTCGTTGACTTCCCTCAAAAGATTTTTGGACGATAGTTGTCCTTTATCACTCTGCCAGTTTGTGAATTGCTGTGCCCCTGAGCTCCATTTCTCAACTCGTTTTTTGTGAGCTGAACGCAAGTCCAAAATTTTGGATCATGTCCTATACTGGTTCCCGGTGGGTGGCTGAGACTTTGGTTAATTCTTCTTCCTGCCGGGAGATTAGAGTGACATGTGCCCGTCCAAATGCCTAACAGCTACTCTCTCATGGGTTCTCCCTCGTCCCTTCCATCCTCTGCCAAATTGGGAACCTGTGCAAACCAGGAGGTTAAAGGGCCTGTCTCTCCAAGTTGGGAGATTGATAGTAAGGCAGTTGGAAAGTCAAACTGGAGCACCAGGAGAGGGACTATTCGTTGAGTTTTAGAAACCTTTCGTATTCACAGTGTGTCCATTCTCTAGGTTTCCTGTACATGTTATAGCTGTAGTAATATTCCCTTGAACATGGAGAGTTGGGACCCATGGAATGGGGGCCATGCATTATTGCTTGAAAGGGTCTGCATTTGCTCACCCAATCTCACCAATCCTCTCAGTCCCAAGTGTCCAGCCTTATGCCACATCCAGCTGTCATTGTAGATAGGGTCTTTCCAGGTTTCCTCAGACACCCTGAAGGAATTGTAAAGAATTTCCCTGTTTTTTGGTTTTGCTTTTGAAATTCCTTTTTATAGTGGGTTTGAGCTGATTTTCGCTGCCATGTTTATGCCACTCTAGACACACTTGATTCCCTTATGGAGACATATCAATACATAGGTTTTAAGATTCTTACTAGTCAGATATATTCCTCTGTGGGAAATATGGGGTTTTGAGTCTCTTTCACTGAGGAAGGTGTCGGTCTTGTCAATTCCAAAGTTGGTGTTTGAAACGGTCCCTGTGCTTATATCAAACTCTGGTTTTATGCATCACCCCACCTCTCCTTCCACTTTATGCAGGCATAAGAGTGTTTTCTAAATGTGAGACTCTGTTCTCTTTCCTAACTCAGTTCACGTGTAGCCATGTTTACAGGATCTTCCTAAGTGATATCTTATGATAAGTTTCTTTTTCTGTGTGACTTATTTCACTTAGAATCATCGTACCTGAATCCACTCACTTTGCTGCTACTGGTCTTATGACATTGATTTCATGGCTGAGGGATATTCCATCGTACGTAAGTACCACAATGTTTTGAACCATTTTTATATTTCCTGGGATATTTAAGGTGTACCCAAGTTGAGGTTCTTGTAGCCAGTGCAGCCCTAAATTTGGAGGTGGCTCTTTCTTATTGATTTTCAGTTTTCCCCAGGTATATTCCCTAGACTGGAAGTGGCCTTGGCTCTGTAGCTCTGTTGTTTACTTGTTTTAGGGAACACAATGCACTCCTCCAGTGAGGCAGTTGGCAATTTACATCCCGCCCATCAGCATAACAAGGCTCCCTGTTCTCCAGGGCCTGTCTTGCCTTTCTGGTTTTTACACATTTTGTGGCTGTCCCTTTTGACCAGTGGGAAGTGATACTTCTTTGTAGTGCAGATTTGCATTGCCCGCTTGCTTGCTTGGCCAAAAAGGGCGTATGCATTTTCTCCTGAATATATTCAGGAGAAAACGCATACGCCCTTTTTGGCCAAGTGCACCATTGTCCAAGTTGTGCCCCTCTTCCTGTGCTTTACAGGCGATTCCAACATACCTCTTGAAATCTGTTTCCTGCTATTTTGCCTCACTTTCAAGTCCGCCTCGTTGACTTCCCTCAACAGATTTTTGGACGATAGTTGTCCTTTATCACTCTGCCAGTTTGTGAATTGCTGTGCCCCTGAGCTCCATTTCTCAACTCGTTTTTTGTGAGCTGAACGCAAGTCCAAAATTTTGGATCATGTCCTATACTGGTTCCCGGTGGGTGGCTGAGACTTTGGTTAATTCTTCTTCCTGCCGGGAGATTAGAGTGACATGTGCCCGTCCAAATGCCTAACAGCTACTCTCTCATGGGTTCTCCCTCGTCCCTTCCATCCTCTGCCAAATTGGGAACCTGTGCAAACCAGGAGGTTAAAGGGCCTGTCTCTCCAAGTTGGGAGATTGATAGTAAGGCAGTTGGAAAGTCAAACTGGAGCACCAGGAGAGGGACTATTCGTTGAGTTTTAGAAACCTTTCGTATTCACAGTGTGTCCATTCTCTAGGTTTCCTGTACATGTTATAGCTGTAGTAATATTCCCTTGAACATGGAGAGTTGGGACCCATGGAATGGGGGCCATGCATTATTGCTTGAAAGGGTCTGCATTTGCTCACCCAATCTCACCAATCCTCTCAGTCCCAAGTGTCCAGCCTTATGCCACATCCAGCTGTCATTGTAGATAGGGTCTTTCCAGGTTTCCTCAGACACCCTGAAGGAATTGTAAAGAATTTCCCTGTTTTTTGGTTTTGCTTTTGAAATTCCTTTTTATAGTGGGTTTGAGCTGATTCTCGCTGCCATGTTTATGCCACTCTAGACACACTTGATTCCCTTATGGAGACATATCAATACATAGGTTTTAAGATTCTTACTAGTCAGATATATTCCTCTGTGGGAAATATGGGGTTTTGAGTCTCTTTCACTGAGGAAGGTGTCGGTCTTGTCAATTCCAAAGTTGGTGTTTGAAACGGTCCCTGTGCTTATATCAAACTCTGGTTTTATGCATCACCCCACCTCTCCTTCCCCTTTATGCAGGCATAAGAGTGTTTTCTAAATGTGAGACTCTGTTCTCTTTCCTAACTCAGTTCACGTGTAGCCATGTTTACAGGATCTTCCTAAGTGATATCTTATGATAAGTTTCTTTTTCTGTGTGACTTATTTCACTTAGAATCATCGTACCTGAATCCACTCACTTTGCTGCTACTGGTCTTATGACATTGATTTCATGGCTGAGGGATATTCCATCGTACGTAAGTACTACAATGTTTTGAACCATTTTTATATTTCCTGGGATATTTAAGGTGTACCCAAGTTGAGGTTCTTGTAGCCAGTGCAGCCCTAAATTTGGAGGTGGCTCTTTCTTATTGATTTTCAGTTTTCCCCAGGTATATTCCCTAGACTGGATGTGGCCTTGGCTCTGTAGCTCTGTTGTTTACTTGTTTTAGGGAACACAATGCACTCCTCCAGTGAGGCAGTTGGCAATTTACATCCCGCCCATCAGCATAACAAGGCTCCCTGTTCTCCAGGGCCTGTCTTGCCTTTCTGGTTTTTACACATTTTGTGGATGTCCCTTTTGACCGGTGGGAAGTGATACTTCTTTGTAGTGCAGATTTGCATTGCCCGATTGCTTGCTTGGCCAAAAAGGGCGTATGCGTTTTCTCCTGAATATATTCAGGAGAAAACGCATACGCCCTTTTTGGCCAAGTGCACCATTGTCCAAGTTGTGCCCCTCTTCCTGTGCTTTACAGGCGATTCCAACGTACCTCTTAAAATCTGTTTCCTGCTATTTTGCCTCACTTTCAAGTCCGCCTCGTTGACTTCCCTCAACAGATTTTTGGACGATAGTTGTCCTTTATCACTCTGCCAGTTTGTGAATTGCTGTGCCCCTGAGCTCCATTTCTCAACTCGTTTTTTGGGAGCTGAACGCAAGTCCAAAATTTTGGATCATGTCCTATACTGGTTCCCGGTGGGTGGCTGAGACTTTGGTTAATTCTTCTTCCTGCCGGGAGATTAGAGTGACATGTGCCCGTCCAAATGCCTAACAGCTACTCTCTCATGGGTTCTCCCTCGTCCCTTCCATCCTCTGCCAAATTGGGAACCTGTGAAAACCAGGAGGTTAAAGGGCCTGTCTCTCCAAGTTGGGAGATTGATAGTAAGGCAGTTGGAAAGTCAAACTGGAGCACCAGGAGAGGGACTATTCGTTGAGTTTTAGAAACCTTTCGTATTCACAGTGTGTCCATTCTCTAGGTTTCCTGTACATGTTATAGCTGTAGTAATATTCCCTTGAACATGGAGAGTTGGGACCCATGGAATGGGGGCCATGCATTATTGCTTGAAAGGGTCTGCATTTGCTCACCCAATCTCACCAATCCTCTCAGTCCCAAGTGCCCAGCCTTATGCCACATCCAGCTGTCATTGTAGATAGGGTCTTTCCAGGTTTCCTCAGACACCCTGAAGGAATTGTAAAGAATTTCCCTGTTTTTTGGTTTTGCTTTTGAAATTCCTTTTTATAGTGGGTTTGAGCTGATTCTCGCTGCCATGTTTATGCCACTCTAGACACACTTGATTCCCTCATGGAGTCATATCAATACATAGGTTTTAAGATTCTTACTAGTCAGATATATTCCTCTGTGGGAAATATGGGTATTTGAGTCTCTTTCACTAAGGAAGGTGTCCGTCTTGTCAATTCCAAAGTTGGTTTTTGAAACGGTCCCTGTGCTTATATCAAACTCTGGTTTTATGCATCACCCCACCTCTCCTTCCCCTTTATGCAGGCATAAGAGTGTTTTCTAAATGTGAGACTCTGTTCTCTTTCCTAACTCAGTTCACGTGTAGCCATGTTTACAGGATCTTCATAAGTGATATCTTATGATAAGTTTCTTTTTCTGTGTGACTTATTTCACTTAGAATCATCGTACCTGAATCCACTCACTTTGCTGCTACTGGTCTTATGACATTGATTTCATGGCTGAGGGATATTCCATCGTACATAAGTACCACAATGATTTGAACCATTTTTATATTTCCTGGGATATTTAAGGTGTACCCAAGTTGAGGTTCTTGTAGCCAGTGCAGCCCTAAATTTGGAGGTGGCCCTTTCTTATTGATTTTCAGTTTTCCCAAGGTATATTCCCTAGACTGGAAGTGGCCTTGGCTCTGTAGCTCTGTTGTTTACTTGTTTTAGGGAACACAATGCACTCCTCCAGTGAGGCAGTTGGCAATTTACATCCCGCCCATCAGCATAACAAGGCTCCCTGTTCTCCAGTGCCTGTCTTGCCTTTCTGGTTTTTACACATTTTGTGGATGTCCCTTTTGACCGGTGGGAAGTGATACTTCTTTGTAGTGCAGATTTGCATTGCCCGATTGTTTCCTTGGCCAAAAAGGGTGTATGCGTTTTCTCCTGAATATATTCAGGAGAAAACGCATACGCCCTTTTTGGCCAAGTGCACCATTGTCCAAGTTGTGCCCCTCTTCCTGTGCTTTACAGGCGATTCCAACGTACCTCTTGAAATCTGTTTCCTGCTATTTTGCCTCACTTTCAAGTCCGCCTCGTTGACTTCCCTCAACAGATTTTTGGACGATAGTTGTCCTTTATCACTCTGCCAGTTTGTGAATTGCTGTGCCCCTGAGCTCCATTTCTCAACTCGTTTTTTGTGGGCTGAACGCAAGTCCAAAATTTTGGATCATGTCCTATACTGGTTCCCGGTGGGTGGCTGAGACTTTGGTTAATTCTTCTTCCTGCCGGGAAATTAGAGTGACATGTGCCCGTCCAAATGCCTAACAGCTACTCTCTCATGGGTTCTCCCTCGTCCCTTCCATCCTCTGCCAAATTGGGAACCTGTGCAAACCAGGAGGTTAAAGGGCCTGTCTCTCCAAGTTGGGAGATTGATAGTAAGGCAGTTGGAAAGTCAAACTGGAGCACCAGGAGAGGGACTATTCGTTGAGTTTTAGAAACCTTTCGTATTCACAGTGTGTCCATTCTCTAGGTTTCCTGTACATGTTATAGCTGTAGTAATATTCCCTTGAACATGGAGAGTTGGGACCCATGGAATGGGGGCCATGCATTATTGCTTGAAAGGGTCTGCATTTGCTCACCCAATCTCACCAATCCTCTCAGTCCCAAGTGTCCAGCCTTATGCCACATCCAGCTGTCATTGTAGATAGGGTCTTTCCAGGTTTCCTCAGACACCCTGAAGGAATTGTAAAGAATTTCCCTGTTTTTTGGTTTTGCTTTTGAAATTCCTTTTTATAGTGGGTTTGAGCTGATTCTCGCTGCCATGTTTATGCCACTCTAGACACACTTGATTCCCTCATGGAGTCATATCAATACATAGGTTTTAAGATTCTTACTAGTCAGATATATTCCTCTGCTGGAAATATGGGGTTTTGAGTCTCTTTCACTAAGGAAGGTGTCGGTCTTCTCAATTCCAAAGTTGGTTTTTGAAACGGTCCCTGTGCTTATATCAAACTCTGGTTTTATGCATCACCCCACCTCTCCTTCCCCTTTATGCAGGCATAAGAGTGTTTTCTAAATGTGAGACTCTGTTCTCTTTCCTAACTCAGTTCACGTGTAGCCATGTTTACAGGATCTTCCTAAGTGATATCTTATGATAAGTTTCTTTTTCTGTGTGACTTATTTCACTTAGAATCATCGTACCTGAATCCACTCACTTTGCTGCTACTGGTCTTATGACATTGATTTCATGGCTGAGGGATATTCCATCGTACGTAAGTACCACAATGTTTTGAACCATTTTTATATTTCCTGGGATATTTAAGGTGTACCCAAGTTGAGGTTCTTGTAGCCAGTGCAGCCCTAAATTTGGAGGTGGCTCTTTCTTATTGATTTTCAGTTTTCCCCAGGTATATTCCCTAGACTGGAAGTGGCCTTGGCTCTGTAGCTCTGTTGTTTACTTGTTTTAGGGAACACAATGCACTCCTCCAGTGAGGCAGTTGGCAATTTACATCCCGCCCATCAGCATAACAAGGCTCCCTGTTCTCCAGGGCCTGTCTTGCCTTTCTGGTTTTTACACATTTTGTGGCTGTCCCTTTTGACCGGTGGGAAGTGATACTTCTTTGTAGTGCAGATTTGCATTGCCCGCTTGCTTGCTTGGCCAAAAAGGGCGTATGCATTTTCTCCTGAATATATTCAGGAGAAAACGCATACGCCCTTTTTGGCCAAGTGCACCATTGTCCAAGTTGTGCCCCTCTTCCTGTGCTTTACAGGCGATTCCAACATACCTCTTGAAATCTGTTTCCTGCTATTTTGCCTCACTTTCAAGTCCGCCTCGTTGACTTCCCTCAACAGATTTTTGGACGATAGTTGTCCTTTATCACTCTGCCAGTTTGTGAATTGCTGTGCCTCTGAGCTCCATTTCTCAACTCGTTTTTTGTGAGCTGAACGCAAGTCCAAAATTTTGGATCATGTCCTATACTGGTTCCCGGTGGGTGGCTGAGACTTTGGTTAATTCTTCTTCCTGCCGGGAGATTAGAGTGACATGTGCCCGTCCAAATGCCTAACAGCTTCTCTCTCATGGGTTCTCCCTCGTCCCTTCCATCCTCTGCCAAATTGGGAACCTGTGCAAACCAGGAGGTTAAAGGGCCTGTCTCTCCAAGTTGGGAGATTGATAGTAAGGCAGTTGGAAAGTCAAACTGGAGCACCAGGAGAGGGACTATTCGTTGAGTTTTAGAAACCTTTCGTATTCACAGTGTGTCCATTCTCTAGGTTTCCTGTACATGTTATAGCTGTAGTAATATTCCCTTGAACATGGAGAGTTGGGACCCATGGAATGGGGGCCATGCATTATTGCTTGAAAGGGTCTGCATTTGCTCACCCAATCTCACCAATCCTCTCAGTCCCAAGTGTCCAGCCTTATGCCACATCCAGCTGTCATTGTAGATAGGGTCTTTCCAGGTTTCCTCAGACACCCTGAAGGAATTGTAAAGAATTTCCCTGTTTTTTGGTTTTGCTTTTGAAATTCCTTTTTATAGTGGGTTTGAGCTGATTCTCGCTGCCATGTTTATGCCACTCTAGACACACTTGATTCCCTTATGGAGACATATCAATACATAGGTTTTAAGATTCTTACTAGTCAGATATATTCCTCTGTGGGAAATATGGGGTTTTGAGTCTCTTTCACTGAGGAAGGTGTCGGTCTTGTCAATTCCAAAGTTGGTGTTTGAAACGGTCCCTGTGCTTATATCAAACTCTGGTTTTATGCATCACCCCACCTCTCCTTCCCCTTTATGAAGGCATAAGAGTGTTTTCTAAATGTGAGACTCTGTTCTCTTTCCTAACTCAGTTCACGTGTAGCCATGTTTACAGGATCTTCATAAGTGATATCTTATGATAAGTTTCTTTTTCTGTGTGACTTATTTCACTTAGAATCATCGTACCTGAATCCACTCACTTTGCTGCTACTGGTCTTATGACATTGATTTCATGGCTGAGGGATATTCCATCGTACGTAAGTACTACAATGTTTTGAACCATTTTTATATTTCCTGGGATATTTAAGGTGTACCCAAGTTGAGGTTCTTGTAGCCAGTGCAGCCCTAAATTTGGAGGTGGCTCTTTCTTATTGATTTTCAGTTTTCCCCAGGTATATTCCCTAGACTGGATGTGGCCTTGGCTCTGTAGCTCTGTTGTTTACTTGTTTTAGGGAACACAATGCACTCCTCCAGTGAGGCAGTTGGCAATTTACATCCCGCCCATCAGCATAACAAGGCTCCCTGTTCTCCAGGGCCTGTCTTGCCTTTCTGGTTTTTACACATTTTGTGGATGTCCCTTTTGACCGGTGGGAAGTGATACTTCTTTGTAGTGCAGATTTGCATTGCCCGATTGCTTGCTTGGCCAAAAAGGGCGTATGCGTTTTCTCCTGAATATATTCAGGAGAAAACGCATACGCCCTTTTTGGCCAAGTGCACCATTGTCCAAGTTGTGCCCCTCTTCCTGTGCTTTACAGGCGATTCCAAGGTACCTCTTGAAATCTGTTTCCTGCTATTTTGCCTCACTTTCAAGTCCGCCTCGTTGACTTCCCTCAACAGATTTTTGGACGATAGTTGTCCTTTATCACTCTGCCAGTTTGTGAATTGCTGTGCCCCTGAGCTCCATTTCTCAACTCGTTTTCTGTGGGCTGAACGCAAGTCCAAAATTTTGGATCATGTCCTATACTGGTTCCCGGTGGGTGGCTGAGACTTTGGTTAATTCTTCTTCCTGCCGGGAAATTAGAGTGACATGTGCCCGTCCAAATGCCTAACAGCTACTCTCTCATGGGTTCTCCCTCGTCCCTTCCATCCTCTGCCAAATTGGGAACCTGTGCAAACCAGGAGGTTAAAGGGCCTGTCTCTCCAAGTTGGGAGATTGATAGTAAGGCAGTTGGAAAGTCAAACTGGAGCACCAGGAGAGGGACTATTCGTTGAGTTTTAGAAACCTTTCGTATTCACAGTGTGTCCATTCTCTAGGTTTCCTGTACATGTTATAGCTGTAGTAATATTCCCTTGAACATGGAGAGTTGGGACCCATGGAATGGGGGCCATGCATTATTGCTTGAAAGGGTCTGCATTTGCTCACCCAATCTCACCAATCCTCTCAGTCCCAAGTGTCCAGCCTTATGCCACATCCAGCTGTCATTGTAGATAGGGTCTTTCCAGGTTTCCTCAGACACCCTGAAGGAATTGTAAAGAATTTCCCTGTTTTTTGGTTTTGCTTTTGAAATTCCTTTTTATAGTGGGTTTGAGCTGATTCTCGCTGCCATGTTTATGCCACTCTAGACACACTTGATTCCCTCATGGAGTCATATCAATACATAGGTTTTAAGATTCTTACTAGTCAGATATATTCCTCTGCAGGAAATATGGGGTTTTGAGTCTCTTTCACTAAGGAAGGTGTCGGTCTTCTCAATTCCAAAGTTGGTTTTTGAAACGGTCCCTGTGCTTATATCAAACTCTGGTTTTATGCATCACCCCACCTCTCCTTCCCCTTTATGCAGGCATAAGAGTGTTTTCTAAATGTGAGACTCTGTTCTCTTTCCTAACTCAGTTCACGTGTAGCCATGTTTACAGGATCTTCCTAAGTGATATCTTATGATAAGTTTCTTTTTCTGTGTGACTTATTTCACTTAGAATCATCGTACCTGAATCCACTCACTTTGCTGCTACTGGTCTTATGACATTGATTTCATGGCTGAGGGATATTCCATCGTACGTAAGTACCACAATGTTTTGAACCATTTTTATATTTCCTGGGATATTTAAGGTGTACCCAAGTTGAGGTTCTTGTAGCCAGTGCAGCCCTAAATTTGGAGGTGGCTCTTTCTTATTGATTTTCAGTTTTCCCCAGGTATATTCCCTAGACTGGAAGTGGCCTTGGCTCTGTAGCTCTGTTGTTTACTTGTTTTAGGGAACACAATGCACTCCTCCAGTGAGGCAGTTGGCAATTTACATCCCGCCCATCAGCATAACAAGGCTCCCTGTTCTCCAGGGCCTGTCTTGCCTTTCTGGTTTTTACACATTTTGTGGATGTCCCTTTTGACCAGTGGGAAGTGATACTTCTTTGTAGTGCAGATTTGCATTGCCCGCTTGCTTGCTTGGCCAAAAAGGGCGTATGCGTTTTCTCCTGAATATATTCAGGAGAAAACGCATACGCCCTTTTTGGCCAAGTGCACCATTGTCCAAGTTGTGCCCCTCTTCCTGTGCTTTACAGGCGATTCCAACGTACCTCTTGAAATCTGTTTCCTGCTATTTTGCCTCACTTTCAAGTCCGCCTCGTTGACTTCCCTCAACAGATTTTTGGACGATAGTTGTCCTTTATCACTCTGCCAGTTTGTGAATTGCTGTGCCCCTGAGCTCCATTTCTCAACTCGTTTTTTGTGAGCTGAACGCAAGTCCAAAATTTTGGATCATGTCCTATACTGGTTCCCGGTGGGTGGCTGAGACTTTGGTTAATTCTTCTTCCTGCCGGGAAATTAGAGTGACATGTGCCCGTCCAAATGCCTAACAGCTACTCTCTCATGGGTTCTCCCTCGTCCCTTCCATCCTCTGCCAAATTGGGAACCTGTGCAAACCAGGAGGTTAAAGGGCCTGTCTCTCCAAGTTGGGAGATTGATAGTAAGGCAGTTGGAAAGTCAAACTGGAGCACCAGGAGAGGGACTATTCGTTGAGTTTTAGAAACCTTTCGTATTCACAGTGTGTCCATTCTCTAGGTTTCCTGTACATGTTATAGCTGTAGTAATATTCCCTTGAACATGGAGAGTTGGGACCCATGGAATGGGGGCCATGCATTATTGCTTGAAAGGGTCTGCATTTGCTCACCCAATCTCACCAATCCTCTCAGTCCCAAGTGTCCAGCCTTATGCCATATCCAGCTGTCATTGTAGATAGGGTCGTTCCAGGTTTCCTCAGACACCCTGAAGGAATTGTAAAGAATTTCCCTGTTTTTTGGTTTTGCTTTTGAAATTCCTTTTTATAGTGGGTTTGAGCTGATTCTCGCTGCCATGTTTATGCCACTCTAGACACACTTGATTCCCTCATGGAATCATATCAATACATAGGTTTTAAGATTCTTACTAGTCAGATATATTCCTCTGCGGGAAATATGGGGTTTTGAGTCTCTTTCACTAAGGAAGTTGTCCGTCTTGTCAATTCCAAAGTTGGTTTTTGAAACGGTCCCTGTGCTTATATCAAACTCTGGTTTTATGCATCACCCCACCTCTCCTTCCCCTTTATGCAGGGATAAGAGTGTTTTCTAAATGTGAGACTCTGTTCTCTTTCCTAACTCAGTTCACGTGTAGCCATGTTTACAGGATCTTCCTAAGTGATATCTTATGATAAGTTTCTTTTTCTGTGTGACTTATTTCACTTAGAATCATCGTACCTGAATCCACTCACTTTGCTGCTACTGGTCTTATGACATTGATTTCATGGCTGAGGGATATTCCATCGTACGTAAGTACCACAATGTTTTGAACCATTTTTATATTTCCTGGGATATTTAAGGTGTACCCAAGTTGAGGTTCTTGTAGCCAGTGCAGCCCTAAATTTGGAGGTGGCTCTTTCTTATTGATTTTCAGTTTTCCCCAGGTATATTCCCTAGACTGGAAGTGGCCTTGGCTCTGTAGCTCTGTTGTTTACTTGTTTTAGGGATCACAATGCACTCCTCCAGTGAGGCAGTTGGCAATTTACATCCCGCCCATCAGCATAACAAGGCTCCCTGTTCTCCAGGGCCTGTCTTGCCTTTCTGGTTTTTACACATTTTGTGGATGTCCCTTTTGACCAGTGGGAAGTGATACTACTTTGTAGTGCAGATTTGCATTGCCGGCTTGCTTGCTTGGCCAAAAAGGGCGTATGCGTTTTCTCCTGAATATATTCAGGAGAAAACGCATACGCCCTTTTTGGCCAAGTGCACCATTGTCCAAGTTGTGCCCCTCTTCCTGTGCTTTACAGGCGATTCCAAGGTACCTCTTGAAATCTGTTTCCTGCTATTTTGCCTCACTTTCAAGTCCGCCTCGTTGACTTCCCTCAACAGATTTTTGGACGATAGTTGTCCTTTATCACTCTGCCAGTTTGTGAATTGCTGTGCCCCTGAGCTCCATTTCTCAACTCGTTTTTTGTGAGCTGAACGCAAGTCCAAAATTTTGGATCATGTCCTATACTGTTTCCCGGTGGGTGGCTGAGACTTTGGTTAATTCTTCTTCCTGCCGGGAAATTAGAGTGACATGTGCCCGTCCAAATGCCTAACAGCTACTCTCTCATGGGTTCTCCCTCGTCCCTTCCATCCTCTGCCAAATTGGGAACCTGTGAAAACCAGGAGGTAAAAGGGCCTGTCTCTCCAAGTTGGGAGATTGATAGTAAGGCAGTTGGAAAGTCAAACTGGAGCACCAGGAGAGGGACTATTCGTTGAGTTTTAGAAACCTTTCGTATTCACAGTGTGTCCATTCTCTAGGTTTCCTGTACATGTTATAGCTGTAGTAATATTCCCTTGAACATGGAGAGTTGGGACCCATGGAATGGGGGCCATGCATTATTGCTTGAAAGGGTCTGCATTTGCTCACCCAATCTCACCAATCCTCTCAGTCCCAAGTGTCCAGCCTTATGCCACATCCAGCTGTCATTGTAGATAGGGTCTTTCCAGGTTTCCTCAGACACCCTGAAGGAATTGTAAAGAATTTCCCT
This sequence comes from Mesoplodon densirostris, assembly GCF_025265405.1. NCBI lineage: Eukaryota > Metazoa > Chordata > Mammalia > Artiodactyla > Ziphiidae > Mesoplodon > Mesoplodon densirostris. The sequence goes on from NW_026778209.1 coordinate 1,294,396, forward strand.
GTTTTTTGGTTTTGCTTTTGAAATTCCTTTTTATAGTGGGTTTGAGCTGATTCTCGCTGCCATGTTTATGCCACTCTAGACACACTTGATTCCCTCATGGAATCATATCAATACATAGGTTTTAAGATTCTTACTAGTCAGATATATTCCTCTGCGGGAAATATGGGGTTTTGAGTCTCTTTCACTAAGGAAGGTGTCCGTCTTGTCAATTCCAAAGTTGGTTTTTGAAACGGTCCCTGTGCTTATATCAAACTCTGGTTTTATGCATCACCCCACCTCTCCTTCCCCTTTATGCAGGCATAAGAGTGTTTTCTAAATGTGAGACTCTGTTCTCTTTCCTAACTCAGTTCACGTGTAGCCATGTTTACAGGATCTTCATAAGTGATATCTTATGATAAGTTTCTTTTTCTGTGTGACTTATTTCACTTAGAATCATCGTACCTGAATCCACTCACTTTGCTGCTACTGGTCTTATGACATTGATTTCATGGCTGAGGGATATTCCATCGTACGTAAGTACCACAATGTTTTGAACCATTTTTATATTTCCTGGGATATTTAAGGTGTACCCAAGTTGAGGTTCTTGTAGCCAGTGCAGCCCTAAATTTGGAGGTGGCTCTTTCTTATTGATTTTCAGTTTTCCCCAGGTATATTCCCTAGACTGGAAGTGGCCTTGGCTCTGTAGCTCTGTTGTTTACTTGTTTTAGGGAACACAATGCACTCCTACAGTGAGGCAGTTGGCAATTTACATCCCGCCCATCAGCATAACAAGGCTCCCTGTTCTCCAGGGCCTGTCTTGCCTTTCTGGTTTTTACACATTTTGTGGCTGTCCCTTTTGACCGGTGGGAAGTGATACTTCTTTGTAGTGCAGATTTGCATTGCCCGCTTGCTTGCTTGGCCAAAAAGGGCGTATGCATTTTCTCCTGAATATATTCAGGAGAAAACGCATACGCCCTTTTTGGCCAAGTGCACCATTGTCCAAGTTGTGCCCCTCTTCCTGTGCTTTACAGGCGATTCCAACGTACCTCTTGAAATCTGTTTCCTGCTATTTTGCCTCACTTTCAAGTCCGCCTCGTTGACTTCCCTCAACAGATTTTTGGACGATAGTTGTCCTTTATCACTCTGCCAGTTTGTGAATTGCTGTGCCCCTGAGCTCGATTTCTCAACTCATTTTTTGGGAGCTGGACGCATGTCCAAAATTTTGGATCATGTCCTATACTGGTTCCCGGTGGGTGGCTGAGACTTTGGTTAATTCTTCTTCCTGCCGGGAAATTAGAGTGACATGTGCCCGTCCAAATGCCTAACAGCTACTCTCTCATGGGTTCTCCCTCGTCCCTTCCATCCTCTGTCAAATTGGGAACCTGTGCAAACCAGGAGGTTAAAGGGCCTGTCTCTCCAAGTTGGGAGATTGATAGTAAGGCAGTTGGAAAGTCAAACTGGAGCACCAGGAGAGGGACTATTCGTTGAGTTTTAGAAACCTTTCGTATTCACAGTGTGTCCATTCTCTAGGTTTCCTGTACATGTTATAGCTGTAGTAATATTCCCTTGAACCTGGAGAGTTGGGACCCATGGAATGGGGGCCATGCATTATTGCTTGAAAGGGTCTGCATTTGCTCACCCAATCTCACCAATCCTCTCAGTCCCAAGTGTCCAGCCTTATGCCACATCCAGCTGTCATTGTAGATAGGGTCTTTCCAGGTTTCCTCAGACACCCTGAAGGAATTGTAAAGAATTTCCCTGTTTTTTGGTTTTGCTTTTGAAATTCCTTTTTATAGTGGGTTTGAGCTGATTCTCGCTGCCATGTTTATGCCACTCTAGACACACTTGATTCCCTCATGGAGTCATATCAATACATAGGTTTTAAGATTCTTACTAGTCAGATATATTCCTCTGCGGGAAATATGGGGTTTTGAGTCTCTTTCACTAAGGAAGGTGTCCGTCTTGTCAATTCCAAAGTTGGTTTTTGAAACGGTCCCTGTGCTTATATCAAACTCTGGTTTTATGCATCACCCCACCTCTCCTTCCCCTTTATGCAGGCATAAGAGTGTTTTCTAAATGTGAGACTCTGTTCTCTTTCCTAACTCAGTTCACGTGTAGCCATGTTTACAGGATCTTCCTAAGTGATATCTTATGATAAGTTTCTTTTTCTGTGTGACTTATTTCACTTAGAATCATCGTACCTGAATCCACTCACTTTGCTGCTACTGGTCTTATGACATTGATTTCATGGCTGAGGGATATTCCATCGTACGTAAGTACCACAATGTTTTGAACCATTTTTATATTTCCTGGGATATTTAAGGTGTACCCAAGTTGAGGTTCTTGTAGCCAGTGTAGCCCTAAATTTGGAGGTGGCTCTTTCTTATTGATTTTCAGTTTTCCCCAGGTATATTCCCTAGACTGGAAGTGGCCTTGGCTCTGTAGCTCTGTTGTTTACTTGTTTTAGGGAACACAATGCACTCCTCCAGTGAGGCAGTTGGCAATTTACATCCCGCCCATCAGCATAACAAGGCTCCCTGTTCTCCAGGGCCTGTCTTGCCTTTCTGGTTTTTACACATTTTGTGGATGTCCCTTTTGACCGGTGGGAAGTGATACTTCTTTGTAGTGCAGATTTGCATTGCCCGATTGCTTGCTTGGCCAAAAAGGGCGTATGCGTTTTCTCCTGAATATATTCAGGAGAAAACACATACGCCCTTTTTGGCCAAGTGCACCATTGTCCAAGTTGTGCCCCTCTTCCTGGGCTTTACAGGCGATTCCAACGTACCTCTTAAAATCTGTTTCCTGCTATTTTGCCTCACTTTCAAGTCCGCCTCGTTGACTTCCCTCAACAGATTTTTGGACGATAGTTGTCCTTTATCACTCTGCCAGTTTGTGAATTGCTGTGCCCCTGAGCTCCATTTCTCAACTCGTTTTTAGGGAGCTGAACGCAAGTCCAAAATTTTGGATCATGTCCTATACTGGTTCCCGGTGGGTGGCTGAGACTTTGGTTAATTCTTCTTCCTCCCGGGAGATTAGAGTGACATGTGCCCGTCCAAATGCCTAACAGCTACTCTCTCATGGGTTCTCCCTCGTCCCTTCCATCCTCTGCCAAATTGGGAACCTGTGAAAACCAGGAGGTTAAAGGGCCTGTCTCTCCAAGTTGGGAGATTGATAGTAAGGCAGTTGGAAAGTCAAACTGGAGCACCAGGAGAGGGACTATTCGTTGAGTTTTAGAAACCTTTCGTATTCACAGTGTGTCCATTCTCTAGGTTTCCTTTACATTTTATAGCTGTAGTAATATTCCCTTGAACATGGAGAGTTGGGACCCATGGAATGGGGGCCATGCATTATTGCTTGAAAGGGTCTGCATTTGCTCACCCAATCTCACCAATCCTCTCAGTCCCAAGTGTCCAGCCTTATGCCATATCCAGCTGTCATTGTAGATAGGGTCTTTCCAGGTTTCCTCAGACACCCTGAAGGAATTGTAAAGAATTTCCCTGTTTTTTGGTTTTGCTTTTGAAATTCCTTTTTATAGTGGGTTTGAGCTGATTCTCGCTGCCATGTTTATGCCACTCTAGACACACTTGATTCCCTTATGGAGACATATCCATACATAGGTTTTAAGATTCTTACTAGTCAGATATATTCCTCTGTGGGAAATATGGGGTTTTGAGTCTCTTTCACTGAGGAAGGTGTCGGTCTTGTCAATTCCAAAGTTGGTGTTTGAAACGGTCCCTGTGCTTATATCAAACTCTGGTTTTATGCATCACCCCACCTCTCCTTCCCCTTTATGCAGGCATAAGAGTGTTTTCTAAATGTGAGACTCTGTTCTCTTTCCTAACTCAGTTCACGTGTAGCCATGTTTACAGGATCTTCCTAAGTGATATCTTATGATAAGTTTCTTTTTCTGTGTGACTTATTTCACTTAGAATCATCGTACCTGAATCCACTCTCTTTGCTGCTACTGGTCTTATGACATTGATTTCATGGCTGAGGGATATTCCATCGTACGTAAGTACCACAATGTTTTGAACCATTTTTATATTTCCTGGGATATTTAAGGTGTACCCAAGTTGAGGTTCTTGTAGCCAGTGCAGCCCTAAATTTGGAGGTGGCTCTTTCTTATTGATTTTCAGCTTTCCCCAGGTATATTCCCTAGACTGGAAGTGGCCTTGGCTCTGTAGCTCTGTTGTTTACTTGTTTTAGGGAACACAATGCACTCCTCCAGTGAGGCAGTTGGCAATTTACATCCCGCCCATCAGCATAACAAGGCTCCCTGTTCTCCAGGGCCTGTCTTGCCTTTCTGGTTTTTACACATTTTGTGGATGTCCCTTTTGACCGGTGGGAAGTGATACTTCTTTGTAGTGCAGATTTGCATTGCCCGCTTGCTTGCTTGGCCAAAAAGGGCGTATGCGTTTTCTCCTGAATATATTCAGGAGAAAACGCATACGCACTTTTTGGCCAAGTGCACCATTGTCCAAGTTGTGCCCCTCTTCCTGTGCTTTACAGGCGATTCCAACGTACCTCTTGAAATCTGTTTCCTGCTATTTTGCCTCACTTTCAAGTCCGCCTCGTTGACTTCCCTCAACAGATTTTTGGACGATAGTTGTCCTTTATCACTCTGCCAGTTTGTGAATTGCTGTGCCCCTGAGCTCCATTTCTCAACTCGTTTTTTGTGAGCTGAACGCAAGTCCAAAATTTTGGATCATGTCCTATACTGGTTCCCGGTGGGTGGCTGAGACTTTGGTTAATTCTTCTTCCTGCCAGGAAATTAGAGTGACATGTGCCCGTCCAAATGCCTAACAGCTACTCTCTCATGGGTTCTCCCTCGTCCCTTCCATCCTCTGGCAAATTGGGAACCTGTGCAAACCAGGAGGTTAAAGGGCCTGTCTCTCCAAGTTGGGAGATTGATAGTAAGGCAGTTGGAAAGTCAAACTGGAGCACCAGGAGAGGGACTATTCGTTGAGTTTTAGAAACCTTTCGTATTCACAGTGTGTCCATTCTCTAGGTTTCCTGTACATGTTATAGCTGCAGTCATATTCCCTTGAACCTCGAGAGTTGGGACCCATGGAATGGGGGCCATGCATTATTGCTTGAAAGGGTCTGCATTTGCTCACCCAATCTCACCAATCCTGTCAGTCCCAAGTGTCCAGCCTTATGCCACATCCAGCTGTCATTGTAGATAGGGTCTTTCCAGGTTTCCTCAGACACCCTGAAGGAATTGTAAAGAATTTCCCTGTTTTTTGGTTTTGCTTTTGAAATTCCTTTTTATAGTGGGTTTGAGCTGATTCTCGCTGCCATGTTTATGCCACTCTAGACACACTTGATTCCCTCATGGAGTCATATCAATACATAGGTTTTAAGATTCTTACTAGTCAGATATATTCCTCTGCGGGAAATATGGGGTTTTGAGTCTCTTTCACTGAGGAAGGTGTAGGTCTTGTCTATTCCAAAGTTGGTTTTTGGAACGGTCCCTGTGCTTATATCAAACTCTGGTTTTATGCATCACCCGACCTCTCCATCCCCTTTATGCAGGCATAAGAGTGTTTTCTAAATGTGAGACTCTGTTCTCTTTCCTAACTCAGTTCACATGTAGCCATGTTTATAGGATCTTCATAAGTGATATCTTATGATAAGTTTCTTTTTCTGTGTGACTTATTTCACTTAGAATCATCGTACCTGAATCCACTCACTTTGCTGCTACTGGTCTTATGACATTGATTTCATCGCTGAGGGATATTCCATCGTACGTAAGTACCACAATGTTTTGAACCATTTTTATATTTCCTGGGATATTTAAGGTGTACCCAAGTTGAGGTTCTTGTAGTCAGTGCAGCCCTAAATTTGGAGGTGGCTGTTTCTTATTGATTTTCAGTTTTCCCAAGGTATATTCCCTAGACTGGAAGTGGCCTTGGCTCTGTAGCTCTGTTGTTTACTTGTTTTAGGGAACACAATGCACTCCTCCAGTGAGGCAGTTGGCAATTTACATCCCGCCCATCAGCATAACAAGGCTCCCAGTTCTCCAGGGCCTGTCTTGCCTTTCTGGTTTTTACACATTTTGTGGATGTCCCTTTTGACCGGTGGGAAGTGATACTTCTTCGTAGTGCAGATTTGCATTGCCCGCTTGCTTGCTTGGCCAAAAAGGGCGTATGCGTTTTCTCCTGAATATATTCAGGAGAAAACGCATACGCGCTTTTTGGCCAAGTGCACCATTGTCCAAGTTGTGCCCCTCTTCCTGTGCTTTACAGGCGATTCCAAGGTACCTCTTGAAATCTGTTTCCTGCTATTTTGCCTCGCTTTCAAGTCCGCCTCGTTGACTTCCCTCAACAGATTTTTGGACGATAGTTGTCCTTTATCACTCTGCCAGTTTGTGAATTGCTGTGCCCCTGAGCTCCATTTCTCAACTCGTTTTTTGTGAGCTGAACACAAGTCCAAAATTTTGGATCATGTCCTATACTGGTTCCCGGTGGGTGGCTGAGACTTTGGTTAATTCTTCTTCCTGCCGGGAAATTAGAGTGACATGTGCCCGTCCAAATGCCTAACAGCTACTCTCTCATGGGTTCTCCCTCGTCCCTTCCATCCTCTGCCAAATTGGGAACCTGTGCAAACCAGGAGGTTAAAGGGCCTGTCTCTCCAAGTTGGGAGATTGATAGTAAGGCAGTTGGAAAGTCAAACTGGAGCACCAGGAGAGGGACTATTCGTTGAGTTTTAGAAACCTTTCGTATTCACAGTGTGTCCATTCTCTAGGTTTCCTGTACATGTTATAGCTGTAGTCATATTCCCTTGAACCTGGAGAGTTGGGACCCATGGAATGGGGGCCATGCATTATTGCTTGAAAGGGTCTGCATTTGCTCACCCAATCTCACCAATCCTCTCAGTCCCAAGTGTCCAGCCTTATGCCACATCCAGCTGTCATTGTAGATAGGGTCTTTCCAGGTTTCCTCAGACACCCTGAAGGAATTGTAAAGAATTTCCCTGTTTTTCGGTTTTGCTTTTGAAATTCCTTTTTATAGTGGGTTTGAGCTGATTCTCGCTGCCATGTTTATGCCACTCTAGACACACTTGATTCCCTTATGGAGACATATCAATACATAGGTTTTAAGATTCTTACTAGTCAGATATATTCCTCTGTGGGAAATATGGGGTTTTGAGTCTCTTTCACTGAGGAAGGTGTAGGTCTTGTCTATTCCAAAGTTGGTTTTTGGAACGGTCCCTGTGCTTATATCAAACTCTGGTTTTATGCATCACCCCACCTCTCCTTCCCCTTTATGCAGGCATAAGAGTGTTTTCTAAATGTGAGACTCTGTTCTCTTTCCTAACTCAGTTCACGTGTAGCCATGTTTACAGGATCTTCATAAGTGATATCTTATGATAAGTTTCTTTTTCTGTGTGACTTATTTCACTTAGAATCATCGTACCTGAATCCACTCACTTTGTTGCTACTGGTCTTATGACATTGATTTCATGGCTGAGGGATATTCCATCGTACGTAAGTACCACAATGTTTTGAACCATTTTTATATTTCCTGGGATATTTAAGGTGTACCCAAGTTGAGGTTCTTGTAGTCAGTGCAGCCCTAAATTTGGAGGTGGCTCTTTCTTATTGATTTTCAGTTTTCCCAAGGTATATTCCCTAGACTGGAAGTGGCCTTGGCTCTGTAGCTCTGTTGTTTACTTGTTTTAGGGAACACAATGCACTCCTCCAGTGAGGCAGTTGGCAATTTACATCCCGCCCATCAGCATAACAAGGCTCCCTGTTCTCCAGGGCCTGTCTTGCCTTTCTGGTTTTTACACATTTTGTGGATGTCCCTTTTGACCGGTGGGAAGTGATACTTCTTTGTAGTGCAGATTTGCATTGCCCGCTTGCTTGCTTGGCCAAAAAGGGCGTATGCGTTTTCTCCTGAATATATTCAGGAGAAAACGCATACGCACTTTTTGGCCAAGTGCACCATTGTCCAAGTTGTGCCCCTCTTCCTGTGCTTTACAGGCGATTCCAACGTACCTCTTGAAATCTGTTTCCTGCTATTTTGCCTCACTTTCAAGTCCGCCTCGTTGACTTCCCTCAACAGATTTTTGGACGATAGTTGTCCTTTATCACTCTGCCAGTTTGTGAATTGCTGTGCCCCTGAGCTCCATTTCTCAACTCGTTTTTTGTGAGCTGAACGCAAGTCCAAAATTTTGGATCATGTCCTATACTGGTTCCCGGTGGGTGGCTGAGACTTTGGTTAATTCTTCTTCCTGCCAGGAAATTAGAGTGACATGTGCCCGTCCAAATGCCTAACAGCTACTCTCTCATGGGTTCTCCCTCGTCCCTTCCATCCTCTGGCAAATTGGGAACCTGTGCAAACCAGGAGGTTAAAGGGCGTGTCTCTCCAAGTTGGGAGATTGATAGTAAGGCAGTTGGAAAGTCAAACTGGAGCACCAGGAGAGGGACTATTCGTTGAGTTTTAGAAACCTTTCGTATTCACAGTGTGTCCATTCTCTAGGTTTCCTGTACATGTTATAGCTGTAGTATAATTCCCTTGAACCTCGAGAGTTGGGACCCATGGAATGGGGGCCATGCATTATTGCTTGAAAGGGTCTGCATTTGCTCACCCAATCTCACCAATCCTGTCAGTCCCAAGTGTCCAGCCTTATGCCACATCAAGCTGTCATTGTAGATAGGGTCTTTCCAGGTTTCCTCAGACACCCTGAAGGAATTGTAAAGAATTTCCCTGTTTTTTGGTTTTGCTTTTGAAATTCCTTTTTATAGTGGGTTTGAGCTGATTCTCGCTGCCATGTTTATGCCACTCTAGACACACTTGATTCCCTTATGGAGACATATCAATACATAGGTTTTAAGATTCTTACTAGTCAGATATATTCCTCTGTGGGAAATATGGGGGTTTGAGTCTCTTTCACTGAGGAAGGTGTAGGTCTTGTCTATTCCAAAGTTGGTTTTTGGAACGGTCCCTGTGCTTATATCAAACTCTGGTTTTATGCATCACCCCACCTCTCCTTCCCCTTTATGCAGGCATAAGAGTGTTTTCTAAATGTGAGACTCTGTTCTCTTTCCTAACTCAGTTCACGTGTAGCCATGTTTACAGGATCTTCATAAGTGATATCTTATGATAAGTTTCTTTTTCTGTGTGACTTATTTCACTTAGAATCATCGTACCTGAATCCACTCACTTTGTTGCTACTGGTCTTATGACATTGATTTCATGGCTGAGGGATATTCCATCGTACGTAAGTACCACAATGTTTTGAACCATTTTTATATTTCCTGGGATATTTAAGGTGTACCCAAGTTGAGGTTCTTGTAGTCAGTGCAGCCCTAAATTTGGAGGTGGCTCTTTCTTATTGATTTTCAGTTTTCCCAAGGTATATTCCCTAGACTGGAAGTGGCCTTGGCTCTGTAGCTCTGTTGTTTACTTGTTTTAGGGAACACAATGCACTCCTCCAGTGAGGCAGTTGGCAGTTTACATCCCGCCCATCAGCATAACAAGGCTCCCAGTTCTCCAGGGCCTGTCTTGCCTTTCTGGTTTTTACACATTTTGTGGATGTCCCTTTTGACCGGTGGGAAGTGATACTTCTTTGTAGTGCAGATTTGCATTGCCCGCTTGCTTGCTTGGCCAAAAAGGGCGTATGCGTTTTCTCCTGAATATATTCAGGAGAAAACGCATACGCCCTTTTTGGCCAAGTGCACCATTGTCCAAGTTGTGCCCCTCTTCCTGTGCTTTACAGGCGATTCCAACGTACCTCTTGAAATCTGTTTCCTGCTATTTTGCCTCGCTTTCAATTCCGCCTCGTTGACTTCCCTCAACAGATTTTTCGACGATAGTTGTCCTTTATCACTCTGCCAGTTTGTGAATTGCTGTGCCCCTGAGCTCCATTTCTCAACTCGTTTTTTGTGAGCTGAACGCAAGTCCAAAATTTTGGATCATGTCCTATACTGGTTCCCGGTGGGTGGCTGAGACTTTGGTTAATTCTTCTTCCTGCCGGGAAATTAGAGTGACATGTGCCCGTCCAATTGCCTAACAGCTACTCTCTCATGGGTTCTCCCTCGTCCCTTCCATCCTCTGCCAAATTGGGAACCTGTGCAAACCAGGAGGTTAAAGGGCCTGTCTCTCCAAGTTGGGAGATTGATAGTAAGGCAGTTGGAAAGTCAAACTGGAGCACCAGGAGAGGGACTATTCGTTGAGTTTTAGAAACCTTTCGTATTCACAGTGTGTACATTCTCTAGGTTTCCTGTACATGTTATAGCTGTAGTAATATTCCCTTGAACATGGAGAGTTGGGACCCATGGAATGGGGGCCATGCATTATTGCTTGAAAGGGTCTGCATTCGCTCACCCAATCTCACCAATCCTCTCAGTCCCAAGTGTCCAGCCTTATGCCACATCCAGCTGTCATTGTAGATAGGGTCTTTCCAGGTTTCCTCAGACACCCTGAAGGAATTGTAAAGAATTTCCCTGTTTTTTGGTTTTGCTTTTGAAATTCCTTTTTATAGTGGGTTTGAGCTGATTCTCGCTGCCATGTTTATGCCACTCTAGACACACTTGATTCCCTTATGGAGTCATATCAATACATAGGTTTTAAGATTCTTACTAGTCAGATATATTCCTCTGTGGGAAATATGGGGTTTTGAGTCTCTTTCACTGAGGAAGGTGTCGGTCTTGTCAGTTCCAAAGTTGGTTTTTGAAACGGTCCCTGTGCTTATATCAAACTCTGGTTTTATGCATCACCCCACCTCTCCTTCCCCTTTATGCCGGCATAAGAGTGTTTTCTAAATGTGAGACTCTGTTCTCTTTCCTAACTCAGTTCACGTGTAGCCATGTTTACAGGATCTTCATAAGTGATATCTTATGATAAGTTTCTTTTTCTGTGTGAGTTATTTCACTTAGAATCATCGTACCTGAATCCACTCACTTTGCTGCTACTGGTCTTATGACATTGATTTCATGGCTGAGGGATATTCCATCGTACGTAAGTACCACAATGTTTTGAACCATTTTTATATTTCCTGGGATATTTAAGGTGTACCCAAGTTGAGGTTCTTGTAGTCAGTGCAGCCCTAAATTTGGAGGTGGCTCTTTCTTATTGATTTTCAGTTTTCCCAAGGTATATTGCCTAGACTGGAAGTGGCCTTGGCTCTGTAGCTCTGTTGTTTACTTGTTTTAGGGAACACAATGCACTCCTCCAGTGAGGCAGTTGGCAATTTACATCCCGCCCATCAGCATAACAAGGCTCCCAGTTCTCCAGGGCCTGTCTTGCCTTTCTGGGTTTTACACATTTTGTGGATGTCCCTTTTGCCCGGTGGGAAATGATACTTCTTTGTAGTGCAGATTTGCATTGCCCGCTTGCTTGCTTGGCCAAAAAGGGCGTATGCGTTTTCTCCTGAATATATTCAGGAGAAAACGCATACGCCCTTTTTGGCCAAGTGCACCATTGTCCAAGTTGTGCCCCTCTTCCTGTGCTTTACAGGCGATTCCAAGGTACCTCTTGAAATCTGTTTCCTGCTATTTTGCCTCACTTTCAAGTCCGCCTCGTTGACTTCCCTCAACAGATTTTTGGACGATAGTTGTCCTTTATCACTCTGCCAGTTTGTGAATTGCTGTGCCCCTGAGCTCCATTTCTCAACTCGTTTTTTGTGAGCTGAACGCAAGTCCAAAATTTTGGATCATGTCCTATACTGGTTCCCGGTGGGTGGCTGAGACTTTGGTTAATTCTTCTTCCTGCCGGGAAATTAGAGTGACATGTGCCCGTCCAAATGCCTAACAGCTACTCTCTCATGGCTTCTCCCTCGTCCCTTCCATCCTCTGGCAAATTGGGAACCTGTGCAAACCAGGAGGTTAAAGGGCCTGTCTCTCCAAGTTGGGAGATTGATAGTAAGGCAGTTGGAAAGTCAAACTGGAGCACCAGGAGAGGGACTATTCGTTGAGTTTTAGAAACCTTTCGTATTCACAGTGTGTCCATTCTCTAGGTTTCCTGTACATGTTATAGCTGTAGTAATATTCCCTTGAACCTGGAGAGTTGGGACCCATGGAATGGGGGCCATGCATTATTGCTTGAATGGGTCTGCATTTGCTCACCCAATCTCACCAATCCTCTCAGTCCCAAGTGTCCAGCCTTATGCCACATCCAGCTGTCATTGTAGATAGGGTCTTTCCAGGTTTCCTCAGACACCCTGAAGGAATTGTAAAGAATTTCCCTGTTTTTTGGTTTTGCTTTTGAAATTCCTTTTTATAGTGGGTTTGAGCTGATTCTCGCTGCCATGTTTATGCCACTCTAGACACACTTGATTCCCTTATGGAGACATATCAATACATAGGTTTTAAGATTCTTACTAGTCAGATATATTCCTCTGTGGGAAATATGGGGGTTTGAGTCTCTTTCACTGAGGAAGGTGTAGGTCTTGTCTATTCCAAAGTTGGTTTTTGGAACGGTCCCTGTGCTTATATCAAAATCTGGTTTTATGCATCACCCCACCTCTCCTTCCCCTTTATGCAGGCATAAGAGTGTTTTCTAAATGTGAGACTCTGTTCTCTTTCCTAACTCAGTTCACGTGTAGCCATGTTTACAGGATCTTCATAAGTGATATCTTATGATAAGTTTCTTTTTCTGTGTGAGTTATTTCACTTAGAATCATCGTACCTGAATCAACTCACTTTGCTGCTTCTGGCCTTATGACATTGATTTCATGGCTGAGGAATATTCCATCGTACGTAAGTACCACAATGTTTTGAACCATTTTTATATTTCCTGGGATATTTAAGGTGTACCCAAGTTGAGGTTCTTGTAGTCAGTTCAGCCCTAAATTCGGAGGTTGCTCTTTCTTATTGATTTTCAGTTTTCCCAAGGTATATTCCCTAGACTGGAAGTGGCCTTGGCTCTGTAGCTCTGTTGTTTCCTTGTTTTAGGGAACACAATGCACTCCTCCAGTGAGGCAGTCGGCAATTTACATCCCGCCCATCAGCATAACAAGGCTCCCTGTTCTCCAGGGCCTGTCTAGCCTTTCTGGTTTTTACACATTTTGTGGATGTCCCTTTTGACCGGTGGGAAGTGATACTTCTTTGTAGTGCAGATTTGCATTGCCCGCTTTCTTCTTGGCCAAAAAGGGCGTATGCGTTTTCTCCTGAATATATTCAGGAAAAAACGCATACGCCCTTTTTGGCCAAGTGCATCATTGTCGAACTTGTGCCCCTCTTCCTGTGCTTTACAGGCGATTCCAACGTACCTCTTTAAATCTGTTTCCTGCTATTCTGCCTCGAATTCAAGTCCGCCTCGTTGCCTTCCCTCAACAGATTTTTGGACGATAGTTGTGCTTTATTACTCTGCCAGTTTGTGAATTGCTGTGCCCCTGAGATCCATTTTTCAACTCGTTTTTAGTGAGCTGAACGCAAGCCCAAAATTTTGGTTCAGGACCTATACTGGTTCCCGGTGGGTGGCTGAGACTTTGGTTAATTCTTCTTCCTACCGGTATATTAGAGTGACACCTGCCCGTCCAAATGCCTAACAGCTACTCTCTCATTGGTTCTCCCTCTTCCCTTTCATCCTTTGCCAAATTGGCAACCTGTTCGAACCAGGAGGTAAATGGTGCTGTGTCTCCAAGTTTGGAGATTGATAGTAAAGCAGTTGGAAAGTCAAACCAGAGCACCAGGAGAGGGACTATTCGTTGAGATTTAGAAACATTTCATATTCACAGTGTGTCCATTCTCTAGGTTTCCTGTACCAGTTCTTGCTGTATTAATATTCCCTTCAAGCTCGAGAGGTGGGACCCATGGAATGGGGGCCATGCATTATTGCTTGAAAGGGTCTGCATTTGCTCACCCAATCTCACCAATCCTCTCAGTCCCAAGTGTCCAGCCTTATGCCACATCCAGCTGTCATTGTAGATAGGGTCTTTCCAGGTTTCCTCAGACACCCTGAAGGAATTGTAAAGAATTTCCCTGTTTTTTGGTTTTGCTTTTGAAATTCCTTTTTATAGTGGGTTTGAGCTGATTCTCGCTGCCATGTTTATGCCACTCTAGACACACTTGATTCCCTTATGGAGACATATCAATACATAGGTTTTAAGATTCTTACTAGTCAGATATATTCCTCTGTGGGAAATATGGGGTTTTGAGTCTCTTTCACTGAGGAAGGTGTCGGTCTTGTCAATTCCAAAGTTGGTTTTTGAAACGGTCCCTGTGCTTATATCAAACTCTGGTTTTATGCATCACCCCACCTCTCCTTCCCCTTTATGCAGGCATAAGAGTGTTTTCTAAATGTGAGACACTGTTCTCTTTCCTAACTCAATTCACGTGTAGCCATGTTTACAGGATCTTCATAAGTGATATCTTATGATAAGTTTCTTTTTCTGTGTGACTTATTTCACTTAGAATCATCGTACCTGAATCCACTCACTTTGCTGCTACTGGTCTTATGACATTGATTTCATGGCTGAGGGATATTCCATCGTACGAAAGTACCACAATGTTTTGAACCATTTTTATATTTCCTGGGATATTTAAGGTGTACCCAAGTTGAGGTTCTTGTAGTCAGTGCAGCCCTAAATTTGGAGGTGGCTCTTTCTTATTGATTTTCAGGTTTCCCAAGGTATATTCCCTAGACTGGAAGTGGCCTTGGCTCTGTAGCTCTGTTGTTTACTTGTTTTAGGGAACACAATGCACTCCTCCAGTGAGGCAGTTGGAAATTTACATCCCGCCCATCAGCATAACAAGGCTCCCAGTTCTCCAGGGCCTGTCTTGCCTTTCTGGTTTTTACACATTTTGTGGATGTCCCTTTTGACCGGTGGGAAGTGATACTTCTTTGTAGTGCAGATTTGCATTGCCCGTTTGCTTGCTTGGCCAAAAAGGGCGTATGCATTTTCTCCTGAATATATTCAGGAGAAAAAGCATACGCCCTTTTTGGCCAAGTGCACCATTGTCCAAGTTGTGCCCCTCTTCCTGTGCTTTACAGCCGATTCCAAGGTACCTCTTGAAATCTGTTTCCTGCTATTTTGCCTCGCTTTCAAGTCCGCCTCGTTGATTTCCCTCAACAGATTTTTGGACGATAGTTGTCCTTTATCACTCTGCCAGTTTGTGAATTGCTGTGCCCCTGAGCTCCATTTCTCAACTCGTTTTTTGTGAGCTGAACACAAGTCCAAAATTTTGGATCATGTCCTATACTGGTTCCCGGTGGGTGGCTGAGACTTTGGTTAATTCTTCTTCCTGCCGGGAAATTAGAGTGACATGTGCCCGTCCAAATGCCTAACAGCTACTCTCTCATGGGTTCTCCCTCGTCCCTTCCATCCTCTGGCAAATTGGGAACCTGTGCAAACCAGGAGGTTAAAGGGCCTGTCTCTCCAAGTTGGGAGATTGATAGTAAGGCAGTTGGAAAGTCAAACTGGAGCACCAGGAGAGGGACTATTCGTTGAGTTTTAGAAACCTTTCGTATTCACAGTGTGTCCATTCTCTAGGTTTCCTGTACATGTTATAGCTGTAGTCATATTCCCTTGAACCTAGAGAGTTGGGACCCATGGAATGGGGGCCATGCATTATTGCTTGAAAGGGTCTGCATTTGCTCACCCAATCTCACCAATCCTCTCAGTCCCAAGTGTCCAGCCTTATGCCACATCCAGCTGTCATTGTAGATAGGGTCTTTCCAGGTTTCCTCAGACACCCTGAAGGAATTGTAAAGAATTTCCCTGTTTTTTGGTTTGGCTTTTGAAATTCCTTTTTATAGTGGGTTTGAGCTGATTCTCGCTGCCATGTTTATGCCACTCTAGACACACTTGATTCCCTTATGGAGACATATCAATACATAGGTTTTAAGATTCTTACTAGTCAGATATATTCCTCTGTGGGAAATATGGGGGTTTGAGTCTCTTTCACTGAGGAAGGTGTAGGTCTTGTCTATTCCAAAGTTGGTTTTTGGAACGGTCCCTGTGTTTATATCAAACTCTGGATTTATGCATCACCCCACCTCTCCTTCCCCTTTATGCAGGCATAAGAGTGTTTTCTAAATGTGAGACTCTGTTCTCTTTCCTAACTCAGTTCACGTGTAGCCATGTTTACAGGATCTTCATAAGTGATATCTTATGATAAGTTTCTTTTTCTGTGTGAGTTATTTCACTTAGAATCATCGTACCTGAATCAACTCACTTTGCTGCTTCTGGCCTTATGACATTGATTTCATGGCTGAGGAATATTCCATCGTACGTAAGTACCACAATGTTTTGAACCATTTTTATATTTCCTGGGATATTTAAGGTGTACCCAAGTTGAGGTTCTTGTAGTCAGTTCAGCCCTAAATTCGGAGGTTGCTCTTTCTTATTGATTTTCAGTTTTCCCAAGGTATATTCCCTAGACTGGAAGTGGCCTTGGCTCTGTAGCTCTGTTGTTTCCTTGTTTTAGGGAACACAATGCACTCCTCCAGTGAGGCAGTCGGCAATTTACATCCCGCCCATCAGCATAACAAGGCTCCCTGTTCTCCAGGGCCTGTCTAGCCTTTCTGGTTTTTACACATTTTGTGGATGTCCCTTTTGACCGGTGGGAAGTGATACTTCTTTGTAGTGCAGATTTGCATTGCCCGCTTTCTTCTTGGCCAAAAAGGGCGTATGCGTTTTCTCCTGAATATATTCAGGAAAAAACGCATACGCCCTTTTTGGCCAAGTGCATCATTGTCGAACTTGTGCCCCTCTTCCTGTGCTTTACAGGCGATTCCAACGTACCTCTTTAAATCTGTTTCCTGCTATTCTGCCTCGAATTCAAGTCCGCCTCGTTGCCTTCCCTCAACAGATTTTTGGACGATAGTTGTGCTTTATTACTCTGCCAGTTTGTGAATTGCTGTGCCCCTGAGATCCATTTTTCAACTCGTTTTTAGTGAGCTGAACGCAAGCCCAAAATTTTGGTTCAGGACCTATACTGGTTCCCGGTGGGTGGCTGAGACTTTGGTTAATTCTTCTTCCTACCGGTATATTAGAGTGACACCTGCCCGTCCAAATGCCTAACAGCTACTCTCTCATTGGTTCTCCCTCTTCCCTTTCATCCTTTGCCAAATTGGCAACCTGTTCGAACCAGGAGGTAAATGGTGCTGTGTCTCCAAGTTTGGAGATTGATAGTAAAGCAGTTGGAAAGTCAAACCAGAGCACCAGGAGAGGGACTATTCGTTGAGATTTAGAAACATTTCATATTCACAGTGTGTCCATTCTCTAGGTTTCCTGTACCAGTTCTTGCTGTATTAATATTCCCTTCAAGCTCGAGAGGTGGGACCCATGGAATGGGGGCCATGCATTATTGCTTGAAAGTGTCTGCATTTGCTCACCCAATCTCACCAATCCTCTCAGTCCCAAGTGTCCAGCCTTATGCCACATCCAGCTGTCATTGTAGATAGGGTCTTTCCAGGTTTCCTCAGACACCCTGAAGGAATTGTAAAGAATTTCCCTGTTTTTTGGTTTTGCTTTTGAAATTCCTTTTTATAGTGGGTTTGAGCTGATTCTCGCTGCCATGTTTATGCCACTCTAGACACACTTGATTCCCTTATGGAGACATATCAATACATAGGTTTTAAGATTCTTACTAGTCAGATATATTCCTCTGTGGGAAATATGGGGTTTTGAGTCTCTTTCACTGAGGAAGGTGTCGGTCTTGTCAATTCCAAAGTTGGTTTTTGAAACGGTCCCTGTGCTTATATCAAACTCTGGTTTTATGCATCACCCCAACTCTCCTTCCCCTTTATGCAGGCATAAGAGTGTTTTCTAAATGTGAGACACTGTTCTCTTTCCTAACTCAATTCACGTGTAGCCATGTTTACAGGATCTTCATAAGTGATATCTTATGATAAGTTTCTTTTTCTGTGTGACTTATTTCACTTAGAATCATCGTACCTGAATCCACTCACTTTGCTGCTACTGGTCTTATGACATTGATTTCATGGCTGAGGGATATTCCATCGTACGAAAGTACCACAATGTTTTGAACCATTTTTATATTTCCTGGGATATTTAAGGTGTACCCAAGTTGAGGTTCTTGTAGTCAGTGCAGCCCTAAATTTGGAGGTGGCTCTTTCTTATTGATTTTCAGTTTTCCCAAGGTATATTCCCTAGACTGGAAGTGGCCTTGGCTCTGTAGCTCTGTTGTTTACTTGTTTTAGGGAACACAATGCACTCCTCCAGTGAGGCAGTTGGAAATTTACATCCCGCCCATCAGCATAACAAGGCTCCCAGTTCTCCAGGGCCTGTCTTGCCTTTCTGGTTTTTACACATTTTGTGGATGTCCCTTTTGACCGGTGGGAAGTGATACTTCTTTGTAGTGCAGATTTGCATTGCCCGCTTGCTTGCTTGGCCAAAAAGGGCGTATGCATTTTCTCCTGAATATATTCAGGAGAAAAAGCATACGCCCTTTTTGGCCAAGTGCACCATTGTCCAAGTTGTGCCCCTCTTCCTGTGCTTTACAGCCGATTCCAAGGTACCTCTTGAAATCTGTTTCCTGCTATTTTGCCTCGCTTTCAAGTCCGCCTCGTTGACTTCCCTCAACAGATTTTTGGACGATAGTTGTCCTTTATCACTCTGCCAGTTTGTGAATTGCTGTGCCCCTGAGCTCCATTTCTCAACTCGTTTTTTGTGAGCTGCACACAAGTCCAAAATTTTGGATCATGTCCTATACTGGTTCCCGGTGGGTGGCTGAGACTTTGGTTAATTCTTCTTCCTGCCAGGAAATTAGAGTGACATGTGCCCGTCCAAATGCCTAACAGCTACTCTCTCATGGGTTCTCCCTCGTCCCTTCCATCCTCTGCCAAATTGGGAACCTGTGCAAACCAGGAGGTTAAAGGGCCTGTCTCTCCAAGTTGGGAGATTGATAGTAAGGCAGTTGGAAAGTCAAACTGGAGCACCAGGAGAGGGACTATTCGTTGAGTTTTAGAAACCTTTCGTATTCACAGTGTGTCCATTCTCTAGGTTTCCTGTACATGTTATAGCTGTAGTAATATTCCCTTGAACCTGGAGAGTTGGGACCCATGGAATGGGGGCCATGCATTATTGCTTGAAATGGTCTGCATTTGCTCACCCAATCTCACCAATCCTCTCAGTCCCAAGTGTCCAGCCTTATGCCACATCCAGCTGTCATTGTAGATAGGGTCTTTCCAGGTTTCCTCAGACACCCTGAAGGAATTGTAAAGAATTTCCCTGTTTTTTGGTTTTGCTTTTGAAATTCCTTTTTATAGTGGGTTTGAGCTGATTCTCGCTGCCATGTTTATGCCACTCTAGACACACTTGATTCCCTTATGGAGACATATCAATACATAGGATTTAAGATTCTTTCTAGGCAGATATATTCCTCTGCGGGAAATATGGGGTTTTGAGTCTCTTTCACTGTGGAAGGTGTAGGTCTTGTCTATTCCAAAGTTGGTTTTTGGAACGGTCCCTGTGCTTATATCAAACTCTGGTTTTATGCATCACCCCACCTCTCCTTCCCCTTTATGCAGGTATAAGAGTGTTTTCTAAATGTGAGACTCTGTTCTCTTTCCTAACTCAGTTCACGTGTAGCCATGTTTACAGGATCTTCATAAGTGATATCTTATGATAAGTTTCTTTTTCTGTGTGACTTATTTCACTTAGAATCATCGTACCTGAATCCACTCACTTTGCTGCTACTGGTCTTATGACATTGATTTCATCGCTGAAGGATATTCCATCATACGTAAGTACCACAATGTTTTGAACCATTTTTATATTTCCTGGGATATTTAAGGTGTACCCAAGTTGAGGTTCTTGTAGTCAGTGCAGCCCTAAATTTGGAGGTGGCTCTTTCTTATTGATTTTCAGTTTTCCCCAGGTATATTCCCTAGACTGGAAGTGGCCTTGGCTCTGTAGCTCTGTTGTTTACTTGTTTTAGGGAACACAATGCACTCCTCCAGTGAGGCAGTTGGCAGTTTACATCCCGCCCATCAGCATAACAAGGCTCCCAGTTCTCCAGGGCCTGTCTTGCCTTTCTGGTTTTTACACATTTTGTGGATGTCCCTTTTGACCGGTGGGAAGTGATACTTCTTTGTAGTGCAGATTTGCATTGCCCGCTTGCTTGCTTGGCCAAAAAGGGCGTATGCGTTTTCTCCTGAATATATTCAGGAGAAAATGCATACGCCCTTTTTGGCCAAGTGCACCATTGTCCAAGTTGTGCCCCTCTTCCTGTGCTTTACAGGCGATTCCAAGGTACCTCTTGAAATCTGTTTCCTGCTATTTTGCCTCACTTTCAAGTCCGCCTCGTTGACTTCCCTCAACAGATTTTTGGACGATAGTTGTCCTTTATCACTCTGCCTGTTTGTGAATTGCTGTGCCCCTGAGCTCCATTTCTCAACTCGTTTTTTGTGATCTGAACGCAAGTCCAAAATTTTGGATCATGTCCTATACTGGTTCCCGGTGGGTGGCTGAGACTTTGGTTAATTCTTCTTCCTGCCGGGAAATTAGAGTGACATGTGCCCGTCCAAATGCCTAACAGCTACTCTCTCATGGGTTCTCCCTCGTCACTTCCATCCTCTGCCAAATTGGGAACCTGTGCAAACCAGGAGGTTAAAGGGCCTGTCTCTCCAATTTGGGAGATTGATAGTAAGGCAGTTGGAAAGTCAAACTGGAGCACCAGGAGAGGGACTATTCATTGAGTTTTAGAAACCTTTCGTATTCACAGTGTGTCCATTCTCTAGGTTTCCTGTACATGTTATAGCTGTAGTAATATTCCCTTGAACCTGGAGAGTTGGGACCCATGGAATGGGGGCCATGCATTATTGCTTGAAAGGGTCTGCATTTGCTCACCCAATCTCACCAATCCTCTCAGTCCCAAGTGTCCAGCCTTATGCCACATCCAGCTGTCACTGTAGATAGGGTCTTTCCAGGTTTCCTCAGACACCCTGAAGGAATTGTAAAGAATTTCCCTGTTTTTTGGTTTTGCTTTTGAAATTCCTTTTTATAGTGGGTTTGAGCTGATTCTCACTGCCATGTTTATGCCACTCTAGACACACTTGATTCCCTTATGGAGACATATCAATACATAGGTTTTAAGATTCTTACTAGTCAGATATATTCCTCTGTGGGAAATATGGGGTATTTGAGTCTATTTCCCTGAGGAAGGTGTAGGTCTTGTCTATTCCAAATTTGGTTTTTGAAACGGTCCCTGTGCTTATATCAAACTCTGGTTTTATGCATCACCCCACCTCTCCTTCCCCTTCATGCAGGCATAAGAGTGTTTTCTAAATGTGAGACTGTGTTCTCTTTCCTAACTCAGTTCATGTGTAGCCATGTTTACAGGATCTTCATAAGTGATATCTTATGATAAGTTTCTTTTTCTGTGTGAGTTATTTCACTTAGAATCATCGTACCTGAATCAACTCACTTTGCTGCTTCTGGCCTTATGACATTGATTTCATGGCTGAGGAATATTCCATCGTACGTAAGTACCACAATGTTTTGAACCATTTTTATATTTCCTGGGATATTTAAGGTGTACCCAAGTTGAGGTTCTTGTAGTCAGTTCAGCCCTAAATTCGGAGGTTGCTCTTTCTTATTGATTTTCAGTTTTCCCAAGGTATATTCCCTAGACTGGAAGTGGCCTTGGCTCTGTAGCTCTGTTGTTTCCTTGTTTTAGGGAACACAATGCACTCCTCCAGTGAGGCAGTTGGCAATTTACATCCCGCCCATCAGCATAACAAGGCTCCCTGTTCTCCAGGGCCTGTCTTGCCTTTCTGGTTTTTACACATTTTGTGGATGTCCCTTTTGACCGGTGGGAAGTGATACTTCTTTGTAGTGCAGATTTGCATTGCCCGCTTGCTTGCTTGGCCAAAAAGGGCGTATGCGTTTTCTCCTGAATATATTCAGGAAAAAACGCATACGCCCTTTTTGGCCAAGTGCATCATTGTCGAACTTGTGCCCCTCTTCCTGTGCTTTACAGGCGATTCCAACGTACCTCTTTAAATCTGTTTCCTGCTATTCTGCCTCGCATTCAAGTCCGCCTCGTTGCCTTCCCTCAACAGATTTTTGGACGATAGTTGTGCTTTATTACTCTGCCAGTTTGTGAATTGCTGTGCCCCTGAGATCCATTTTTCAACTCGTTTTTAGTGAGCTGAACGCAAGCCCAAAATTTTGGTTCAGGACCTATACTGGTTCCCGGTGGGTGGCTGAGACTTTGGTTAATTCTTCTTCCTACCGGTATATTAGAGTGACATGTGCCCTTCCAAATGCCTAACAGCTACTCTCTCATTGGTTCTCCCTCTTCCCTTTCATCCTTTGCCAAATTGGCAACCTGTTCGAAACAGGAGGTAAATGGTGCTGTGTCTCCAAGTTTGGAGATTGATAGTAAAGCAGTTGGAAAGTCAAACCAGAGCACCAGGAGAGGGACTATTCATTGAGATTTAGAAACATTTCATATTCACAGTGTGTCCATTCTCTAGGTTTCCTGTACCAGTTCTTGCTGTATTAATATTCCCTTCAAGCTCGAGAGTTGGGACCCATGGAATGGGGGCCATGCATTCTTGCTTTAAAGGGTCTGCATTTGCTCACCCAATCTCACCAATCCTCTCAGTCCCAAGTGTCCAGCCTTATGCCACATCCAGCTGTCATTGTAGATAGGGTCTTTCCAGGATTCCTCAGACACCCTGAAGGAATTGTAAAGAATTTCCCTGTTTTTTGGTTTTGCTTTTGAAATTCCTTTTTATAGTGGGTTTGAGCTGATTCTCGCTGCCATGTTTATGCCACTCTAGACACACTTGATTCCCTTATGGAGTCATATCAATACATAGGTTTTAAGATTCTTACTAGTCAGATATTTTCCTCTGTGGGAAATATGGGGTTTTGAGTCTCTTTCACTGAGGAAGGTGTAGGTCTTGTCTATTCCAAAGTTGGTTTTTGAAACGGTCCCTGTGCTTATATCAAACTCTGGTTTTATGCATCACCCCACCTCTCCTTCCCCTTTATGCGGGCATAAGAGTGTTTTCTAAATGTGAGACTCTGTTCTCTTTCCTAACTCAGTTCACGTGTAGCCATGTTTACAGGATCTTCATAAGCGATATCTTATGATAAGTTTCTTTTTTCTGTGTGACTTATTTCACTTAGAATCATCGTACCTGAATCCACTCACTTTGCTGCTACTGGTCTTATGACATTGATTTTATGGCTGAGGAATATTCCATCGTACGTAAGTACCACAATGTTTTGAACCATTTTTATATTTCCTGGGATATTTAAGGTGTACCCAAGTTGAGGTTCTTGTAGTCAGTGCAGCCCTAAATTTGGAGGTGGCTCTTTCTTATTGATTTTCAGTTTTCCCAAGGTATATTCCCTAGACTGGAAGTGGCCTTGGCTCTGTAGCTCTGTTGTTTACTTGTTTTAGGGAACACAATGCACTCCTCCAGTGAGCCAGTTGGCAATTGAAATCCCACCCATCAGCATAACAAGGCCCCCTGTTCTCCAGGGCCTGTCTTGCCTTTCTGGTTTTTACACATTTTGTGGATGTCCCTTTTGACCGGTGGGAAGTGATACTTCTTTGTAGTGCAGATTTGCATTGCCCACTTGCTTGCTTGGCCAAAAAGGGCGTATGCGTTTTCTCCTGAATATATTCAGGAGAAAACGCATACGCCCTTTTTGGCCAAGTGCATCATTGTCCAAGTTGTGCCCCTCTTCCTGTGCTTTACAGGCGATTCCAACGTACCTCTTGAAATCTGTTTCCTGCTATTTTGCCTCACTTTCAAGTCCGCCTCGTTGACTTCCCTCAACAGATTTTTGGACGATAGTTGTCCTTTATCACTCTGCCAGTTTGTGAATTGCAGTGCCCCTGAGCTCCATTTCTCAACTCGTTTTTTGTGAGCTGAACGCAAGTCCAAAATTTTGGATCATGTCCTATACTGGTTCCCGGTGGGTGGCTGAGACTTTGGTTAATTCTTCTTCCTGCCGGGAAATTAGAGTGACATGTGCCCGTCCAAATGTCTAACAGCTACTCTCTCATGGGTTCTCCCTCGTCCCTTCCATCCTCTGCCAAATTGGGAACCTGTGCAAACCAGGAGGTTAAAGGGCCTGTCTCTCCAAGTTGGGAGATTGATAGTAAGGCAGTTGGAAAGTCAAACTGGAGCACCAGGAGAGGGACTATTCGTTGAGTTTTAGAAACCTTTCGTATTCACAGTGTGTCCATTCTCTTGGTTTCCTGTACATGTTATAGCTGTAGTAATATTCCCTTGAACATGGAGAGTTGGGACCCATGGAATGAGGGCCATGCATTATTGCTTGAAAGGGTCTGCATTTGCTCACCCAATCTCACCAATCCTCTCAGTCCCAAGTGTCCAGCCTTATGCCACATCCAGCTGTCATTGTAGACAGGGTCTTTCCAGGTTTCCTCAGACACCCTGAAGGAATTGTAAAGAATTTCCCTGTTTTTGGTTTTGCTTTTGAAATTCCTTTTTATAGTGGGTTTGAGCTGATTCTCGCTGCCATGTTTATGCCACTCTAGACACACTTGATTCCCTTATGGAGACATATCAATACATAGGTTTTAAGATTCTTACTAGTCAGATATATTCCTCTGTGGGAAATATGGGGTTTTGAGTCTCTTTCACTGAGGAAGGTGTCGGTCTTGTCAATTCCAAAGTTGGTTTTTGAAACGGTCCCTGTGCTTATATCAAACTCTGGTTTTATGCATCACCCCACCTCTCCTTCCCCTTTTTGCAGGCATAAGAGTGTTTTCTAAATGTGAGACTCTGTTCTCTTTCCTAACTCAGGTCACGTGTAGCCATGTTTACAGGATCTTCATAAGTGATATCTTATGATAAGTTTCTTTTTCTGTGTGACTTATTTCACTTAGAATCATCGTACCTGAATCCACTCACTTTGCTGCTACTGGTCTAATGACATTGATTTCATGGCTGAGGGGTATTCCATCGTACGTAAGTTCCACAATGTTTTGAACCATTTTTATATTTCCTGGGATATTTAAGGTGTACCCAAGTTGAGGTTCTCGTAGTCAGTGCAGCCCTAAATTTGGAGGTGGCTCTTTCTTATTGATTTTCAGTTTTCCCAAGGTATATTCCCTAGACTGGAAGTGGCCTTGGCTCTGTAGCTCTGTTGTTTACTTGTTTTAGGGAACACAATGCACTCCTCCAGTGAGGCAGTTGGCAATTTACATCCCGCCCATCAGCATGACAAGGCTCCCAGTTCTCCAGAGCCTGTCTTGCCTTTCTGGTTTTTACACATTTTGTGGATGTCCCTTTTGACCGGTGGGAAGTGATACTTATTTGTAGTGCAGATTTGCATTGCCCGCTTGCTTGCTTGGCCAAAAAGGGCGTATGCGTTTTCTCCTGAATATATTCAGGAGAAAACGCATACGCCCTTTTTGGCCAAGTGCACCATTGTCCAAGTTGTGCCCCTCTTCCTGTGCTTTACAGGCGATTCCAAGGTACCTCTTGAAATCTGTTTCCTGCTATTTTGCCTCGCTTTCAAGTCCGCCTCGTTGACTTCCCTCAACAGATTTTTGGACGATAGTTGTCCTTTATCACTCTGCCAGTTTGTGAATTGCTGTGCCCCTGAGCTCCATTTCTCAACTCGTTTTTTGTGAGCTGAACGCAAGTCCAAAATTTTGGATCATGTCCTATACTGGTTCCCGGTGGGTGGCTGAGACTTTGGTTAATTCTTCTTCCTGCCGGGAAATTAGAGTGACATGTGCCCGTCCAAATGCCTAACAGCTACTCTCTCATGGGTTCTCCCTCGTCCCTTCCATCCTCTGCCAAATTGGGAACCTGTGCAAACCAGGAGGTTAAAGGGCCTGTCTCTCCAAGTTGGGAGATTGATAGTAAGGCAGTTGGAAAGTCAAACTGGAGCACCAGGAGAGGGACTATTCGTTGAGTTTTAGAAACCTTTTGTATTCCCAGTGTGTCCATTCTCTAGGTTTCCTGTACATGTTATAGCTGTAGTAATATTCCCTTGAACCTGGAGAGTTGGGACCCATGGAATGGGGGCCATGCATTATTGCTTGAAAGGGTCTGCATTTGCTCACCCAATCTCCCCAATCCTCTCAGTCCCAAGTGTCCAGCCTTATGCCACATCCAGCTGTCATTGTAGACAGGGTCTTTCCAGGTTTCCTCAGACACCCTGAAGGAATTGTAAAGAATTTCCCTGTTTTTTGGTTTTGCTTTTGAAATTCCTTTTTATAGTGGGTTTGAGCTGATTCTCGCTGCCATGTTTATGCCACTCTAGACACACTTGATTCCCTTATGGAGTCATATCAATACATAGGTTTTAAGATTCTTACTAGTCAGATATATTCCTCTGCGGGAAATATGGGGTTTTGAGTCTCTTTCACTGAGGAAGGTGTAGGTCTTGTCTATTCCAAAGTTGGTTTTTGGAACGGTCCCTGTGCTTATATCAAACTCTGGTTTTATGCATCACCCCACCTCTCCTTCCCCTTTTTGCAGGCATAAGAGTGTTTTCTAAATGTGAGACTCTGTTCTCTTTCCTAACTCAGGTCACGTGTAGCCATGTTTACAGGATCTTCATAAGTGATATCTTATGATAAGTTTCTTTTTCTGTGTGACTTATTTCACTTAGAATCATCGTACCTGAATCCACTCACTTTGCTGCTACTGGTCTTATGACATTGATTTCATGGCTGAGGGGTATTCCATCGTACGTAAGTACCACAATGTTTTGAACCATTTTTATATTTCCTGGGATATTTAAGGTGTACCGAAGTTGAGGTTCTTGTAGTCAGTGCAGCCCAAAATTTGGAGGTGGCTCTTTCTTATTGATTTTCAGTTTTCCCAAGGTATATTCCCTAGACTAGAAGTGGCCTTGGCTCTGTAGCTCTGTTGTTTACTTGTTTTAGGGAACACAATGCACTCCTCCAGTGAGGCAGTTGGCAATTGACATCCCGCCCATCAGCATGACAAGGCTCCCTGTTCTCCAGGGCCTGTCTTGCCTTTCTGGTTTTTACACATTTTGTGGATGTCCCTTTTGACCAGTGGGAAATGATACTTCTTTGTAGTGCAGATTTGCATTGCCCGCTTGCTTGCTTGGCCAAAAAGGGCGTATGCTTTTTCTCCTGAATATATTCAGGAGAAAACGCATACGCCATTTTTGGCCAAGTGCACCATTGTCCAAATTGTGCCCCTCTTCCTGTACTTTACAGGCGATTCCAATGTACCTCTTGAAATCTGTTTCCAGCTATTTTGCCTCACTTTCAAGTCCACCTCGTTGAATTCCCTCAACAGATTTTTGGACGATAGTTGACCTTTATCACTCTGCCAGTTTGTGAATTGCTGTGCCCCTGAGCTCCATTTCTCAACTCGTTTTTTGTGAGCTGAACGCAAGTCCAAAATTTTGGATCATGTCCTATACTGGTTCCCGGTGGGTGGCTGAGACTTTGGTTAATTCTTCTTCCTGCCGGGAAATTAGAGTGACATGTGCCCGTCCAAATGCCTAACAGCTACTCTCTCATGGGTTCTCCCTCGTCCCTTCCATTCTCTGCCAAATTGGGAACCTGTGCAAACCAGGAGGTTAAAGGGCCTGTCTCTCCAAGTTGGGAGATTGCTAGTAAGGCAGTTGGAAAGTCAAACTGGAGCACCAGGAGAGGGACTATTCGTTGAGTTTTAGAAACCTTTCGTATTCACAGTGTGTCCATTCTCTAGGTTTCCTGTACATGTTATAGCTGTAGTAATATTCCCTTGAACCTGGAGAGTTGGGACCCATGGAATGGGGGCCATGCATTATTGCTTGAAAGGGTCTGCATTTGCTCACCCAATCTCACCAATCCTCTCAGTCCCAAGTGTCCAGCCTTATGCCACATCCAGCTGTCATTGTAGATAGGGTCTTTCCAGGTTTCCTCAGACACCCTGAAGGAATTGTAAAGAATTTCCCTGTTTTTTGGTTTTGCTTTTGAAATTCCTTTTTATAGTGGGTTTGAGCTGATTCTCGCTGCCATGTTTATGCCACTCTAGACACATTTGATTCCCTTATGGAGACATATCAATACATAGGTTTTAAGATTCTTACTAGTCAGATATATTCCTCTGTGGGAAATATGGGGTTTTGAGTCTCTTTCACTGAGGAAGGTGTCGGTTTTGTCAATTCCAAAGTTGGTTTTTGAAACGGTCCCTGTGCTTATATCAAACTCTGGTTTTATGCATCACCCCACCTCTCCTTCCCCTTTATGCAGGCATAAGAGTGTTTTCTAAATGTGAGACTCTGTTCTCTTTCCCAACTCAGTTCACGTGTAGCCATGTTTACAGGATCTTCCTAAGTGATATCTTATGATAAGTTTCTTTTTCTGTGTGACTTATTTCACTTAGAATCATCGTACCTGAATCCACTCACTTTGCTGCTACTGGTCTTATGACATTGATTTCATGGCTGAGGGATATTCCATCGTACGTAAGTACCACAATGTTTTGAACCATTTTTATATTTCCTGGGATATTTAAGGTGTACCCAAGTTGAGGTTCTTGTAGCCAGTGCAGCCCGAAATTTGGAGGTGGCTCTTTCTTATTGATTTTCAGTTTTCCCAAGGTATATTCCCTAGACTGGAAGTGGCCTTGGCTCTGTAGCTCTGTTGTTTACTTGTTTTAGGGAACACAATGCACTCCTCCAGTGAGGCAGTTGGCAATTTACATCCCGCCCATCAGCATAACAAGGCTCCCTGTTCTCCAGGGCCTGTCTTGCCTTTCTGGTTTTTACACATTTTGTGGATGTCCCTTTTGACCGGTGGGAAGTGATACTTCTTTGTAGTGCAGATTTGCATTGCCCGCTTGCTTGCTTGGCCAAAAAGGGCGTATGCGTTTTCTCCTGAATATATTCAGGAGAAAACGCATACGCCCTTTTTCGCCAAGTGCACCATTGTCCAAGTTTTGCCCCTCTTCCTGTGCTTTACAGGCGATTCCAAGGTACCTCTTGAAATCTGTTTCCAGCTATTTTGCCTCGCTTTCAAGTCCGCCTCGTTGACTTCCCTCAACAGATTTTTGGACGATAGTTGTCCTTTATCACTCTGCCAGTTTGTGAATTGCTGTGCCCCTGAGCTCCATTTCTCAACTCGTTTTTTGTGACCTGAACGCAAGTCCAAAATTTTGGATCATGTCCTATACTGGTTCCCGGTGGGTGGCTGAGACTTTGGTTAATTCTTCTTCCTGCCGGGAAATTAGAGTGACATGTGCCCGTCCAAATGCCTAACAGCTACTCTCTCATGGGTTCTCCCTCGTCCCTTCCATCCTCTGCCAAATTGGGAACCTGTGCAAACCAGGAGGTTAAAGGGCCTGTCTCTCCAAGTTGGGAGATTGATAGTAAGGCAGTTGGAAAGTCAAACTGGAGCACCAGGAGAGGGACTATTCATTGAGTTTTAGAAACCTTTCATATTCACAGTGTGTCCATTCTCTAGGTTTCCTGTACATGTTATAGCTGTAGTAATATTCCCTTGAACCTGGAGAGTTGGGACCCATGGAATGGGGGCCATGCATTATTGCTAGAAAGGGTCTGCATTTGCTCACCCAATCTCACCAATCCTCTCAGTCCCAAGTGTCCAGCCTTATGCCACATCCAGCTGTCATTGTAGATAGGGTCTTTCCAGGTTTCCTCAGACACCCTGAGGGAATTGTAAAGAATTTCCCTGTTTTTTGGTTTTGCTTTTGAAATTCCTTTTTATAGTGGGTTTGAGCTGATTCTCGCTGCCATGTTTATGCCACTCTAGACACACTTGATTCAATTATGGAGTCATATCAATACATAGGTTTTAAGATTCTTACTAGTCAGATATATTCCTCTGTGGGTAATATGGGGTTTTGAGTCTCTTTCACTGAGGAAGGTGTAGGTCTTGTCTATTCCAAAGTTGGTTTTTGAAACGGTCCCTGTGCTTATATCAAACTCTGGTTTTATGCATCACCCCACCTCTCCATCCCCTTTATGCAGGCATAAGAGTGTTTTCTAAATGTGAGACTCTGTTCTCTTTCCCAACTCAGTTCACGTGTAGCCATGTTTACAGGATCTTCATAAGTGATATCTTATGATAAGTTTCTTTTTCTGTGTGACTTATTTCACTTAGATTCATCGTACCTGAATCCACTCACTTTGCTGCTACTGGTCTTATGACATTGATTTCATGGCTGAGGAATATTCCATCGTACGTAAGTACCACAATGTTTTGAACCATTTTTATATTTCCTGGGATATTTAAGGTGTACCCAAGTTGAGGTTCTTGTAGCCAGTGAAGCCCTAAATTTGGAGGTGGCTCTTTCTTATTGATTTTCAGTTTTCCCAAGGTATATTCCCTAGACTGGAAGTGGCCTTGGCTCTGTAGCTCTGTTGTTTACTTGTTTTAGGGAACACAATGCACTCCTCCAGTGAGGCAGTTGGCAATTTTCATCCCGCCCATCAGCATAACAAGGCTCCCTGTTCTCCAGGGCCTGTCTTGCCTTTCTGGTTTTTACACATTTTGTGGATGTCCCTTTTGACCGGTGGGAAGTGATACTTCTTTGTAGTGCAGATTTGCATTGCCCGCTTGCTTGCTTGGCCAAAAAGGGCGTATGCGTTTTCTCCTGAATATATTCAGGAGAAAACGCATACGCCCTTTTTGGCCAAGTGCACCATTGTCCAAGTTGTGCCCCTCTTCCTGTGCTTTACAGGCGATTCCAACGTACCTCTTGAAATCTGTTTCCTGCTATTTTGCCTCACTTTCAAGTCCGCCTCGTTGACTTCCCTCAACAGATTTTTGGACGATAGTTGTCCTTTATCACTCTGCCAGTATGTGAATTGCTGTGCCCCTGAGCTCCATTTCTCAACTCGTTTTTTGTGAGCTGAACGCAAGTCCAAAATTTTGGATCATGTCCTCTACTGGTTCCCGGTGGGTGGCTGAGACTTTGGTTAATTCTTCTTCCTGCCGGGAAATTAGAGTGACATGTGCCCGTCCAAATGCCTAACAGCTACTCTCTCATGGGTTCTCCCTCGTCCCTTCCATCCTCTGCCAAATTGGGAACCTGTGCAAACCAGGAGGTTAAAGTGCCTGTCTCTCCAAGTTGGGAGATTGATAGTAAGGCAGTTGGAAAGTCAAACTGGAGCACCAGGAGAGGGACTATTCGTTGAGTTTTAGAAACCTTTCATATTCACCATGTGTCCATTCTCTAGGTTTCCTGTACATGTTATAGCTGTAGTAATATTCCCTTGAACCTGGAGAGTTGGGACCCATGGAATGGGGGCCATGCATTATTGCTTGAAAGGGTCTGCATTTGCTCACCCAATCTCACCAATCCTCTCAGTCCCAAGTGTCCCGCCTTATGCCACATCCAGCTGTCATTGTAGATAGGGTCTTTCCAGGTTTCCTCAGACACCCTGAAGGAATTTTAAAGAATTTCCCTGTTTTTTGGTTTTGCTTTTGAAATTCCTTTTTATACTGGGTTTGAGCTGATTCTCGCTGCCATGTTTATGCCACTCTAGACACACTTGATTCCCTTATGGAGACATATCAATACATAGGTTTTAAGATTCTTACTAGTCAGATATATTCCTCTGTGGGAAATATGGGGTTTTGAGTCTCTTTCACTGAGGAAGGTGTCGGTTTTGTCAATTCCAAAGTTGGTTTTTGAAACGGTCCCTGTGCTTATATCAAACTCTGGTTTTATGCATCACCCCACCTCTCCTTCCCCTTTATGCAGGCATAAGAGTGTTTTCTAAATGTGAGACTCTGTTCTCTTTCCCAACTCAGTTCACGTGTAGCCATGTTTACAGGATCTTCCTAAGTGATATCTTATGATAAGTTTCTTTTTCTGTGTGACTTATTTCACTTAGAATCATCGTACCTGAATCCACTCACTTTGCTGCTACTGGTCTTATGACATTGATTTCATGGCTGAGGGATATTCCATCGTACGTAAGTACCACAAAGTTTTGAACCATTTTTATATTTCCTGGGATATTTAAGGTGTACCCAAGTTGAGGTTCTTGTAGCCAGTGAAGCCCTAAATTTGGAGGTGGCTCTTTCTTATTGATTTTCAGTTTTCCCAAGGTATATTCCCTAGACTGGAAGTGGCCTTGGCTCTGTAGCTCTGTTGTTTACTTGTTTTAGGGAACACAATGCACTCCTCCAGTGAGGCAGTTGGCAATTTACATCCCGCCCATCAGCATAACAAGGCTCCCTGTTCTCCAGGGCCTGTCTTGCCTTTCTGGTTTTTACACATTTTGTGGATGTCCCTTTTGACCGGTGGGAAGTGATACTTCTTTGTAGTGCAGATTTGCATTGCCCGCTTGCTTGCTTGGCCAAAAAGGGCGTATGCGTTTTCTCCTGAATATATTCAGGAGAAAACGCATACGCCCTTTTTGGCCAAGTGCACCATTGTCCAAGTTGTGCCCCTCTTCCTGTGCTTTACAGGCGATTCCAACGTACCTCTTGAAATCTGTTTCCTGCTATTTTGCCTCACTTTCAAGTCCGCCTCGTTGACTTCCCTCAACAGATTTTTGGACGATAGTTTTCCTTTATCACTCTGCCAGTATGTGAATTGCTGTGCCCCTGAGCTCCATTTCTCAACTCGTTTTTTGTGAGCTGAACGCAAGTCCAAAATTTTGGATCATGTCCTCTACTGGTTCCCGGTGGGTGGCTGAGACTTTGGTTAATTCTTCTTCCTGCCGGGAAATTAGAGTGACATGTGCCCGTCCAAATGCCTAACAGCTACTCTCTCATGGGTTCTCCCTCGTCCCTTCCATCCTCTGCCAAATTGGGAACCTGTGCAAACCAGGAGGTTAAAGGGCCTGTCTCTCCAAGTTGGGAGATTGATAGTAAGGCAGTTGGAAAGTCAAACTGGAGCACCAGGAGAGGGACTATTCGTTGAGTTTTAGAAACCTTTCATATTCACCATGTGTCCATTCTCTAGGTTTCCTGTACATGTTATAGCTGTAGTAATATTCCCTTGAACCTGGAGAGTTGGGACCCATGGAATGGGGGCCATGCATTATTGCTTGAAAGGGTCTGCATTTGCTCACCCAATCTCACCAATCCTCTCAGTCCCAAGTGTCCCGCCTTATGCCACATCCAGCTGTCATTGTAGATAGGGTCTTTCCAGGTTTCCTCAGACACCGTGAAGGAATTGTAAAGAATTTCCCTGTTTTTTGGTTTTGCTTTTGAAATTCCTTTTTATACTGGGTTTGAGCTGATTATCGCTGCCATGTTTATGCCACTCTAGACACACTTGATTCCCTTATGGAGACATATCAATACATAGGTTTTAAGATTCTTACTAGTCAGATATATTCCTCTGTGGGAAATATGGGGTTTTGAGTCTCTTTCACTGAGGAAGGTGTCGGTCTTGTCAATTCCAAAGTTGGTTTTTGAAACGGTCCCTGTGCTTATATCAAACTCTGGTTTTATGCATCACCCCACCTCTCCTTCCCCTTTTTGCAGGCATAAGAGTGTTTTCTAAATGTGAGACTCTGTTCTCTTTCCTAACTCAGGTCACGTGTAGCCATGTTTACAGGATCTTCATAAGTGATATCTTATGATAAGTTTCTTTTTCTGTGTGACTTATTTCACTTAGAATCATCGTACCTGAATCCACTCACTTTGCTGCTACTGGTCTAATGACATTGATTTCATGGCTGAGGGGTATTCCATCGTACGTAAGGTCCACAATGTTTTGAACCATTTTTATATTTCCTGGGATATTTAAGGTGTACCCAAGTTGAGGTTCTCGTAGTCAGTGCAGCCCTAAATTTGGAGGTGGCTCTTTCTTATTGATTTTCAGTTTTCCCAAGGTATATTCCCTAGACTGGAAGTGGCATTGGCTCTGTAGCTCTGTTGTTTACTTGTTTTAGGGAACACAATGCACTCCTCCAGTGAGGCAGTTGGCAATTTACATCCCGCCCATCAGCATGACAAGGCTCCCAGTTCTCCAGGGCCTGTCTTGCCTTTCTGGTTTTTACACATTTTGTGGATGTCCCTTTTGACCGGTGGGAAGTGATACTTATTTGTAGTGCAGATTTGCATTGCCCGCTTGCTTGCTTGGCCAAAAAGGGCGTATGCGTTTTCTCCTGAATATATTCAGGAGAAAACGCATACGCCCTTTTTGGCCAAGTGCACCATTGTCCAAGTTGTGCCCCTCTTCCTGTGCTTTACAGGCGATTCCAAGGTACCTCTTGAAATCTGTTTCCTGCTATTTTGCCTCGCTTTCAAGACCGCCTCGTTGACTTCCCTCAACAGATTTTTGGACGATAGCTGTCCTTTATCACTCTGCCAGTTTGTGAATTGCTGTGCCCCTGAGCTCCATTTCTCAACTCGTTTTTTGTGAGCTGAACGCAAGTCCAAAATTTTGGATCATGTCCTATACTGGTTCCCGGTGGGTGGCTGAGGCTTTGGTTAATTCTTCTTCCTGCCGGGAAATTAGAGTGACATGTGCCCGTCCAAATGCCTAACAGCTACTCTCTCATGGGTTCTCCCTCGTCCCTTCCATCCTCTGCCAAATTGGGAACCTGTGCAAACCAGGAGGTTAAAGGGCCTGTCTCTCCAAGTTGGGAGATTGATAGTAAGGCAGTTGGAAAGTCAAACTGGAGCACCAGGAGAGGGACTATTCGTTGAGTTTTAGAAACCTTTTGTATTCCCAGTGTGTCCATTCTCTAGGTTTCCTGTACATGTTATAGCTGTAGTAATATTCCCTTGAACCTGGAGAGTTGGGACCCATGGAATGGGGGCCATGCATTATTGCTTGAAAGGGTCTGCATTTGCTCACCCAATCTCCCCAATCCTCTCAGTCCCAAGTGTCCAGCCTTATGCCACATCCAGCTGTCATTGTAGACAGGGTCTTTCCAGGTTTCCTCAGACACCCTGAAGGAATTGTAAAGAATTTCCCTGTTTTTTGGTTTTGCTTTTGAAATTCCTTTTTATAGTGGGTTTGAGCTGATTCTCGCTGCCATGTTTATGCCACTCTAGACACACTTGATTCCCTTATGGAGTCATATCAATACATAGGTTTTAAGATTCTTACTAGTCAGATATATTCCTCTGCGGGAAATATGGGGTTTTGAGTCTCTTTCACTGAGGAAGGTGTAGGTCTTGTCTATTCCAAAGTTGGTTTTTGGAACGGTCCCTGTGCTTATATCAAACTCTGGTTTTATGCATCACCCCACCTCTCCTTCCCCTTTTTGCAGGCATAAGAGTGTTTTCTAAATGTGAGACTCTGTTCTCTTTCCTAACTCAGGTCACGTGTAGCCATGTTTACAGGATCTTCATAAGTGATATCTTATGATAAGTTTCTTTTTCTGTGTGACTTATTTCACTTAGAATCATCGTACCTGAATCCACTCACTTTGCTGCTACTGGTCTTATGACATTGATTTCATGGCTGAGGGGTATTCCATCGTACGTAAGTACCACAATGTTTTGAACCATTTTTATATTTCCTGGGATATTTAAGGTGTACCGAAGTTGAGGTTCTTGTAGTCAGTGCAGCCCAAAATTTGGAGGTGGCTCTTTCTTATTGATTTTCAGTTTTCCCAAGGTATATTCCCTAGACTAGAAGTGGCCTTGGCTCTGTAGCTCTGTTGTTTACTTGTTTTAGGGAACACAATGCACTCCTCCAGTGAGGCAGTTGGCAATTGACATCCCGCCCATCAGCATGACAAGGCTCCCTGTTCTCCAGGGCCTGTCTTGCCTTTCTGGTTTTTACACATTTTGTGGATGTCCCTTTTGACCAGTGGGAAATGATACTTCTTTGTAGTGCAGATTTGCATTGCCCGCTTGCTTGCTTGGCCAAAAAGGGCGTATGCTTTTTCTCCTGAATATATTCAGGAGAAAACGCATACGCCATTTTTGGCCAAGTGCACCATTGTCCAAATTGTGCCCCTCTTCCTGTACTTTACAGGCGATTCCAATGTACCTCTTGAAATCTGTTTCCAGCTATTTTGCCTCACTTTCAAGTCCACCTCGTTGAATTCCCTCAACAGATTTTTGGACGATAGTTGACCTTTATCACTCTGCCAGTTTGTGAATTGCTGTGCCCCTGAGCTCCATTTCTCAACTCGTTTTTTGTGAGCTGAACGCAAGTCCAAAATTTTGGATCATGTCCTATACTGGTTCCCGGTGGGTGGCTGAGACTTTGGTTAATTCTTCTTCCTGCCGGGAAATTAGAGTGACATGTGCCCGTCCAAATGCCTAACAGCTACTCTCTCATGGGTTCTCCCTCGTCCCTTCCATTCTCTGCCAAATTGGGAACCTGTGCAAACCAGGAGGTTAAAGGGCCTGTCTCTCCAAGTTGGGAGATTGCTAGTAAGGCAGTTGGAAAGTCAAACTGGAGCACCAGGAGAGGGACTATTCGTTGAGTTTTAGAAACCTTTCGTATTCACAGTGTGTCCATTCTCTAGGTTTCCTGTACATGTTATAGCTGTAGTAATATTCCCTTGAACCTGGAGAGTTGGGACCCATGGAATGGGGGCCATGCATTATTGCTTGAAAGGGTCTGCATTTGCTCACCCAATCTCACCAATCCTCTCAGTCCCAATTGTCCAGCCTTATGCCACATCCAGCTGTCATTGTAGATAGGGTCTTTCCAGGTTTCCTCAGACACCCTGAAGGAATTGTAAAGAATTTCCCTGTTTTTTGGTTTTGCTTTTGAAATTCCTTTTTATAGTGGGTTTGAGCTGATTCTCGCTGCCATGTTTATGCCACTCTAGACACATTTGATTCCCTTATGGAGACATATCAATACATAGGTTTTAAGATTCTTACTAGTCAGATATATTCCTCTGTGGGAAATATGGGGTTTTGAGTCTCTTTCACTGAGGAAGGTGTCGGTTTTGTCAATTCCAAAGTTGGTTTTTGAAACGGTCCCTGTGCTTATATCAAACTCTGGTTTTATGCATCACCCCACCTCTCCTTCCCCTTTATGCAGGCATAAGAGTGTTTTCTAAATGTGAGACTCTGTTCTCTTTCCCAACTCAGTTCACGTGTAGCCATGTTTACAGGATCTTCCTAAGTGATATCTTATGATAAGTTTCTTTTTCTGTGTGACTTATTTCACTTAGAATCATCGTACCTGAATCCACTCACTTTGCTGCTACTGGTCTTATGACATTGATTTCATGGCTGAGGGATATTCCATCGTACGTAAGTACCACAATGTTTTGAACCATTTTTATATTTCCTGGGATATTTAAGGTGTACCCAAGTTGAGGTTCTTGTAGCCAGTGCAGCCCGAAATTTGGAGGTGGCTCTTTCTTATTGATTTTCAGTTTTCCCAAGGTATATTCCCTAGACTGGAAGTGGCCTTGGCTCTGTAGCTCTGTTGTTTACTTGTTTTAGGGAACACAATGCACTCCTCCAGTGAGGCAGTTGGCAATTTACATCCCGCCCATCAGCATAACAAGGCTCCCTGTTCTCCAGGGCCTGTCTTGCCTTTCTGGTTTTTACACATTTTGTGGATGTCCCTTTTGACCGGTGGGAAGTGATACTTCTTTGTAGTGCAGATTTGCATTGCCCGCTTGCTTGCTTGGCCAAAAAGGGCGTATGCGTTTTCTCCTGAATATATTCAGG
This sequence comes from Mesoplodon densirostris, assembly GCF_025265405.1. Lineage (NCBI taxonomy): Eukaryota > Metazoa > Chordata > Mammalia > Artiodactyla > Ziphiidae > Mesoplodon > Mesoplodon densirostris. The sequence goes on from NW_026778209.1 coordinate 1,331,852, forward strand.
AGAAAACGCATACGCCCTTTTTCGCCAAGTGCACCATTGTCCAAGTTTTGCCCCTCTTCCTGTGCTTTACAGGCGATTCCAAGGTACCTCTTGAAATCTGTTTCCAGCTATTTTGCCTCGCTTTCAAGTCCGCCTCGTTGACTTCCCTCAACAGATTTTTGGACGATAGTTGTCCTTTATCACTCTGCCAGTTTGTGAATTGCTGTGCCCCTGAGCTCCATTTCTCAACTCGTTTTTTGTGAGCTGAACGCAAGTCCAAAATTTTGGATCATGTCCTATACTGGTTCCCGGTGGGTGGCTGAGACTTTGGTTAATTCTTCTTCCTGCCGGGAAATTAGAGTGACATGTGCCCGTCCAAATGCCTAACAGCTACTCTCTCATGGGTTCTCCCTCGTCCCTTCCATCCTCTGCCAAATTGGGAACCTGTGCAAACCAGGAGGTTAAAGGGCCTGTCTCTCCAAGTTGGGAGATTGATAGTAAGGCAGTTGGAAAGTCAAACTGGAGCACCAGGAGAGGGACTATTCATTGAGTTTTAGAAACCTTTCATATTCACAGTGTGTCCATTCTCTAGGTTTCCTGTACATGTTATAGCTGTAGTAATATTCCCTTGAACCTGGAGAGTTGGGACCCATGGAATGGGGGCCATGCATTATTGCTAGAAAGGGTCTGCATTTGCTCACCCAATCTCACCAATCCTCTCAGTCCCAAGTGTCCAGCCTTATGCCACATCCAGCTGTCATTGTAGATAGGGTCTTTCCAGGTTTCCTCAGACACCCTGAAGGAATTGTAAAGAATTTCCCTGTTTTTTGGTTTTGCTTTTGAAATTCCTTTTTATAGTGGGTTTGAGCTGATTCTCGCTGCCATGTTTATGCCACTCTAGACACACTTGATTCAATTATGGAGTCATATCAATACATAGGTTTTAAGATTCTTACTAGTCAGATATATTCCTCTGTGGGTAATATGGGGTTTTGAGTCTCTTTCACTGAGGAAGGTGTAGGTCTTGTCTATTCCAAAGTTGGTTTTTGAAACGGTCCCTGTGCTTATATCAAACTCTGGTTTTATGCATCACCCCACCTCTCCATCCCCTTTATGCAGGCATAAGAGTGTTTTCGAAATGTGAGACTCTGTTCTCTTTCCCAACTCAGTTCACGTGTAGCCATGTTTACAGGATCTTCATAAGTGATATCTTATGATAAGTTTCTTTTTCTGTGTGACTTATTTCACTTAGATTCATCGTACCTGAATCCACTCACTTTGCTGCTACTGGTCTTATGACATTGATTTCATGGCTGAGGAATATTCCATCGTACGTAAGTACCACAATGTTTTGAACCATTTTTATATTTCCTGGGATATTTAAGGTGTACCCAAGTTGAGGTTCTTGTAGCCAGTGAAGCCCTAAATTTGGAGGTGGCTCTTTCTTATTGATTTTCAGTTTTCCCAAGGTATATTCCCTAGACTGGAAGTGGCCTTGGCTCTGTAGCTCTGTTGTTTACTTGTTTTAGGGAACACAATGCACTCCTCCAGTGAGGCAGTTGGCAATTTACATCCCGCCCATCAGCATAACAAGGCTCCCTGTTCTCCAGGGCCTGTCTTGCCTTTCTGGTTTTTACACATTTTGTGGATGTCCCTTTTGACCGGTGGGAAGTGATACTTCTTTGTAGTGCAGATTTGCATTGCCCGCTTGCTTGCTTGGCCAAAAAGGGCGTATGCGTTTTCTCCTGAATATATTCAGGAGAAAACGCATACGCCCTTTTTGGCCAAGTGCACCATTGTCCAAGTTGTGCCCCTCTTCCTGTGCTTTACAGGCGATTCCAACGTACCTCTTGAAATCTGTTTCCTGCTATTTTGCCTCACTTTCAAGTCCGCCTCGTTGACTTCCCTCAACAGATTTTTGGACGATAGTTGTCCTTTATCACTCTGCCAGTATGTGAATTGCTGTGCCCCTGAGCTCCATTTCTCAACTCGTTTTTTGTGAGCTGAACGCAAGTCCAAAATTTTGGATCATGTCCTCTACTGGTTCCCGGTGGGTGGCTGAGACTTTGGTTAATTCTTCTTCCTGCCGGGAAATTAGAGTGACATGTGCCCGTCCAAATGCCTAACAGCTACTCTCTCATGGGTTCTCCCTCGTCCCTTCCATCCTCTGCCAAATTGGGAACCTGTGCAAACCAGGAGGTTAAAGTGCCTGTCTCTCCAAGTTGGGAGATTGATAGTAAGGCAGTTGGAAAGTCAAACTGGAGCACCAGGAGAGGGACTATTCGTTGAGTTTTAGAAACCTTTCATATTCACCATGTGTCCATTCTCTAGGTTTCCTGTACATGTTATAGCTGTAGTAATATTCCCTTGAACCTGGAGAGTTGGGACCCATGGAATGGGGGCCATGCATTATTGCTTGAAAGGGTCTGCATTTGCTCACCCAATCTCACCAATCCTCTCAGTCCCAAGTGTCCCGCCTTATGCCACATCCAGCTGTCATTGTAGATAGGGTCTTTCCAGGTTTCCTCAGACACCCTGAAGGAATTGTAAAGAATTTCCCTGTTTTTTGGTTTTGCTTTTGAAATTCCTTTTTATACTGGGTTTGAGCTGATTCTCGCTGCCATGTTTATGCCACTCTAGACACACTTGATTCCCTTATGGAGACATATCAATACATAGGTTTTAAGATTCTTACTAGTCAGATATATTCCTCTGTGGGAAATATGGGGTTTTGAGTCTCTTTCACTGAGGAAGGTGTCGGTTTTGTCAATTCCAAAGTTGGTTTTTGAAACGGTCCCTGTGCTTATATCAAACTCTGGTTTTATGCATCACCCCACCTCTCCTTCCCCTTTATGCAGGCATAAGAGTGTTTTCTAAATGTGAGACTCTGTTCTCTTTCCCAACTCAGTTCACGTGTAGCCATGTTTACAGGATCTTCCTAAGTGATATCTTATGATAAGTTTCTTTTTCTGTGTGACTTATTTCACTTAGAATCATCGTACCTGAATCCACTCACTTTGCTGCTACTGGTCTTATGACATTGATTTCATGGCTGAGGGATATTCCATCGTACGTAAGTACCACAAAGTTTTGAACCATTTTTATATTTCCTGGGATATTTAAGGTGTACCCAAGTTGAGGTTCTTGTAGCCAGTGAAGCCCTAAATTTGGAGGTGGCTCTTTCTTATTGATTTTCAGTTTTCCCAAGGTATATTCCCTAGACTGGAAGTGGCCTTGGCTCTGTAGCTCTGTTGTTTACTTGTTTTAGGGAACACAATGCACTCCTCCAGTGAGGCAGTTGGCAATTTACATCCCGCCCATCAGCATAACAAGGCTCCCTGTTCTCCAGGGCCTGTCTTGCCTTTCTGGTTTTTACACATTTTGTGGATGTCCCTTTTGACCGGTGGGAAGTGATACTTCTTTGTAGTGCAGATTTGCATTGCCCGCTTGCTTGCTTGGCCAAAAAGGGCGTATGCGTTTTCTCCTGAATATATTCAGGAGAAAACGCATACGCCCTTTTTGGCCAAGTGCACCATTGTCCAAGTTGTGCCCCTCTTCCTGTGCTTTACAGGCGATTCCAACGTACCTCTTGAAATCTGTTTCCTGCTATTTTGCCTCACTTTCAAGTCCGCCTCGTTGACTTCCCTCAACAGATTTTTGGACGATAGTTGTCCTTTATCACTCTGCCAGTATGTGAATTGCTGTGCCCCTGAGCTCCATTTCTCAACTCGTTTTTTGTGAGCTGAACGCAAGTCCAAAATTTTGGATCATGTCCTCTACTGGTTCCCGGTGGGTGGCTGAGACTTTGGTTAATTCTTCTTCCTGCCGGGAAATTAGAGTGACATGTGCCCGTCCAAATGCCTAACAGCTACTCTCTCATGGGTTCTCCCTCGTCCCTTCCATCCTCTGCCAAATTGGGAACCTGTGCAAACCAGGAGGTTAAAGGGCCTGTCTCTCCAAGTTGGGAGATTGATAGTAAGGCAGTTGGAAAGTCAAACTGGAGCACCAGGAGAGGGACTATTCGTTGAGTTTTAGAAACCTTTCATATTCACCATGTGTCCATTCTCTAGGTTTCCTGTACATGTTATAGCTGTAGTAATATTCCCTTGAACCTGGAGAGTTGGGACCCATGGAATGGGGGCCATGCATTATTGCTTGAAAGGGTCTGCATTTGCTCACCCAATCTCACCAATGCTCTCAGTCCCAAGTGTCCCGCCTTATGCCACATCCAGCTGTCATTGTAGATAGGGTCTTTCCAGGTTTCCTCAGACACCGTGAAGGAATTGTAAAGAATTTCCCTGTTTTTTGGTTTTGCTTTTGAAATTCCTTTTTATACTGGGTTTGAGCTGATTATCGCTGCCATGTTTATGCCACTCTAGACACACTTGATTCCCTTATGGAGACATATCAATACATAGGTTTTAAGATTCTTACTAGTCAGATATATTCCTCTGTGGGAAATATGGGGTTTTGAGTCTCTTTCACTGAGGAAGGTGTCGGTTTTGTCAATTCCAAAGTTGGTTTTTGAAACGGTCCCTGTGCTTATATCAAACTCTGGTTTTATGCATCACCCCACCTCTCCTTCCCCTTTATGCAGGCATAAGAGTGTTTTCTAAATGTGAGACTCTGTTCTCTTTCCCAACTCAGTTCACGTGTAGCCATGTTTACAGGATCTTCCTAAGTGATATCTTATGATAAGTTTCTTTTTCTGTGTGACTTATTTCACTTAGAATCATCGTACCTGAATCCACTCACTTTGCTGCTACTGGTCTTATGACATTGATTTCATGGCTGAGGGATATTCCATCGTACGTAAGTACCACAAAGTTTTGAACCATTTTTATATTTCCTGGGATATTTAAGGTGTACCCAAGTTGAGGTTCTTGTAGCCAGTGAAGCCCTAAATTTGGAGGTGGCTCTTTCTTATTGATTTTCAGTTTTCCCAAGGTATATTCCCTAGACTGGAAGTGGCCTTGGCTCTGTAGCTCTGTTGTTTACTTGTTTTAGGGAACACAATGCACTCCTCCAGTGAGGCAGTTGGCAATTTACATCCCGCCCATCAGCATAACAAGGCTCCCTGTTCTCCAGGGCCTGTCTTGCCTTTCTGGTTTTTACACATTTTGTGGATGTCCCTTTTGACCGGTGGGAAGTGATACTTCTTTGTAGTGCAGATTTGCATTGCCCGCTTGCTTGCTTGGCCAAAAAGGGCGTATGCGTTTTCTCCTGAATATATTCAGGAGAAAACACATACGCCCTTTTTGGCCAAGTGCACCATTGTCCAAGTTGTGCCCCTCTTCCTGTGCTTTACAGGCGATTCCAAGGTACCTCTTGAAATCTGTTTCCTGCTATTTTGCCTCGCTTTCAAGTCCGCCTCGTTGACTTCCCTCAACAGATTTTTGGACGATAGCTGTCCTTTATCACTCTGCCAGTTTGTGAATTGCTGTGCCACTGAGCTCCACTTCTCAACTCGTTTTTTGGGAGCTGAACGCAAGTCCAAAATTTTGGATCATGTCCTATACTGGTTCCCGGTGGGTGGCTGAGACTTTGGTTAATTCTTCTTCCTGCCAGGAAATTAGAGTGACATGTGCCCGTCCAAATGCCTAACAGCTAATCTCTCATGGGTTCTCCCTCGTCCCTTCCATCCTCTGACAAATTGGGAACCTGTGCAAACCAGGAGGTTAAAGGGCCTGTCTCTCCAAGTTGGGAGATTGATAGTAAGGCAGTTGGAAAGTCAAACTGGAGCACCAGGAGAGGGACTATTCGTTGAGTTTTAGAAACCTTTTGTATTCACAGTGTGTCCATTCTCTAGGTTTCCTGTACATGTTATAGCTGTAGTAATATTCCCTTGAACCTGGAGAGTTGGGACCCATGGAATGGGGGCCATGCATTATTGCTTGAAATGGTCTGCATTTGCTCACCCAATCTCACCAATCCTCTCAGTCCCAAGTGTCCAGCCTTATGCCACATCCAGCTGTCATTGTAGACAGGGTCTTTCCAGGTTTCCTCAGACACCCTGAAGGAATTGTAAAGAATTTCCCTGTTTTTTGGTTTTGCTTTTGAAATTCCTTTTTATAGTGGGTTTGAGCTGATTCTCGCTGCCATGTTTATGCCACTCTAGACACACTTGATTCCCTTATGGAGACATATCAATACATAGGTTTTAAGATTCTTACTAGTCAGATATATTCCTCTGTGGGAAATATGGGGTTTTGAGTCTCTTTCACTGAGGAAGGTGTCGGTCTTGTCAATTCCAAAGTTGGTTTTTGAAACGGTCCCTGTGCTTATATCAAACTCTGGTTTTATTCATCACCCCACCTCTCCTTACCCTTTATGCAGGCATAAGAGTGTTTTCTAAATGTGAGACTCTGTTCTCTTTCCTAACTCAGTTCACGTGTAGCCATGTTTACAGGATCTTCATAAGTGATATCTTATGATAAGTTTCTTTTTCTGTGTGACTTATTTCACTTAGAATCATCGTACCTGAATCCACTCACTTTGCTGCTACTGGTCTTATGACATTGATTTCATGGCTGAGGGATATTACATCGTACATAAGTACCACAATGTTTTGAACAATTTTTTATATTTCCTGGGATATTTAAGGTGTACCCAAGTTGAGGTTCTTGTAGCCAGTGCAGCCCTAAATTTGGAGGTGGCTCTTTCTTATTGATTTTCAGTTTTCCCCAGGTATATTCCCTAGACTGGAAGTGGCCTTGGCTCTGTAGCTCTGTTGTTTACTTGTTTTAGGGAACACAATGCACTCCTCCAGTGAGGCAGTTGGCAATTTACATCCCGCCCATCAGCATAACAAGGCTCCCTGTTCTCCAGGGCCTGTCTTGCCTTTCTGGTTTTTACACATTTTGTGGATGTCCCTTTTGACCGGTGGGAAGTGATACTTCTTTGTAGTGCAGATTTGCATTGCCCGCTTGCTTGCTTGGCCAAAAAGGGCGTATGCGTTTTCTCCTGAATATATTCAGGAGAAAACGCATACGCCCTTTTTGGCCAAGTGCACCATTGTCCAAGTTGTGCCCCTCTTCCTGTGCTTTACAGGCGATTCCAACGTACCTCTTGAAATCTGTTTCCTGCTATTTTGCCTCACTTTCAAGTCCGCCTCGTTGACTTCCCTCAACAGATTTTTGGACGATAGTTGTCCTTTATCACTCTGCCAGTTTGTGAATTGCTGTGCCCCTGAGCTCCATTTCTCAACTCGTTTTTTGTGAGCTGAACGCAAGTCCAAAATTTTGGATCATGTCCTATACTGGTTCCCGGTGGGTGGCTGAGACTTTGGTTAATTCTTCTTCCTGCCGGGAAATTAGATTGACATGTGCCCGTCCAAATGCCTAACAGCTACTCTCTCATGGGTTCTCCCTCGTCCCTTCCATCCTCTGCCAAATTGGGAACCTGTGCAAACCAGGAGGTTAAAGGGCCTGTCTCTCCAAGTTGGGAGATTGATAGTAAGGCAGTTGGAAAGTCAAACTGGAGCACCAGGAGAGGGACTATTCTTTGAGTTTTAGAAACCTTTCGTATTCACAGTGTGTCCATTCTCTAGGTTTCCTGTACATGTTATAGCTGTAGTAATATTCCCTTGAACCTGGAGAGTTGGGACCCATGGAATGGGGGCCATGCATTATTGCTTGAAAGGGTCTGCATTTGCTCACCCAATCTCACCAATCCTCTCAGTCCCAAGTGTCCAGCCTTATGCCACATCCAGCTGTCATTGTAGACAGGGTCTTTCCAGGTTTCCTCAGACACCCTGAAGGAATTGTAAAGAATTTCCCTGTTTTTGGTTTTGCTTTTGAAATTCCTTTTTATAGTGGGTTTGAGCTGATTCTCGCTGCCATGTTTATGCCACTCTAGACACACTTGATTCCCTTATGGAGTCATATCAATACATAGGTTTTAAGATTCTTACTAGTCAGATATATTCCTCTGCGGGAAATATGGGGTTTTGAGTCTCTTTCACTGAGGAAGGTGTAGGTCTTGTCTATTCCAAAGTTGGTTTTTGGAACGGTCCCTGTGCTTATATCAAACTCTGGTTTTATGCATCACCCCACCTCTCCTTCCCCTTTATGCAGGCATAAGAGTGTTTTCTAAATGTGAGACTCTGTTCTCTTTCCTAACTCAGTTCACGTGTAGCCATGTTTACAGGATCTTCATAAGTGATATCTTATGATAAGTTTCTTTTTCTGTGTGACATATTTCACTTAGAATCATCGTACCTGAATCCACTCACTTTGCTGCTACTGGTCTTATGACATTGATTTCATGGCTGAGGGATATTCCATCGTACGTAAGTACCACAATGTTTTGAACCATTTTTATATTTCTTGGAATATTTAAGGTGTACCCAAGTTGAGGTTCTTGTAGCCAGTGCAGCCCTAAATTTGGAGGTGACTCTTTCTTATTGATTTTCAGTTTTCCCCAGGTATATTCCCTAGACTGGAAATGGCCTTGGCTCTGTAGCTCTGTTGTTTACTTGTTTTAGGGAACACAATGCACTCCTCCAGTGAGGCAGTTGGCAATTTACATCCCGCCCATCAGCATAACAAGGCTCCCTGTTCTCCAGGGCCTGTCTTGCCTTTCTGGTTTTTACACATTTTGTGGATGTCCCTTTTGACCGGTGGGAAGTGATACTTCTTTGTAGTGCAGATTTGCATTGCCCGCTTGCTTGCTTGGCCAAAAAGGGCGTATGCGTTTTCTCCTGAATATATTCAGGAGAAAACGCATACGCCCTTTTTGGCCAAGTGCACCATTGTCCAAGTTGTGCCCCTCTTCCTGTGCTTTACAGGCGATTCCAACGTACCTCTTGAAATCTGTTTCCTGCTATTTTGCCTCACTTTCAAGTCCGCCTCGTTGACTTCCCTCAACAGATTTTTGGACGATAGTTGTCCTTTATCACTCTGCCAGTATGTGAATTGCTGTGCCCCTGAGCTCCATTTCTCAACTCGTTTTTTGTGAGCTGAACGCAAGTCCAAAATTATGGATCATGTCCTATACTGGTTCCCGGTGGGTGGCTGAGACTTTGGTTAATTCTTCTTCCTGCCGGGAAATTAGATTGACATGTGCCCGTCCAAATGCCTAACAGCTACTCTCTCATGGGTTCTCCCTCGTCCCTTCCATCCTCTGCCAAATTGGGAACCTGTGCAAACCAGGAGGTTAAAGGGCCTGTCTCTCCAAGTTGGGAGATTGATAGTAAGGCAGTTGGAAAGTCAAACTGGAGCACCAGGAGAGGGACTATTCGTTGAGTTTTAGAAACCTTTCGTATTCACAGTGTGTCCATTCTCTAGGTTTCCTGTACATGTTATAGCTGTAGTAATATTCCCTTGAACCTGGAGAGTTGGGACCCATGGAATGGGGGCCATGCATTATTGCTTGAAAGGGTCTGCATTTGCTCACCCAATCTCACCAATCCTCTCAGTCCCAAGTGTCCAGCCTTATGCCACATCCAGCTGTCATTGTAGACAGGGTCTTTCCAGGTTTCCTCAGACACCCTGAAGGAATTGTAAAGAATTTCCCTGTTTTTTGGTTTTGCTTTTGAAATTCCTTTTTATAGTGGGTTTGAGCTGATTCTCGCTGCCATGTTTATGCCACTCTAGACACACTTGATTCCCTTATGGAGTCATATCAATACATAGGTTTTAAGATTCTTACTAGTCAGATATATTCCTCTGCGGGAAATATGGGGTTTTGAGTCTCTTTCACTGAGGAAGGTGTAGGTCTTGTCTATTCCAAAGTTGGTTTTTGGAACGGTCCCTGTGCTTATATCAAACTCTGGTTTTATGCATCACCCCACCTCTCCTTACCCTTTATGCAGGCATAAGAGTGTTTTCTAAATGTGAGACTCTGTTCTCTTTCCTAACTCAGTTCACGTGTAGCCATGTTTACAGGATCTTCATAAGTGATATCTTTTGATAAGTTTCTTTTTCTGTGTGACTTATTTCACTTAGAATCATCGTACCTGAATCCACTCACTTTGCTGCTACTGGTCTTATGACATTGATTTCATGGCTGAGGGATATTCCATCGTACGTAAGTACCACAATGTTTTGAACCATTTTTATATTTCCTGGGATATTTAAGGTGTACCCAAGTTGAGGTTCTTGTAGTCAGTGCAGCCCTAAATTTGGAGGTGGCTCTTTCTTATTGATTTTCAGTTTTCCCAAGGTATATTCCCTAGACTGGAAGTGGCCGTGGCTCTGTAGCTCTGTTGTTTACTTGTTTTAGGGAACACAATGCACTCCTCCAGTGAGGCAGTTGGCAGTTTACATCCCGCCCATCAGCATAACAAGGCTCCCAGTTCTCCAGGGCCTGTCTTGCCTTTCTGGTTTTTACACATTTTGTGGATGTCCCTTTTGACCGGTGGGAAGGGATACTTCTTTGTAGTGCAGATTTGCATTGCCCGCTTGCTTGCTTGGCCAAAAAGGGCGTATGCGTTTTCTCCTGAATATATTCAGGAGAAAACGCATACGCCCTTTTTGGCCAAGTGCACCATTGTCCAAGTTGTGCCCCTCTTCCTGTGCTTTACAGGCGATTCCAACGTACCTCTTGAAATCTGTTTCCTGCTATTTTGCCTCACTTTCAAGTCCGCCTCGTTGACTTCCCTCAACAGATTTTTGGACGATAGTTGTCCTTTATCACTCTGCCAGTATGTGAATTGCTGTGCCCCTGAGCTCCATTTCTCAACTCGTTTTTTGTGAGCTGAACGCAAGTCCAAAATTATGGATCATGTCCTATACTGGTTCCCGGTGGGTGGCTGAGACTTTGGTTAATTCTTCTTCCTGCCGGGAAATTAGATTGACATGTGCCCGTCCAAATGCCTAACAGCTACTCTCTCATGGGTTCTCCCTCGTCCCTTCCATCCTCTGCCAAATTGGGAACCTGTGCAAACCAGGAGGTTAAAGGGCCTGTCTCTCCAAGTTGGGAGATTGATAGTAAGGCAGTTGGAAAGTCAAACTGGAGCACCAGGAGAGGGACTATTCGTTGAGTTTTAGAAACCTTTCGTATTCACAGTGTGTCCATTCTCTAGGTTTCCTGTACATGTTATAGCTGTAGTAATATTCCCTTGAACCTGGAGAGTTGGGACCCATGGAATGGGGGCCATGCATTATTGCTTGAAAGGGTCTGCATTTGCTCACCCAATCTCACCAATCCTCTCAGTCCCAAGTGTCCAGCCTTATGCCACATCCAGCTGTCATTGTAGACAGGGTCTTTCCAGGTTTCCTCAGACACCCTGAAGGAATTGTAAAGAATTTCCCTGTTTTTTGGTTTTGCTTTTGAAATTCCTTTTTATAGTGGGTTTGAGCTGATTCTCGCTGCCATGTTTATGCCACTCTAGACACACTTGATTCCCTTATGGAGTCATATCAATACATAGGTTTTAAGATTCTTACTAGTCAGATATATTCCTCTGCGGGAAATATGGGGTTTTGAGTCTCTTTCACTGAGGAAGGTGTAGGTCTTGTCTATTCCAAAGTTGGTTTTTGGAACGGTCCCTGTGCTTATATCAAACTCTGGTTTTATGCATCACCCCACCTCTCCTTACCCTTTATGCAGGCATAAGAGTGTTTTCTAAATGTGAGACTCTGTTCTCTTTCCTAACTCAGTTCACGTGTAGCCATGTTTACAGGATCTTCATAAGTGATATCTTATGATAAGTTTCTTTTTCTGTGTGACTTATTTCACTTAGAATCATCGTACCTGAATCCACTCACTTTGCTGCTACTGGTCTTATGACATTGATTTCATGGCTGAGGGATATTCCATCGTACGTAAGTACCACAATGTTTTGAACCATTTTTATATTTCCTGGGATATTTAAGGTGTACCCAAGTTGAGGTTCTTGTAGTCAGTGCAGCCCTAAATTTGGAGGTGGCTCTTTCTTATTGATTTTCAGTTTTCCCAAGGTATATTCCCTAGACTGGAAGTGGCCTTGGCTCTGTAGCTCTGTTGTTTACTTGTTTTAGGGAACACAATGCACTCCTCCAGTGAGGCAGTTGGCAGTTTACATCCCGCCCATCAGCATAACAAGGCTCCCAGTTCTCCAGGGCCTGTCTTGCCTTTCTGGTTTTTACACATTTTGTGGATGTCCCTTTTGACCGGTGGGAAGGGATACTTCTTTGTAGTGCAGATTTGCATTGCCCGCTTGCTTGCTTGGCCAAAAAGGGCGTATGCGTTTTCTCCTGAATATATTCAGGAGAAAACGCATACGCTCTTTTTGGCCAAGTGCACCATTGTCCAAGTTGTGCCCCTCTTCCTGTGCTTTACAGGCGATTCCAACGTACCTCTTGAAATCTGTTTCCTGCTATTTTGCATCACTTTCAAGTCCGCCTCGTTGACTTCCCTCAACAGATTTTTGGACGATAGTTGACCTTTATCACTCTGCCAGTTTGTGAATTGCTGTGCCCCTGAGCTCCATTTCTCAACTCGTTTTTTGTGAGCTGAACGCAAGTCCAAAATTTTGGATCATGTCCTATACTGGTTCCCGGTGGGTGGCTGAGACTTTGGTTAATTCTTCTTCCTGCCGGGAAATTAGAGTGACATGTGCCCGTCCAAATGCCTAACAGCTACTCTCTCATGGGTTCTCCCTCGTCCCTTCCATCCTCTGCCAAATTGGGAACCTGTGCAAACCAGGAGGTTAAAGGGCCTGTCTCTCCAAGTTGGGAGATTGATAGTAAGGCAGTTGGAAAGTCAAACTGGAGCACCAGGAGAGGGACTATTCGTTGAGTTTTAGAAACCTTTCGTATTCACAGTGTGTCCATTCTCTAGGTTTCCTGTACATGTTATAGCTGTAGTAATATTCCCTTGAACCTGGAGAGTTGGGACCCATGGAATGGGGGCCATGCATTATTGCTTGAAAGGGTCTGCATTTGCTCACCCAATCTCACCAATCCTCTCAGTCCCAAGTGTCCAGCCTTATGCCACATCCAGCTGTCATTGTAGACAGGGTCTTTCCAGGTTTCCTCAGACACCCTGAAGGAATTGTAAAGAATTTCCCTGTTTTTTGGTTTTGCTTTTGAAATTCCTTTTTATAGTGGGTTTGAGCTGATTCTCGCTGCCATGTTTATGCCACTCTAGACACACTTGATTCCCTTATGGAGTCATATCAATACATAGGTTTTAAGATTCTTACTAGTCAGATATATTCCTCTGCGGGAAATATGGGGTTTTGAGTCTCTTTCACTGAGGAAGGTGTAGGTCTTGTCTATTCCAAAGTTGGTTTTTGGAACGGTCCCTGTGCTTATATCAAACTCTGGTTTTATGCATCACCCCACCTCTCCTTCCCCTTTATGCAGGCATAAGAGTGTTTTCTAAATGTGAGACTCTGTTCTCTTTCCTAACTCAGTTCACGTGTAGCCATGTTTACAGGATCTTCATAAGTGATATCTTATGATAAGTTTCTTTTTCTGTGTGACATATTTCACTTAGAATCATCGTACCTGAATCCACTCACTTTGCTGCTACTGGTCTTATGACATTGATTTCATGGCTGAGGGATATTCCATCGTACGTAAGTACCACAATGTTTTGAACCATTTTTATATTTCCTGGGATATTTAAGGTGTACCCAAGTTGAGGTTCTTGTAGCCAGTGCAGCCCTAAATTTGGAGGTGGCTCTTTCTTATTGATTTTCAGTTTTCCCCAGGTATATTCCCTAGACTGGAAGTGGCCTTGGCTCTGTAGCTCTGTTGTTTACTTGTTTTAGGGAACACAATGCACTCCTCCAGTGAGGCAGTTGGCAATTTACATCCCGCCCATCAGCATAACAAGGCTCCCTGTTCTCCAGGGCCTGTCTTGCCTTTCTGGTTTTTACACATTTTGTGGATGTCCCTTTTGACCGGTGGGAAGTGATACTTCTTTGTAGTGCAGATTTGCATTGCCCGCTTGCTTGCTTGGCCAAAAAGGGCGTATGCGTTTTCTCCTGAATATATTCAGGAGAAAACGCATACGCCCTTTTTGGCCAAGTGCACCATTGTCCAAGTTGTGCCCCTCTTCCTGTGCTTTACAGGCGATTCCAACGTACCTCTTGAAATCTGTTTCCTGCTATTTTGCCTCACTTTCAAGTCCGCCTCGTTGACTTCCCTCAACAGATTTTTGGACGATAGTTGTCCTTTATCACTCTGCCAGTATGTGAATTGCTGTGCCCCTGAGCTCCATTTCTCAACTCGTTTTTTGTGAGCTGAACGCAAGTCCAAAATTATGGATCATGTCCTATACTGGTTCCCAGTGGGTGGCTGAGACTTTGGTTAATTCTTCTTCCTGCCGGGAAATTAGATTGACATGTGCCCGTCCAAATGCCTAACAGCTACTCTCTCATGGGTTCTCCCTCGTCCCTTCCATCCTCTGCCAAATTGGGAACCTGTGCAAACCAGGAGGTTATAGGGCCTGTCTCTCCAAGTTGGGAGATTGATAGTAAGGCAGTTGGAAAGTCAAACTGGAGCACCAGGAGAGGGACTATTCGTTGAGTTTTAGAAACCTTTCGTATTCACAGTGTGTCTATTCTCTAGGTTTCCTGTACATGTTATAGCTGTAGTAATATTCCCTTGAACCTGGAGAGTTGGGACCCATGGAATGGGGGCCATGCATTATTGCTTGAAAGGGTCTGCATTTGCTCACCCAATCTCACCAATCCTCTCAGTCCCAAGTGTCCAGCCTTATGCCACATCCAGCTGTCATTGTAGATAGTGTCTTTCCATGTTTCCTCAGACACCCTGAAGGAATTGTAAAGAATTTCCCTGTTTTTTGGTTTTGCTTTTGAAATTCCTTTTTATAGTGGGTTTGAGCTGATTCTCGCTGCCATGTTTATGCCACTCTAGACACACTTGATTCCCTTATGGAGACATATCAATACATAGGTTTTAAGATTCTTACTAGTCAGATATATTCCTCTGTGGGAAATATGGGGTTTTGAGTCTCTTTCACTAAGGAAGGTGTCGGTCTTCTCAATTCCAAAGTTGGTTTTTGAAACGGTCCCTGTGCTTATATCAAACTCTGGTTTTATGCATCACCCCACCTCTCCTTCCCCTTTATGCAGGCATAAGAGTGTTTTCTAAATGTGAGACTCTGTTCTATTTCCTAACTCAGTTCACATGTAGCCATGTTTACAGGATCTTCATAAGTGATATCTTATGATAAGTTTCTTTTTCTGTGTGACTTATTTCACTTAGAATCATCGTACCTGAATCCACTCACTTTGCTGCTACTGGTCTTATGACATTGATTTCATGGCTGAGGGATATTCCATCGTACGTAAGTACCACAATGTTTTGAACCATTTTTATATTTCCTGGGATATTTAAGGTGTACCCAAGTTGAGGTTCTTGTAGTCAGTGCAGCCCTAAATTTGGAGGTGGCTCTTTCTTATTGATTTTCAGTTTTCCCAAGGTATATTCCCTAGACTGGAAGTGGCCTTGGCTCTGTAGCTCTGTTGTTTACTTGTTTTAGGGAACACAATGCACTCCTCCAGTGAGGCAGTTGGCAGTTTACATCCCGCCCATCAGCATAACAAGGCTCCCAGTTCTCCAGGGCCTGTCTTGCCTTTCTGGTTTTTACACATTTTGTGGATGTCCCTTTTGACCGGTGGGAAGTGATAATTCTTTGTAGTGCAGATTTGCATTGCCCGCTTGCTTGCTTGGCCAAAAAGGGCGTATGCGTTTTCTCCTGAATATATTCAGGAGAAAACGCATACGCCCTTTTTGGCCAAGTGCACCATTGTCCAAGTTGTGCCCCTCTTCCTGTGCTTTACAGGCGATTCCAACGTACCTCTTGAAATCTGTTTCCTGCTATTTTGCCTCACTTTCAAGTCCGCCTCGTTGACTTCCCTCAACAGATTTTTGGACGATAGTTGTCCTTTATCACTCTGCCAGTTTGTGAATTGCTGTGCCCCTGAGCTCCATTTCTCAACTCGTTTTTTGTGAGCTGAACGCAAGTCCAAAATTTTGGATCATGTCCTATACTGGTTCCCGGTGGGTGGCTGAGACTTTGGTTAATTCTTCTTCCTGCCGGGAAATTAGAGTGACATGTGCCCATCCAAATGCCTAACAGCTACTCTCTCATGGGTTCTCCCTCATCCCTTCCATCCTCTGCCAAATTGGGAACCTGTGCAAACCAGGAGGTTAAAGGGCCTGTCTCTCCAAGTTGGGAGATTGATAGTAAGGCAGTTGGAAAGTCAAACTGCAGCACCAGGAGAGGGACTATTCGTTGAGTTTTAGAAACCTTTCGTATTCACAGTGTGTCCATTCTCTAGGTTTCCTGTACATGTTATAGCTGTAGTAATATTCCCTTGAACCTGGAGAGTTGGGACCCATGGAATGGGGGCCATGCATTATTGCTTGAAAGGGTCTGCATTTGCTCACCCAATCTCACCAATCCTCTCAGTCCCAAGTGTCCAGCCTTATGCCACATCCAGCTGTCATTGTAGACAGGGTCTTTCCAGGTTTCCTCAGACACCCTGAAGGAATTGTAAAGAATTTCCCTGTTTTTTGGTTTTGCTTTGAAATTCCTTTTTATAGTGGGTTTGAGCTGATTCTCGCTGCCATGTTTATGCCACTCTAGACACACTTGATTCCCTTATGGAGTCATATCAATACATAGGTTTTAAGATTCTTACTAGTCAGATATATTCCTCTGCGGGAAATATGGGGTTTTGAGTCTCTTTCACTGAGGAAGGTGTAGGTCTTGTCTATTCCAAAGTTGGTTTTTGGAACGGTCCCTGTGCTTATATCAAACTCTGGTTTTATGCATCACCCCACCTCTCCTTCCCCTTTATGCAGGCATAAGAGTGTTTTCTAAATGTGAGACTCTGTTCTCTTTCCTAACTCAGTTCACGTGTAGCCATGTTTACAGGATCTTCATAAGTGATATCTTATGATAAGTTTCTTTTTCTGTGTGACTTATTTCACTTAGAATCATCGTACCTGAATCCACTCACTTTGCTGCTACTGGTATTATGACATTGATTTCATGGCTGAGGGATATTCCATCGTACGTAAGTACCACAATGTTTTGAACCATTTTTATATTTCCTGGGATATTTAAGGTGTACCCAAGTTGAGGTTCTTGTAGTCAGTGCAGCCCTAAATTTGGAGGTGGCTCTTTCTTATTGATTTTCAGTTTTCCCAAGGTATATTCCCTAGACTGGAAGTGGCCTTGGCTCTGTAGCTCTGTTGTTTACTTGTTTTAGGGAACACAATGCACTCCTCCAGTGAGGCAGTTGGCAGTTTACATCCCGCCCATCAGCATAACAAGGCTCCCAGTTCTCCAGGGCCTGTCTTGCCTTTCTGGTTTTTACACATTTTGTGGATGTCCCTTTTGACCGGTGGGAAGTGATACTTCTTTGTAGTGCAGATTTGCATTGCCCGCTTGCTTGCTTGGCCAAAAAGGGCGTATGCGTTTTCTCCTGAATATATTCAGGAGAAAACGCATACGCCCTTTTTGGCCAAGTGCACCATTGTCCAAGTTGTGCCCCTCTTCCTGAGCTTTACAGGCGATTCCAATGTACCTCTTGAAATCTGTTGCCTGCTATTTTGCCTCACTTTCAAGTCCGCCTCGTTGACTTCCCTCAACAGATTTTTGGACGATAGTTGTCCTTTATCACTCTGCCAGTTTGTGAATTGCTGTGCCCCTGAGCTCCATTTCTCAACTCGTTTTTTGGGAGCTGAACGCAAGTCCAAAATTTTGGATCATGTCCTATACTGGTTCCCGGTGGGTGGCTGAGACTTTGGTTAATTCTTCTTCCTGCCGGGAAATTAGAGTGACATGTGCCCGTCCAAATGCCTAACAGCTACTCTCTCATGGGTTCTCCCTCGTCCCTTCCATCCTCTGCCAAATTGGGAACCTGTGCAAACCAGGAGGTTAAAGGGCCTGTCTCTCCAAGTTGGGAGATTGATAGTAAGGCAGTTGGAAAGTCAAACTGGAGCACCAGGAGAGGGACTATTCGTTGAGTTTTAGAAACCTTTCGTATTCACAGTGTGTCCATTCTCTAGGTTTCCTGTACATGTTATAGCTGTAGTAATATTCCCTTGAACCTGGAGAGTTGGGACCCATGGAATGGGGGCCATGCATTATTGCTTGAAAGGGTCTGCATTTGCTCACCCAATCTCACCAATCCTCTCAGTCCCAAGTGTCCAGCCTTATGCCACATCCAGCTGTCATTGTAGACAGGGTCTTTCCAGGTTTCCTCAGACACCCTGAAGGAATTGTAAAGAATTTCCCTGTTTTTTGGTTTTGCTTTTGAAATTCCTTTTTATAGTGGGTTTGAGCTGATTCTCGCTGCCATGTTTATGCCACTCTAGACACACTTGATTCCCTTATGGAGTCATATCAATACATAGGTTTTAAGATTCTTACTAGTCAGATATATTCCTCTGCGGGAAATATGGGGTTTTGAGTCTCTTTCACTGAGGAAGTTGTAGGTCTTGTCTATTCCAAAGTTGGTTTTTGGAACGGTCCCTGTGCTTATATCAAACTCTGGTTTTATGCATCACCCCACCTCTCCTTACCCTTTATGCAGGCATAAGAGTGTTTTCTAAATGTGAGACTCTGTTCTCTTTCCTAACTCAGTTCACGTGTAGCCATGTTTACAGGATCTTCCTAAGTGATATCTTATGATAAGTTTCTTTTTCTGTGTGACTTATTTCACTTAGAATCATCGTACCTGAATCCACTCACTTTGCTGCTACTGGTCTTATGACATTGATTTCATCGCTGAGGGATATTCCATCATACGTAAGTACCACAATGTTTTGAACCATTTTTATATTTCCTGGGATATTTAAGGTGTACCCAAGTTGAGGTTCTTGTAGTCAGTGCAGCCCTAAATTTGGAGGTGGCTCTTTCTTATTGATTTTCAGTTTTCCCAAGGTATATTCCCTAGACTGGAAGTGGCCTTGGCTCTGTAGCTCTGTTGTTTACTTGTTTTAGGGAACACAATGCACTCCTCCAGTGAGGCAGTTGGCAGTTTACATCCCGCCCATCAGCATAACAAGGCTCCCAGTTCTCCAGGGCCTGTCTTGCCTTTCTGGTTTTTACACATTTTGTGGATGTCCCTTTTGACCGGTGGGAAGTGATACTTCTTTGTAGTGCAGATTTGCATTACCCGCTTGCTTGCTTGGCCAAAAAGGGCGTATGCGTTTTCTCCTGAATATATTCAGGAGAAAACGCATACGCCCTTTTTGGCCAAGTGCACCATTGTCCAAGTTGTGCCCCTCTTCCTGTGCTTTACAGGCGATTCCAACGTACCTCTTGAAATCTGTTTCCTGCTATTTTGCCTCACTTTCAAGTCCGCCTCGTTGACTTCCCTCAACAGATTTTTGGACGATAGTTGTCCTTTATCACTCTGCCAGTTTGTGAATTGCTGTGCCCCTGAGCTCCATTTCTCAACTCGTTTTTTGTGAGCTGAACGCAAGTCCAAAATTTTGGATCATGTCCTATACTGGTTCCCGGTGGGTGGCTGAGACTTTGGTTAATTCTTCTTCCTGCCGGGAAATTAGAGTGACATGTGCCCATCCAAATGCCTAACAGCTACTCTCTCATGGGTTCTCCCTCGTCCCTTCCATCCTCTGCCAAATTGGGAACCTGTGCAAACCAGGAGGTTAAAGGGCCTGTCTCTCCAAGTTGGGAGATTGATAGTAAGGCAGTTGGAAAGTCAAACTGGAGCACCAGGAGAGGGACTATTCGTTGAGTTTTAGAAACCTTTCGTATTCACAGTGTGTCCATTCTCTAGGTTTCCTGTACATGTTATAGCTGTAGTAATATTCCCTTGAACCTGGAGAGTTGGGACCCATGGAATGGGAGCCATGCATTATTGCTTGAAAGGGTCTGCATTTGCTCACCCAATCTCACCAATCCTCTCAGTCCCAAGTGTCCAGCCTTATGCCACATCCAGCTGTCATTGTAGACAGGGTCTTTCCAGGTTTCCTCAGACACCCTGAAGGAATTGTAAAGAATTTCCCTGTTTTTTGGTTTTGCTTTTGAAATTCCTTTTTATAGTGGGTTTGAGCTGATTCTCGCTGCCATGTTTATGCCACTCTAGACACACTTGATTCCCTTATGGAGTCATATCAATACATAGGTTTTAAGATTCTTACTAGTCAGATATATTCCTCTGCGGGAAATATGGGGTTTTGAGTCTCTTTCACTGAGGAAGGTGTAGGTCTTGTCTATTCCAAAGTTGGTTTTTGGAACGGTCCCTGTGCTTATATCAAACTCTGGTTTTATGCATCACCCCACCTCTCCTTACCCTTTATGCAGGCATAAGAGTGTTTTCTAAATGTGAGACTCTGTTCTCTTTCCTAACTCAGTTCACGTGTAGCCATGTTTACAGGATCTTCATAAGTGATATCTTATGATAAGTTTCTTTTTCTGTGTGACTTATTTCACTTAGAATCATCGTACCTGAATCCACTCACTTTGCTGCTACTGGTCTTATGACATTGATTTCATGGCTGAGGGATATTCCATCGTACGTAAGTACCACAATGTTTTGAACCATTTTTATATTTCCTGGGATATTTAAGGTGTACCCAAGTTGAGGTTCTTGTAGTCAGTGCAGCCCTAAATTTGGAGGTGGCTCTTTCTTATTGAATTTCAGTTTTCCCAAGGTATATTCCCTAGACTGGAAGTGGCCTTGGCTCTGTAGCTCTGTTGTTTACTTGTTTTAGGGAACACAATGCACTCCTCCAGTGAGGCAGTTGGCAGTTTACATCCCGCCCATCAGCATAACAAGGCTCCCAGTTCTCCAGGGCCTGTCTTGCCTTTCTGGTTTTTACACATTTTGTGGATGTCCCTTTTGACCGGTGGGAAGTGATACTTCTTTGTAGTGCAGATTTGCATTGCCCGCTTGCTTGCTTGGCCAAAAAGGGCGTATGCGTTTTCTCCTGAATATATTCAGGAGAAAACGCATACGCCCTTTTTGGCCAAGTGCACCATTGTCCAAGTTGTGCCCCTCTTCCTGAGCTTTACAGGCGATTCCAATGTACCTCTTGAAATCTGTTGCCTGCTATTTTGCCTCACTTTCAAGTCCGTCTCGTTGACTTCCCTCAACAGATTTTTGGACGATTGTTGTCCTTTATCACTCTGCCAGTTTGTGAATTGCTGTGCCCCTGAGCTCCATTTCTCAACTCGTTTTTTGGGAGCTGAACGCAAGTCCAAAATTTTGGATCATGTCCTATACTGGTTCCCGGTGGGTGGCTGAGACTTTGGTTAATTCTTCTTCCTGCCGGGAAATTAGAGTGACATGTGCCCGTCCAAATGCCTAACAGCTACTCTCTCATGGGTTCTCCCTCGTCCCTTCCATCCTCTGCCAAATTGGGAACCTGTGCAAACCAGGAGGTTAAAGGGCCTGTCTCTCCAAGTTGGGAGATTGATAGTAAGGCAGTTGGAAAGTCAAACTGGAGCACCAGGAGAGGGACTATTCGTTGAGTTTTAGAAACCTTTCGTATTCACAGTGTGTCCATTCTCTAGGTTTCCTGTACATGTTATAGCTGTAGTAATATTCCCTTGAACCTGGAGAGTTGGGACCCATGGAATGGGGGCCATGCATTATTGCTTGAAAGGGTCTGCATTTGCTCACCCAATCTCACCAATCCTCTCAGTCCCAAGTGTCCAGCCTTATGCCACATCCAGCTGTCATTGTAGACAGGGTCTTTCCAGGTTTCCTCAGACACCCTG
Source organism: Mesoplodon densirostris (assembly GCF_025265405.1). Lineage (NCBI taxonomy): Eukaryota > Metazoa > Chordata > Mammalia > Artiodactyla > Ziphiidae > Mesoplodon > Mesoplodon densirostris. Next base: position 1,353,497 of record NW_026778209.1, read on the forward strand.
AAGGAATTGTAAAGAATTTCCCTGTTTTTTGGTTTTGCTTTTGAAATTCCTTTTTATAGTGGGTTTGAGCTGATTCTCGCTGCCATGTTTATGCCACTCTAGACACACTTGATTCCCTTATGGAGTCATATCAATACATAGGTTTTAAGATTCTTACTAGTCAGATATATTCCTCTGCGGGAAATATGGGGTTTTGAGTCTCTTTCACTGAGGAAGGTGTAGGTCTTGTCTATTCCAAAGTTGGTTTTTGGAACGGTCCCTGTGCTTATATCAAACTCTGGTTTTATGCATCACCCCACCTCTCCTTACCCTTTATGCAGGCATAAGAGTGTTTTCTAAATGTGAGACTCTGTTCTCTTTCCTAACTCAGTTCACGTGTAGCCATGTTTACAGGATCTTCCTAAGTGATATCTTATGATAAGTTTCTTTTTCTGTGTGACTTATTTCACTTAGAATCATCGTACCTGAATCCACTCACTTTGCTGCTACTGGTCTAATGACATTGATTTCATGGCTGAGGGGTATTCCATCGTACGTAAGTTCCACAATGTTTTGAACCATTTTTATATTTCCTGGGATATTTAAGGTGTACCCAAGTTGAGGTTCTCGTAGTCAGTGCAGCCCTAAATTTGGAGGTGGCTCTTTCTTATTGATTTTCAGTTTTCCCAAGGTATATTCCCTAGACTGGAAGTGGCATTGGCTCTGTAGCTCTGTTGTTTACTTGTTTTAGGGAACACAATGCACTCCTCCAGTGAGGCAGTTGGCAATTTACATCCCGCCCATCAGCATGACAAGGCTCCCAGTTCTCCAGGGCCTGTCTTGCCTTTCTGGTTTTTACACATTTTGTGGATGTCCCTTTTGACCGGTGGGAAGTGATACTTATTTGTAGTGCAGATTTGCATTGCCCGCTTGCTTGCTTGGCCAAAAAGGGCGTATGCGTTTTCTCCTGAATATATTCAGGAGAAAACGCATACGCCCTTTTTGGCCAAGTGCACCATTGTCCAAGTTGTGCCCCTCTTCCTGTGCTTTACAGGCGATTCCAAGGTACCTCTTGAAATCTGTTTCCTGCTATTTTGCCTCGCTTTCAAGACCGCCTCGTTGACTTCCCTCAACAGATTTTTGGACGATAGCTGTCCTTTATCACTCTGCCAGTTTGTGAATTGCTGTGCCCCTGAGCTCCATTTCTCAACTCGTTTTTTGTGAGCTGAACGCAAGTCCAAAATTTTGGATCATGTCCTATACTGGTTCCCGGTGGGTGGCTGAGGCTTTGGTTAATTCTTCTTCCTGCCGGGAAATTAGAGTGACATGTGCCCGTCCAAATGCCTAACAGCTACTCTCTCATGGGTTCTCCCTCGTCCCTTCCATCCTCTGCCAAATTGGGAACCTGTGCAAACCAGGAGGTTAAAGGGCCTGTCTCTCCAAGTTGGGAGATTGATAGTAAGGCAGTTGGAAAGTCAAACTGGAGCACCAGGAGAGGGACTATTCGTTGAGTTTTAGAAACCTTTTGTATTCCCAGTGTGTCCATTCTCTAGGTTTCCTGTACATGTTATAGCTGTAGTAATATTCCCTTGAACCTGGAGAGTTGGGACCCATGGAATGGGGGCCATGCATTATTGCTTGAAAGGGTCTGCATTTGCTCACCCAATCTCCCCAATCCTCTCAGTCCCAAGTGTCCAGCCTTATGCCACATCCAGCTGTCATTGTAGACAGGGTCTTTCCAGGTTTCCTCAGACACCCTGAAGGAATTGTAAAGAATTTCCCTGTTTTTTGGTTTTGCTTTTGAAATTCCTTTTTATAGTGGGTTTGAGCTGATTCTCGCTGCCATGTTTATGCCACTCTAGACACACTTGATTCCCTTATGGAGTCATATCAATACATAGGTTTTAAGATTCTTACTAGTCAGATATATTCCTCTGCGGGAAATATGGGGTTTTGAGTCTCTTTCACTGAGGAAGGTGTAGGTCTTGTCTATTCCAAAGTTGGTTTTTGGAACGGTCCCTGTGCTTATATCAAACTCTGGTTTTATGCATCACCCCACCTCTCCTTCCCCTTTTTGCAGGCATAAGAGTGTTTTCTAAATGTGAGACTCTGTTCTCTTTCCTAACTCAGGTCACGTGTAGCCATGTTTACAGGATCTTCATAAGTGATATCTTATGATAAGTTTCTTTTTCTGTGTGACTTATTTCACTTAGAATCATCGTACCTGAATCCACTCACTTTGCTGCTACTGGTCTTATGACATTGATTTCATGGCTGAGGGGTATTCCATCGTACGTAAGTACCACAATGTTTTGAACCATTTTTATATTTCCTGGGATATTTAAGGTGTACCGAAGTTGAGGTTCTTGTAGTCAGTGCAGCCCAAAATTTGGAGGTGGCTCTTTCTTATTGATTTTCAGTTTTCCCAAGGTATATTCCCTAGACTAGAAGTGGCCTTGGCTCTGTAGCTCTGTTGTTTACTTGTTTTAGGGAACACAATGCACTCCTCCAGTGAGGCAGTTGGCAATTGACATCCCGCCCATCAGCATGACAAGGCTCCCTGTTCTCCAGGGCCTGTCTTGCCTTTCTGGTTTTTACACATTTTGTGGATGTCCCTTTTGACCAGTGGGAAATGATACTTCTTTGTAGTGCAGATTTGCATTGCCCGCTTGCTTGCTTGGCCAAAAAGGGCGTATGCTTTTTCTCCTGAATATATTCAGGAGAAAACGCATACGCCATTTTTGGCCAAGTGCACCATTGTCCAAATTGTGCCCCTCTTCCTGTACTTTACAGGCGATTCCAATGTACCTCTTGAAATCTGTTTCCAGCTATTTTGCCTCACTTTCAAGTCCACCTCGTTGAATTCCCTCAACAGATTTTTGGACGATAGTTGACCTTTATCACTCTGCCAGTTTGTGAATTGCTGTGCCCCTGAGCTCCATTTCTCAACTCGTTTTTTGTGAGCTGAACGCAAGTCCAAAATTTTGGATCATGTCCTATACTGGTTCCCGGTGGGTGGCTGAGACTTTGGTTAATTCTTCTTCCTGCCGGGAAATTAGAGTGACATGTGCCCGTCCAAATGCCTAACAGCTACTCTCTCATGGGTTCTCCCTCGTCCCTTCCATTCTCTGCCAAATTGGGAACCTGTGCAAACCAGGAGGTTAAAGGGCCTGTCTCTCCAAGTTGGGAGATTGCTAGTAAGGCAGTTGGAAAGTCAAACTGGAGCACCAGGAGAGGGACTATTCGTTGAGTTTTAGAAACCTTTCGTATTCACAGTGTGTCCATTCTCTAGGTTTCCTGTACATGTTATAGCTGTAGTAATATTCCCTTGAACCTGGAGAGTTGGGACCCATGGAATGGGGGCCATGCATTATTGCTTGAAAGGGTCTGCATTTGCTCACCCAATCTCACCAATCCTCTCAGTCCCAAGTGTCCAGCCTTATGCCACATCCAGCTGTCATTGTAGATAGGGTCTTTCCAGGTTTCCTCAGACACCCTGAAGGAATTGTAAAGAATTTCCCTGTTTTTTGGTTTTGCTTTTGAAATTCCTTTTTATAGTGGGTTTGAGCTGATTCTCGCTGCCATGTTTATGCCACTCTAGACACATTTGATTCCCTTATGGAGACATATCAATACATAGGTTTTAAGATTCTTACTAGTCAGATATATTCCTCTGTGGGAAATATGGGGTTTTGAGTCTCTTTCACTGAGGAAGGTGTCGGTTTTGTCAATTCCAAAGTTGGTTTTTGAAACGGTCCCTGTGCTTATATCAAACTCTGGTTTTATGCATCACCCCACCTCTCCTTCCCCTTTATGCAGGCATAAGAGTGTTTTCTAAATGTGAGACTCTGTTCTCTTTCCCAACTCAGTTCACGTGTAGCCATGTTTACAGGATCTTCCTAAGTGATATCTTATGATAAGTTTCTTTTTCTGTGTGACTTATTTCACTTAGAATCATCGTACCTGAATCCACTCACTTTGCTGCTACTGGTCTTATGACATTGATTTCATGGCTGAGGGATATTCCATCGTACGTAAGTACCACAATGTTTTGAACCATTTTTATATTTCCTGGGATATTTAAGGTGTACCCAAGTTGAGGTTCTTGTAGCCAGTGCAGCCCGAAATTTGGAGGTGGCTCTTTCTTATTGATTTTCAGTTTTCCCAAGGTATATTCCCTAGACTGGAAGTGGCCTTGGCTCTGTAGCTCTGTTGTTTACTTGTTTTAGGGAACACAATGCACTCCTCCAGTGAGGCAGTTGGCAATTTACATCCCGCCCATCAGCATAACAAGGCTCCCTGTTCTCCAGGGCCTGTCTTGCCTTTCTGGTTTTTACACATTTTGTGGATGTCCCTTTTGACCGGTGGGAAGTGATACTTCTTTGTAGTGCAGATTTGCATTGCCCGCTTGCTTGCTTGGCCAAAAAGGGCGTATGCGTTTTCTCCTGAATATATTCAGGAGAAAACGCATACGCCCTTTTTCGCCAAGTGCACCATTGTCCAAGTTTTGCCCCTCTTCCTGTGCTTTACAGGCGATTCCAAGGTACCTCTTGAAATCTGTTTCCAGCTATTTTGCCTCGCTTTCAAGTCCGCCTCGTTGACTTCCCTCAACAGATTTTTGGACGATAGTTGTCCTTTATCACTCTGCCAGTTTGTGAATTGCTGTGCCCCTGAGCTCCATTTCTCAACTCGTTTTTTGTGAGCTGAACGCAAGTCCAAAATTTTGGATCATGTCCTATACTGGTTCCCGGTGGGTGGCTGAGACTTTGGTTAATTCTTCTTCCTGCCGGGAAATTAGAGTGACATGTGCCCGTCCAAATGCCTAACAGCTACTCTCTCATGGGTTCTCCCTCGTCCCTTCCATCCTCTGCCAAATTGGGAACCTGTGCAAACCAGGAGGTTAAAGGGCCTGTCTCTCCAAGTTGGGAGATTGATAGTAAGGCAGTTGGAAAGTCAAACTGGAGCACCAGGAGAGGGACTATTCATTGAGTTTTAGAAACCTTTCATATTCACAGTGTGTCCATTCTCTAGGTTTCCTGTACATGTTATAGCTGTAGTAATATTCCCTTGAACCTGGAGAGTTGGGACCCATGGAATGGGGGCCATGCATTATTGCTAGAAAGGGTCTGCATTTGCTCACCCAATCTCACCAATCCTCTCAGTCCCAAGTGTCCAGCCTTATGCCACATCCAGCTGTCATTGTAGATAGGGTCTTTCCAGGTTTCCTCAGACACCCTGAAGGAATTGTAAAGAATTTCCCTGTTTTTTGGTTTTGCTTTTGAAATTCCTTTTTATAGTGGGTTTGAGCTGATTCTCGCTGCCATGTTTATGCCACTCTAGACACACTTGATTCAATTATGGAGTCATATCAATACATAGGTTTTAAGATTCTTACTAGTCAGATATATTCCTCTGTGGGTAATATGGGGTTTTGAGTCTCTTTCACTGAGGAAGGTGTAGGTCTTGTCTATTCCAAAGTTGGTTTTTGAAACGGTCCCTGTGCTTATATCAAACTCTGGTTTTATGCATCACCCCACCTCTCCATCCCCTTTATGCAGGCATAAGAGTGTTTTCGAAATGTGAGACTCTGTTCTCTTTCCCAACTCAGTTCACGTGTAGCCATGTTTACAGGATCTTCATAAGTGATATCTTATGATAAGTTTCTTTTTCTGTGTGACTTATTTCACTTAGATTCATCGTACCTGAATCCACTCACTTTGCTGCTACTGGTCTTATGACATTGATTTCATGGCTGAGGAATATTCCATCGTACGTAAGTACCACAATGTTTTGAACCATTTTTATATTTCCTGGGATATTTAAGGTGTACCCAAGTTGAGGTTCTTGTAGCCAGTGAAGCCCTAAATTTGGAGGTGGCTCTTTCTTATTGATTTTCAGTTTTCCCAAGGTATATTCCCTAGACTGGAAGTGGCCTTGGCTCTGTAGCTCTGTTGTTTACTTGTTTTAGGGAACACAATGCACTCCTCCAGTGAGGCAGTTGGCAATTTACATCCCGCCCATCAGCATAACAAGGCTCCCTGTTCTCCAGGGCCTGTCTTGCCTTTCTGGTTTTTACACATTTTGTGGATGTCCCTTTTGACCGGTGGGAAGTGATACTTCTTTGTAGTGCAGATTTGCATTGCCCGCTTGCTTGCTTGGCCAAAAAGGGCGTATGCGTTTTCTCCTGAATATATTCAGGAGAAAACGCATACGCCCTTTTTGGCCAAGTGCACCATTGTCCAAGTTGTGCCCCTCTTCCTGTGCTTTACAGGCGATTCCAACGTACCTCTTGAAATCTGTTTCCTGCTATTTTGCCTCACTTTCAAGTCCGCCTCGTTGACTTCCCTCAACAGATTTTTGGACGATAGTTGTCCTTTATCACTCTGCCAGTATGTGAATTGCTGTGCCCCTGAGCTCCATTTCTCAACTCGTTTTTTGTGAGCTGAACGCAAGTCCAAAATTTTGGATCATGTCCTCTACTGGTTCCCGGTGGGTGGCTGAGACTTTGGTTAATTCTTCTTCCTGCCGGGAAATTAGAGTGACATGTGCCCGTCCAAATGCCTAACAGCTACTCTCTCATGGGTTCTCCCTCGTCCCTTCCATCCTCTGCCAAATTGGGAACCTGTGCAAACCAGGAGGTTAAAGTGCCTGTCTCTCCAAGTTGGGAGATTGATAGTAAGGCAGTTGGAAAGTCAAACTGGAGCACCAGGAGAGGGACTATTCGTTGAGTTTTAGAAACCTTTCATATTCACCATGTGTCCATTCTCTAGGTTTCCTGTACATGTTATAGCTGTAGTAATATTCCCTTGAACCTGGAGAGTTGGGACCCATGGAATGGGGGCCATGCATTATTGCTTGAAAGGGTCTGCATTTGCTCACCCAATCTCACCAATCCTCTCAGTCCCAAGTGTCCCGCCTTATGCCACATCCAGCTGTCATTGTAGATAGGGTCTTTCCAGGTTTCCTCAGACACCCTGAAGGAATTGTAAAGAATTTCCCTGTTTTTTGGTTTTGCTTTTGAAATTCCTTTTTATACTGGGTTTGAGCTGATTCTCGCTGCCATGTTTATGCCACTCTAGACACACTTGATTCCCTTATGGAGACATATCAATACATAGGTTTTAAGATTCTTACTAGTCAGATATATTCCTCTGTGGGAAATATGGGGTTTTGAGTCTCTTTCACTGAGGAAGGTGTCGGTTTTGTCAATTCCAAAGTTGGTTTTTGAAACGGTCCCTGTGCTTATATCAAACTCTGGTTTTATGCATCACCCCACCTCTCCTTCCCCTTTATGCAGGCATAAGAGTGTTTTCTAAATGTGAGACTCTGTTCTCTTTCCCAACTCAGTTCACGTGTAGCCATGTTTACAGGATCTTCCTAAGTGATATCTTATGATAAGTTTCTTTTTCTGTGTGACTTATTTCACTTAGAATCATCGTACCTGAATCCACTCACTTTGCTGCTACTGGTCTTATGACATTGATTTCATGGCTGAGGGATATTCCATCGTACGTAAGTACCACAAAGTTTTGAACCATTTTTATATTTCCTGGGATATTTAAGGTGTACCCAAGTTGAGGTTCTTGTAGCCAGTGAAGCCCTAAATTTGGAGGTGGCTCTTTCTTATTGATTTTCAGTTTTCCCAAGGTATATTCCCTAGACTGGAAGTGGCCTTGGCTCTGTAGCTCTGTTGTTTACTTGTTTTAGGGAACACAATGCACTCCTCCAGTGAGGCAGTTGGCAATTTACATCCCGCCCATCAGCATAACAAGGCTCCCTGTTCTCCAGGGCCTGTCTTGCCTTTCTGGTTTTTACACATTTTGTGGATGTCCCTTTTGACCGGTGGGAAGTGATACTTCTTTGTAGTGCAGATTTGCATTGCCCGCTTGCTTGCTTGGCCAAAAAGGGCGTATGCGTTTTCTCCTGAATATATTCAGGAGAAAACGCATACGCCCTTTTTGGCCAAGTGCACCATTGTCCAAGTTGTGCCCCTCTTCCTGTGCTTTACAGGCGATTCCAACGTACCTCTTGAAATCTGTTTCCTGCTATTTTGCCTCACTTTCAAGTCCGCCTCGTTGACTTCCCTCAACAGATTTTTGGACGATAGTTGTCCTTTATCACTCTGCCAGTATGTGAATTGCTGTGCCCCTGAGCTCCATTTCTCAACTCGTTTTTTGTGAGCTGAACGCAAGTCCAAAATTTTGGATCATGTCCTCTACTGGTTCCCGGTGGGTGGCTGAGACTTTGGTTAATTCTTCTTCCTGCCGGGAAATTAGAGTGACATGTGCCCGTCCAAATGCCTAACAGCTACTCTCTCATGGGTTCTCCCTCGTCCCTTCCATCCTCTGCCAAATTGGGAACCTGTGCAAACCAGGAGGTTAAAGGGCCTGTCTCTCCAAGTTGGGAGATTGATAGTAAGGCAGTTGGAAAGTCAAACTGGAGCACCAGGAGAGGGACTATTCGTTGAGTTTTAGAAACCTTTCATATTCACCATGTGTCCATTCTCTAGGTTTCCTGTACATGTTATAGCTGTAGTAATATTCCCTTGAACCTGGAGAGTTGGGACCCATGGAATGGGGGCCATGCATTATTGCTTGAAAGGGTCTGCATTTGCTCACCCAATCTCACCAATCCTCTCAGTCCCAAGTGTCCCGCCTTATGCCACATCCAGCTGTCATTGTAGATAGGGTCTTTCCAGGTTTCCTCAGACACCGTGAAGGAATTGTAAAGAATTTCCCTGTTTTTTGGTTTTGCTTTTGAAATTCCTTTTTATACTGGGTTTGAGCTGATTATCGCTGCCATGTTTATGCCACTCTAGACACACTTGATTCCCTTATGGAGACATATCAATACATAGGTTTTAAGATTCTTACTAGTCAGATATATTCCTCTGTGGGAAATATGGGGTTTTGAGTCTCTTTCACTGAGGAAGGTGTCGGTTTTGTCAATTCCAAAGTTGGTTTTTGAAACGGTCCCTGTGCTTATATCAAACTCTGGTTTTATGCATCACCCCACCTCTCCTTCCCCTTTATGCAGGCATAAGAGTGTTTTCTAAATGTGAGACTCTGTTCTCTTTCCCAACTCAGTTCACGTGTAGCCATGTTTACAGGATCTTCCTAAGTGATATCTTATGATAAGTTTCTTTTTCTGTGTGACTTATTTCACTTAGAATCATCGTACCTGAATCCACTCACTTTGCTGCTACTGGTCTTATGACATTGATTTCATGGCTGAGGGATATTCCATCGTACGTAAGTACCACAAAGTTTTGAACCATTTTTATATTTCCTGGGATATTTAAGGTGTACCCAAGTTGAGGTTCTTGTAGCCAGTGAAGCCCTAAATTTGGAGGTGGCTCTTTCTTATTGATTTTCAGTTTTCCCAAGGTATATTCCCTAGACTGGAAGTGGCCTTGGCTCTGTAGCTCTGTTGTTTACTTGTTTTAGGGAACACAATGCACTCCTCCAGTGAGGCAGTTGGCAATTTACATCCCGCCCATCAGCATAACAAGGCTCCCTGTTCTCCAGGGCCTGTCTTGCCTTTCTGGTTTTTACACATTTTGTGGATGTCCCTTTTGACCGGTGGGAAGTGATACTTCTTTGTAGTGCAGATTTGCATTGCCCGCTTGCTTGCTTGGCCAAAAAGGGCGTATGCGTTTTCTCCTGAATATATTCAGGAGAAAACACATACGCCCTTTTTGGCCAAGTGCACCATTGTCCAAGTTGTGCCCCTCTTCCTGTGCTTTACAGGCGATTCCAAGGTACCTCTTGAAATCTGTTTCCTGCTATTTTGCCTCGCTTTCAAGTCCGCCTCGTTGACTTCCCTCAACAGATTTTTGGACGATAGCTGTCCTTTATCACTCTGCCAGTTTGTGAATTGCTGTGCCACTGAGCTCCACTTCTCAACTCGTTTTTTGGGAGCTGAACGCAAGTCCAAAATTTTGGATCATGTCCTATACTGGTTCCCGGTGGGTGGCTGAGACTTTGGTTAATTCTTCTTCCTGCCAGGAAATTAGAGTGACATGTGCCCGTCCAAATGCCTAACAGCTAATCTCTCATGGGTTCTCCCTCGTCCCTTCCATCCTCTGACAAATTGGGAACCTGTGCAAACCAGGAGGTTAAAGGGCCTGTCTCTCCAAGTTGGGAGATTGATAGTAAGGCAGTTGGAAAGTCAAACTGGAGCACCAGGAGAGGGACTATTCGTTGAGTTTTAGAAACCTTTTGTATTCACAGTGTGTCCATTCTCTAGGTTTCCTGTACATGTTATAGCTGTAGTAATATTCCCTTGAACCTGGAGAGTTGGGACCCATGGAATGGGGGCCATGCATTATTGCTTGAAATGGTCTGCATTTGCTCACCCAATCTCACCAATCCTCTCAGTCCCAAGTGTCCAGCCTTATGCCACATCCAGCTGTCATTGTAGACAGGGTCTTTCCAGGTTTCCTCAGACACCCTGAAGGAATTGTAAAGAATTTCCCTGTTTTTTGGTTTTGCTTTTGAAATTCCTTTTTATAGTGGGTTTGAGCTGATTCTCGCTGCCATGTTTATGCCACTCTAGACACACTTGATTCCCTTATGGAGACATATCAATACATAGGTTTTAAGATTCTTACTAGTCAGATATATTCCTCTGTGGGAAATATGGGGTTTTGAGTCTCTTTCACTGAGGAAGGTGTCGGTCTTGTCAATTCCAAAGTTGGTTTTTGAAACGGTCCCTGTGCTTATATCAAACTCTGGTTTTATTCATCACCCCACCTCTCCTTACCCTTTATGCAGGCATAAGAGTGTTTTCTAAATGTGAGACTCTGTTCTCTTTCCTAACTCAGTTCACGTGTAGCCATGTTTACAGGATCTTCATAAGTGATATCTTATGATAAGTTTCTTTTTCTGTGTGACTTATTTCACTTAGAATCATCGTACCTGAATCCACTCACTTTGCTGCTACTGGTCTTATGACATTGATTTCATGGCTGAGGGATATTACATCGTACATAAGTACCACAATGTTTTGAACCATTTTTATATTTCCTGGGATATTTAAGGTGTACCCAAGTTGAGGTTCTTGTAGCCAGTGCAGCCCTAAATTTGGAGGTGGCTCTTTCTTATTGATTTTCAGTTTTCCCCAGGTATATTCCCTAGACTGGAAGTGGCCTTGGCTCTGTAGCTCTGTTGTTTACTTGTTTTAGGGAACACAATGCACTCCTCCAGTGAGGCAGTTGGCAATTTACATCCCGCCCATCAGCATAACAAGGCTCCCTGTTCTCCAGGGCCTGTCTTGCCTTTCTGGTTTTTACACATTTTGTGGATGTCCCTTTTGACCGGTGGGAAGTGATACTTCTTTGTAGTGCAGATTTGCATTGCCCGCTTGCTTGCTTGGCCAAAAAGGGCGTATGCGTTTTCTCCTGAATATATTCAGGAGAAAACGCATACGCCCTTTTTGGCCAAGTGCACCATTGTCCAAGTTGTGCCCCTCTTCCTGTGCTTTACAGGCGATTCCAACGTACCTCTTGAAATCTGTTTCCTGCTATTTTGCCTCACTTTCAAGTCCGCCTCGTTGACTTCCCTCAACAGATTTTTGGACGATAGTTGTCCTTTATCACTCTGCCAGTTTGTGAATTGCTGTGCCCCTGAGCTCCATTTCTCAACTCGTTTTTTGTGAGCTGAACGCAAGTCCAAAATTTTGGATCATGTCCTATACTGGTTCCCGGTGGGTGGCTGAGACTTTGGTTAATTCTTCTTCCTGCCGGGAAATTAGATTGACATGTGCCCGTCCAAATGCCTAACAGCTACTCTCTCATGGGTTCTCCCTCGTCCCTTCCATCCTCTGCCAAATTGGGAACCTGTGCAAACCAGGAGGTTAAAGGGCCTGTCTCTCCAAGTTGGGAGATTGATAGTAAGGCAGTTGGAAAGTCAAACTGGAGCACCAGGAGAGGGACTATTCTTTGAGTTTTAGAAACCTTTCGTATTCACAGTGTGTCCATTCTCTAGGTTTCCTGTACATGTTATAGCTGTAGTAATATTCCCTTGAACCTGGAGAGTTGGGACCCATGGAATGGGGGCCATGCATTATTGCTTGAAAGGGTCTGCATTTGCTCACCCAATCTCACCAATCCTCTCAGTCCCAAGTGTCCAGCCTTATGCCACATCCAGCTGTCATTGTAGACAGGGTCTTTCCAGGTTTCCTCAGACACCCTGAAGGAATTGTAAAGAATTTCCCTGTTTTTGGTTTTGCTTTTGAAATTCCTTTTTATAGTGGGTTTGAGCTGATTCTCGCTGCCATGTTTATGCCACTCTAGACACACTTGATTCCCTTATGGAGTCATATCAATACATAGGTTTTAAGATTCTTACTAGTCAGATATATTCCTCTGCGGGAAATATGGGGTTTTGAGTCTCTTTCACTGAGGAAGGTGTAGGTCTTGTCTATTCCAAAGTTGGTTTTTGGAACGGTCCCTGTGCTTATATCAAACTCTGGTTTTATGCATCACCCCACCTCTCCTTCCCCTTTATGCAGGCATAAGAGTGTTTTCTAAATGTGAGACTCTGTTCTCTTTCCTAACTCAGTTCACGTGTAGCCATGTTTACAGGATCTTCATAAGTGATATCTTATGATAAGTTTCTTTTTCTGTGTGACATATTTCACTTAGAATCATCGTACCTGAATCCACTCACTTTGCTGCTACTGGTCTTATGACATTGATTTCATGGCTGAGGGATATTCCATCGTACGTAAGTACCACAATGTTTTGAACCATTTTTATATTTCTTGGAATATTTAAGGTGTACCCAAGTTGAGGTTCTTGTAGCCAGTGCAGCCCTAAATTTGGAGGTGACTCTTTCTTATTGATTTTCAGTTTTCCCCAGGTATATTCCCTAGACTGGAAATGGCCTTGGCTCTGTAGCTCTGTTGTTTACTTGTTTTAGGGAACACAATGCACTCCTCCAGTGAGGCAGTTGGCAATTTACATCCCGCCCATCAGCATAACAAGGCTCCCTGTTCTCCAGGGCCTGTCTTGCCTTTCTGGTTTTTACACATTTTGTGGATGTCCCTTTTGACCGGTGGGAAGTGATACTTCTTTGTAGTGCAGATTTGCATTGCCCGCTTGCTTGCTTGGCCAAAAAGGGCGTATGCGTTTTCTCCTGAATATATTCAGGAGAAAACGCATACGCCCTTTTTGGCCAAGTGCACCATTGTCCAAGTTGTGCCCCTCTTCCTGTGCTTTACAGGCGATTCCAACGTACCTCTTGAAATCTGTTTCCTGCTATTTTGCCTCACTTTCAAGTCCGCCTCGTTGACTTCCCTCAACAGATTTTTGGACGATAGTTGTCCTTTATCACTCTGCCAGTATGTGAATTGCTGTGCCCCTGAGCTCCATTTCTCAACTCGTTTTTTGTGAGCTGAACGCAAGTCCAAAATTATGGATCATGTCCTATACTGGTTCCCGGTGGGTGGCTGAGACTTTGGTTAATTCTTCTTCCTGCCGGGAAATTAGATTGACATGTGCCCGTCCAAATGCCTAACAGCTACTCTCTCATGGGTTCTCCCTCGTCCCTTCCATCCTCTGCCAAATTGGGAACCTGTGCAAACCAGGAGGTTAAAGGGCCTGTCTCTCCAAGTTGGGAGATTGATAGTAAGGCAGTTGGAAAGTCAAACTGGAGCACCAGGAGAGGGACTATTCGTTGAGTTTTAGAAACCTTTCGTATTCACAGTGTGTCCATTCTCTAGGTTTCCTGTACATGTTATAGCTGTAGTAATATTCCCTTGAACCTGGAGAGTTGGGACCCATGGAATGGGGGCCATGCATTATTGCTTGAAAGGGTCTGCATTTGCTCACCCAATCTCACCAATCCTCTCAGTCCCAAGTGTCCAGCCTTATGCCACATCCAGCTGTCATTGTAGACAGGGTCTTTCCAGGTTTCCTCAGACACCCTGAAGGAATTGTAAAGAATTTCCCTGTTTTTTGGTTTTGCTTTTGAAATTCCTTTTTATAGTGGGTTTGAGCTGATTCTCGCTGCCATGTTTATGCCACTCTAGACACACTTGATTCCCTTATGGAGTCATATCAATACATAGGTTTTAAGATTCTTACTAGTCAGATATATTCCTCTGCGGGAAATATGGGGTTTTGAGTCTCTTTCACTGAGGAAGGTGTAGGTCTTGTCTATTCCAAAGTTGGTTTTTGGAACGGTCCCTGTGCTTATATCAAACTCTGGTTTTATGCATCACCCCACCTCTCCTTACCCTTTATGCAGGCATAAGAGTGTTTTCTAAATGTGAGACTCTGTTCTCTTTCCTAACTCAGTTCACGTGTAGCCATGTTTACAGGATCTTCATAAGTGATATCTTTTGATAAGTTTCTTTTTCTGTGTGACTTATTTCACTTAGAATCATCGTACCTGAATCCACTCACTTTGCTGCTACTGGTCTTATGACATTGATTTCATGGCTGAGGGATATTCCATCGTACGTAAGTACCACAATGTTTTGAACCATTTTTATATTTCCTGGGATATTTAAGGTGTACCCAAGTTGAGGTTCTTGTAGTCAGTGCAGCCCTAAATTTGGAGGTGGCTCTTTCTTATTGATTTTCAGTTTTCCCAAGGTATATTCCCTAGACTGGAAGTGGCCGTGGCTCTGTAGCTCTGTTGTTTACTTGTTTTAGGGAACACAATGCACTCCTCCAGTGAGGCAGTTGGCAGTTTACATCCCGCCCATCAGCATAACAAGGCTCCCAGTTCTCCAGGGCCTGTCTTGCCTTTCTGGTTTTTACACATTTTGTGGATGTCCCTTTTGACCGGTGGGAAGGGATACTTCTTTGTAGTGCAGATTTGCATTGCCCGCTTGCTTGCTTGGCCAAAAAGGGCGTATGCGTTTTCTCCTGAATATATTCAGGAGAAAACGCATACGCCCTTTTTGGCCAAGTGCACCATTGTCCAAGTTGTGCCCCTCTTCCTGTGCTTTACAGGCGATTCCAACGTACCTCTTGAAATCTGTTTCCTGCTATTTTGCCTCACTTTCAAGTCCGCCTCGTTGACTTCCCTCAACAGATTTTTGGACGATAGTTGTCCTTTATCACTCTGCCAGTATGTGAATTGCTGTGCCCCTGAGCTCCATTTCTCAACTCGTTTTTTGTGAGCTGAACGCAAGTCCAAAATTATGGATCATGTCCTATACTGGTTCCCGGTGGGTGGCTGAGACTTTGGTTAATTCTTCTTCCTGCCGGGAAATTAGATTGACATGTGCCCGTCCAAATGCCTAACAGCTACTCTCTCATGGGTTCTCCCTCGTCCCTTCCATCCTCTGCCAAATTGGGAACCTGTGCAAACCAGGAGGTTAAAGGGCCTGTCTCTCCAAGTTGGGAGATTGATAGTAAGGCAGTTGGAAAGTCAAACTGGAGCACCAGGAGAGGGACTATTCGTTGAGTTTTAGAAACCTTTCGTATTCACAGTGTGTCCATTCTCTAGGTTTCCTGTACATGTTATAGCTGTAGTAATATTCCCTTGAACCTGGAGAGTTGGGACCCATGGAATGGGGGCCATGCATTATTGCTTGAAAGGGTCTGCATTTGCTCACCCAATCTCACCAATCCTCTCAGTCCCAAGTGTCCAGCCTTATGCCACATCCAGCTGTCATTGTAGACAGGGTCTTTCCAGGTTTCCTCAGACACCCTGAAGGAATTGTAAAGAATTTCCCTGTTTTTTGGTTTTGCTTTTGAAATTCCTTTTTATAGTGGGTTTGAGCTGATTCTCGCTGCCATGTTTATGCCACTCTAGACACACTTGATTCCCTTATGGAGTCATATCAATACATAGGTTTTAAGATTCTTACTAGTCAGATATATTCCTCTGCGGGAAATATGGGGTTTTGAGTCTCTTTCACTGAGGAAGGTGTAGGTCTTGTCTATTCCAAAGTTGGTTTTTGGAACGGTCCCTGTGCTTATATCAAACTCTGGTTTTATGCATCACCCCACCTCTCCTTACCCTTTATGCAGGCATAAGAGTGTTTTCTAAATGTGAGACTCTGTTCTCTTTCCTAACTCAGTTCACGTGTAGCCATGTTTACAGGATCTTCATAAGTGATATCTTATGATAAGTTTCTTTTTCTGTGTGACTTATTTCACTTAGAATCATCGTACCTGAATCCACTCACTTTGCTGCTACTGGTCTTATGACATTGATTTCATGGCTGAGGGATATTCCATCGTACGTAAGTACCACAATGTTTTGAACCATTTTTATATTTCCTGGGATATTTAAGGTGTACCCAAGTTGAGGTTCTTGTAGTCAGTGCAGCCCTAAATTTGGAGGTGGCTCTTTCTTATTGATTTTCAGTTTTCCCAAGGTATATTCCCTAGACTGGAAGTGGCCTTGGCTCTGTAGCTCTGTTGTTTACTTGTTTTAGGGAACACAATGCACTCCTCCAGTGAGGCAGTTGGCAGTTTACATCCCGCCCATCAGCATAACAAGGCTCCCAGTTCTCCAGGGCCTGTCTTGCCTTTCTGGTTTTTACACATTTTGTGGATGTCCCTTTTGACCGGTGGGAAGGGATACTTCTTTGTAGTGCAGATTTGCATTGCCCGCTTGCTTGCTTGGCCAAAAAGGGCGTATGCGTTTTCTCCTGAATATATTCAGGAGAAAACGCATACGCTCTTTTTGGCCAAGTGCACCATTGTCCAAGTTGTGCCCCTCTTCCTGTGCTTTACAGGCGATTCCAACGTACCTCTTGAAATCTGTTTCCTGCTATTTTGCATCACTTTCAAGTCCGCCTCGTTGACTTCCCTCAACAGATTTTTGGACGATAGTTGACCTTTATCACTCTGCCAGTTTGTGAATTGCTGTGCCCCTGAGCTCCATTTCTCAACTCGTTTTTTGTGAGCTGAACGCAAGTCCAAAATTTTGGATCATGTCCTATACTGGTTCCCGGTGGGTGGCTGAGACTTTGGTTAATTCTTCTTCCTGCCGGGAAATTAGAGTGACATGTGCCCGTCCAAATGCCTAACAGCTACTCTCTCATGGGTTCTCCCTCGTCCCTTCCATCCTCTGCCAAATTGGGAACCTGTGCAAACCAGGAGGTTAAAGGGCCTGTCTCTCCAAGTTGGGAGATTGATAGTAAGGCAGTTGGAAAGTCAAACTGGAGCACCAGGAGAGGGACTATTCGTTGAGTTTTAGAAACCTTTCGTATTCACAGTGTGTCCATTCTCTAGGTTTCCTGTACATGTTATAGCTGTAGTAATATTCCCTTGAACCTGGAGAGTTGGGACCCATGGAATGGGGGCCATGCATTATTGCTTGAAAGGGTCTGCATTTGCTCACCCAATCTCACCAATCCTCTCAGTCCCAAGTGTCCAGCCTTATGCCACATCCAGCTGTCATTGTAGACAGGGTCTTTCCAGGTTTCCTCAGACACCCTGAAGGAATTGTAAAGAATTTCCCTGTTTTTTGGTTTTGCTTTTGAAATTCCTTTTTATAGTGGGTTTGAGCTGATTCTCGCTGCCATGTTTATGCCACTCTAGACACACTTGATTCCCTTATGGAGTCATATCAATACATAGGTTTTAAGATTCTTACTAGTCAGATATATTCCTCTGCGGGAAATATGGGGTTTTGAGTCTCTTTCACTGAGGAAGGTGTAGGTCTTGTCTATTCCAAAGTTGGTTTTTGGAACGGTCCCTGTGCTTATATCAAACTCTGGTTTTATGCATCACCCCACCTCTCCTTCCCCTTTATGCAGGCATAAGAGTGTTTTCTAAATGTGAGACTCTGTTCTCTTTCCTAACTCAGTTCACGTGTAGCCATGTTTACAGGATCTTCATAAGTGATATCTTATGATAAGTTTCTTTTTCTGTGTGACATATTTCACTTAGAATCATCGTACCTGAATCCACTCACTTTGCTGCTACTGGTCTTATGACATTGATTTCATGGCTGAGGGATATTCCATCGTACGTAAGTACCACAATGTTTTGAACCATTTTTATATTTCCTGGGATATTTAAGGTGTACCCAAGTTGAGGTTCTTGTAGCCAGTGCAGCCCTAAATTTGGAGGTGGCTCTTTCTTATTGATTTTCAGTTTTCCCCAGGTATATTCCCTAGACTGGAAGTGGCCTTGGCTCTGTAGCTCTGTTGTTTACTTGTTTTAGGGAACACAATGCACTCCTCCAGTGAGGCAGTTGGCAATTTACATCCCGCCCATCAGCATAACAAGGCTCCCTGTTCTCCAGGGCCTGTCTTGCCTTTCTGGTTTTTACACATTTTGTGGATGTCCCTTTTGACAGGTGGGAAGTGATACTTCTTTGTAGTGCAGATTTGCATTGCCCGCTTGCTTGCTTGGCCAAAAAGGGCGTATGCGTTTTCTCCTGAATATATTCAGGAGAAAACGCATACGCCCTTTTTGGCCAAGTGCACCATTGTCCAAGTTGTGCCCCTCTTCCTGTGCTTTACAGGCGATTCCAACGTACCTCTTGAAATCTGTTTCCTGCTATTTTGCCTCACTTTCAAGTCCGCCTCGTTGACTTCCCTCAACAGATTTTTGGACGATAGTTGTCCTTTATCACTCTGCCAGTATGTGAATTGCTGTGCCCCTGAGCTCCATTTCTCAACTCGTTTTTTGTGAGCTGAACGCAAGTCCAAAATTATGGATCATGTCCTATACTGGTTCCCAGTGGGTGGCTGAGACTTTGGTTAATTCTTCTTCCTGCCGGGAAATTAGATTGACATGTGCCCGTCCAAATGCCTAACAGCTACTCTCTCATGGGTTCTCCCTCGTCCCTTCCATCCTCTGCCAAATTGGGAACCTGTGCAAACCAGGAGGTTATAGGGCCTGTCTCTCCAAGTTGGGAGATTGATAGTAAGGCAGTTGGAAAGTCAAACTGGAGCACCAGGAGAGGGACTATTCGTTGAGTTTTAGAAACCTTTCGTATTCACAGTGTGTCTATTCTCTAGGTTTCCTGTACATGTTATAGCTGTAGTAATATTCCCTTGAACCTGGAGAGTTGGGACCCATGGAATGGGGGCCATGCATTATTGCTTGAAAGGGTCTGCATTTGCTCACCCAATCTCACCAATCCTCTCAGTCCCAAGTGTCCAGCCTTATGCCACATCCAGCTGTCATTGTAGATAGTGTCTTTCCATGTTTCCTCAGACACCCTGAAGGAATTGTAAAGAATTTCCCTGTTTTTTGGTTTTGCTTTTGAAATTCCTTTTTATAGTGGGTTTGAGCTGATTCTCGCTGCCATGTTTATGCCACTCTAGACACACTTGATTCCCTTATGGAGACATATCAATACATAGGTTTTAAGATTCTTACTAGTCAGATATATTCCTCTGTGGGAAATATGGGGTTTTGAGTCTCTTTCACTAAGGAAGGTGTCGGTCTTCTCAATTCCAAAGTTGGTTTTTGAAACGGTCCCTGTGCTTATATCAAACTCTGGTTTTATGCATCACCCCACCTCTCCTTCCCCTTTATGCAGGCATAAGAGTGTTTTCTAAATGTGAGACTCTGTTCTATTTCCTAACTCAGTTCACATGTAGCCATGTTTACAGGATCTTCATAAGTGATATCTTATGATAAGTTTCTTTTTCTGTGTGACTTATTTCACTTAGAATCATCGTACCTGAATCCACTCACTTTGCTGCTACTGGTCTTATGACATTGATTTCATGGCTGAGGGATATTCCATCGTACGTAAGTACCACAATGTTTTGAACCATTTTTATATTTCCTGGGATATTTAAGGTGTACCCAAGTTGAGGTTCTTGTAGTCAGTGCAGCCCTAAATTTGGAGGTGGCTCTTTCTTATTGATTTTCAGTTTTCCCAAGGTATATTCCCTAGACTGGAAGTGGCCTTGGCTCTGTAGCTCTGTTGTTTACTTGTTTTAGGGAACACAATGCACTCCTCCAGTGAGGCAGTTGGCAGTTTACATCCCGCCCATCAGCATAACAAGGCTCCCAGTTCTCCAGGGCCTGTCTTGCCTTTCTGGTTTTTACACATTTTGTGGATGTCCCTTTTGACCGGTGGGAAGTGATAATTCTTTGTAGTGCAGATTTGCATTGCCCGCTTGCTTGCTTGGCCAAAAAGGGCGTATGCGTTTTCTCCTGAATATATTCAGGAGAAAACGCATACGCCCTTTTTGGCCAAGTGCACCATTGTCCAAGTTGTGCCCCTCTTCCTGTGCTTTACAGGCGATTCCAACGTACCTCTTGAAATCTGTTTCCTGCTATTTTGCCTCACTTTCAAGTCCGCCTCGTTGACTTCCCTCAACAGATTTTTGGACGATAGTTGTCCTTTATCACTCTGCCAGTTTGTGAATTGCTGTGCCCCTGAGCTCCATTTCTCAACTCGTTTTTTGTGAGCTGAACGCAAGTCCAAAATTTTGGATCATGTCCTATACTGGTTCCCGGTGGGTGGCTGAGACTTTGGTTAATTCTTCTTCCTGCCGGGAAATTAGAGTGACATGTGCCCATCCAAATGCCTAACAGCTACTCTCTCATGGGTTCTCCCTCATCCCTTCCATCCTCTGCCAAATTGGGAACCTGTGCAAACCAGGAGGTTAAAGGGCCTGTCTCTCCAAGTTGGGAGATTGATAGTAAGGCAGTTGGAAAGTCAAACTGCAGCACCAGGAGAGGGACTATTCGTTGAGTTTTAGAAACCTTTCGTATTCACAGTGTGTCCATTCTCTAGGTTTCCTGTACATGTTATAGCTGTAGTAATATTCCCTTGAACCTGGAGAGTTGGGACCCATGGAATGGGGGCCATGCATTATTGCTTGAAAGGGTCTGCATTTGCTCACCCAATCTCACCAATCCTCTCAGTCCCAAGTGTCCAGCCTTATGCCACATCCAGCTGTCATTGTAGACAGGGTCTTTCCAGGTTTCCTCAGACACCCTGAAGGAATTGTAAAGAATTTCCCTGTTTTTTGGTTTTGCTTTGAAATTCCTTTTTATAGTGGGTTTGAGCTGATTCTCGCTGCCATGTTTATGCCACTCTAGACACACTTGATTCCCTTATGGAGTCATATCAATACATAGGTTTTAAGATTCTTACTAGTCAGATATATTCCTCTGCGGGAAATATGGGGTTTTGAGTCTCTTTCACTGAGGAAGGTGTAGGTCTTGTCTATTCCAAAGTTGGTTTTTGGAACGGTCCCTGTGCTTATATCAAACTCTGGTTTTATGCATCACCCCACCTCTCCTTCCCCTTTATGCAGGCATAAGAGTGTTTTCTAAATGTGAGACTCTGTTCTCTTTCCTAACTCAGTTCACGTGTAGCCATGTTTACAGGATCTTCATAAGTGATATCTTATGATAAGTTTCTTTTTCTGTGTGACTTATTTCACTTAGAATCATCGTACCTGAATCCACTCACTTTGCTGCTACTGGTATTATGACATTGATTTCATGGCTGAGGGATATTCCATCGTACGTAAGTACCACAATGTTTTGAACCATTTTTATATTTCCTGGGATATTTAAGGTGTACCCAAGTTGAGGTTCTTGTAGTCAGTGCAGCCCTAAATTTGGAGGTGGCTCTTTCTTATTGATTTTCAGTTTTCCCAAGGTATATTCCCTAGACTGGAAGTGGCCTTGGCTCTGTAGCTCTGTTGTTTACTTGTTTTAGGGAACACAATGCACTCCTCCAGTGAGGCAGTTGGCAGTTTACATCCCGCCCATCAGCATAACAAGGCTCCCAGTTCTCCAGGGCCTGTCTTGCCTTTCTGGTTTTTACACATTTTGTGGATGTCCCTTTTGACCGGTGGGAAGTGATACTTCTTTGTAGTGCAGATTTGCATTGCCCGCTTGCTTGCTTGGCCAAAAAGGGCGTATGCGTTTTCTCCTGAATATATTCAGGAGAAAACGCATACGCCCTTTTTGGCCAAGTGCACCATTGTCCAAGTTGTGCCCCTCTTCCTGAGCTTTACAGGCGATTCCAATGTACCTCTTGAAATCTGTTGCCTGCTATTTTGCCTCACTTTCAAGTCCGCCTCGTTGACTTCCCTCAACAGATTTTTGGACGATAGTTGTCCTTTATCACTCTGCCAGTTTGTGAATTGCTGTGCCCCTGAGCTCCATTTCTCAACTCGTTTTTTGGGAGCTGAACGCAAGTCCAAAATTTTGGATCATGTCCTATACTGGTTCCCGGTGGGTGGCTGAGACTTTGGTTAATTCTTCTTCCTGCCGGGAAATTAGAGTGACATGTGCCCGTCCAAATGCCTAACAGCTACTCTCTCATGGGTTCTCCCTCGTCCCTTCCATCCTCTGCCAAATTGGGAACCTGTGCAAACCAGGAGGTTAAAGGGCCTGTCTCTCCAAGTTGGGAGATTGATAGTAAGGCAGTTGGAAAGTCAAACTGGAGCACCAGGAGAGGGACTATTCGTTGAGTTTTAGAAACCTTTCGTATTCACAGTGTGTCCATTCTCTAGGTTTCCTGTACATGTTATAGCTGTAGTAATATTCCCTTGAACCTGGAGAGTTGGGACCCATGGAATGGGGGCCATGCATTATTGCTTGAAAGGGTCTGCATTTGCTCACCCAATCTCACCAATCCTCTCAGTCCCAAGTGTCCAGCCTTATGCCACATCCAGCTGTCATTGTAGACAGGGTCTTTCCAGGTTTCCTCAGACACCCTGAAGGAATTGTAAAGAATTTCCCTGTTTTTTGGTTTTGCTTTTGAAATTCCTTTTTATAGTGGGTTTGAGCTGATTCTCGCTGCCATGTTTATGCCACTCTAGACACACTTGATTCCCTTATGGAGTCATATCAATACATAGGTTTTAAGATTCTTACTAGTCAGATATATTCCTCTGCGGGAAATATGGGGTTTTGAGTCTCTTTCACTGAGGAAGTTGTAGGTCTTGTCTATTCCAAAGTTGGTTTTTGGAACGGTCCCTGTGCTTATATCAAACTCTGGTTTTATGCATCACCCCACCTCTCCTTACCCTTTATGCAGGCATAAGAGTGTTTTCTAAATGTGAGACTCTGTTCTCTTTCCTAACTCAGTTCACGTGTAGCCATGTTTACAGGATCTTCCTAAGTGATATCTTATGATAAGTTTCTTTTTCTGTGTGACTTATTTCACTTAGAATCATCGTACCTGAATCCACTCACTTTGCTGCTACTGGTCTTATGACATTGATTTCATCGCTGAGGGATATTCCATCATACGTAAGTACCACAATGTTTTGAACCATTTTTATATTTCCTGGGATATTTAAGGTGTACCCAAGTTGAGGTTCTTGTAGTCAGTGCAGCCCTAAATTTGGAGGTGGCTCTTTCTTATTGATTTTCAGTTTTCCCAAGGTATATTCCCTAGACTGGAAGTGGCCTTGGCTCTGTAGCTCTGTTGTTTACTTGTTTTAGGGAACACAATGCACTCCTCCAGTGAGGCAGTTGGCAGTTTACATCCCGCCCATCAGCATAACAAGGCTCCCAGTTCTCCAGGGCCTGTCTTGCCTTTCTGGTTTTTACACATTTTGTGGATGTCCCTTTTGACCGGTGGGAAGTGATACTTCTTTGTAGTGCAGATTTGCATTACCCGCTTGCTTGCTTGGCCAAAAAGGGCGTATGCGTTTTCTCCTGAATATATTCAGGAGAAAACGCATACGCCCTTTTTGGCCAAGTGCACCATTGTCCAAGTTGTGCCCCTCTTCCTGTGCTTTACAGGCGATTCCAACGTACCTCTTGAAATCTGTTTCCTGCTATTTTGCCTCACTTTCAAGTCCGCCTCGTTGACTTCCCTCAACAGATTTTTGGACGATAGTTGTCCTTTATCACTCTGCCAGTTTGTGAATTGCTGTGCCCCTGAGCTCCATTTCTCAACTCGTTTTTTGTGAGCTGAACGCAAGTCCAAAATTTTGGATCATGTCCTATACTGGTTCCCGGTGGGTGGCTGAGACTTTGGTTAATTCTTCTTCCTGCCGGGAAATTAGAGTGACATGTGCCCATCCAAATGCCTAACAGCTACTCTCTCATGGGTTCTCCCTCGTCCCTTCCATCCTCTGCCAAATTGGGAACCTGTGCAAACCAGGAGGTTAAAGGGCCTGTCTCTCCAAGTTGGGAGATTGATAGTAAGGCAGTTGGAAAGTCAAACTGGAGCACCAGGAGAGGGACTATTCGTTGAGTTTTAGAAACCTTTCGTATTCACAGTGTGTCCATTCTCTAGGTTTCCTGTACATGTTATAGCTGTAGTAATATTCCCTTGAACCTGGAGAGTTGGGACCCATGGAATGGGAGCCATGCATTATTGCTTGAAAGGGTCTGCATTTGCTCACCCAATCTCACCAATCCTCTCAGTCCCAAGTGTCCAGCCTTATGCCACATCCAGCTGTCATTGTAGACAGGGTCTTTCCAGGTTTCCTCAGACACCCTGAAGGAATTGTAAAGAATTTCCCTGTTTTTTGGTTTTGCTTTTGAAATTCCTTTTTATAGTGGGTTTGAGCTGATTCTCGCTGCCATGTTTATGCCACTCTAGACACACTTGATTCCCTTATGGAGTCATATCAATACATAGGTTTTAAGATTCTTACTAGTCAGATATATTCCTCTGCGGGAAATATGGGGTTTTGAGTCTCTTTCACTGAGGAAGGTGTAGGTCTTGTCTATTCCAAAGTTGGTTTTTGGAACGGTCCCTGTGCTTATATCAAACTCTGGTTTTATGCATCACCCCACCTCTCCTTACCCTTTATGCAGGCATAAGAGTGTTTTCTAAATGTGAGACTCTGTTCTCTTTCCTAACTCAGTTCACGTGTAGCCATGTTTACAGGATCTTCATAAGTGATATCTTATGATAAGTTTCTTTTTCTGTGTGACTTATTTCACTTAGAATCATCGTACCTGAATCCACTCACTTTGCTGCTACTGGTCTTATGACATTGATTTCATGGCTGAGGGATATTCCATCGTACGTAAGTACCACAATGTTTTGAACCATTTTTATATTTCCTGGGATATTTAAGGTGTACCCAAGTTGAGGTTCTTGTAGTCAGTGCAGCCCTAAATTTGGAGGTGGCTCTTTCTTATTGAATTTCAGTTTTCCCAAGGTATATTCCCTAGACTGGAAGTGGCCTTGGCTCTGTAGCTCTGTTGTTTACTTGTTTTAGGGAACACAATGCACTCCTCCAGTGAGGCAGTTGGCAGTTTACATCCCGCCCATCAGCATAACAAGGCTCCCAGTTCTCCAGGGCCTGTCTTGCCTTTCTGGTTTTTACACATTTTGTGGATGTCCCTTTTGACCGGTGGGAAGTGATACTTCTTTGTAGTGCAGATTTGCATTGCCCGCTTGCTTGCTTGGCCAAAAAGGGCGTATGCGTTTTCTCCTGAATATATTCAGGAGAAAACGCATACGCCCTTTTTGGCCAAGTGCACCATTGTCCAAGTTGTGCCCCTCTTCCTGAGCTTTACAGGCGATTCCAATGTACCTCTTGAAATCTGTTGCCTGCTATTTTGCCTCACTTTCAAGTCCGTCTCGTTGACTTCCCTCAACAGATTTTTGGACGATTGTTGTCCTTTATCACTCTGCCAGTTTGTGAATTGCTGTGCCCCTGAGCTCCATTTCTCAACTCGTTTTTTGGGAGCTGAACGCAAGTCCAAAATTTTGGATCATGTCCTATACTGGTTCCCGGTGGGTGGCTGAGACTTTGGTTAATTCTTCTTCCTGCCGGGAAATTAGAGTGACATGTGCCCGTCCAAATGCCTAACAGCTACTCTCTCATGGGTTCTCCCTCGTCCCTTCCATCCTCTGCCAAATTGGGAACCTGTGCAAACCAGGAGGTTAAAGGGCCTGTCTCTCCAAGTTGGGAGATTGATAGTAAGGCAGTTGGAAAGTCAAACTGGAGCACCAGGAGAGGGACTATTCGTTGAGTTTTAGAAACCTTTCGTATTCACAGTGTGTCCATTCTCTAGGTTTCCTGTACATGTTATAGCTGTAGTAATATTCCCTTGAACCTGGAGAGTTGGGACCCATGGAATGGGGGCCATGCATTATTGCTTGAAAGGGTCTGCATTTGCTCACCCAATCTCACCAATCCTCTCAGTCCCAAGTGTCCAGCCTTATGCCACATCCAGCTGTCATTGTAGACAGGGTCTTTCCAGGTTTCCTCAGACACCCTGAAGGAATTGTAAAGAATTTCCCTGTTTTTTGGTTTTGCTTTTGAAATTCCTTTTTATAGTGGGTTTGAGCTGATTCTCGCTGCCATGTTTATGCCACTCTAGACACACTTGATTCCCTTATGGAGTCATATCAATACATAGGTTTTAAGATTCTTACTAGTCAGATATATTCCTCTGCGGGAAATATGGGGTTTTGAGTCTCTTTCACTGAGGAAGGTGTAGGTCTTGTCTATTCCAAAGTTGGTTTTTGGAACGGTCCCTGTGCTTATATCAAACTCTGGTTTTATGCATCACCCCACCTCTCCTTACCCTTTATGCAGGCATAAGAGTGTTTTCTAAATGTGAGACTCTGTTCTCTTTCCTAACTCAGTTCACGTGTAGCCATGTTTACAGGATCTTCCTAAGTGATATCTTATGATAAGTTTCTTTTTCTGTGTGACTTATTTCACTTAGAATCATCGTACCTGAATCCACTCACTTTGCTGCTACTGGTCTTATGACATTGAGTTCATCGCTGAGGGATATTCCATCATACGTAAGTACCACAATGTTTTGAACCATTTTTATATTTCCTGGGATATTTAAGGTGTACCCAAGTTGAGTTTCTTGTAGTCAGTGCAGCCCTAAATTTGGAGGTGGCTCTTTCTTATTGATTTTCAGTTTTCCCAAGGTATATTCCCTAAACTGGAAGTGGCCTTGGCTCTGTAGCTCTGTTGTTTACTTGTTTTAGGGAACACAATGCACTCCTCCAGTGAGGCAGTTGGCAGTTTACATCCCGCCCATCAGCATAACAAGGCTCCCAGTTCTCCAGGGCCTGTCTTGCCTTTCTGGTTTTTACACATTTTGTGGATGTCCCTTTTGACCGGTGGGAAGTGATACTTCTTTGTAGTGCAGATTTGCATTACCCGCTTGCTTGCTTGGCCAAAAAGGGCGTATGCGTTTTCTCCTGAATATATTCAGGAGAAAACGCATACGCCCTTTTTGGCCAAGTGCACCATTGTCCAAGTTGTGCCCCTCTTCCTGTGCTTTACAGGCGATTCCAACGTACCTCTTGAAATCTGTTTCCTGCTATTTTGCCTCACTTTCAAGTCCGCCTCGTTGACTTCCCTCAACAGATTTTTGGACGATAGTTGTCCTTTATCACTCTGCCAGTTTGTGAATTGCTGTGCCCCTGAGCTTCATTTCTCAACTCGTTTTTTGTGAGCTGAACGCAAGTCCAAAATTTTGGATCATGTCCTATACTGGTTCCCGGTGGGTGGCTGAGACTTTGGTTAATTCTTCTTCCTGCCGGGAAATTAGAGTGACATGTGCCCATCCAAATGCCTAACAGCTACTCTCTCATGGGTTCTCCCTCGTCCCTTCCATCCTCTGCCAAATTGGGAACCTGTGCAAACCAGGAGGTTAAAGGGCCTGTCTCTCCAAGTTGGGAGATTGATAGTAAGGCAGTTGGAAAGTCAAACTGGAGCACCAGGAGAGGGACTATTCGTTGAGTTTTAGAAACCTTTCGTATTCACAGTGTGTCCATTCTCTAGGTTTCCTGTACATGTTATAGCTGTAGTAATATTCCCTTGAACCTGGAGAGTTGGGACCCATGGAATGGGAGCCATGCATTATTGCTTGAAAGGGTCTGCATTTGCTCACCCAATCTCACCAATCCTCTCAGTCCCAAGTGTCCAGCCTTATGCCACATCCAGCTGTCATTGTAGACAGGGTCTTTCCAGGTTTCCTCAGACACCCTGAAGGAATTGTAAAGAATTTCCCTGTTTTTTGGTTTTGCTTTTGAAATTCCTTTTTATAGTGGGTTTGAGCTGATTCTCGCTGCCATGTTTATGCCACTCTAGACACACTTGATTCCCTTATGGAGTCATATCAATACATAGGTTTTAAGATTTTACTAGTCAGATATATTCTTCTGCGGGAAATATGGGGTTTTGAGTCTCTTTCACTGAGGAAGGTGTAGGACTTGTCTATTCCAAAGTTGGTTTTTGGAACGGTCCCTGTGCTTATATCAAACTCTGGTTTTATGCATCACCCCACCTCTCCTTCCCCTTTATGCAGGCATAAGAGTGTTTTCTAAATGTGAGACTCTGTTCTCTTTCCTAACTCAGTTCACGTGTAGCCATGTTTACAGGATCTTCATAAGTGATATCTTATGATAAGTTTCTTTTTCTGTGTGACTTATTTCACTTAGAATCATCGTACCTGAATCCACTCACTTTGCTGCTACTGGTCTTATGGCATTGATTTCATCGCTGAGGGATATTCCATCATACGTAAGTACCACAATGTTTTGAACCATTTTTATATTTCCTGGGATATTTAAGGTGTACCCAAGTTGAGGTTCTTGTAGTCAGTGCAGCCCTAAATTTGGAGGTGGCTCTTTCTTATTGATTTTCAGTTTTCCCAAGGTATATTCCCTAGACTGGAAGTGGCCTTGGCTCTGTAGCTCTGTTGTTTACTTGTTTTAGGGAACACAATGCACTCCTCCAGTGAGGCAGTTGGCAGTTTACATCCCGCCCATCAGCATAACAAGGATCCCAGTTCTCCAGGGCCTGTCTTTCCTTTCTGGTTTTTACACATTTTGTGGATGTCCCTTTTGACCGGTGGGAAGTGATACTTCTTTGTAGTGCAGATTTGCATTGCCCGCTTGCTTGCTTGGCCAAAAAGGGCGTATGCGTTTTCTCCTGAATATATTCAGGAGAAAACGCATACGCCCTTTTTGGCCAAGTGCACCATTGTCCAAGTTGTGCCCCTCTTCCTGTGCTTTACAGGCGATTCCAACGTACCTCTTGAAATCTGTTTCCTGCTATTTTGCCTCACTTTCAAGTCCGCCTCGTTGACTTCCCTCAACAGATTTTTGGAGGATAGTTGTCCTTTATCACTCTGCCAGTTTGTGAATTGCTCTGCCCCTGAGCTCCATTTCTCAACTCGTTTTTTGTGAGCTGAACGCAAGTCCAAAATTTTGGATCATGTCCTATACTGGTTCCCGGTGGGTGGCTGAGACTTTGGTTAATTCTTCTTCCTGCCGGGAAATTAGAGTGACATGTGCCCATCCAAATGACTAACAGCTACTCTCTCATGGGTTCTCCCTCGTCCCTTCCATCCTCTGCCAAATTGGGAACCTGTGCAAACCAGGAGGTTAAAGGGCCTGTCTCTCCAAGTTGGGAGATTGATAGTAAGGCAGTTGGAAAGTCAAACTGGAGCACCAGGAGAGGGACTATTCGTTGAGTTTTAGAAACCTTTCGTATTCACAGTGTGTCCATTCTCTAGGTTTCCTGTACATGTTATAGCTGTAGTAATATTCCCTTGAACCTGGAGAGTTGGGACCCATGGAATGGGGGCCATGCATTATTGCTTGAAAGGGTCTGCATTTGCTCACCCAATCTCACCAATCCTCTCAGTCCCAAGTGTCCAGCCTTATGCCACATCCAGCTGTCATTGTAGAAAGGGTCTTTCCAGGTTTCCTCAGACACCCTGAAGGAATTGTAAAGAATTTCCCTGTTTTTTGGTTTTGCTTTTGAAATTCCTTTTTATAGTGGGTTTGAGCTGATTCTCGCTGCCATGTTTATGCCACTCTAGACACACTTGATTCCCTTATGGAGACATATCAATACATAGGTTTTAAGATTCTTACTAGTCAGATATATTCCTCTGTGGGAAATATGGGGTTTTGAGTCTCTTTCACTGAGGAAGGTGTCGGTCTTGTCAATTCCAAAGTTGGTTTTTGAAACGGTCCCTGTGCTTATATCAAACTCTGGTTTTATGCATCACCCCACCTCTCCTTCCCCTTTATGCAGGCATAAGAGTGTTTTCTAAATGTGAGACTCTGTTCTCTTTCCTAACTCAGTTCACGTGTAGCCATGTTTACAGTATCTTCATAAGTGATATCTTATGATAAGTTTCTTTTTCTGTGTGACTTATTTCACTTAGAATCATCGTACCTGAATCCACTCACTTTGCTGCTACTGGTCTTATGACATTGATTTCATGGCTGAGGGATATTCCATCGTACGTAAGTACCACAATGTTTTGAACCATTTTTATATTTCCTGGGATATTTAAGGTGTACCCAAGTTGATGTTCTTGTAGCCAGTGAAGCCCTAAATTTGGAGGTGGCTCTTTCTTATTGATTTTCAGTTTTCCCCAGGTATATTCCCTAGACTGGAAGTGGCCTTGGCTCTGTAGCTCTGTTGTATACTAGTTTAAGAGAACACAATGCACTCCTCCAGTGAGGCAGTTGGCAATTTACATCCCGCCCATCAGCATAACAAGGCTCCCAGTTCTCCAGGGCCTGTCTTGCCTTTCTGGTTTTTACACATTTTGTGGATGTCCCTTTTGACCGGTGGGAAGTGATACTTCTTTATAGTGCAGATTTGCATTGCCCGCTTGCTTGCTTGGCCAAAAAGGGCGTATGCGTTTTCTCCTGAATATATTCAGGAGAAAACGCATACGCCCTTTTTGGCCAAGTGCACCATTGTCCAAGTTGTGCCCCTCTTCCTGTGCTTTACAGGCGATTCCAACGTACCTCTTGAAATCTGTTTCCTGCTATTTTGCCTCACTTTCAAGTCCGCCTCGTTGACTTCCCTCAACAGATTTTTGGACGATAGTTGTCCTTTATCACTCTGCCAGTTTGTGAATTGCTGTGCCCCTGAGCTCCATTTCTCAACTCGTTTTTTGTGAGCTGAACGCAAGTCCAAAATTTTGGATCATGTCCTATACTGGTTCCCGGTGGGTGGCTGAGACTTTGGTTAATTCTTCTTCCTGCCGGGAAATTAGAGTGACATGTGCCCGTCCAAATGCCTAACAGCTACTCTCTCATGGGTTCTCCCTCGTCCCTTCCATCCTCTGCCAAATTGGGAACCTGTGCAAACCAGGAGGTTAAAGGGCCTGTCTCTCCAAGTTGGGAGATTGATAGTAAGGCAGTTGGAAAGTCAAACTGGAGCACCAGGAGAGGGACTATTCGTTGAGTATTAGAAACCTTTCGTATTCACAGTGTGTCCATTCTCTAGGTTTCCTGTACATGTTATAGCTGTAGTAATATTCCCTTGAACCTGGAGAGTTGGGACCCATGGAATGGGGGCCATGCATTATTGCTTGAAAGGGTCTGCATTTGCTCACCCAATCTCACCAATCCTCTCAGTCCCAAGTGTCCAGCCTTATGCCACATCCAGCTGTCATTGTAGACAGGGTCTTTCCAGGTTTCCTCAGACACCCTGAAGGAATTGTAAAGAATTTCCCTGTTTTTTGGTTTTGCTTTTGAAATTCCTTTTTATAGTGGGTTTGAGCTGATTCTCGCTGCCATGTTTATGCCACTCTAGACACACTTGATTCCCTTATGGAGTCATATCAATACATAGGTTTTAAGATTCTTACTAGTCAGATATATTCCTCTGCGGGAAATATGGGGTTTTGAGTCTCTTTCACTGAGGAAGGTGTAGGTCTTGTCTATTCCAAAGTTGGTTTTTGGAACGGTCCCTGTGATTATATCAAACTCTGGTTTTATGCATCACCCCACCTCTCCTTACCCTTTATGCAGGCATAAGAGTGTTTTCTAAATGTGAGACTCTGTTCTCTTTCCTAACTCAGTTCACGTGTAGCCATGTTTACAGGATCTTCCTAAGTGATATCTTATGATAAGTTTCTTTTTCTGTGTGACTTATTTCACTTAGAATCATCGTACCTGAATCCACTCACTTTGCTGCTACTGGTCTTATGACATTGATTTCATCGCTGAGGGATATTCCATCGTACGTAAGTACCAAAATGTTTTGAACCATTTTTATATTTCCTGGGATATTTAAGGTGTACCCAAGTTGAGGTTCTTGTAGTCAGTGCAGCCCTAAATTTGGAGGTGGCTCTTTCTTATTGATTTTCAGTTTTCCCAAGGTATATTCCCTAGACTGGAAGTGGCCTTGGCTCTGTAGCTCTGTTGTTTACTTGTTTTAGGGAACACAATGCACTCCTCCAGTGAGGCAGTTGGCAGTTTACATCCCGCCCATCAGCATAACAAGGCTCCCAGTTCTCCAGGGCCTGTCTTGCCTTTCTGGTTTTTACACATTTTGTGGATGTCCCTTTTGACCGGTCGGAAGTGATACTTCTTTGTAGTGCAGATTTGCATTACCCGCTTGCTTGCTTGGCCAAAAAGGTCGTATGCGTTTTCTCCTGAATATATTCAGGAGAAAACGCATACGCCCTTTTTGGCCAAGTGCACCATTGTCCAAGTTGTGCCCCTCTTCCTCTGCTTTACAGGCGATTCCAACGTACCTCTTGAAATCTGTTTCCTGCTATTTTGCCTCACTTTCAAGTCCGCCTCGTTGACTTCCCTCAACAGATTTTTGGACGATAGTTGTCCTTTATCACTCTGCCAGTTTGTGAATTGCTGTGCCCCTGAGCTCCATTTCTCAACTCGTTTTTTGTGAGCTGAACGCAAGTCCAAAATTTTGGATCATGTCCTATACTGGTTCCCGGTGGGTGGCTGAGACTTTGGTTAATTCTTCTTCCTGCCGGGAAATTAGAGTGACATGTGCCCATCCAAATGCCTAACAGCTACTCTCTCATGGGTTCTCCCTCGTCCCTTCCATCCTCTGCCAAATTGGGAACCTGTGCAAACCACGAGGTTAAAGGGCCTGTCTCTCCAAGTTGGGAGATTGATAGTAAGGCAGTTGGAAAGTCAAACTGGAGCACCAGGAGAGGGACTATTCATTGAGTTTTAGAAACCTTTCGTATTCACAGTGTGTCCATTCTCTAGTTTCCTGTACATGTTATAGCTGTAGTAATATTCCCTTGAACCTGGAGAGTTGGGACCCATGGAATGGGGGCCATGCATTATTGCTTGAAACGGTCTGCATTTGCTCACCCAATCTCACCAATCCTCTCAGTCCCAAGTGTCCAGCCTTATGCCACATCCAGCTGTCATTGTAGACAGGGTCTTTCCAGGTTTCCTCAGACACCCTGAAGGAATTGTAAAGAATTTCCCTGTTTTTTGGTTTTGCTTTTGAAATTCCTTTTTATAGTGGGTTTGAGCTGATTCTCGCTGCCATGTTTATGCCACTCTAGACACACTTGATTCCCTTATGGAGTCATATCAATACATAGGTTTTAAGATTCTTACTAGTCAGATATATTCTTCTGCGGGAAATATGGGGTTTTGAGTCTCTTTCACTGAGGAAGGTGTAGGTCTTGTCTATTCCAAAGTTGGTTTTTGGAACGGTCCCTGTGCTTATATCAAACTCTGGTTTTATGCATCACCCCACCTCTCCTTCCCCTTTATGCAGGCATAAGAGTGTTTTCTAAATGTGAGACTCTGTTCTCTTTCCTAACTCAGTTCACGTGTAGCCATGTTTACAGGATCTTCATAAGTGATATCTTATGATAAGTTTCTTTTTCTGTGTGACTTATTTCACTTAGAATCATCGTACCTGAATCCACTCACTTTGCTGCTACTGGTCTTATGACATTGATTTCATGGCTGAGGGATATTCCATCGTACGTAAGTACCACAATGTTTTGAACCATTTTTATATTTCCTGGGATATTTAAGGTGTACCCAAGTTGAGGTTCTTGTAGTCAGTGCAGCCCTAAATTTAGAGGTGGCTCTTTCTTATTGATTTTCAGTTTTCCCCAGGTATATTCCCTAGACTGGAAGTGGCCTTGGCTCTGTAGCTCTGTTGTTTACTTGTTTTAGGGAACACAATGCACTCCTCCAATGAGGCAGTTGGCAATTTACATCCCGCCCATCAGCATAACAAGGCTCCCAGTTCTCCAGGGCCTGTCTTGCCTTTCTGGTTTTCACACATTTTGTGGATGTCCCTTTTGACCGGTGGGAAGTGATACTTCTTTGTAGTGCAGATTTGCATTGCCCGCTTGCTTGCTTGGCCAAAAAGGGCGTATGCGTTTTCTCCTGAATATATTCAGGAGAAAACGCATACGCCCTTTTTGGCCAAGTGCACCATTGTCCAAGTTGTGCCCCTCTTCCTGTGCTTTACAGGCGATTCCAACGTACCTCTTGAAATCTGTTTCCTGCTATTTTGCCTCACTTTCAAGTCCGCCTCGTTGACTTCCCTCAACAGATTTTTGGACGATAGTTGTCCTTTATCACTCTGCCAGTTTGTGAATTGCTGTGCCCCTGAGCTCCATTTCTCAACTCGTTTTTTGTGAGCTGAACGCAAGTCCAAAATTTTGGATCATGTCCTATACTGGTTCCCGGTGGGTGGCTGAGACTTTGGTTAATTCTTCTTCCTGCCGGGAATTAGATTGACATGTGCCCGTCCAAATGCCTAACAGCTACTCTCTCATGGGTTCTCCCTCGTCCCTTCCATCCTCTGCCAAATTGGGAACCTGTGCAAACCAGGAGGTTAAAGGGCCTGTCTCTCCAAGTTGGGAGATTGATAGTAAGGCAGTTGGAAAGTCAAACTGGAGCACCAGGAGAGGGACTATTCGTTGAGTTTTAGAAACCTTTCGTATTCACAGTGTGTCCATTCTCTAGGTTTCCTGTACATGTTATAGCTGTAGTAATATTCCTTGAACCTGGAGAGTTGGGACACATGGAATGGGGGCCATGCATTATTGCTTGAAAGGGTCTGCATTTGCTCACCCAATCTCACCAATCCTCTCAGTCCCAAGTGTCCAGCCTTATGCCACATCCAGCTGTCATTGTAGATAGGGTCTTTCCAGGTTTCCTCAGACACCCTGAAGGAATTGTAAAGAATTTCCCTGTTTTTTGGTTTTGCTTTTGAAATTCCTTTTTATAGTGGGTTTGAGCTGATTCTCGCTGCCATGTTTATGCCACTCTAGACACACTTGATTCCCTTATGGAGACATATCAATACATAGGTTTTAAGATTCTTACTAGTCAGATATATTCCTCTGTGGGAAATATGGGGTTTTGAGTCTCTTTCACTGAGGAAGGTGTCGGTCTTGTCAATTCCAAAGTTGGTTTTTGAAACGGTCCCTGTGCTTATATCAAACTCTGGTTTTATGCATCACCCCACCTCTCCTTACCCTTTATGCAGGCATAAGAGTGTTTTCTAAATGTGAGACTCTGTTCTCTTTCCTAACTCAGTTCACGTGTAGCCATGTTTACAGGATCTTCATAAGTGATATCTTATGATAAGTTTCTTTTTCTGTGTGACTTATTTCACTTAGAATCATCGTACCTGAATCCACTCACTTTGCTGCTACTGGTCTTATGACATTGATTTCATGGCTGAGGGATATTCCATCGTACGTAAGTACCACAATGTTTTGAACCATTTTTATATTTCCTGGGATATTTAAGGTGTACCCAAGTTGAGGTTCTTGTAGCCAGTGCAGCCCTAAATTTGGAGGTGGCTCTTTCTTATTGATTTTCAGTTTTCCCCAGGTATATTCCCTAGACTGGAAGTGGCCTTGGCTCTGTAGCTCTGTTGTTTACTTGTTTTAGGGAACACAATGCACTCCTCCAGTGAGGCAGTTGGCAATTTACATCCCGCCCATCATCATAACAAGGCTCCCAGTTCTCCAGGGCCTGTCTTGCCTTTCTGGTTTTTACACATTTTGTGGATGTCCCTTTTGACCGGTGGGAAGTGATACTTCTTTGTAGTGCAGATATGCATTGCCCGCTTGCTTGCTTGGCCAAAAAGGGTGTATGCGTTTTCTCCTGAATATATTCAGGAGAAAACGCATACGCCCTTTTTGGCCAAGTGCACCATTGTCCAAGTTGTGCCCCTCTTCCTGTGCTTTACAGGCGATTCCAACGTACCTCTTGAAATCTGTTTCCTGCTATTTTGCCTCACTTTCAAGTCCGCCTCGTTGACTTCCCTCAACAGATTTTTGGACGATAGTTGTCCTTTATCACTCTGCCAGTATGTGAATTGCTGTGCCCCTGAGCTCCATATCTCAACTCGTTTTTTGGGAGCTGAACGCAAGTCCAAAATTTTGGATCATGTCCTATACTGGTTCCCGGTGGGTGGCTGAGACTTTGGTTAATTCTTCTTCCTGCCGGGAAATTAGAGTGACATGTGCCCGTCCAAATGCCTAACAGCTACTCTCTCATGGGTTCTCCCTCGTCCCTTCCATCCTCTGCCAAATTGGGAACCTGTGCAAACCAGGAGGTTAAAGGGCCTGTCTCTCCAAGTTGGGAGATTGATAGTAAGGCAGTTGGAAAGTCAAACTGGAGCACCAGGAGAGGGACTATTCGTTGAGTTTTAGAAACCTTTCTTATTCACAGTGTGTCCATTCTCAAGGTTTCCTGTACATGTTATAGCTGTAGTGATATTCCCTTGAACCTGGAGAGTTGGGACCCATGGAATGGGGGCCATGAATTATTGCTTGAAAGGGTCTGCATTTGCTCACCCAATCTCACCAATCCTCTCAGTCCCAAGTGTCCAGCCTTATGCCACATCCAGCTGTCATTGTAGACAGGGTCTTTCCAGGTTTCCTCAGACACCCTGAAGGAATTGTAAAGAATTTCCCTGTTTTTTGGTTTTGCTTTTGAAATTCCTTTTTATAGTGGGTTTGAGCTGATTCTCGCTGCCATGTTTATGCCACTCTAGACACACTTGATTCCCTTATGGAGTCATATCAATACATAGGTTTTAAGATTCTTACTAGTCAGATATATTCCTCTGCGGGAAATATGCGGTTTTGAGTCTCTTTCACTGAGGAAGGTGTAGGTCTTGTCTATTCCAAAGTTGTTTTTTGGAACGGTCCCTGTGCTTATATCAAACTCTGGTTTTATGCATCACCCCACCTCTCCTTCCCCTTTATACAGGCATAAGAGTGTTTTCTAAATGTGAGACTCTGTTCTCTTTCCTAACTCAGTTCACGTGTAGCCATGTTTACAGGATCTTCATAAGTGATATCTTATGATAAGTTTCTTTTTCTGTGTGACTTATTTCACTTAGAATCATCGTACCTGAATCCACTCACTTTGCTGCTACTGGTCTTATGACATTGATTTCATGGCTGAGGGATATTCCATCGTACGTAAGTACCACAATGTTTTGAACCATTTTTATATTTCCTGGGATATTTAAGGTGTACCCAAGTTGAGGTTCTTGTAGTCAGTGCAGCCTTAAATTTGGAGGTGGCTCTTTCTTATTGATTTTCAGTTTTCCCCAGGTATATTCCCTAGACTGGAAGTGGCCCTGGCTCTGTAGCTCTGTTATTTACTTGTTTTAGGGAACACAATGCACTCCTCCAGTGAGGCAGTTGGCAGTTTACATCCCGCCCATCAGCATAACAAGGCTCCCAGTTCTCCAGGGCCTGTCTTGCCTTTCTGGTTTTTACACATTTTGTGGATGTCCCTTTTGACCGGTGGGAAGTGATACTTCTTTGTAGTGCAGATTTGCATTGCCCGCTTGCTTGCTTGGCCAAAAAGGGCGTATGCGTTTTCTCCTGAATATATTCAGGAGAAAACGCATACGCCCTTTTTGGCCAAGTGCACCATTGTCCAAGTTGTGCCCCTCTTCCTGTGCTTTACAGGCGATTCCAACGTACCTCTTGAAATCTGTTTCCTGCTATTTTGCCTCACTTTCAAGTCCGCCTCGTTGACTTCCCTCAACAGATTTTTGGACGATAGTTGAACTTTATCACTCTGCCAGTTTGTGAATTGCTGTGCCCCTGAGCTCCATTTCTCAACTCGTTTTTTGTGAGCTGAACGCAAGTCCAAAATTTTGGATCATGTCCTATACTGGTTCCCGGTGGGTGGCTGAGACTTTGGTTAATTCTTCTTCCTGCCGGGAAATTAGAGTGACATGTGCCCGTCCAAATGCCTAACAGCTACTCTCTCATGGGTTCTCCCTCGTCCCTTCCATCCTCTGCCAAATTGGGAACCTGTGCAAACCAGGAGGTTATAGGGCCTGTCTCTCCAAGTTGGGAGATTGATAGTAAGGCAGTTGGAAAGTCAAACTGGAGCACCAGGAGAGGGACTATTCGTTGAGTTTTAGAAACCTTTCGTATTCACAGTGTGTCCATTCTCTAGGTTTCCTGTACATGTTATAGCTGTAGTAATATTCCCTTGAACCTGGAGAGTTGGGACCCATGGAATGGGGGCCATGCATTATTGCTTGAAAGGGTCTGCATTTGCTCACCCAATCTCACCAATCCTCTCAGTCCCAAGTGTCCAGCCTTATGCCACATCCAGCTGTCATTGTAGACAGGGTCTTTCCAGGTTTCCTCAGACACCCTGAAGGAATTGTAAAGAATTTCCCTGTTTTTTGGTTTTGCTTTTGAAATTCCTTTTTATAGTGGGTTTGAGCTGATTCTCGCTGCCATGTTTATGCCACTCTAGACACACTTGATTCCCTTATGGAGTCATATCAATACATAGGTTTTAAGATTCTTACTAGTCAGATATATTCCTCTGCGGGAAATATGGGGTTTTGAGTCTCTTTCACTGAGGAAGGTGTAGGTCTTGTCTATTCCAAAGTTGGTTTTTGGAACGGTCCCTGTGCTTATATCAAACTCTGGTTTTATGCATCACCCCACCTCTCCTTACCCTTTATGCAGGCATAAGAGTGTTTTCTAAATGTGAGACTCTGTTCTCTTTCCTAACTCAGTTCACGTGTAGCCATGTTTACAGGATCTTCATAAGTGATATCTTATGATAAGTTTCTTTTTCTGTGTGACTTATTTCACTTAGAATCATCGTACCTGAATCCACTCACTTTGCTGCTACTGGTCTTATGACATTGATTTCATGGCTGAGGGATATTCCATCGTACGTAAGTACCACAATGTTTTGAACCATTTTTATATTTCCTGGGATATTTAAGGTGTACCCAAGTTGAGGTTCTTGTAGCCAGTGCAGCCCTAAATTTGGAGGTGGCTCTTTCTTATTGATTTTCAGTTTTCCCCAGGTATATTCCCTAGACTGGAAGTGGCCTTGGCTCTGTAGCTCTGTTGTTTACTTGTTTTAGGGAACACAATGCACTCCTCCAGTGAGGCAGTTGGCAATTTACATCCCGCCCATCATCATAACAAGGCTCCCAGTTCTCCAGGGCCTGTCTTGCCTTTCTGGTTTTTACACATTTTGTGGATGTCCCTTTTGACCGGTGGGAAGTGATACTTCTTTGTAGTGCAGATATGCATTGCCCGCTTGCTTGCTTGGCCAAAAAGGGTGTATGCGTTTTCTCCTGAATATATTCAGGAGAAAACGCATACGCCCTTTTTGGCCAAGTGCACCATTGTCCAAGTTGTGCCCCTCTTCCTGTGCTTTACAGGCGATTCCAACGTACCTCTTGAAATCTGTTTCCTGCTATTTTGCCTCACTTTCAAGTCCGCCTCGTTGACTTCCCTCAACAGATTTTTGGACGATAGTTGTCCTTTATCACTCTGCCAGTATGTGAATTGCTGTGCCCCTGAGCTCCATATCTCAACTCGTTTTTTGGGAGCTGAACGCAAGTCCAAAATTTTGGATCATGTCCTATACTGGTTCCCGGTGGGTGGCTGAGACTTTGGTTAATTCTTCTTCCTGCCGGGAAATTAGAGTGACATGTGCCCGTCCAAATGCCTAACAGCTACTCTCTCATGGGTTCTCCCTCGTCCCTTCCATCCTCTGCCAAATTGGGAACCTGTGCAAACCAGGAGGTTAAAGGGCCTGTCTCTCCAAGTTGGGAGATTGATAGTAAGGCAGTTGGAAAGTCAAACTGGAGCACCAGGAGAGGGACTATTCGTTGAGTTTTAGAAACCTTTCGTATTCACAGTGTGTCCATTCTCTAGGTTTCCTGTACATGTTATAGCTGTAGTGATATTCCCTTGAACCTGGAGAGTTGGGACCCATGGAATGGGGGCCATGAATTATTGCTTGAAAGGGTCTGCATTTGCTCACCCAATCTCACCAATCCTCTCAGTCCCAAGTGTCCAGCCTTATGCCACATCCAGCTGTCATTGTAGACAGGGTCTTTCCAGGTTTCCTCAGACACCCTGAAGGAATTGTAAAGAATTTCCCTGTTTTTTGGTTTTGCTTTTGAAATTCCTTTTTATAGTGGGTTTGAGCTGATTCTCGCTGCCATGTTTATGCCACTCTAGACACACTTGATTCCCTTATGGAGTCATATCAATACATAGGTTTTAAGATTCTTACTAGTCAGATATATTCCTCTGCGGGAAATATGCGGTTTTGAGTCTCTTTCACTGAGGAAGGTGTAGGTCTTGTCTATTCCAAAGTTGGTTTTTGGAACGGTCCCTGTGCTTATATCAAACTCTGGTTTTATGCATCACCCCACCTCTCCTTCCCCTTTATACAGGCATAAGAGTGTTTTCTAAATGTGAGACTCTGTTCTCTTTCCTAACTCAGTTCACGTGTAGCCATGTTTACAGGATCTTCATAAGTGATATCTTATGATAAGTTTCTTTTTCTGTGTGACTTATTTCACTTAGAATCATCGTACCTGAATCCACTCACTTTGCTGCTACTGGTCTTATGACATTGATTTCATGGCTGAGGGATATTCCATCGTACGTAAGTACCACAATGTTTTGAACCATTTTTATATTTCCTGGGATATTTAAGGTGTACCCAAGTTGAGGTTCTTGTAGTCAGTGCAGCCCTAAATTTGGAGGTGGCTCTTTCTTATTGATTTTCAGTTTTCCCCAGGTATATTCCCTAGACTGGAAGTGGCCCTGGCTCTGTAGCTCTGTTGTTTACTTGTTTTAGGGAACACAATGCACTCCTCCAGTGAGGCAGTTGGCAGTTTACATCCCGCCCATCAGCATAACAAGGCTCCCAGTTCTCCAGGGCCTGTCTTGCCTTTCTGGTTTTTACACATTTTGTGGATGTCCCTTTTGACCGGTGGGAAGTGATACTTCTTTGTAGTGCAGATTTGCATTGCCCGCTTGCTTGCTTGGCCAAAAAGGGCGTATGCGTTTTCTCCTGAATATATTCAGGAGAAAACGCATACGCCCTTTTTGGCCAAGTGCACCATTGTCCAAGTTGTGCCCCTCTTCCTGTGCTTTACAGGCGATTCCAACGTACCTCTTGAAATCTGTTTCCTGCTATTTTGCCTCACTTTCAAGTCCGCCTCGTTGACTTCCCTCAACAGATTTTTGGACGATAGTTGAACTTTATCACTCTGCCAGTTTGTGAATTGCTGTGCCCCTGAGCTCCATTTCTCAACTCGTTTTTTGTGAGCTGAACGCAAGTCCAAAATTTTGGATCATGTCCTATACTGGTTCCCGGTGGGTGGCTGAGACTTTGGTTAATTCTTCTTCCTGCCGGGAAATTAGATTGACATGTGCCCGTCCAAATGCCTAACAGCTACTCTCTCATGGGTTCTCCCTCGTCCCTTCCATCCTCTGCCAAATTGGGAACCTGTGCAAACCAGGAGGTTAAAGGGCCTGTCTCTCCAAGTTGGGAGATTGATAGTAAGGCAGTTGGAAAGTCAAACTGGAGCACCAGGAGAGGGACTATTCGTTGAGTTTTAGAAACCTTTCGTATTCACAGTGTGTCCATTCTCTAGGTTTCCTGTACATGTTATAGCTGTAGTAATATTCCCTTGAACCTGGAGAGTTGGGACCCATGGAATGGGGGCCATGCATTATTGCTTGAAAGGGTCTGCATTTGCTCACCCAATCTCACCAATCCTCTCAGTCCCAAGTGTCCAGCCTTATGCCACATCCAGCTGTCATTGTAGACAGGGTCTTTCCAGGTTTCCTCAGACACCCTGAAGGAATTGTAAAGAATTTCCCTGTTTTTTGGTTTTGCTTTTGAAATTCCTTTTTATAGTGGGTTTGAGCTGATTCTCGCTGCCATGTTTATGCCACTCTAGACACACTTGATTCCCTTATGGAGTCATATCAATACATAGGTTTTAAGATTCTTACTAGTCAGATATATTCCTCTGCGGGAAATATGGGGTTTTGAGTCTCTTTCACTGAGGAAGGTGTAGGTCTTGTCTATTCCAAAGTTGGTTTTTGGAACGGTCCCTGTGCTTATATCAAACTCTGGTTTTATGCATCACCCCACCTCTCCTTACCCTTTATGCAGGCATAAGAGTGTTTTCTAAATGTGAGACTCTGTTCTCTTTCCTAACTCAGTTCACGTGTAGCCATGTTTACAGGATCTTCATAAGTGATATCTTATGATAAGTTTCTTTTTCTGTGTGACATATTTCATTTAGAATCATCGTACCTGAATCCACTCACTTTGCTGCTACTGGTCTTATGACATTGATTTCATGGCTGAGGGATATTCCATCGTACGTAAGTACCACAATGTTTTGAACCATTTTTATATTTCCTGGGATATTTAAGGTGTACCCAAGTTGAGGTTCTTGTAGCCAGTTCAGCCCTAAATTTGGAGGTGGCTCTTTCTTATTGATTTTCAGTTTTCCCCAGGTATATTCCCTAGACTGGAAGTGGCCTTGGCTCTGTAGCTGTGTTGTTTACTTGTTTTAGGGAACACAATGCACTCCTCCAGTGAGGCAGTTGGCAATTTACATCCCGCCCATCAGCATAACAAGGCTCCCTGTTCTCCAGGGCCTGTCTTGCCTTTCTGGTTTTTACACATTTTGTGGATGTCCCTTTTGACCGGTGGGAAGTGATACTTCTTTGTAGTGCAGATTTGCATTGCCCGCTTGCTTGCTTGGCCAAAAAGGGCGTATGCGTTTTCTCCTGAATATATTCAGGAGAAAACGCATACGCCCTTTTTGGCCAAGTGCACCATTGTCCAAGTTGTGCCCCTCTTCCTGTGCTTTACAGGCGATTCCAACGTACCTCTTGAAATCTGTTTCCTGCTATTTTGCCTCACTTTCAAGTCCGCCTCGTTGACTTCCCTCAACAGATTTTTGGACGATAGTTGTCCTTTATCACTCTGCCAGTATGTGAATTGCTGTGCCCCTGAGCTCCATTTCTCAACTCGTTTTTTGTGAGCTGAACGCAAGTCCAAAATTATGGATCATGTCCTATACTGGTTCCCGGTGGGTGGCTGAGACTTTGGTTAATTCTTCTTCCTGCCGGGAAATTAGATTGACATGTGCCCGTCCAAATGCCTAACAGCTACTCTCTCATGGGTTCTCCCTCGTCCCTTCCATCCTCTGCCAAATTGGGAACCTGTGCAAACCACGAGGTTATAGGGCCTGTCTCTCCAAGTTGGGAGATTGATAGTAAGGCAGTTGGAAAGTCAAACTGGAGCACCAGGAGAGGGACTATTCGTTGAGTTTTAGAAACCTTTCGTATTCACAGTGTGTCCATTCTCTAGGTTTCCTGTACATGTTATAGCTGTAGTAATATTCCCTTGAACCTGGAGAGTTGGGACCCATGGAATGGGGGCCATGCATTATTGCTTG
This sequence comes from Mesoplodon densirostris, assembly GCF_025265405.1. NCBI lineage: Eukaryota > Metazoa > Chordata > Mammalia > Artiodactyla > Ziphiidae > Mesoplodon > Mesoplodon densirostris. Next base: position 1,396,847 of record NW_026778209.1, read on the forward strand.
AAAGGGTCTGCATTTGCTCACCCAATCTCACCAATCCTCTCAGTCCCAAGTGTCCAGCCTTATGCCACATCCAGCTGTCATTGTACACAGGGTCTTTCCAGGTTTCCTCAGACACCCTGAAGGAATTGTAAAGAATTTCCCTGTTTTTTGGTTTTGCTTTTGAAATTCCTTTTTATAGTGGGTTTGAGCTGATTCTCGCTGCCATGTTTATGCCACTCTAGACACACTTGATTCCCTTATGGAGTCATATCAATACATAGGTTTTAAGATTCTTACTAGTCAGATATATTCCTCTGCGGGAAATATGGGGTTTTGAGTCTCTTTCACTGAGGAAGGTGTAGGTCTTGTCTATTCCAAAGTTGGTTTTTGGAACGGTCCCTGTGCTTATATCAAACTCTGGTTTTATGCATCACCCCACCTCTCCTTCCCCTTTATGCAGGCATAAGAGTGTTTTCTAAATGTGAGACTCTGTTCTCTTTCCTAACTCAGTTCACGTGTAGCCATGTTTACAGGATCTTCATAAGTGATATCTTATGATAAGTTTCTTTTTCTGTGTGACTTATTTCACTTAGAATCATCGTACCTGAATCCACTCACTTTGCTGCTACTGGTCTTATGACATTGATTTCATGGCTGAGGGATATTCCATCGTACGTAAGTACCACAATGTTTTGAACCATTTTTATATTTCCTGGGATATTTAAGGTGTACCCAAGTTGAGGTTCTTGTAGTCAGTGCAGCCCTAAATTTGGAGGTGGCTCTTTCTTATTGATTTTCAGTTTTCCCAAGGTATATTCCCTAGACTGGAAGTGGCCTTGGCTCTGTAGCTCTGTTGTTTACTTGTTTTAGGGAACACAATGCACTCCTCCAGTGAGGCAGTTGGCAGTTTACATCCCGCCCATCAGCATAACAAGGCTCCCAGTTCTCCAGGGCCTGTCTTGCCTTTCTGGTTTTTACACATTTTGTGGATGTCCCTTTTGACCGGTGGGAAGTGATACTTCTTTGTAGTGCAGATTTGCATTGCCCGCTTGCTTGCTTGGCCAAAAAGGGCGTATGCGTTTTCTCCTGAATATATTCAGGAGAAAACGCATACGCCCTTTTTGGCCAAGTGCACCATTGTCCAAGTTGTGCCCCTCTTCCTGTGCTTTACAGGCGATTCCAATGTACCTCTTGAAATCTGTTGCCTGCTATTTTGCCTCACTTTCAAGTCCGCCTCGTTGACTTCCCTCAACAGATTTTTGGACGATAGTTGTCCTTTATCACTCTGCCAGTTTGTGAATTGCTGTGCCCCTGAGCTCCATTTCTCAACTCGTTTTTTGTGAGCTGAACGCAAGTCCAAAATTTTGGATCATGTCCTATACTGGTTCCCGGTGGGTGGCTGAGACTTTGGTTAATTCTTCTTCCTGCCGGGAAATTAGATTGACATGTGCCCGTCCAAATGCCTAACAGCTACTCTCTCATGGGTTCTCCCTCGTCCCTTCCATCCTCTGCCAAATTGGGAACCTGTGCAAACCAGGAGGTTAAAGGGCCTGTCTCTCCAAGTTGGGAGATTGATAGTAAGGCAGTTGGAAAGTCAAACTGGAGCACCAGGAGAGGGACTATTCGTTGAGTTTTAGAAACCTTTCGTATTCACAGTGTGTCCATTCTCTAGGTTTCCTGTACATGTTATAGCTGTAGTAATATTCCCTTGAACCTGGAGAGTTGGGACCCATGGAATGGGGGCCATGCATTATTGCTTGAAAGGGTCTGCATTTGCTCACCCAATCTCACCAATCCTCTCAGTCCCAAGTGTCCAGCCTTATGCCACATCCAGCTGTCATTGTAGATAGGGTCTTTCCAGGTTTCCTCAGACACCCTGAAGGAATTGTAAAGAATTTCCCTGTTTTTTGGTTTTGCTTTTGAAATTCCTTTTTATAGTGGGTTTGAGCTGATTCTCGCTGCCATGTTTATGCCACTCTAGACACACTTGATTCCCTTATGGAGTCATATCAATACATAGGTTTTAAGATTCTTACTAGTCAGATATATTCCTGTGCGGGAAATATGGGGTTTTGAGTCTCTTTCACTGAGGAAGGTGTAGGTCTTGTCTATTCCAAAGTTGGTTTTTGGAACGGTCCCTGTGCTTATATCAAACTCTGGTTTTATGCATCACCCCACCTCTCCTTCCCCTTTATGCAGGCATAAGAGTGTTTTCTAAATGTGAGACTCTGTTCTCTTTCCTAACTCAGTTCACGTGTAGCCATGTTTACAGGATCTTCATAAGTGATATCTTATGATAAGTTTCTTTTTCTGTGTGACTTATTTCACTTAGAATCATCGTACCTGAATCCACTCACTTTGCTGCTACTGGTCTTATGACATTGATTTCATGGCTGAGGGATATTCCATCGTACGTAAGTACCACAATGTTTTGAACCATTTTTATATTTCCTGGGATATTTAAGGTGTACCCAAGTTGAGGTTCTTGTAGTCAGTGCAGCCCTAAATTTGGAGGTGGCTCTTTCTTATTGATTTTCAGTTTTCCCAAGGTATATTCCCTAGACTGGAAGTGGCCTTGGCTCTGTAGCTCTGTTGTTTACTTGTTTTAGGGAACACAATGCACTCCTCCAGTGAGGCAGTTGGCAGTTTACATCCCGCCCATCAGCATAACAAGGCTCCCAGTTCTCCAGGGCCTGTCTTGCCTTTCTGGTTTTTACACATTTTGTGGATGTCCCTTTTGACCGGTGGGAAGTGATACTTCTTTGTAGTGCAGATTTGCATTACCCGCTTGCTTGCTTGGCCAAAAAGGGCGTATGCGTTTTCTCCTGAATATATTCAGGAGAAAACGCATACGCCCTTTTTGGCCAAGTGCACCATTGTCCAAGTTGTGCCCCTCTTCCTGTGCTTTACAGGCGATTCCAACGTACCTCTTGAAATCTGTTTCCTGCTATTTTGCCTCACTTTCAAGTCCGCCTCGTTGACTTCCCTCAACAGATTTTTGGACGATAGTTGTCCTTTATCACTCTGCCAGTTTGTGAATTGCTGTGCCCCTGAGCTCCATTTCTCAACTCGTTTTTTGTGAGCTGAACGCAAGTCCAAAATTTTGGATCATGTCCTATACTGGTTCCCGGTGGGTGGCTGAGACTTTGGTTAATTCTTCTTCCTGCCGGGAAATTAGAGTGACATGTGCCCATCCAAATGCCTAACAGCTACTCTCTCATGGGTTCTCCCTCGTCCCTTCCATCCTCTGCCAAATTGGGAACCTGTGCAAATCAGGAGGTTAAAGGGCCTGTCTCTCCAAGTTGGGAGATTGATAGTAAGGCAGTTGGAAAGTCAAACTGGAGCACCAGGAGAGGGACTATTCGTTGAGTTTTAGAAACCTTTCGTATTCACAGTGTGTCCATTCTCTAGGTTTCCTGTACATGTTATAGCTGTAGTAATATTCCCTTGAACCTGGAGAGTTGGGACCCATGGAATGGGAGCCATGCATTATTACTTGAAAGGGTCTGCATTTACTCACCCAATCTCACCAATCCTCTCAGTCCCAAGTGTCCAGCCTTATGCCTCATCCAGCTGTTATTGTAGACAGGGTCTTTCCAGGTTTCCTCAGACACCCTGAAGGAATTGTAAAGAATTTCCCTGTTTTTTGGTTTTGCTTTTGAAATTCCTTTTTATAGTGGGTTTGAGCTGATTCTCGCTGCCATGTTTATGCCACTCTAGACACACTTGATTCCCTTATGGAGACATATCAATACATAGGTTTTAAGATTCTTACTAGTCAGATATATTCCTCTGTGGGAAATATGGGGTTTTGAGTCTCTTTCACTGAGGAAGGTGTCGGTCTTGTCAATTCCAAAGTTGGTTTTTGAAACGGTCCCTGTGCTTATATCAAACTCTGGTTTTATGCATCACCCCACCTCTCCTTCCCCTTTATGCAGGCATAAGAGTGTTTTCTAAATGTGAGACTCTGTTCTCTTTCCTAACTCAGTTCACGTGTAGCCATGTTTACAGGATCTTCATAAGTGATATCTTATGATAACTTTCTTTTTCTGTGTGACTTATTTCACTTAGAATCATCGTACCTGAATCCACTCACTTTGCTGCTACTGGTCTTATGACATTGATTTCATGGCTGAGGGATATTCCATCGTACGTAAGTACCACAATGTTTTGAACCATTTTTATATTTCCTGGGATATTTAAGGTGTACCCAAGTTGAGGTTCTTGTAGCCAGTGAAGCCCTAAATTTGGAGGTGGCTCTTTCTTATTGATTTTCAGTTTTCCCCAGGTATATTCCCTAGACTGGAAGTGGCCTTGGCTCTGTAGCTCTGTTGTATACTAGTTTTAGGGAACACAATGCACTCCTCCAGTGAGGCAGTTGGCAATTTACATCCCGCCCATCAGCATAACAAGGCTCCCAGTTCTCCAGGGCCTGTCTTGCCTTTCTGGTTTTTACACATTTTGTGGATGTCCCTTTTGACCGGTGGGAAGTGATACTTCTTTGTAGTGCAGATTTGCATTGCCCGCTTGCTTGCTTGGCCAAAAAGGGCGTATGCGTTTTCTCCTGAATATATTCAGGAGAAAACGCATACGCCCTTTTTGGCCAAGTGCACCATTGTCCAAGTTGTGCCCCTCTTCCTGTGCTTTACAGGCGATTCCAACGTACCTCTTGAAATCTGTTTCCTGCTATTTTGCCTCACTTTCCAGTCCACCTCGTTGACTTCCCTCAACAGATTTTTGGACGATAGTTGTCCTTTATCACTCTGCCAGTTTGTGAATTGCTGTGCCCCTGAGCTCCATTTCTCAACTCGTTTTTTGGGAGCTGAACGCAAGTCCAAAATTTTGGATCATGTCCTATACTGGTTCCCGGTGGGTGGCTGAGACTTTGGTTAATTCTTCTTCCTGCCGGGAAATTAGAGTGACATGTGCCCGTCCAAATGCCTAACAGCTACTCTCTCATGGGTTCTCCCTCGTCCCTTCCATCCTCTGCCAAATTGGGAACCTGTGCAAACCAGGAGGTTAAAGGGCCTGTCTCTCCAAGTTGGGAGATTGATAGTAAGGCAGTTGGAAAGTCAAATTGGAGCACCAGGAGAGGGACTATTCGTTGAGTATTAGAAACCTTTCGTATTCACAGTGTGTCCATTCTCTAGGTTTCCTGTACATGTTATAGCTGTAGTAATATTCCCTTGAACCTGGAGAGTTGGGACCCATGGAATGGGGGCCATGCATTATTGCTTGAAAGGGTCTGCATTTGCTCACCCAATCTCACCAATCCTCTCAGTCCCAAGTGTCCAGCCTTATGCCACATCCAGCTGTCATTGTAGACAGGGTCTTTCCAGGTTTCCTCAGACACCCTGAAGGAATTGTAAAGAATTTCCCTGTTTTTTGGTTTTGCTTTTGAAATTCCTTTTTATAGTGGGTTTGAGCTGATTCTCGCTGCCATGTTTATGCCACTCTAGACACACTTGATTCCCTTATGGAGTCATATCAATACATAGGTTTTAAGATTCTTACTAGTCAGATATATTCCTCTGCGGGAAATATGGGGTTTTGAGTTTCTTTCACTGAGGAAGGTGTAGGTCTTGTCTATTCCAAAGTTGGTTTTTGGAACGGTCCCTGTGCTTATATCAAACTCTGGTTTTATGCATCACCCCACTTCTCCTTACCCTTTATGCAGGCATAAGAGTGTTTTCTAAATGTGAGATTCTGTTCTCTTTCCTAACTCAGTTCACGTGTAGCCATGTTTACAGGATCTTCCTAAGTGATATCTTATGATAAGTTTCTTTTTCTGTGTGACTTATTTCACTTAGAATCATCGTACCTGAATCCACTCACTTTGCTGCTACTGGTCTTATGACATTGATTTCATCGCTGAGGGATATTCCATCATACGTAAGTACCAAAATGTTTTGAACCATTTTTATATTTCCTGGGATATTTAAGGTGTACCCAAGTTGAGGTTCTTGTAGTCAGTGCAGCCCTAAATTTGGAGGTGGCTCTTTCTTATTGATTTTCAGTTTTCCCAAGGTATATTCCCTAGACTGGAAGTGGCCTTGGCTCTGTAGCTCTGTTGTTTACTTGTTTTAGGGAACACAATGCACTCCTCCAGTGAGGCAGTTGGCAGTTTATATCCCGCCCATCAGCATAACAAGGCTCCCAGTTCTCCAGGGCCTGTCTTGCCTTTCTGGTTTTTACACATTTTGTGGATGTCCCTTTTGACTGGTCGGAAGTGATACTTCTTTGTAGTGCAGATTTGCATTACCCGCTTGCTTGCTTGGCCAAAAAGGGCGTATGCGTTTTCTCCTGAATATATTCAGGAGAAAACGCATACGCCCATTTTGGCCAAGTGCACCATTGTCCAAGTTGTGCCCCTCTTCCTGTGCTTTACAGGCGATTCCAACGTACCTCTTGAAATCTGTTTCCTGCTATTTTGCCTCACTTTCAAGTCCGCCTCGTTGACTTCCCTCAACAGATTTTTGGACGATAGTTGTCCTTTATCACTCTACCAGTTTGTGAATTGCTGTGCCCCTGAGCTCCATTTCTCAACTCGTTTTTTGTGAGCTGAACGCAAGTCCAAAATTTTGGATCATGTCCTATACTGGTTCCCGGTGGGTGGCTGAGACTTTGGTTAATTCTTCTTCCTGCCGGGAAATTAGAGTGACATGTGCCCATCCAAATGCCTAACAGCTACTCTCTCATGGGTTCTCCCTCGTCCCTTCCATCCTCTGCCAAATTGGGAACCTGTGCAAACCACGAGGTTAAAGGGCCTGTCTCTCCAAGTTGGGAGATTGATAGTAAGGCAGTTGGAAAGTCAAACTGGAGCACCAGGAGAGGGACTATTCGTTGAGTTTTAGAAACCTTTCGTATTCACAGTGTGTCCATTCTCTAGTTTCCTGTACATGTTATAGCTGTAGTAATATTCCCTTGAACCTGGAGAGTTGGGACCCATGGAATGGGGGCCATGCATTATTGCTTGAAAGGGTCTGCATTTGCTCACCCAATCTCACCAATCCTCTCAGTCCCAAGTGTCCAGCCTTATGCCACATCCAGCTGTCATTGTAGACAGGGTCTTTCCAGGTTTCCTCAGACACCCTGAAGGAATTGTAAAGAATTTCCCTGTTTTTTGGTTTTGCTTTTGAAATTCCTTTTTATAGTGGGTTTGAGCTGATTCTCGCTGCCATGTTTATGCCACTCTAGACACACTTGATTCCCTTATGGAGTCATATCAATACATAGGTTTTAAGATTCTTACTAGTCAGATATATTCTTCTGCGGGAAATATGGGGTTTTGAGTCTCTTTCACTGAGGAAGGTGTAGGTCTTGTCTTTTCCAAAGTTGGTTTTTGGAACGGTCCCTGTGCTTATATCAAACTCTGGTTTTATGCATCACCCCACCTCTCCTTCCCCTTTATGCAGGCATAAGAGTGTTTTCTAAATGTGAGACTCTGTTCTCTTTCCTAACTCAGTTCACGTGTAGCCATGTTTACAGGATCTTCATAAGTGATATCTTATGATAAGTTTCTTTTTCTGTGTGACTTATTTCACTTAGAATCATCGTACCTGAATCCACTCACTTTGCTGCTACTGGTCTTATGACATTGATTTCATGGCTGAGGGATATTCCATCGTACGTAAGTACCACAATGTTTTGAACCATTTTTATATTTCCTGGGATATTTAAGGTGTACCCAAGTTGAGGTTCTTGTAGCCAGTGAAGCCCTAATTTTGGAGGTGGCTATTTCTTATTGATTTTCAGTTTTCCCCAGGTATATTCCCTAGACTGGAAGTGGACTTGGCTCTGTAGCTCTGTTGTATACTTGTTTTAGGGAACACAATGCACTCCTCCAGTGAGGCAGTTGGCAGTTTACATCCCGCCCATCAGCATAACAAGGCTCCCTGTTCTCCAGGGCCTGTCTTGCCTTTCTGGTTTTTACACATTTTGTGGATGTCCCTTTTGACCGGTGGGAAGTGATACTTCTTTGTAGTGCAGATTTGCATTGCCCGCTTGCTTGCTTGGCCAAAAAGGGCGTATGCGTTTTCTCCTGAATATATTCAGGAGAAAACACATACGCCCTTTTTGGCCAAGTGCACCATTGTCCAAGTTGTGCCCCTCTTCCTGTGCTTTACAGGCGATTCCAACGTACCTCTTGAAATCTGTTTCCTGCTATTTTGCCTCACTTTCAAGTCCGCCTCGTTGACTTCCCTCAACAGATTTTTGGACGATAGTTGTCCTTTATCACTCTGCCAGTTTGTGAATTGCTGTGCCCCTGAGCTCCATTTCTCAACTCGTTTTTTGTGAGCTGAACGCAAGTCCAAAATTTTGGATCATGTCCTATACTGGTTCCCGGTGGGTGGCTGAGACTTTGGTTAATTCTTCTTCCTGCCGGGAAATTAGAGTGACATGTGCCCGTCCAAATGCCTAACAGCTACTCTCTCATGGGTTCTCCCTCGTCCCTTCCATTCTCTGCCAAATTGGGAACCTGTGCAAACCACGAGGTTAAAGGGCCTGTCTCTCCAAGTTGGGAGATTGATAGTAAGGCAGTTGGAAAGTCAAACTGGAGCACCAGGAGAGGGACTATTCGTTGAGTTTTAGAAACCTTTCGTATTCACAGTGTGTCCATTCTCTAGGTTTCCTGTACATGTTATAGCTGTAGTAATATTCCCTTGAACCTGGAGAGTTGGGACCCATGGAATGGGGGCCATGCATTATTGCTTGAAAGGGTCTGCATTTGCTCACCCAATCTCACCAATCCTCTCAGTCCCAAGTGTCCAGCCTTATGCCACATCCAGCTGTCATTGTAGATAGGGTCTTTCCAGGTTTCCTCAGACACCCTGAAGGAATTGTAAAGAATTTCCCTGTTTTTTGGTTTTGCTTTTGAAATTCCTTTTTATAGTGGGTTTGAGCTGATTCTCGCTGCCATGTTTATGCCACTCTAGACACACTTGATTCCCTTATGGAGACATATCAATACATAGGTTTTAAGATTCTTACTAGTCAGATATATTCCTCTGTGGGAAATATGGGGTTTTGAGTCTCTTTCACTGAGGAAGGTGTCGGTCTTGTCAATTCCAAAGTTGGTTTTTGAAACGGTCCCTGTGCTTATATCAAACTCTGGTTTTATGCATCACCCCACCTCTCCTTCCCCTTTATGCAGGCATAAGCGTGTTTTCTAAATGTGAGACTCTGTTCTCTTTCCTAACTCAGTTCACGTGTAGCCATGTTTACAGGATCTTCATAAGTGATATCTTATGATAAGTTTCTTTTTCTGTGTGACTTATTTCACTTAGAATCATCGTACCTGAATCCACTCACTTTGCTGCTACTGGTCTTATGACATTGATTTCATGGCTGAGGGATATTCCATCGTACGTAAGTACCACAATGTTTTGAACCATTTTTATATTTCCTGGGATATTTAAGGTGTACCCAAGTTGAGGTTCTTGTAGTCAGTGCAGCCCTAAATTTAGAGGTGGCTCTTTCTTATTGATTTTCAGTTTTCCCCAGGTATATTCCCTAGACTGGAAGTGGCCTTGGCTCTGTAGCTCTGTTGTTTACTTGTTTTAGGGAACACAATGCACTCCTCCAATGAGGCAGTTGGCAATTTACATCCCGCCCATCAGCATAACAAGGCTCCCAGTTCTCCAGGGCCTGTCTTGCCTTTCTGGTTTTCACACATTTTGTGGATGTCCCTTTTGACCGGTGGGAAGTGATACTTCTTTGTAGTGCAGATTTGCATTGCCCGCTTGCTTGCTTGGCCAAAAAGGGCGTATGCGTTTTCTCCTGAATATATTCAGGAGAAAACGCATACGCCCTTTTTGGCCAAGTGCACCATTGTCCAAGTTGTGCCGCTCTTCCTGTGCTTTACAGGCGATTCCAACGTACCTCTTGAAATCTGTTTCCTGCTATTTTGCCTCACTTTCAAGTCCGCCTCGTTGACTTCCCTCAACAGATTTTTGGACGATAGTTGTCCTTTATCACTCTGCCAGTTTGTGAATTGCTGTGCCCCTGAGCTCCATTTCTCAACTCGTTTTTTGTGAGCTGAACGCAAGTCCAAAATTTTGGATCATGTCCTATACTGGTTCCCGGTGGGTGGCTGAGACTTTGGTTAATTCTTCTTCCTGCCGGGAATTAGATTGACATGTGCCCGTCCAAATGCCTAACAGCTACTCTCTCATGGGTTCTCCCTCGTCCCTTCCATCCTCTGCCAAATTGGGAACCTGTGCAAACCACGAAGTTAAAGGGCCTGTCTCTCCAAGTTGGGAGATTGATAGTAAGGCAGTTGGAAAGTCAAACTGGAGCACCAGGAGAGGGACTATTCGTTGAGTTTTAGAAACCTTTCGTATTCACAGTGTGTCCATTCTCTAGGTTTCCTGTACATGTTATAGCTGTAGTAATATTCCCTTGAACCTGGAGAGTTGGGACCCATGGAATGGGGGCCATGCATTATTGCTTGAAAGGGTCTGCATTTGCTCACCCAATCTCACCAATCCTCTCAGTCCCAAGTGTCCAGCCTTATGCCACATCCAGCTGTCATTGTAGAAAGGGTCTTTCCAGGTTTCCTCAGACACCCTGAAGGAATTGTAAAGAATTTCCCTGTTTTTTGGTTTTGCTTTTGAAATTCCTTTTTATAGTGGGTTTGAGCTGATTCTCGCTGCCATGTTTATGCCACTCTAGACACACTAGATTCCCTTATGGAGACATATCAATACATAGGTTTTAAGATTCTTACTAGTCAGATATATTCCTCTGTGGGAAATATGGGGTTTTGAGTCTCTTTCACTGAGGAAGGTGTCGGTCTTGTCAATTCCAAAGTTGGTTTTTGAAACGGTCCCTGTGCTTATATCAAACTCTGGTTTTATGCATCACCCCACCTCTCCTTCCCCTTTATGCAGGCATAAGAGTGTTTTCTAAATGTGAGACTCTGTTCTCTTTCCTAACTCAGTTCACGTGTAGCCATGTTTACAGGATCTTCATAAGTGATATCTTATGATAAGTTTCTTTTTCTGTGTGACTTATTTCACTTAGAATCATCGTACCTGAATCCACTCACTTTGCTGCTACTGGTCTTATGACATTGATTTCATGGCTGAGGGATATTCCATCGTACGTAAGTACCACAATGTTTTGAACCATTTTTATATTTCCTGGGATATTTAAGGTGTACCCAAGTTGAGGTTCTTGTAGTCAGTGCAGCCCTAAATTTGGAGGTGGCTCTTTCTTATTGATTTTCAGTTTTCCCCAGGTATATTCCCTAGACTGGAAGTGGCCTTGGCTCTGTAGCTCTGTTGTTTACTTGTTTTAGGGAACACAATGCACTCCTCCAATGAGGCAGTTGGCAATTTACATCCCGCCCATCAGCATAACAAGGCTCCCAGTTCTCCAGGGCCTTTCTTGCCTTTCTGGTTTTCACACATTTTGTGGATGTCCCTTTTGACCGGTGGGAAGTGATACTTCTTTGTAGTGCAGATTTGCATTGCCCGCTTGCTTGCTTGGCCAAAAAGGGCGTATGCGTTTTCTCCTGAATATATTCAGGAGAAAACACATACGCCCTTTTTGGCCAAGTGCACCATTGTCCAAGTTGTGCCCCTCTTCCTGTGCTTTACAGGCGATTCCAACGTACCTCTTGAAATCTGTTTCCTGCTATTTTGCCTCACTTTCAAGTCCGCCTCGTTGACTTCCCTCAACAGATTTTTGGACGATAGTTGTCCTTTATCACTCTGCCAGTTTGTGAATTGCTGTGCCCCTGAGCTCCATTTCTCAACTCGTTTTTTGGGAGCTGAACGCAAGTCCAAAATTTTGGATCATGTCCTATACTGGTTCCCGGTGGGTGGCTGAGACTTTGGTTAATTCTTCTTCCTGCCGGGAATTAGATTGACATGTGCCCGTCCAAATGCCTAACAGCTACTCTCTCATGGGTTCTCCCTCGTCCCTTCCATCCTCTGCCAAATTGGGAACCTGTGCAAACCAGGAGGTTAAAGGGCCTGTCTCTCCAAGTTGGGAGATTGATAGTAAGGCAGTTGGAAAGTCAAACTGGAGCACCAGGAGAGGGACTATTCGTTGAGTTTTAGAAACCTTTCGTATTCACAGTGTGTCCATTCTCTAGGTTTCCTGTACATGTTATAGCTGTAGTAATATTCCCTTGAACCTGGAGAGTTGGGACCCATGGAATGGGGGCCATGCATTATTGCTTGAAAGGGTCTGCATTTGCTCACCCAATCTCACCAATCCTCTCAGTCCCAAGTGTCCAGCCTTATGCCACATCCAGCTGTCATTGTAGATAGGGTCTTTCCAGGTTTCCTCAGACACCCTGAAGGAATTGTAAAGAATTTCCCTGTTTTTTGGTTTTGCTTTTGAAATTCCTTTTTATAGTGGGTTTGAGCTGATTCTCGCTGCCATGTTTATGCCACTCTAGACACACTTGATTCCCTTATGGAGACATATCAATACATAGGTTTTAAGATTCTTACTAGTCAGATATATTCCTCTGTGGGAAATATGGGGTTTTGAGTCTCTTTCACTGAGGAAGGTGTCGGTCTTGTCAATTCCAAAGTTGGTTTTTGAAACGGTCCCTGTGCTTATATCAAACTCTGGTTTTATGCATCACCCCACCTCTCCTTACCCTTTATGCAGGCATAAGAGTGTTTTCTAAATGTGAGACTCTGTTCTCTTTCCTAACTCAGTTCACGTGTAGCCATGTTTACAGGATCTTCATAAGTGATATCTTATGATAAGTTTCTTTTTCTGTGTGACTTATTTCACTTAGAATCATCGTACCTGAATCCACTCACTTTGCTGCTACTGGTCTTATGACATTGATTTCATGGCTGAGGGATATTCCATCGTACGTAAGTACCACAATGTTTTGAACCATTTTTATATTTCCTGGGATATTTAAGGTGTACCCAAGTTGATGTTCTTGTAGCCAGTGAAGCCCTAAATTTGGAGGTGGCTCTTTCTTATTGATTTTCAGTTTTCCCCAGGTATATTCCCTAGACTGGAAGTGGCCTTGGCTCTGTAGCTCTGTTGTATACTAGTTTTAGGGAACACAATGCACTCCTCCAGTGAGGCAGTTGGCAATTTACATCCCGCCCATCAGCATAACAAGGCTCCCAGTTCTCCAGGGCCTGTCTTGCCTTTCTGGTTTTTACACATTTTGTGGATGTCCCTTTTGACCGGTGGGAAGTGATACTTCTTTGTAGTGCAGATTTGCATTGCCCGCTTGCTTGCTTGGCCAAAAAGGGCGTATGCGTTTTCTCCTGAATATATTCAGGAGAAAACGCATACGCCCTTTTTGGCCAAGTGCACCATTGTCCAAGTTGTGCCCCTCTTCCTGTGCTTTACAGGCGATTCCAACGTACCTCTTGAAATCTGTTTCCTGCTATTTTGCCTCACTTTCAAGTCCACGTCGTTGACTTCCCTCAACAGATTTTTGGACGATAGTTGTCCTTTATCACTCTGCCAGTTTGTGAATTGCTGTGCCCCTGAGCTCCATTTCTCAACTCGTTTTTTGGGAGCTGAACGCAAGTCCAAAATTTTGGATCATGTCCTATACTGGTTCCCGGTGGGTGGCTGAGACTTTGGTTAATTCTTCTTCCTGCCGGGAAATTAGAGTGACATGTGCCCGTCCAAATGCCTAACAGCTACTCTCTCATGGGTTCTCCCTCGTCCCTTCCATCCTCTGCCAAATTGGGAACCTGTGCAAACCAGGAGGTTAAAGGGCCTGTCTCTCCAAGTTGGGAGATTGATAGTAAGGCAGTTGGAAAGTCAAACTGGAGCACCAGGAGAGGGACTATTCGTTGAGTTTTAGAAACCTTTCGTATTCAGTGTGTCCATTCTCTAGGTTTCCTGTACATGTTATAGCTGTAGTAATATTCCCTTGAACCTGGAGAGTTGGGACCCATGGAATGGGGGCCATGCATTATTGCTTGAAAGGGTCTGCATTTGCTCACCCAATCTCACCAATCCTCTCAGTCCCAAGTGTCCAGCCTTATGCCACATCCAGCTGTCATTGTAGACAGGGTCTTTCCAGGTTTCCTCAGACACCCTGAAGGAATTGTAAAGAATTTCCCTGTTTTTTGGTTTTGCTTTTGAAATTCCTTTTTATAGTGGGTTTGAGCTGATTCTCGCTGCCATGTTTATGCCACTCTAGACACACTTGATTCCCTTATGGAGTCATATCAATACATAGGTTTTAAGATTCTTACTAGTCAGATATATTCTTCTGCGGGAAATATGGGGTTTTGAGTCTCTTTCACTGAGGAAGGTGTAGGACTTGTCTATTCCAAAGTTGGTTTTCGGAACGGTCCCTGTGCTTATATCAAACTCTGGTTTTATGCATCACCCCACCTCTCCTTCCCCTTTATGCAGGCATAAGAGTGTTTTCTAAATGTGAGACTCTGTTCTCTTTCCTAACTCAGTTCACGTGTAGCCATGTTTACAGGATCTTCCTAAGTGATATCTTATGATAAGTTTCTTTTTCTGTGTGACTTATTTCACTTAGAATCATCGTACCTGAATCCACTCACTTTGCTGCTACTGGTCTTATGACATTGATTTCATCGCTGAGGGATATTCCATCATACGTAAGTACCAAAATGTTTTGAACCATTTTTATATTTCCTGGGATATTTAAGGTGTACCCAAGTTGAGGTTCTTGTAGTCAGTGCAGCCCTAAATTTGGAGGTGGCTCTTTCTTATTGATTTTCAGTTTTCCCAAGGTATATTCCCTAGACTGGAAGTGGCCTTGGCTCTGTAGCTCTGTTGTTTACTTGTTTTAGGGAACACAATGCACTCCTCCAGTGAGGCAGTTGGCAGTTTACATCCCGCCCATCAGCATAACAAGGCTCCCAGTTCTCCAGGGCCTGTCTTGCCTTTCTGGTTTTTACACATTTTGTGGATGTCCCTTTTGACTGGTCGGAAGTGATACTTCTTTGTAGTGCAGATTTGCATTACCCGCTTGCTTGCTTGGCCAAAAAGGGCGTATGCGTTTTCTCCTGAATATATTCAGGAGAAAACGCATACGCCCTTTTTGGCCAAGTGCACCATTGTCCAAGTTGTGCCCCTCTTCCTGTGCTTTACAGGCGATTCCAAGGTACCTCTTGAAATCTGTTTCCTGCTATTTTGCCTCACTTTCAAGTCCGCCTCGTTGACTTCCCTCAACAGATTTTTGGACGATAGTTGTCCTTTATCACTCTGCCAGTTTGTGAATTGCTGTGCCCCTGAGCTCCATTTCTCAACTCGTTTTTTGTGAGCTGAACGCAAGTCCAAAATTTTGGATCATGTCCTATACTGGTTCCCGGTGGGTGGCTGAGACTTTGGTTAATTCTTCTTCCTGCCGGGAAATTAGAGTGACATGTGCCCATCCAAATGCCTAACAGCTACTCTCTCATGGGTTCTCCCTCGTCCCTTCCATCCTCTGCCAAATTGGGAACCTGTGCAAACCACGAGGTTAAAGGGCCTGTCTCTCCAAGTTGGGAGATTGATAGTAAGGCAGTTGGAAAGTCAAACTGGAGCACCAGGAGAGGGACTATTCGTTGAGTTTTAGAAACCTTTCGTATTCACAGTGTGTCCATTCTCTAGTTTCCTGTACATGTTATAGCTGTAGTAATATTCCCTTGAACCTGGAGAGTTGGGACCCATGGAATGGGGGCCATGCATTATTGCTTGAAAGGGTCTGCATTTGCTCACCCAATCTCACCAATCCTCTCAGTCCCAAGTGTCCAGCCTTATGCCACATCCAGCTGTCATTGTAGACAGGGTCTTTCCAGGTTTCCTCAGACACCCTGAAGGAATTGTAAAGAATTTCCCTGTTTTTTGGTTTTGCTTTTGAAATTCCTTTTTATAGTGGGTTTGAGCTGATTCTCGCTGCCATGTTTATGCCACTCTAGACCCACTTGATTCCCTTATGGAGTCATATCAATACATAGGTTTTAAGATTCTTACTAGTCAGATATATTCTTCTGCGGGAAATATGGGGTTTTGAGTCTCTTTCACTGAGGAAGGTGTAGGTCTTGTCTTTTCCAAAGTTGGTTTTTGGAACGGTCCCTGTGCTTATATCAAACTCTGGTTTTATGCATCACCCCACCTCTCCTTCCCCTTTATGCAGGCATAAGAGTGTTTTCTAAATGTGAGACTCTGTTCTCTTTCCTAACTCAGTTCACGTGTAGCCATGTTTACAGGATCTTCATAAGTGATATCTTATGATAAGTTTCTTTTTCTGTGTGACATATTTCACTTAGAATCATCGTACCTGAATCCACTCACTTTGCTGCTACTGGTCTTATGACATTGATTTCATGGCTGAGGGATATTCCATCGTACGTAAGTACCACAATGTTTTGAACCATTTTTATATTTCCTGGGATATTTAAGGTGTACCCAAGTTGAGGTTCTTGTAGCCAGTGAAGCCCTAATTTTGGAGGTGGCTCTTTCTTATTGATTTTCAGTTTTCCCCAGGTATATTCCCTAGACTGGAAGTGGACTTGGCTCTGTAGCTCTGTTGTATACTTGTTTTAGGGAACACAATGCACTCCTCCAGTGAGGCAGTTGGCAGTTTACATCCCGCCCATCAGCATAACAAGGCTCCCTGTTCTCCAGGGCCTGTCTTGCCTTTCTGGTTTTTACACATTTTGTGGATGTCCCTTTTGACCGGTGGGAAGTGATACTTCTTTGTAGTGCAGATTTGCATTGCCCGCTTGCTTGCTTGGCCAAAAAGGGCGTATGCGTTTTCTCCTGAATATATTCAGGAGAAAACGCATACGCCCTTTTTGGCCAAGTGCACCATTGTCCAAGTTGTGCCCCTCTTCCTGTGCTTTACAGGCGATTCCAACGTACCTCTTGAAATCTGTTTCCTGCTATTTTGCCTCACTTTCAAGTCCGCCTCGTTGACTTCCCTCAACAGATTTTTGGAGGATAGTTGTCCTTTATCACTCTGCCAGTTTGTGAATTGCTGTGCCCCTGAGCTCCATTTCTCAACTCGTTTTTTGTGAGCTGAACGCAAGTCCAAAATTTTGGATCATGTCCTATACTGGTTCCCGGTGGGTGGCTGAGACTTTGGTTAATTCTTCTTCCTGCCGGGAAATTAGAGTGACATGTGCCCGTCCAAATGCCTAACAGCTACTCTCTCATGGGTTCTCCCTCGTCCCTTCCATCCTCTGCCAAATTGGGAACCTGTGCAAACCACGAGGTTAAAGGGCCTGTCTCTCCAAGTTGGGAGATTGATAGTAAGGCAGTTGGAAAGTCAAACTGGAGCACCAGGAGAGGGACTATTCGTTGAGTTTTAGAAACCTTTCGTATTCACAGTGTGTCCATTCTCTAGGTTTCCTGTACATGTTATAGCTGTAGTAATATTCCCTTGAACCTGGAGAGTTGGGACCCATGGAATGGGGGCCATGCATTATTGCTTGAAAGGGTCTGCATTTGCTCACCCAATCTCACCAATCCTCTCAGTCCCAAGTGTCCAGCCTTATGCCACATCCAGCTGTCATTGTAGATAGGGTCTTTCCAGGTTTCCTCAGACACCCTGAAGGAATTGTAAAGAATTTCCCTGTTTTTTGGTTTTGCTTTTGAAATTCCTTTTTATAGTGGGTTTGAGCTGATTCTCGCTGCCATGTTTATGCCACTCTAGACACACTTGATTCCCTTATGGAGACATATCAATACATAGGTTTTAAGATTCTTACTAGTCAGATATATTCCTCTGTGGGAAATATGGGGTTTTGAGTCTCTTTCACTGAGGAAGGTGTCGGTCTTGTCAATTCCAAAGTTGGTTTTTGAAACGGTCCCTGTGCTTATATCAAACTCTGGTTTTATGCATCACCCCACCTCTCCTTCCCCTTTATGCAGGCATAAGCGTGTTTTCTAAATGTGAGACTCTGTTCTCTTTCCTAACTCAGTTCATGTGTAGCCATGTTTACAGGATCTTCATAAGTGATATCTTATGATAAGTTTCTTTTTCTGTGTGACTTATTTCACTTAGAATCATCGTACCTGAATCCACTCACTTTGCTGCTACTGGTCTTATGACATTGATTTCATGGCTGAGGGATATTCCATCGTACGTAAGTACCACAATGTTTTGAACCATTTTTATATTTCCTGGGATATTTAAGGTGTACCCAAGTTGAGGTTCTTGTAGTCAGTGCAGCCCTAAATTTAGAGGTGGCTCTTTCTTATTGATTTTCAGTTTTCCCCAGGTATATTCCCTAGACTGGAAGTGGCCTTGGCTCTGTAGCTCTGTTGTTTACTTGTTTTAGGGAACACAATGCACTCCTCCAATGAGGCAGTTGGCAATTTACATCCTGCCCATCAGCATAACAAGGCTCCCAGTTCTCCAGGGCCTGTCTTGCCTTTCTGGTTTTCACACATTTTGTGGATGTCCCTTTTGACCGGTGGGAAGTGATACTTCTTTGTAGTGCAGATTTGCATTGCCCGCTTGCTTGCTTGGCCAAAAAGGGCGTATGCGTTTTCTCCTGAATATATTCAGGAGAAAACGCATACGCCCTTTTTGGCCAAGTGCACCATTGTCCAAGTTGTGCCGCTCTTCCTGTGCTTTACAGGCGATTCCAACGTACCTCTTGAAATCTGTTTCCTGCTATTTTGCCTCACTTTCAAGTCCGCCTCGTTGACTTCCCTCAACAGATTTTTGGACGATAGTTGTCCTTTATCACTCTGCCAGTTTGTGAATTGCTGTGCCCCTGAGCTCCATTTCTCAACTCGTTTTTTGTGAGCTGAACGCAAGTCCAAAATTTTGGATCATGTCCTATACTGGTTCCCGGTGGGTGGCTGAGACTTTGGTTAATTCTTCTTCCTGCCGGGAATTAGATTGACATGTGCCCGTCCAAATGCCTAACAGCTACTCTCTCATGGGTTCTCCCTCGTCCCTTCCATCCTCTGCCAAATTGGGAACCTGTGCAAACCACGAAGTTAAAGGGCCTGTCTCTCCAAGTTGGGAGATTGATAGTAAGGCAGTTGGAAAGTCAAACTGGAGCACCAGGAGAGGGACTATTCGTTGAGTTTTAGAAACCTTTCGTATTCACAGTGTGTCCATTCTCTAGGTTTCCTGTACATGTTATAGCTGTAGTAATATTCCCTTGAACCTGGAGAGTTGGGACCCATGGAATGGGGGCCATGCATTATTGCTTGAAAGGGTCTGCATTTGCTCACCCAATCTCACCAATCCTCTCAGTCCCAAGTGTCCAGCCTTATGCCACATCCAGCTGTCATTGTAGAAAGGGTCTTTCCAGGTTTCCTCAGACACCCTGAAGGAATTGTAAAGAATTTCCCTGTTTTTTGGTTTTGCTTTTGAAATTCCTTTTTATAGTGGGTTTGAGCTGATTCTCGCTGCCATGTTTATGCCACTCTAGACACACTAGATTCCCTTATGGAGACATATCAATACATAGGTTTTAAGATTCTTACTAGTCAGATATATTCCTCTGTGGGAAATATGGGGTTTTGAGTCTCTTTCACTGAGGAAGGTGTCGGTCTTGTCAATTCCAAAGTTGGTTTTTGAAACGGTCCCTGTGCTTATATCAAACTCTGGTTTTATGCATCACCCCACCTCTCCTTCCCCTTTATGCAGGCATAAGAGTGTTTTCTAAATGTGAGACTCTGTTCTCTTTCCTAACTCAGTTCACGTGTAGCCATGTTTACAGGATCTTCATAAGTGATATCTTATGATAAGTTTCTTTTTCTGTGTGACTTATTTCACTTAGAATCATCGTACCTGAATCCACTCACTTTGCTGCTACTGGTCTTATGACATTGATTTCATGGCTGAGGGATATTCCATCGTACGTAAGTACCACAATGTTTTGAACCATTTTTATATTTCCTGGGATATTTAAGGTGTACCCAAGTTGAGTTCTTGTAGTCAGTGCAGCCCTAAATTTGGAGGTGGCTCTTTCTTATTGATTTTCAGTTTTCCCCAGGTATATTCCCTAGACTGGAAGTGGCCTTGGCTCTGTAGCTCTGTTGTTTACTTGTTTTAGGGAACACAATGCACTCCTCCAATGAGGCAGTTGGCAATTTACATCCCGCCCATCAGCATAACAAGGCTCCCAGTTCTCCAGGGCCTTTCTTGCCTTTCTGGTTTTCACACATTTTGTGGATGTCCCTTTTGACCGGTGGGAAGTGATACTTCTTTGTAGTGCAGATTTGCATTGCCCGCTTGCTTGCTTGGCCAAAAAGGGCGTATGCGTTTTCTCCTGAATATATTCAGGAGAAAACGCATACGCCCTTTTTGGCCAAGTGCACCATTGTCCAAGTTGTGCCCCTCTTCCTGTGCTTTACAGGCGATTCCAACGTACCTCTTGAAATCTGTTTCCTGCTATTTTGCCTCACTTTCAAGTCCGCCTCGTTGACTTCCCTCAACAGATTTTTGGACGATAGTTGTCCTTTATCACTCTGCCAGTTTGTGAATTGCTGTGCCCCTGAGCTCCATTTCTCAACTCGTTTTTTGGGAGCTGAACGCAAGTCCAAAATTTTGGATCATGTCCTATACTGGTTCCCGGTGGGTGGCTGAGACTTTGGTTAATTCTTCTTCCTGCCGGGAATTAGATTGACATGTGCCCGTCCAAATGCCTAACAGCTACTCTCTCATGGGTTCTCCCTCGTCCCTTCCATCCTCTGCCAAATTGGGAACCTGTGCAAACCAGGAGGTTAAAGGGCCTGTCTCTCCAAGTTGGGAGATTGATAGTAAGGCAGTTGGAAAGTCAAACTGGAGCACCAGGAGAGGGACTATTCGTTGAGTTTTAGAAACCTTTCGTATTCACAGTGTGTCCATTCTCTAGGTTTCCTGTACATGTTATAGCTGTAGTAATATTCCCTTGAACCTGGAGAGTTGGGACCCATGGAATGGGGGCCATGCATTATTGCTTGAAAGGGTCTGCATTTGCTCACCCAATCTCACCAATCCTCTCAGTCCCAAGTGTCCAGCCTTATGCCACATCCAGCTGTCATTGTAGATAGGGTCTTTCCAGGTTTCCTCAGACACCCTGAAGGAATTGTAAAGAATTTCCCTGTTTTTTGGTTTTGCTTTTGAAATTCCTTTTTATAGTGGGTTTGAGCTGATTCTCGCTGCCATGTTTATGCCACTCTAGACACACTTGATTCCCTTATGGAGACATATCAATACATAGGTTTTAAGATTCTTACTAGTCAGATATATTCCTCTGTGGGAAATATGGGGTTTTGAGTCTCTTTCACTGAGGAAGGTGTCGGTCTTGTCAATTCCAAAGTTGGTTTTTGAAACGGTCCCTGTGCTTATATCAAACTCTGGTTTTATGCATCACCCCACCTCTCCTTACCCTTTATGCAGGCATAAGAGTGTTTTCTAAATGTGAGACTCTGTTCTCTTTCCTAACTCAGTTCACGTGTAGCCATGTTTACAGGATCTTCATAAGTGATATCTTATGATAAGTTTCTTTTTCTGTGTGACTTATTTCACTTAGAATCATCGTACCTGAATCCACTCACTTTGCTGCTACTGGTCTTATGACATTGATTTCATGGCTGAGGGATATTCCATCGTACGTAAGTACCACAATGTTTTGAACCATTTTTATATTTCCTGGGATATTTAAGGTGTACCCAAGTTGAGGTTCTTGTAGTCAGTGCAGCCCTAAATTTGGAGGTGGCTCTTTCTTATTGATTTTCAGTTTTCCCCAGGTATATTCCCTAGACTGGAAGTGGCCTTGGCTCTGTAGCTCTGTTGTTTACTTGTTTTAGGGAACACAATGCACTCCTCCAGTGAGGCAGTTGGCAATTTACATCCCGCCCATCAGCATAACAAGGCTCCCAGTTCTCCAGGGCCTTTCTTGCCTTTCTGGTTTTCACACATTTTGTGGATGTCCCTTTTGACCGGTGGGAAGTGATACTTCTTTGTAGTGCAGATTTGCATTGCCCGCTTGCTTGCTTGGCCAAAAAGGGCGTATGCGTTTTCTCCTGAATATATTCAGGAGAAAACGCATACGCCCTTTTTGGCCAAGTGCACCATTGTCCAAGTTGTGCCCCTCTTCCTGTGCTTTACAGGCGATTCCAACGTACCTCTTGAAATCTGTTTCCTGCTATTTTGCCTCACTTTCAAGTCCGCCTCGTTGACTTCCCTCAACAGATTTTTGGACGATAGTTGTCCTTTATCACTCTGCCAGTTTGTGAATTGCTGTGCCCCTGAGCTCCATTTCTCAACTCGTTTTTTGTGAGCTGAACGCAAGTCCAAAATTTTGGATCATGTCCTATACTGGTTCCCGGTGGGTGGCTGAGACTTTGGTTAATTCTTCTTCCTGCCGGGAATTAGATTGACATGTGCCCGTCCAAATGCCTAACAGCTACTCTCTCATGGGTTCTCCCTCGTCCCTTCCATCCTCTGCCAAATTGGGAACCTGTGCAAACCAGGAGGTTAAAGGGCCTGTCTCTCCAAGTTGGGAGATTGATAGTAAGGCAGTTGGAAAGTCAAACTGGAGCACCAGGAGAGGGACTATTCGTTGAGTTTTAGAAACCTTTCGTATTCACAGTGTGTCCATTCTCTAGGTTTCCTGTACATGTTATAGCTGTAGTAATATTCCCTTGAACCTGGAGAGTTGGGACCCATGCAATGGGGGCCATGCATTATTGCTTGAAAGGGTCTGCATTTGCTCACCCAATCTCACCAATCCTCTCAGTCCCAAGTGTCCAGCCTTATGCCACATCCAGCTGTCATTGTAGATAGGGTCTTTCCAGGTTTCCTCAGACACCCTGAAGGAATTGTAAAGAATTTCCCTGTTTTTTGGTTTTGCTTTTGAAATTCCTTTTTATAGTGGGTTTGAGCTGATTCTCGCTGCCATGTTTATGCCACTCTAGACACACTTGATTCCCTTATGGAGACATATCAATACATAGGTTTTAAGATTCTTACTAGTCAGATATATTCCTCTGTGGGAAATATGGGGTTTTGAGTCTCTTTCACTGAGGAAGGTGTCGGTCTTGTCAATTCCAAAGTTGGTTTTTGAAACGGTCCCTGTGCTTATATCAAACTCTGGTTTTATGCATCACCCCACCTCTCCTTCCCCTTTATGCAGGCATAAGAGTGTTTTCTAAATGTGAGACTCTGTTCTCTTTCCTAACTCAGTTCACGTGTAGCCATGTTTACAGGATCTTCATAAGTGATATCTTATGATAAGTTTCTTTTTCTGTGTGACTTATTTCACTTAGAATCATCGTACCTGAATCCACTCACTTTGCTGCTACTGGTCTTATGACATTGATTTCATGGCTGAGGGATATTCCATCGTACGTAAGTACCACAATGTTTTGAACCATTTTTATATTTCCTGGGATATTTAAGGTGTACCCAAGTTGAGGTTCTTGTAGTCAGTACAGCCCTAAATTTGGAGGTGGCTCTTTCTTATTGATTTTCAGTTTTCCCCAGGTATATTCCCTAGACTGGAAGTGGCCTTGGCTCTGTAGCTCTGTTGTTTACTTGTTTTAGGGAACACAATGCACTCCTCCAATGAGGCAGTTGGCAATTTACATCCCGCCCATCAGCATAACAAGGCTCCCAGTTCTCCAGGGCCTGTCTTGCCTTTCTGGTTTTCACACATTTTGTGGATGTCCCTTTTGACCGGTGGGAAGTGATACTTCTTTGTAGTGCAGATTTGCATTGCCCGCTTGCTTGCTTGGCCAAAAAGGGCGTATGCGTTTTCTCCTGAATATATTCAGGAGAAAACGCATACGCCCTTTTTGGCCAAGTGCACCATTGTCCAGGTTGTGCCGCTGTTCCTGTGCTTTACAGGCGATTCCAACGTACCTCTTGAAATCTGTTTCCTGCTATTTTGCCTCACTTTCAAGTCCGCCTCGTTGACTTCCCTCAACAGATTTTTGGACGATAGTTGTCCTTTATCACTCTGCCAGTTTGTGAATTGCTGTGCCCCTGAGCTCCATTTCTCAACTCGTTTTTTGTGAGCTGAACGCAAGTCCAAAATTTTGGATCATGTCCTATACTGGTTCCCGGTGGGTGGCTGAGACTTTGGTTAATTCTTCTTCCTGCCGGGAATTAGATTGACATGTGCCCGTCCAAATGCCTAACAGCTACTCTCTCATGGGTTCTCCCTCGTCCCTTCCATCCTCTGCCAAATTGGGAACCTGTGCAAACCACGAAGTTAAAGGGCCTGTCTCTCCAAGTTGGGAGATTGATAGTAAGGCAGTTGGAAAGTCAAACTGGAGCACCAGGAGAGGGACTATTCGTTGAGTTTTAGAAACCTTTCGTATTCACAGTGTGTCCATTCTCTAGGTTTCCTGTACATGTTATAGCTGTAGTAATATTCCCTTGAACCTGGAGAGTTGGGACCCATGGAATGGGGGCCATGCATTATTGCTTGAAAGGGTCTGCATTTGCTCACCCAATCTCACCAATCCTCTCAGTCCCAAGTGTCCAGCCTTATGCCACATCCAGCTGTCATTGTAGATAGGGTCTTTCCAGGTTTCCTCAGACACCCTGAAGGAATTGTAAAGAATTTCCCTGTTTTTTGGTTTTGCTTTTGAAATTCCTTTTTATAGTGGGTTTGAGCTGATTCTCGCTGCCATGTTTATGCCACTCTAGACACACTTGATTCCCTTATGGAGACATATCAATACATAGGTTTTAAGATTCTTACTAGTCAGATATATTCCTCTGTGGGAAATATGGGGTTTTGAGTCTCTTTCACTGAGGAAGGTGTCGGTCTTGTCAATTCCAAAGTTGGTTTTTGAAACGGTCCCTGTGCTTATATCAAACTCTGGTTTTATGCATCACCCCACCTCTCCTTACCCTTTATGCCGGCATAAGAGTGTTTTCTAAATGTGAGACTCTGTTCTCTTTCCTAACTCAGTTCACGTGTAGCCATGTTTACAGGATCTTCATAAGTGATATCTTATGATAAGTTTCTTTTTCTGTGTGACTTATTTCACTTAGAATCATCGTACCTGAATCCACTCACTTTGCTGCTACTGGTCTTATGACATTGATTTCATGGCTGAGGGATATTCCATCGTACGTAAGTACCACAATGTTTTGAACCATTTTTATATTTCCTGGGATATTTAAGGTGTACCCAAGTTGAGGTTCTTGTAGCCAGTGCTGCCCTAAATTTGGAGGTGGCTCTTTCTTATTGATTTTCAGTTTTCCCCAGGTATATTCCCTAGACTGGAAGTGGCCTTGGCTCTGTAGCTCTGTTGTTTACTTGTTTTAGGGAACACAATGCACTCCTCCAGTGAGGCAGTTGGCAGTTTACATCCCGCCCATCATCATAACAAGGCTCCCAGTTCTCCAGGGCCTGTCTTGCCTTTCTGGTTTTTACACATTTTGTGGATGTCCCTTTTGACCGGTGGGAAGTGATACTTCTTTGTAGTGCAGATTTGCATTGCCCGCTTGCTTGCTTGGCCAAAAAGGGCGTATGCGTTTTCTCCTGAATATATTCAGGAGAAAACGCATACGCCCTTTTTGGCCAAGTGCACCATTGTCCAAGTTGTGCCCCTCTTCCTGTGCTTTACAGGCGATTCCAACGTACCTCTTGAAATCTGTTTCCTGCTATTTTGCCTCACTTTCAAGTCCGCCTCGTTGACTTCCCTCAACAGATTTTTGGACGATAGTTGTCCTTTATCACTCTGCCAGTATGTGAATTGCTGTGCCCCTGAGCTCCATTTCTCAACTCGTTTTTTGGGAGCTGAACGCAAGTCCAAAATTTTGGATCATGTCCTATACTTGTTCCCGGTGGGTGGCTGAGACTTTGGTTAATTCTTCTTCCTGCCGGGAAATTAGAGTGACATGTGCCCGTCCAAATGCCTAACAGCTACTCTCTCATGGGTTCTCCCTCGTCCCTTCCATCCTCTGCCAAATTGGGAACCTGTGCAAACCAGGAGGTTAAAGGGCCTGTCTCTCCAAGTTGGGAGATTGATAGTAAGGCAGTTGGAAAGTCAAACTGGAGCACCAGGAGAGGGACTATTCGTTGAGTTTTAGAAACCTTTCTTATTCACAGTGTGTCCATTCTCTAGGTTTCCTGTACATGTTATAGCTGTAGTGATATTCCCTTGAACATGGAGAGTTGGGACCCATGGAATGGGGGCCATGAATTATTGCTTGAAAGGGTCTGCATTTGCTCACCCAATCTCACCAATCCTCTCAGTCCCAAGTGTCCAGCCTTATGCCACATCCAGCTGTCATTGTAGATAGGGTCTTTCCAGGTTTCCTCAGACACCCTGAAGGAAATGTAAAGAATTTCCCTGTTTTTTGGTTTTGCTTATGAAATTCCTTTTTATAGTGGGTTTGAGCTGATTCTCGCTGCCATGTTTATGCCACTCTAGACACACTTGATTCCCTTATGGAGTCATATCAATACATAGGTTTTAAGATTCTTACTAGTCAGATATATTCCTCTGCGGGAAATATGGGGTTTTGAGCCTCTTTCACTGAGGAAGGTGTAGGTCTTGTCTATTCCAAAGTTGGTTTTTGGAACGGTCCCTGTGCTTATATCAAACTCTGGTTTTATGCATCTCCCCACCTCTCCAATCCCTTTATGCAGGCATAAGAGTGTTTTCTAAATGTGAGACTCTGTTCTATTTCCTAACTCAGTTCACGTGTAGCCATGTTTACAGGATCTTCATAAGTGATATCTTATGATAAGTTTCTTTTTCTGTGTGACTTATTTCACTTAGAATCATCGTACCTGAATCCACTCACTTTGCTGCTAATGGTCTTATGACATTGATTTCATGGCTGAGGGATATTCCATCGTACGTAAGTACCACAATGTTTTGAACCATTTTTATATTTCCTGGGATATTTAAGGTGTACCCAAGTTGAGGTTCTTGTAGTCAGTACAGCCCTAAATTTGGAGGTGGCTCTTTCTTATTGATTTTCAGTTTTCCCCAGGTATATTCCCTAGACTGGAAGTGGCCTTGGCTCTGTAGCTCTGTTGTTTACTTGTTTTAGGGAACACAATGCACTCCTCCAGTGAGGCAGTTGGCAATTTACATCCCGCCCATCAGCAAAACAAGGCTCCCTGTTCTCCAGGGCCTGTCTTGCCTTTCTGGTTTTTACACATTTTGTGGATGTCCCTTTTGACCGGTGGGAAGTGATACTTCTTTGTAGTGCAGATTTGCATTGCCCGCTTGCTTGCTTGGCCAAAAAGGGGGTATGCGTTTTCTCCTATATATATTCAGGAGAAAACGCATACGCCCTTTTTGGCCAAGTGCACCATTGTCCAAGTTGTGCCCCTCTTCCTGTGCTTTACAGGCGATTCCAAGGTACCTCTTGAAATCTGTTTCCTGCTTTTTTGCCTCACTTTCAAGTCCGCCTCGTTGACTTCCCTCAACAGATTTTTGGACGATAGTTGTCCTTTATCACTCTGCCAGTTTGTGAATTGCTGTGCCCCTGAGCTCCATTTCTCAACTCGTTTTTTGTGAGCTGAACGCAAGTCCAAAATTTTGGATCATGTCCTATACTGGTTCCCGGTGGGTGGCTGAGACTTTGGTTAATTCTTCTTCCTGCCGGGAATTAGATTGACATGTGCCCGTCCAAATGCCTAACAGCTACTCTCTCATGGGTTCTCCCTCGTCCCTTCCATCCTCTGCCAAATTGGGAACCTGTGCAAACCAGGAGGTTAAAGGGCCTGTCTCTCCAAGTTGGGAGATAGATAGTAAGGCAGTTGGAAAGTCAAACTGGAGCACCAGGAGAGGGACTATTCGTTGAGTTTTAGAAACCTTTCGTATTCACAGTGTGTCCATTCTCTAGGTTTCCTGTACATGTTATAGCTGTAGTAATATTCCCTTGAACCTGGAGAGTTGGGACCCATGGAATGGGGGCCATGCATTATTGCTTGAAAGGGTCTGCATTTGCTCACCCAATCTCACCAATCCTCTCAGTCCCAAGTGTCCAGCCTTATGCCACATCCAGCTGTCATTGTAGATAGGGTCTTTCCAGGTTTCCTCAGACACCCTGAAGGAATTGTAAAGAATTTCCCTGTTTTTTGGTTTTGCTTTTGAAATTCCTTTTTATAGTGGGTTTGAGCTGATTCTCGCTGCCATGTTTATGCCACTCTAGACACACTTGATTCCCTTATGGAGACATATCAATACATAGGTTTTAAGATTCTTACTAGTCAGATATATTCCTCTGTGGGAAATATGGGGTTTTGAGTCTCTTTCACTGAGGAAGGTGTCGGTCTTGTCAATTCCAAAGTTGGTTTTTGAAACGGTCCCTGTGCTTATATCAAACTCTGGTTTTATGCATCACCCCACCTCTCCTTACCCTTTATGCAGGCATAAGAGTGTTTTCTAAATGTGAGACTCTGTTCTCTTTCCTAACTCAGTTCACGTGTAGCCATGTTTACAGGATCTTCATAAGTGATATCTTATGATAAGTTTCTTTTTCTGTGTGACTTATTTCACTTAGAATCATCGTACCTGAATCCACTCACTTTGCTGCTACTGGTCTTATGACATTGATTTCATGGCTGAGGGATATTCCATCGTACGTAAGTACCACAATGTTTTGAACCATTTTTATATTTCCTGGGATATTTAAGGTGTACCCAAGTTGAGGTTCTTGTAGCCAGTGCAGCCCTAAATTTGGAGGTGGCTCTTTCTTATTGATTTTCAGTTTTCCCCAGGTATATTCCCTAGACTGGAAGTGGCCTTGGCTCTGTAGCTCTGTTGTTTACTTGTTTTAGGGAACACAATGCACTCCTCCAGTGAGGCAGTTGGCAATTTACATCCCGCCCATCAGCATAACAAGGCTCCCTGTTCTCCAGGGCCTGTCTTGCCTTTCTGGTTTTTACACATTTTGTGGATGTCCCTTTTGACCGGTGGGAAGTGATACTTCTTTGTAGTGCAGATTTGCATTGCCCGCTTGCTTGCTTGGCCAAAAAGGGCGTATGCGTTTTCTCCTGAATATATTCAGGAGAAAACGCATACGCCCTTTTTGGCCAAGTGCACCATTGTCCAAGTTGTGCCCCTCTTCTGTGCTTTACAGGCGATTCCAAGGTACCTCTTGAAATCTGTTTCCTGCTATTTTGCCTCACTTTCAAGTCCGCCTCGTTGACTTCCCTCAACAGATTTTTGGACGATAGTTGTCCTTTATCACTCTGCCAGTTTGTGAAATGCTGTGCCTCTGAGCTCCATTTCTCAACTCGTTTTTTGTGAGCTGAACGCAAGTCCAAAATTTTGGATCATGTCCTATACTGGTTCCCGGTGGGTGGCTGAGACTTTGGTTAATTCTTCTTCCTGCCGGGAAATTAGAGTGACATGTGCCCGTCCAAATGCCTAACAGCTACTCTCTCCTGGGTTCTCCCTCGTCCCTTCCATCCTCTGCCAAATTGGGAACCTGTGCAAACCAGGAGGTTAAAGGGCCTGTCTCTCCAAGTTGGGAGATTGATAGTAAGGCAGTTGGAAAGTCAAACTGGAGCACCAGGAGAGGGACTATTCGTTGAGTTTTAGAAAGCTTTCGTATTCACAGTGTGTACATTCTCTAGGTTTCCTGTACATGTTATAGCTGTAATAATATTCCCTTGAACATGGAGAGTTGGGACCCATGGAATGGGGGCCATGCATTATTGCTTGAAAGGGTCTGCATTTGCTCACCAAATCTCACCAATCCTCTCAGTCCCAAGTGTCCAGCCTTATGCCACATCCAGCTGTCATTGTAGATAGGGTCTTTCCAGGTTTCCTCAGACACCCTGAAGGAATTGTAAAGAATTTCCCTGTTTTTTGGTTTTGCTTTTGAAATTCCTTTTTATAGTGGGTTTGAGCTGATTCTCGCTGCCATGTTTATGCCACTCTAGACACACTTGATTCCCTTATGGAGACATATCAATACATAGGTTTTAAGATTCTTACTTGTCAGATATATTCCTCTGTGGGAAATATGGGGTTTTGAGTCTCTTTCACTAAGGAAGGTGTCGGTCTTGTCAATTCCAAAGTTGGTTTTTGGAACGGTCCCTGTGCTTATATCAAACACTGGTTTTATTCATCACCCCACCTCTCCTTCCCCTTTATGCAGGCATAAGAGTGTTTTCTAAATGTGAGACTCTGTTCTCTTTCCCAACTCAGTTCACGTGTAGCCATGTTTACAGGATCTTCCTAAGTGATATCTTATGATACGTTTCTTTTTCTGTGTGACTTATTTCACTTAGAAATATCGTACCTGAATCCACTCACTTTGCTGCTACTGGTCTTATAACATTGATTTCATGGCTGAGGGATATTCCATCGTACGTAAGTACCACAATGTTTTGAACCATTTTTATATTTCCTGGGATATTTAAGGTGTACCCAAGTTGAGGTTCTTGTAGCCAGTGAAGCCCTAAATTTGGAGGTGGCTCTTTCTTATTGATTTTCAGTTTTCCCAAGGTATATTCCCTAGACTGGAAGTGGCCTTGGCTCTGTAGCTCTGTTGTTTACTTGTTTTAGGGAACACAATGCACTCCTCCAGTGAGGCAGTTGGCAATTTACATCCCGCCCATCAGCATAACAAGGCTCCCAGTTCTCCAGGGCCTGTCTTGCCTTTCTGGTTTTTACACATTTTGTGGATGTCCCTTTTGACCGGTGGGAAGTGATACTTCTTTGTAGTGCAGATTTGCATTGCCCGCTTGCTTGCTTGGCCAAAAAGGGCGTATGCGTTTTCTCCTGAATATATTCAGGAGAAAACGCATACGCCCTTTTTGGCCAAGTGCTCCATTGTCCAAGTTGTGCCCCTCTTCCTGTGCTTTACAGGCGATTCCAACGTACCTCTTGAAATCTGTTTCCTGCTATATTGCCTCACTTTCAAGTCCGCCTCCTTGACTTCCCTCAACAGATTTTTGGACGATAGTTGTCCTTTATCACTCTGCCAGTATGTGAATTGCTGTGCCCCTGAGCTCCATTTCTCAACTCGTTTTTTGAGAGCTGAACGCAAGTCCAAAATTTTGGATCATGTCCTATACTGGTTCCCGGTGGGTGGCTGAGACTTTGGTTAATTCTTCTTCCTGCCGGGAAATTAGAGTGACATGTGCCCGTCCAAATGCCTAACAGCTACTCTCTCATGGGTTCTCCCTCGTCCCTTCCATCCTCTGGCAAATTGGGAACCTGTGCAAACCAGGAGGTTAAAGGGCCTGTCTCTCCAAGTTGGGAGATTGATAGTAAGGCAGTTGGAAAGTCAAACTGGAGCACCAGGAGAGGGACTATTCGTTGAGTTTTAGAAACCTTTCTTAATCACAGTGTGTCCATTCTCTAGGTTTCCTGTACATGTTATAGCTGTAGTGATATTCCCTTGAACATGGAGAGTTGGGACCCATGGAATGGGGGCCATGAATTATTGCTTGAAAGGGTCTGCATTTGCTCACCCAATCTCACCAATCCTCTCAGTCCCAAGTGTCCAGCCTTATGCCACATCCAGCTGTCATTGTAGATAGGGTCTTTCCAGGTTTCCTCAGACACCCTGAAGGAAATGTAAAGAATTTCCCTGTTTTTTGGTTTTGCTTATGAAATTCCTTTTTATAGTGGGTTTGAGCTGATTCTCGCTGCCATGTTTATGCCACTCTAGACACACTTGATTCCCTTATGGAGTCATATCAATACATAGGTTTTAAGATTCTTACTAGTCAGATATATTCCTCTGCGGGAAATATGGGGTTTTGAGCCTCTTTCACTGAGGAAGGTGTAGGTCTTGTCTATTCCAAAGTTGGTTTTTGGAACGGTCAATGTGCTTATATCAAACTCTGGTTTTATGCATCTCCCCACCTCTCCATCCCCTTTATGCAGGCATAAGAGTGTTTTCTAAATGTGAGAAGCTATTCTATTTCCTAACTCAGTTCACATGTAGCCATGTTTACAGGATCTTCATAAGTGATATCTTATGATAAGATCCTTTTTCTGTGTGACTTATTTCACTTAGAATCATCGTACCTGAATCCACTCACTTTGCTGCTACTGGTTTTATGACATTGATTTCATCGCTGAGGGATATTCCATCATACGTAAGTACCACAATGTTTTGAACCATTTTTATATTTCCTGGGATATTTAAGGTGTACCCAAGTTGAGGTTCTTGTAGCCAGTGCAGCCCTAAATTTGGAGGTGGCTCTTTCTTATTGATTTTCAGTTTTCCCCAGGTATATTCCCTAGACCGGAAGTGGCCTTGACTCTATAGCTCTGTTGTTTATTTGTTTTAGGGAACACAATGCACTCCTCCAGTGAGGCAGTTGGCAATTTACATCCTGCCCATCAGCATAACAAGGCTCCCAGTTCTCCAGGGCCTGTCTTGCCTTTCTGGTTTTTACACATTTTGTGGATGTCCCTTTTGACCGGTGGGAAGTGATACTTCTTTGTAGTGCAGATTTGCATTGCCCGCTTGCTTGCTTGGCCAAAAAGGGCGTATGCGTTTTCTCCTGAATATATTCAGGAGAAAACGCATACGCCCTTTTTGGCCAAGTGCACCATTGTCCAAGTTGTGCCCCTCTTCCTGTGCTTTACAGGCGATTCCAACGTACCTCTTGAAATCTGTTTCCTGCTATTTTGCCTCACTTTCAAGTCTGCCTCGTTGACTTCCCTCAACAGATTTTTGGACGATAGTTGTCCTTTATCACTCTGCCAGTATGTGAATTGCTGTGCCCCTGAGCTCCATTTCTCAACTCGTTTTTTGTGAGCTGAACGCAAGTCCAAAATTTTGGATCATGTCCTATACTGGTTCCCGGTGGGTGGCTGAGACTTTGGTTAATTCTTCTTCCTGCCGGGAAATTAGAGTGACATGTGCCCGTCCAAATGCCTAACAGCTACTCTCTCATGGGTTCTCCCTCGTCCCTTCCATCCTCTGCCAAATTGGGAACCTGTGCACACCAGGAGGTTAAAGGGCCTGTCTCTCCAAGTTGGGAGATTGATAGTAAGGCAGTTGGAAAGTCAAACTGGAGCACCAGGAGAGGGACTATTCGTTGAGTTTTAGAAACCTTTCGTATTCACAGTGTGTCCATTCTCTAGGTTTCCTGTACATGTTATAGCTGTAGTAATATTCCCTTGAACCTGGAGAGTTGGGACCCATGGAATGGGGGCCATGCATTATTGCTTGAAAGGGTCTGCATTTGCTCACCCAATCTCACCAATCCTCTCAGTCCCAAGTGTCCAGCCTTATGCCACATCCAGCTGTCATGGTAGATAGGGTCTTTCCAGGTTTCCTCAGACACCTGAAGGAATTGTAAAGAATTTCCCTGTTTTTTGGTTTTGCTTTTGAAATTCCTTTTTATAGTGGGTTTGAGCTGATTCTCGCTGCCATGTTTATGCCACTCTAGACACACTTGATTCCCTTATGGAGACATATCAATACATAGGTTTTAAGATTCTTACTAGTCAGATATATACCTCTGCGGGAAATATGGGGTTTTGAGTCTCTTTCACTGAGGAAGGTGTCGGTCTTGTCTATTCCAAAGTTGGTTTTTGGAACGGTCCCTGTGCTTATATCAAACTCTGGTTTTATGCATCACCCCACCTCTCCTTACCCTTTATGCAGGCATAAGAGTGTTTTCTAAATGTGAGACTCTGTTCTCTTTCCTAACTCAGTTCACGTGTAGCCATGTTTACAGGATCTTCATAAGTGATATCTTATGATAAGTTTCTTTTTCTGTGTGACTTATTTCACTTAGAATCATCGTACCTGAATCCACTCACTTTGCTGCTACTGGTCTTATGACATTGATTTCATGGCTGAGGGATATTCCATCGTACGTAAGTACAACAATGTTTTGAACCATTTTTATATTTCCTGGGATATTTAAGGTGTACCCAAGTTGAGGTTCTTGTAGCCAGTGCAGCCCTAAATTTGGAGGTGGCTCTTTCTTATTGATTTTCAATTTTCCCCAGGTATATTCCCTAGACTGGAAATGGCCTTGGCTCTGTAGCTCTGTTGTTTACTTGTTTTAGGGAACACAATGCACTCCTCCAGTGAGGCAGTTGGCAATTTACATCCCGCCCATCAGCATAACAAGGCTCCCTGTTCTCCAGGGCCTGTCTTGCCTTTCTGGTTTTTACACATTTTGTGGATGTCCCTTTTGACCGGTGGGAAGTGATACTTCTTTGTAGTGCAGATTTGCATTGCCCGCTTGCTTGCTTGGCCAAAAAGGGTGTATGCATTTTCTCCTGAATATATTCAGGAGAAAACGCATACGCCCTTTTTGGCCAAGTGCACCATTGTCCAAGTTGTGCCCCTCTTCCTGTGCTTTACAGGCGATTCCAACGTACCTCTTGAAATCTGTTTCCTGCTATTTTGCCTCACTTTCAAGTCCGCCTCGTTGACTTCCCTCAACAGATTTTTGGACGATAGTTGTCCTTTATCACTCTGCCAGTTTGTGAAATGCTGTGCCTCTGAGCTCCATTTCTCAACTCGTTTTTTGTGAGCTGAACGCAAGTCCAAAATTTTGGATCATGTCCTATACTGGTTCCCGGTGGGTGGCTGAGACTTTGGTTAATTCTTCTTCCTGCCGGGAAATTAGAGTGACATGTGCCCGTCCAAATGCCTAACAGCTACTCTCTCATGGGTTCTCCCTCGTCCCTTCCATCCTCTGCCAAATTGGGAACCTGTGCAAACCAGGAGGTTAAAGGGCCTGTCTCTCCAAGTTGGGAGATTGATAGTAAGGCAGTTGGAATGTCAAACTGGAGCACCAGGAGAGGGACTATTCGTTGAGTTTTAGAAAGCTTTTGTATTCACAGTGTGTACATTCTCTAGGTTTCCTGTACATGTTATAGCTGTAATAATATTCCCTTGAACATGGAGAGTTGGGACCCATGGAATGGGGGCCATGCATTATTGCTTGAAAGGGTCTGCATTTGCTCACCCAATCTCACCAATCCTCTCAGTCCCAAGTGTCCAGCCTTATGCCACATCCAGCTGTCATTGTAGATAGGGTCTTTCCAGGTTTCCTCAGACACCCTGAAGGAATTGTAAAGAATTTCCCTGTTTTTTGGTTTTGCTTTTGAAATTCCTTTTTATAGTGGGTTTGAGCTGATTCTCGCTGCCATGTTTATGCCACTCTAGACACACTTGATTCCCTTATGGAGACATATCAATACATAGGTTTTAAGATTCTTACTTGTCAGATATATTCCTCTGTGGGAAATATGGGGTTTTGAGTCTCTTTCACTAAGGAAGGTGTCGGTCTTGTCAATTCCAAAGTTGGTTTTTGGAACGGTCCCTGTGCTTATATCAAACTCTGGTTTTATTCATCACCCCACCTCTCCTTCCCCTTTATGCAGGCATAAGAGTGTTTTCTAAATGTGAGACTCTGTTCTCTTTCCTAACTCAGTTCACGTGTAGCCATGTTTACAGGATCTTCCTAAGTGATATCTTATGATACGTTTCTTTTTCTGTGTGACTTATTTCACTTAGAAATATCGTACCTGAATCCACTCACTTTGCTGCTACTGGTCTTATGACATTGATTTCATGGCTGAGGGATATTCCATCGTACGTAAGTACCACAAAGTTTTGAACCATTTTTATATTTCCTGGGATATTTAAGGTGTACCCAAGTTGAGGTTCTTGTAGCCAGTGAAGCCCTAAATTTGGAGGTGGCTCTTTCTTATTGATTTTCAGTTTTCCCAAGGTATATTCCCTAGACTGGAAGTGGCCTTGGCTCTGTAGCTCTGTTGTTTACTTGTTTTAGGGAACACAATGCACTCCTCCAGTGAGGCAGTTGGCAATTTACATCCCGCCCATCAGCATAACAAGGCTCCCTGTTCTCCAGGGCCTGTCTTGCCTTTCTGGTTTTTACACATTTTGTGGATGTCCCTTTTGACCGGTGGGAAGTGATACTTCTTTGTAGTGCAGATTTGCATTGCCCGCTTGCTTGCTTGGCCAAAAAGGGCGTATGCGTTTTCTCCTGAATATATTCAGGAGAAAACGCATACGCCCTTTTTGGCCAAGTGCACCATTGTCCAAGTTGTGCCCCTCTTCCTGTGCTTTACAGGCGATTCCAACGTACCTCTTGAAATCTGTTTCCTGCTATTTTGCCTCACTTTCAAGTCCGCCTCGTTGACTTCCCTCAACAGATTTTTGGACGATAGTTGTCCTTTATCACTCTGCCAGTATGTGAATTGCTGTGCCCCTAAGCTCCATTTCTCAACTCGTTTTTTGGGAGCTGAACGCAAGTCCAAAATTTTGGATCATGTCCTATACTTGTTCCCGGTGGGTGGCTGAGACTTTGGTTAATTCTTCTTCCTGCCGGGAAATTAGAGTGACATGTGCCCGTCCAAATGCCTAACAGCTACTCTCTCATGGGTTCTCCCTCGTCCCTTCTATCCTCTGCCAAATTGGGAACCTGTGCAAACCAGGAGGTTAAAGGGCCTGTCTCTCCAAGTTGGGAGATTGATAGTAAGGCAGTTGGAAAGTCAAACTGGAGCACCAGGAGAGGGACTATTCGTTGAGTTTTAGAAACCTTTCGTATTCACAGTGTGTCCATTCTCTAGGTTTCCTGTACATGTTATAGCTGTAGTGATATTCCCTTGAACATGGAGAGTTGGGACCCATGGAATGGGGGCCATGAATTATTGCTTGAAAGGGTCTGCATTTGCTCACCCAATCTCACCAATCCTCTCAGTCCCAAGTGTCCAGCCTTATGCCACATCCAGCTGTCATTGTAGATAGGGTCTTTCCAGGTTTCCTCAGACACCCTGAAGGAAATGTAAAGAATTTCCCTGTTTTTTGGTTTTGCTTATGAAATTCCTTTTTATAGTGGGTTTGAGCTGATTCTCGCTGCCATGTTTATGCCACTCTAGACACACTTGATTCCCTTATGGAGTCATATCAATACATAGGTTTTAAGATTCTTACTAGTCAGATATATTCCTCTGTGGGAAATATGGGGTTTTGAGCCTCTTTCACTGAGGAAGGTGTAGGTCTTGTCTATTCCAAAGTTGGTTTTTGGAACGGTCCCTGTGCTTATATCAAACTCTGGTTTTATGCATCTCCCCACCTCTCCAATCCCTTTATGCAGGCATAAGAGTGTTTTCTAAATGTGAGACTCTGTTCTATTTCCTAACTCAGTTCACGTGTAGCCATGTTTACAGGATCTTCATAAGTGATATCTTATGATAAGTTTCTTTTTCTGTGTGACTTATTTCACTTAGAATCATCGTACCTGAATCCACTCACTTTGCTGCTAATGGTCTTATGACATTGATTTCATGGCTGAGGGATATTCCATCGTACGTAAGTACCACAAAGTTTTGAACCATTTTTATATTTCCTGGGATATTTAAGGTGTACCCAAGTTGAGGTTCTTGTAGCCAGTGCAGCCCTAAATTTGGAGGTGGCTCTTTCTTATTGATTTTCAGTTTTCCCCAGGTATATTCCCTAGACTGGAAGTGGCCTTGGCTCTGTAGCTCTGTTGTTTACTTGTTTTAGGGAACACAATGCACTCCTCCAGTGAGGCAGTTGGCAATTTACATCCCGCCCATCAGCAAAACAAGGCTCCCTGTTCTCCAGGGCCTGTCTTGCCTTTCTGGTTTTTACACATTTTGTGGATGTCCCTTTTGACCGGTGGGAAGTGATACTTCTTTGTAGTGCAGATTTGCATTGCCCGCTTGCTTGCTTGGCCAAAAAGGGCGTATGCGTTTTCTCCTATATATATTCAGGAGAAAACGCATACGCCCTTTTTGGCCAAGTGCACCATTCTCCAAGTTGTGCCCCTCTTCCTGTGCTTTACAGGCGATTCCAAGGTACCTCTTGAAATCTGTTTCCTGCTTTTTTGCCTCACTTTCAAGTCCGCCTCGTTGACTTCCCTCAACAGATTTTTGGACGATAGTTGTCCTTTATCACTCTGCCAGTTTGTGAATTGCTGTGCCCCTGAGCTCCATTTCTCAACTCGTTTTTTGTGAGCTGAACGCAAGTCCAAAATTTTGGATCATGTCCTATACTGGTTCCCGGTGGGTGGCTGAGACTTTGGTTAATTCTTCTTCCTGCCGGGAATTAGATTGACATGTGCCCGTCCAAATGCCTAACAGCTACTCTCTCATGGGTTCTCCCTCGTCCCTTCCATCCTCTGCCAAATTGGGAACCTGTGCAAACCAGGAGGTTAAAGGGCCTGTCTCTCCAAGTTGGGAGATTGATAGTAAGGCAGTTGGAAAGTCAAACTGGAGCACCAGGAGAGGGACTATTCGTTGAGTTTTAGAAACCTTTCGTATTCACAGTGTGTCCATTCTCTAGGTTTCCTGTACATGTTATAGCTGTAGTAATATTCCCTTGAACCTGGAGAGTTGGGACCCATGGAATGGGGGCCATGCATTATTGCTTGAAAGGGTCTGCATTTGCTCACCCAATCTCACCAATCCTCTCAGTCCCAAGTGTCCAGCCTTATGCCACATCCAGCTGTCATTGTAGATAGGGTCTTTCCAGGTTTCCTCAGACACCCTGAAGGAATTGTAAAGAATTTCCCTGTTTTTTGGTTTTGCTTTTGAAATTCCTTTTTATAGTGGGTTTGAGCTGATTCTCGCTGCCATGTTTATGCCACTCTAGACACACTTGATTCCCTTATGGAGACATATCAATACATAGGTTTTAAGATTCTTACTAGTCAGATATATTCCTCTGTGGGAAATATGGGGTTTTGAGTCTCTTTCACTGAGGAAGGTGTCGGTCTTGTCAATTCCAAAGTTGGTTTTTGAAACGGTCCCTGTGCTTATATCAAACTCTGGTTTTATGCATCACCCCACCTCTCCTTACCCTTTATGCAGGCATAAGAGTGTTTTCTAAATGTGAGACTCTGTTCTCTTTCCTAACTCAGTTCACGTGTAGCCATGTTTACAGGATCTTCATAAGTGATATCTTATGATAAGTTTCTTTTTCTGTGTGACTTATTTCACTTAGAATCATCGTACCTGAATCCACTCACTTTGCTGCTACTGGTCTTATGACATTGATTTCATGGCTGAGGGATATTCCATCGTACGTAAGTACCACAATGTTTTGAACCATTTTTATATTTCCTGGGATATTTAAGGTGTACCCAAGTTGAGGTTCTTGTAGCCAGTGCAGCCCTAAATTTGGAGGTGGCTCTTTCTTATTGATTTTCAGTTTTCCCAAGGTATATTCCCTAGACTGGAAGTGGCCTTGGCTCTGTAGCTCTGTTGTTTACTTGTTTTAGGGAACACAATGCACTCCTCCAGTGAGGCAGTTGGCAATTTACATCCCGCCCATCAGCATAAAAAGGCTCCCTGTTCTCCAGGGCCTGTCTTGCCTTTCTGGTTTTTACACATTTTGTGGATGTCCCTTTTGACCGGTGGGAAGTGATACTTCTTTGTAGTGCAGATTTGCATTGCCCGCTTGCTTGCTTGGCCAAAAAGGGCGTATGCGTTTTCTCCTGAATATATTCAGGAGAAAACGCATACGCCCTTTTTGGCCAAGTGCACCATTGTCCAAGTTGTGCCCCTCTTCTGTGCTTTACAGGCGATTCCAAGGTACCTCTTGAAATCTGTTTCCTGCTATTTTGCCTCACTTTCAAGTCCGCCTCGTTGACTTCCCTCAACAGATTTTTGGACGATAGTTGTCCTTTATCACTCTGCCAGTTTGTGAAATGCTGTGCCTCTGAGCTCCATTTCTCAACTCGTTTTTTGTGAGCTGAACGCAAGTCCAAAATTTTGGATCATGTCCTATACTGGTTCCCGGTGGGTGGCTGAGACTTTGGTTAATTCTTCTTCCTGCCGGGAAATTAGAGTGACATGTGCCCGTCCAAATGCCTAACAGCTACTCTCTCCTGGGTTCTCCCTCGTCCCTTCCATCCTCTGCCAAATTGGGAACCTGTGCAAACCAGGAGGTTAAAGGGCCTGTCTCTCCAAGTTGGGAGATTGATAGTAAGGCAGTTGGAAAGTCAAACTGGAGCACCAGGAGAGGGACTATTCGTTGAGTTTTAGAAAGCTTTCGTATTCACAGTGTGTACATTCTCTAGGTTTCCTGTACATGTTATAGCTGTAATAATATTCCCTTGAACATGGAGAGTTGGGACCCATGGAATGGGGGCCATGCATTATTGCTTGAAAGGGTCTGCATTTGCTCACCAAATCTCACCAATCCTCTCAGTCCCAAGTGTCCAGCCTTATGCCACATCCAGCTGTCATTGTAGATAGGGTCTTTCCAGGTTTCCTCAGACACCCTGAAGGAATTGTAAAGAATTTCCCTGTTTTTTGGTTTTGCTTTTGAAATTCCTTTTTATAGTGGGTTTGAGCTGATTCTCGCTGCCATGTTTATGCCACTCTAGACACACTTGATTCCCTTATGGAGACATATCAATACATAGGTTTTAAGATTCTTACTTGTCAGATATATTCCTCTGTGGGAAATATGGGGTTTTGAGTCTCTTTCACTAAGGAAGGTGTCGGTCTTGTCAATTCCAAAGTTGGTTTTTGGAACGGTCCCTGTGCTTATATCAAACACTGGTTTTATTCATCACCCCACCTCTCCTTCCCCTTTATGCAGGCATAAGAGTGTTTTCTAAATGTGAGACTCTGTTCTCTTTCCCAACTCAGTTCACGTGTAGCCATGTTTACAGGATCTTCCTAAGTGATATCTTATGATACGTTTCTTTTTCTGTGTGACTTATTTCACTTAGAAATATCGTACCTGAATCCACTCACTTTGCTGCTACTGGTCTTATAACATTGATTTCATGGCTGAGGGATATTCCATCGTACGTAAGTACCACAATGTTTTGAACCATTTTTATATTTCCTGGGATATTTAAGGTGTACCCAAGTTGAGGTTCTTGTAGCCAGTGAAGCCCTAAATTTGGAGGTGGCTCTTTCTTATTGATTTTCAGTTTTCCCAAGGTATATTCCCTAGACTGGAAGTGGCCTTGGCTCTGTAGCTCTGTTGTTTACTTGTTTTAGGGAACACAATGCACTCCTCCAGTGAGGCAGTTGGCAATTTACATCCCGCCCATCAGCATAACAAGGCTCCCAGTTCTCCAGGGCCTGTCTTGCCTTTCTGGTTTTTACACATTTTGTGGATGTCCCTTTTGACCGGTGGGAAGTGATACTTCTTTGTAGTGCAGATTTGCATTGCCCGCTTGCTTGCTTGGCCAAAAAGGGCGTATGCGTTTTCTCCTGAGTATATTCAGGAGAAAACGCATACGCCCTTTTTGGCCAAGTGCACCATTGTCCAAGTTGTGCCCCTCTTCCTGTGCTTTACAGGCGATTCCAACGTACCTCTTGAAATCTGTTTCCTGCTATTTTGCCTCACTTTCAAGTCCGCCTCCTTGACTTCCCTCAACAGATTTTTGGACGATAGTTGTCCTTTATCACTCTGCCAGTATGTGAATTGCTGTGCCCCTGAGCTCCATTTCTCAACTCGTTTTTTGAGAGCTGAACGCAAGTCCAAAATTTTGGATCATGTCCTATACTGGTTCCCGGTGGGTGGCTGAGACTTTGGTTAATTCTTCTTCCTGCCGGGAAATTAGAGTGACATGTGCCCGTCCAAATGCCTAACAGCTACTCTCTCATGGGTTCTCCCTCGTCCCTTCCATCCTCTGCCAAATTGGGAACCTGTGCAAACCAGGAGGTTAAAGGGCCTGTCTCTCCAAGTTGGGAGATTGATAGTAAGGCAGTTGGAAAGTCAAACTGGAGCACCAGGAGAGGGACTATTCGTTGAGTTTTAGAAACCTTTCTTATTCACAGTGTGTCCATTCTCTAGGTTTCCTGTACATGTTATAGCTGTAGTGATATTCCCTTGAACATGGAGAGTTGGGACCCATGGAATGGGGGCCATGAATTATTGCTTGAAAGGGTCTGCATTTGCTCACCCAATCTCACCAATCCTCTCAGTCCCAAGTGTCCAGCCTTATGCCACATCCAGCTGTCATGGTAGATAGGGTCTTTCCAGGTTTCCTCAGACACCCTGAAGGAAATGTAAAGAATTTCCCTGTTTTTTGGTTTTGCTTATGAAATTCCTTTTTATAGTGGGTTTGAGCTGATTCTCGCTGCCATGTTTATGCCACTCTAGACACACTTGATTCCCTTATGGAGTCATATCAATACATAGGTTTTAAGATTCTTACTAGTCAGATATATTCCTCTGCGGGAAATATGGGGTTTTGAGCCTCTTTCACTGAGGAAGGTGTAGGTCTTGTCTATTCCAAAGTTGGTTTTTGGAACGGTCAATGTGCTTATATCAAACTCTGGTTTTATGCATCTCCCCACCTCTCCATCCCCTTTATGCAGGCATAAGAGTGTTTTCTAAATGTGAGAAGCTATTCTATTTCCTAACTCAGTTCACATGTAGCCATGTTTACAGGATCTTCATAAGTGATATCTTATGATAAGATCCTTTTTCTGTGTGACTTATTTCACTTAGAATCATCGTACCTGAATCCACTCACTTTGCTGCTACTGGTTTTATGACATTGATTTCATCGCTGAGGGATATTCCATCATACGTAAGTACCACAATGTTTTGAACCATTTTTATATTTCCTGGGATATTTAAGGTGTACCCAAGTTGAGGTTCTTGTAGCCAGTGCAGCCCTAAATTTGGAGGTGGCTCTTTCTTATTGATTTTCAGTTTTCCCCAGGTATATTCCCTAGACCGGAAGTGGCCTTGACTCTATAGCTCTGTTGTTTATTTGTTTTAGGGAACACAATGCACTCCTCCAGTGAGGCAGTTGGCAATTTACATCCTGCCCATCAGCATAACAAGGCTCCCAGTTCTCCAGGGCCTGTCTTGCCTTTCTGGTTTTTACACATTTTGTGGATGTCCCTTTTGACCGGTGGGAAGTGATACTTCTTTGTAGTGCAGATTTGCATTGCCCGCTTGCTTGCTTGGCCAAAAAGGGCGTATGCGTTTTCTCCTGAATATATTCAGGAGAAAACGCATACGCCCTTTTTGGCCAAGTGCACCATTGTCCAAGTTGTGCCCCTCTTCCTGTGCTTTACAGGCGATTCCAACGTACCTCTTGAAATCTGTTTCCTGCTATTTTGCCTCACTTTCAAGTCTGCCTCGTTGACTTCCCTCAACAGATTTTTGGACGATAGTTGTCCTTTATCACTCTGCCAGTTTGTGAATTGCTGTGCCCCTGAGCTCCATTTCTCAACTCGTTTTTTGTGAGCTGAACGCAAGTCCAAAATTTTGGATCATGTCCTATACTGGTTCCCGGTGGGTGGCTGAGACTTTGGTTAATTCTTCTTCCTGCCAGGAAATTAGAGTGACATGTGCCCGTCCAAATGCCTAACAGCTACTCTCTCATGGGTTCTCCCTCGTCCCTTCCATCCTCTGCCAAATTGGGAACCTGTGCACACCAGGAGGTTAAAGGGCCTGTCTCTCCAAGTTGGGAGATTGATAGTAAGGCAGTTGGAAAGTCAAACTGGAGCACCAGGAGAGGGACTATTCGTTGAGTTTTAGAAACCTTTCGTATTCACAGTGTGTCCATTCTCTAGGTTTCCTGTACATGTTATAGCTGTAGTAATATTCCCTTGAACCTGGAGAGTTGGGACCCATGGAATG
This sequence comes from Mesoplodon densirostris, assembly GCF_025265405.1. NCBI lineage: Eukaryota > Metazoa > Chordata > Mammalia > Artiodactyla > Ziphiidae > Mesoplodon > Mesoplodon densirostris. The sequence goes on from NW_026778209.1 coordinate 1,440,285, forward strand.
GGGGCCATGCATTATTGCTTGAAAGGGTCTGCATTTGCTCACCCAATCTCACCAATCCTCTCAGTCCCAAGTGTCCAGCCTTATGCCACATCCAGCTGTCATGGTAGATAGGGTCTTTCCAGGTTTCCTCAGACACCTGAAGGAATTGTAAAGAATTTCCCTGTTTTTTGGTTTTGCTTTTGAAATTCCTTTTTATAGTGGGTTTGAGCTGATTCTCGCTGCCATGTTTATGCCACTCTAGACACACTTGATTCCCTTATGGAGACATATCAATACATAGGTTTTAAGATTCTTACTAGTCAGATATATACCTCTGCGGGAAATATGGGGTTTTGAGTCTCTTTCACTGAGGAAGGTGTCGGTCTTGTCTATTCCAAAGTTGGTTTTTGGAACGGTCCCTGTGCTTATATCAAACTCTGGTTTTATGCATCACCCCACCTCTCCTTACCCTTTATGCAGGCATAAGAGTGTTTTCTAAATGTGAGACTCTGTTCTCTTTCCTAACTCAGTTCACGTGTAGCCATGTTTACAGGATCTTCATAAGTGATATCTTATGATAAGTTTCTTTTTCTGTGTGACTTATTTCACTTAGAATCATCGTACCTGAATCCACTCACTTTGCTGCTACTGGTCTTATGACATTGATTTCATGGCTGAGGGATATTCCATCGTACGTAAGTACAACAATGTTTTGAACCATTTTTATATTTCCTGGGATATTTAAGGTGTACCCAAGTTGAGGTTCTTGTAGCCAGTGCAGCCCTAAATATGGAGGTGGCTCTTTCTTATTGATTTTCAATTTTCCCCAGGTATATTCCCTAGACTGGAAATGGCCTTGGCTCTGTAGCTCTGTTGTTTACTTGTTTTAGGGAACACAATGCACTCCTCCAGTGAGGCAGTTGGCAATTTACATCCCGCCCATCAGCATAACAAGGCTCCCTGTTCTCCAGGGCCTGTCTTGCCTTTCTGGTTTTTACACATTTTGTGGATGTCCCTTTTGACCGGTGGGAAGTGATACTTCTTTGTAGTGCAGATTTGCATTGCCCGCTTGCTTGCTTGGCCAAAAAGGGTGTATGCATTTTCTCCTGAATATATTCAGGAGAAAACGCATACGCCCTTTTTGGCCAAGTGCACCATTGTCCAAGTTGTGCCCCTCTTCCTGTGCTTTACAGGCGATTCCAACGTACCTCTTGAAATCTGTTTCCTGCTATTTTGCCTCACTTTCAAGTCCGCCTCGTTGACTTCCCTCAACAGATTTTTGGACGATAGTTGTCCTTTATCACTCTGCCAGTTTGTGAAATGCTGTGCCTCTGAGCTCCATTTCTCAACTCGTTTTTTGTGAGCTGAACGCAAGTCCAAAATTTTGGATCATGTCCTATACTGGTTCCCGGTGGGTGGCTGAGACTTTGGTTAATTCTTCTTCCTGCCGGGAAATTAGAGTGACATGTGCCCGTCCAAATGCCTAACAGCTACTCTCTCCTGGGTTCTCCCTCGTCCCTTCCATCCTCTGCCAAATTGGGAACCTGTGCAAACCAGGAGGTTAAAGGGCCTGTCTCTCCAAGTTGGGAGATTGATAGTAAGGCAGTTGGAATGTCAAACTGGAGCACCAGGAGAGGGACTATTCGTTGAGTTTTAGAAAGCTTTTGTATTCACAGTGTGTACATTCTCTAGGTTTCCTGTACATGTTATAGCTGTAATAATATTCCCTTGAACCTGGAGAGTTGGGACCCATGGAATGGGGGCCATGCATTATTGCTTGAAAGGGTCTGCATTTGCTCACCCAATCTCACCAATCCTCTCAGTCCCAAGTGTCCAGCCTTATGCCACATCCAGCTGTCATTGTAGATAGGGTCTTTCCAGGTTTCCTCAGACACCCTGAAGGAATTGTAAAGAATTTCCCTGTTTTTTGGTTTTGCTTTTGAAATTCCTTTTTATCGTGGGTTTGAGCTGATTCTCGCTGCCATGTTTATGCCACTCTAGACACACTTGATTCCCTTATGGAGACATATCAATACATAGGTTTTAAGATTCTTACTTGTCAGATATATTCCTCTGTTGGAAATATGGGGTTTTGAGTCTCTTTCACTAAGGAAGGTTTCGGTCTTGTCAATTCCAAAGTTGGTTTTTGGAACGGTCCCTGTGCTTATATCAAACTCTGGTTTTATTCATCACCCCACCTCTCCTTCCCCTTTATGCAGGCATAAGAGTGTTTTCTAAATGTGAGACTCTGTTCTCTTTCCTAACTCAGTTCACGTGTAGCCATGTTTACAGGATCTTCCTAAGTGATATCTTATGATACGTTTCTTTTTCTGTGTGACTTATTTCACTTAGAAATATCGTACCTGAATCCACTCACTTTGCTGCTACTGGTCTTATGACATTGATTTCATGGCTGAGGGATATTCCATCGTACGTAAGTACCACAATGTTTTGAACCATTTTTATATTTCCTGGGATATTTAAGGTGTACCCAAGTTGAGGTTCTTGTAGCCAGTGAAGCCCTAAATTTGGAGGTGGCTCTTTCTTATTGATTTTCAGTTTTCCCAAGGTATATTCCCTAGACTGGAAGTGGCCTTGGCTCTGTAGCTCTGTTGTTTACTTGTTTTAGGGAACACAATGCACTCCTCCAGTGAGGCAGTTGGCAATTTACATCCCGCCCATCAGCATAAAAAGGCTCCCTGTTCTCCAGGGCCTGTCTTGCCTTTCTGGTTTTTACACATTTTGTGGATGTCCCTTTTGACCGGTGGGAAGTGATACTTCTTTGTAGTGCAGATTTGCATTGCCCGCTTGCTTGCTTGGCCAAAAAGGGCGTATGCGTTTTCTCCTGAATATATTCAGGAGAAAACGCATACGCCCTTTTTGGCCAAGTGCACCATTGTCCAAGTTGTGCCCCTCTTCCTGTGCTTTACAGGCGATTCCAACGTACCTCTTGAAATCTGTTTCCTGCTATTTTGCCTCACTTTCAAGTCCGCCTCGTTGACTTCCCTCAACAGATTTTTGGACGATAGTTGTCCGTTATCACTCTGCCAGTATGTGAATTGCTGTGCCCCTGAGCTCCATTTCTCAACTCGTTTTTTGGGAGCTGAACGCAAGTCCAAAATTTTGGATCATGTCCTATATTGGTTCCCGGTGGGTGGCTGAGACTTTGGTTAATTCTTCTTCCTGCCGGGAAATTAGAGTGACATGTGCCCGTCCAAATGCCTAACAGCTACTCTCTCATGGGTTCTCCCTCGTCCCTTCCATCCTCTGCCAAATTGGGAACCTGTGCAAACCAGGAGGTTAAAGGGCCTGTCTCTCCAAGTTGGGAGATTGATAGTAAGGCAGTTGGAAAGTCAAACTGGAGCACCAGGAGAGGGACTATTCGTTGAGTTTTAGAAACCTTTCTTATTCACAGTGTGTCCATTCTCTAGGTTTCCTGTACATGTTATAGCTGTAGTGATATTCCCTTGAACATGGAGAGTTGGGACCCATGGAATGGGGGCCATGAATTATTGCTTGAAAGGGTCTGCATTTGCTCACCCAATCTCACCAATCCTCTCAGTCCCAAGTGTCCAGCCTTATGCCACATCCAGCTGTCATTGTAGATAGGGTCTTTCCAGGTTTCCTCAGACACCCTGAAGGAAATGTAAAGAATTTCCCTGTTTTTTGGTTTTGCTTATGAAATTCCTTTTTATAGTGGGTTTGAGCTGATTCTCGCTGCCATGTTTATGCCACTCTAGACACACTTGATTCCCTTATGGAGTCATATCAATACATAGGTTTTAAGTTTCTTACTAGTCAGATATATTACTCTGCGGGAAATATGGGGTTTTGAGCATCTTTCACTGAGGAAGGTGTAGGTCTTGTCTATTCCAAAGTTGGTTTTTGGAACGGTCCATGTGCTTATATCAAACTCTGGTTTTATGCATCTCCCCACCTCTCCATCCCCTTTATGCAGGCATAAGAGTGTTTTCTAAATGTGAGACTCTGTTCTATTTCCTAACTCAGTTCACATGTAGCCATGTTTACAGGATCTTCATAAGTGATATCTTATGATAAGTTCCTTTTTCTGTGTGACTTATTTCACTTAGAATCATCGTACCTGAATCCACTCACTTTGCTGCTACTGGTTTTATGACATTGATTTCATCGCTGAGGGATATTCCATCGTACGTAAGTACCACAATGTTTTGAACCATTTTTATATTTCCTGGGATATTTAAGGTGTACCCAAGTTGAGGTTCTTGTAGCCAGTGCAGCCCTAAATTTGGAGGTGGCTCTTTCTTATTGATTTTCAGTTTTCCCCAGGTATATTCCCTAGACTGGAAGTGGCCTTGGCTCTGTAGCTCTGTTTTTTATTTGTTTTAGGGAACACAATGCACTCCTCCAGTGAGGCAGTTGGCAATTTACATCCTGCCCATCAGCATAACAAGGCTCCCAGTTCTCCAGGGCCTGTCTTTCCTTTCTGGTTTTTACACATTTTGTGGATGTCCCTTTTGACCGGTGGGAAGTGATACTTCTTTGTAGTGCAGATTTGCATTGCCCGCTTGCTTGCTTGGCCAAAAAGGGCGTATGCGTTTTCTCCTGAATATATTCAGGAGAAAACGCATACGCCCTTTTTGGCCAAGTGCACCATTGTCCAAGTTGTGCCCCTCTTCCTGTGCTTTACAGGCGATTCCAACGTACCTCTTGAAATCTGTTTCCTGCTATTTTGCCTCACTTTCAAGTCTGCCTCGTTGACTTCCCTCAACAGATTTTTGGACGATAGTTGTCCTTTATCACTCTGCCAGTATGTGAATTGCTGTGCCCCTGAGCTCCATTTCTCAACTCGGTTTTTGTGAGCTGAACGCAAGTCCAAAATTTTGGATCATGTCCTATACTGGTTCCCGGTGGGTGGCTGAGACTTTGGTTAATTCTTCTTCCTGCCGGGAAATTAGAGTGACATGTGCCCGTCCAAATGCCTAACAGCTACTCTCTCATGGGTTCTCCCTCGTCCCTTCCATCCTCTGCCAAATTGGGAACCTGTGCAAACCGGAGGTTAAAGGGCCTGTCTCTCCAAGTTGGGAGATTGATAGTAAGGCAGTTGGAAAGTCAAACTGGAGCACCAGGAGAGGGACTATTCGTTGAGTTTTAGAAACCTTTCGTATTCACAGTGTGTCCATTCTCTAGGTTTCCTGTACATGTTATAGCTGTAGTAATATTCCCTTGAACCTGGAGAGTTGGGACCCATGGAATGGGGGCCATGCATTATTGCTTGAAAGGGTCTGCATTTGCTCACCCAATCTCACCAATCCTCTCAGTCCCAAGTGTCCAGCCTTATGCCACATCCAGCTGTCATGGTAGATAGGGTCTTTCCAGGTTTCCTCAGACACCCTGAAGGAATTGGAAAGAATTTCCCTGTTTTTTGGTTTTGCTTTTGAAATTCCTTTTTATAGTGGGTTTGAGCTGATTCTCGCTGCCATGTTTATGCCACTCTAGACACACTTGATTCCCTTATGGAGACATATCAATACATAGGTTTTAAGATTCTTACTAGTCAGATATATACCTCTTCGGGAAATATGGGGTTTTGAGTCTCTTTCACTGAGGAAGGTGTCGGTCTTGTCTATTCCAAAGTTGGTTTTTGGAACGGTCCCCGTGCTTATATCAAACTCTGGTTTTATGCATCACCCCACCTCTCCTTCCCCTTTAAGCAGGCATAAGAGTGTTTTCTAAATGTGAGACTCTGTTCTCTTTCCTAACTCAGTTCACGTGTAGCCATGTTTACAGGATCTTCATAAGTGATATCTTATGATAAGTTTCCTTTTCTGTGTGACTTATTTCACTTAGAATCATCGTACCTGAATCCACTCACTTTGCTGCTACTGGTCTTATGACATTGATTTCATGGCTGAGGGATATTCCATCGTACGTAAGTACCACAATGTTTTGAACCATTTTTATATTTCCTGGGATATTTAAGGTGTACCCAAGTTGAGGTTCTTGTAGTCAGTGCAGCCCTAAATTTGGAGGTGGCTCTTTCTTATTGATTTTCAGTTTTCCCAAGGTATATTCCCTAGACTGGAAGTGGCCTTGGCTCTGTAGCTCTGTTGTTTACTTGTTTTAGGGAACACAATGCACTCCTCCAGTGAGGCAGTTGGCAATTTACATCCCGCCCATCAGCATAACAAGGCTCCCTGTTCTCCAGGGCCTGTCTTGCCTTTCTGGTTTTTACACATTTTGTGGATGTCCCTTTTGACCGGTGGGAAGTGATACTTCTTTGTAGTGCAGATTTGCATTGCCCGCTTGCTTGCTTGGCCAAAAAGGGCGTATGCGTTTTCTCCTGAATATATTCAGGAGAAAACGCATACGCCCTTTTTGGCCAAGTGCACCATTGTCCAAGTTGTGCCCCTCTTCCTGTGCTTTACAGGCTATTCCAACGTACCTCTTGAAATCTGTTTCCTGCTATTTTGCCTCACTTTCAAGTCCGCCTCGTTGACTTCCCTCAACAGATTTTTGGACGATAGTTGTCCTTTATCACTCTGCCAGTTTGTGAATTGCTGTGCCCCTGAGCTCCATTTCTCAACTCGTTTTTTGTGAGCTGAACGCAAGTCCAAAATTTTGTATCATGTCCTATACTGGTTCCCAGTGGGTGGCTGAAACTTTGGTTAATTCTTCGTCCTGCCGGGAATTAGATTGACATGTGCCCGTCCAAATGCCTAACAGCTACTCTCTCATGGGTTCTCCCTCGTCCCTTCCATCCTCTGCCAAATTGGGAACCTGTGCAAACCAGGAGGTTAAAGGGCCTGTCTCTCCAAGTTGGGAGATTGATAGTAAGGCAGTTGGAAAGTCAAACTGGAGCACCAGGAGAGGGACTATTCGTTGAGTTTTAGAAACCTTTCGTATTCACAGTGTGTCCATTCTCTAGGTTTCCTGTACATGTTATAGCTGTAGTAATATTCCCTTGAACCTGGAGAGTTGGGACCCATGGAATGGGGGCCATGCATTATTGCTTGAAAGCGTCTGCATTTGCTCACCCAATCTCACCAATCCTCTCAGTCCCAAGTGTCCAGCCTTATGCCACATCCAGCTGTCATTGTAGATAGGGTCTTTCCAGGTTTCCTCAGACACCCTGAAGGAATTGTAAAGAATTTCCCTGTTTTTTGGTTTTGCTTTTGAAATTCCTTTTTATAGTGGGTTTGAGCTGATTCTCGCTGCCATGTTTATGCCACTGTAGACACACTTGATTCCCTTATGGAGACATATCAATACATAGGTTTTAAGATTCTTACTAGTCAGATATATTCCTCTGTGGGAAATATGGGGTTTTGAGTCTCTTTCACTGAGGAAGGTGTCGGTCTTGTCAATTCCAAAGTTGGTTTTTGAAACGGTCCCTGTGCTTATATCAAACTCTGGTTTTATGCATCACCCCACCTCTCCTTCCCCTTTATGCAGGCATAAGAGTGTTTTCTAAATGTGAGACTCTGTTCTCTTTCCTAACTCAGTTCACGTGTAGCCATGTTTACAGGATCTTCATAAGTGATATCTTATGATAAGTTTCTTTTTCTGTGTGACTTATTTCACTTAGAATCATCGTACCTGAATCCACTCACTTTGCTGCTACTGGTCTTATGACATTGATTTCATGGCTGAGGGATATTCCATCGTACGTAAGTACCACAATGTTTTGAACCATTTTTATATTTCCTGGGATATTTAAGGTGTACCCAAGTTGAGGTTCTTGTAGCCAGTGCAGCCCTAAATTTGGAGGTGGCTCTTTCTTATTGATTTTCAGTTCTCCCCAGGTATATTCCCTAGACTGGAAGTGGCCTTGCCTCTGTAGCTCTGTTGTTTACTTGTTTTAGGGAACACAATGCACTCCTCCAGTGAGGCAGTTGGCAATTTACATCCCGCCCATCAGCATAACAAGGCTCCCTGTTCTCCAGGGCCTGTCTTGCCTTTCTGGTTTTTACACATTTTGTGGATGTCCCTTTTGACCGGTGGGAAGTGATACTTCTTTGTAGTGCATATTTGCATTGCCCGCTTGCTTGCTTGGCCAAAAAGGGCGTATGCGTTTTCTCCTGAATATATTCAGGAGAAAACGCATACGCCCTTTTTGGCCAAGTGCACCATTGTCCAAGTTGTGCCCCTCTTCCTGTGCTTTACAGGCGATTCCAACGTACCTCTTGAAATCTGTTTCCTGCTATTTTGCCTCACTTTCAAGTCCGCCTCGTTGACTTCCCTCAACAGATTTTTGGACGATAGTTGTCCGTTATCACTCTGCCAGTATGTGAATTGCTGTGCCCCTGAGCTCCATTTCTCAACTCGTTTTTTGGGAGCTGAACGCAAGTCCAAAATTTTGGATCATGTCCTATACTGGTTCCCGGTGGGTGGCTGAGACTTTGGTTAATTCTTCTTCCTGCCGGGAAATTAGAGTGACATGTGCCCGTCCAAATGCCTAACAGCTACTCTCTCATGGGTTCTCCCTCGTCCCTTCCATCCTCTGCCAAATTGGGAACCTGTGCAAACCAGGAGGTTAAAGGGCCTGTCTCTCCAAGTTGGGAGATTGATAGTAAGGCAGTTGGAAAGTCAAACTGGAGCACCAGGAGAGGGACTATTCGTTGAGTTTTAGAAACCTTTCTTATTCACAGTGTGTCCATTCTCTAGGTTTCCTGTACATGTTATAGCTGTAGTGATATTCCCTTGAACATGGAGAGTTGGGACCCATGGAATGGGGGCCATGAATTATTGCTTGAAAGGGTCTGCATTTGCTCACCCAATCTCACCAATCCTCTCAGTCCCAAGTGTCCAGCCTTATGCCACATCCAGCTGTCATTGTAGATAGGGTCTTTCCAGGTTTCCTCAGACACCCTGAAGGAAATGTAAAGAATTTCCCTGTTTTTTGGTTTTGCTTATGAAATTCCTTTTTATAGTGGGTTTGAGCTGATTCTCGCTGCCATGTTTATGCCACTCTAGACACACTTGATTCCCTTATGGAGTCATATCAATACATAGGTTTTAAGTTTCTTACTAGTCAGATATATTACTCTGCTGGAAATATGGGGTTTTGAGCATCTTTCACTGAGGAAGGTGTAGGTCTTGTCTATTCCAAAGTTGGTTTTTGGAACGGTCCATGTGCTTATATCAAACTCTGGTTTTATGCATCTCCCCACCTCTCCATCCCCTTTATGCAGGCATAAGAGTGTTTTCTAAATGTGAGACTCTGTTCTATTTCCTAACTCAGTTCACATGTAGCCATGTTTACAGGATCTTCATAAGTGATATCTTATGATAAGTTCCTTTTTCTGTGTGACTTATTTCACTTAGAATCATCGTACCTGAATCCACTCACTTTGCTGCTACTGGTTTTATGACATTGATTTCATGGCTGAGGGATATTCCATCGTACGTAAGTACCACAATGTTTTGAACCATTTTTATATTTCCTGGGATATTTAAGGTGTACCCAAGTTGAGGTTCTTGTAGCCAGTGCAGCCCTAAATTTGGAGGTGGCTCTTTCTTATTGATTTTCAGTTTTCCCCAGGTATATTCCCTAGACTGGAAGTGGCCTTGGCTCTGTAGCTCTGTTGTTTATTTGTTTTAGGGAACACAATGCACTCCTCCAGTGAGGCAGTTGGCAATTTACATCCTGCCCATCAGCATAACAAGGCTCCCAGTTCTCCAGGGCCTGTCTTTCCTTTCTGGTTTTTACACATTTTGTGGATGTCCCTTTTGACCGGTGGGAAGTGATACTTCTTTGTAGTGCAGATTTGCATTGCCCGCTTGCTTGCTTGGCCAAAAAGGGCGTATGCGTTTTCTCCTGAATATATTCAGGAGAAAACGCATACGCCCTTTTTGGCCAAGTGCACCATTGTCCAAGTTGTGCCCCTCTTCCTGTGCTTTACAGGCGATTCCAACGTACCTCTTGAAATCTGTTTCCTGCTATTTTGCCTCACTTTCAAGTCTGCCTCGTTGACTTCCCTCAACAGATTTTTGGACGATAGTTGTCCTTTATCACTCTGCCAGTATGTGAATTGCTGTGCCCCTGAGCTCCATTTCTCAACTCGTTTTTTGTGAGCTGAACGCAAGTCCAAAATTTTGGATCATGTCCTATACTGGTTCCCGGTGGGTGGCTGAGACTTTGGTTAATTCTTCTTCCTGCCGGGAAATTAGAGTGACATGTGCCCGTCCAAATGCCTAACAGCTACTCTCTCATGGGTTCTCCTTCGTCCCTTCCATCCTCTGCCAAATTGGGAACCTGTGCAAACCAGGAGGTTAAAGGGCCTGTCTCTCCAAGTTGGGAGATTGATAGTAAGGCAGTTGGAAAGTCAAACTGGAGCACCAGGAGAGGGACTATTCGTTGAGTTTTAGAAAGCTTTCGTATTCACAGTGTGTACATTCTCTAGGTTTCCTGTACATGTTATAGCTGTAGTAATATTCCCTTGAACATGGAGAGTTGGGACCCATGGAATGGGGGCCATGCATTATTGCTTGAAAGGGTCTGCATTTGCTCACCCAATCTCACCAATCCTCTCAGTCCCAAGTGTCCAGCCTTATGCCACATCCAGCTGTCATTGTAGATAGGGTCTTTCCAGGTTTCCTCAGACACCCTGAAGGAATTGTAAAGAATTTCCCTGTTTTTTTGGTTTTGCTTTTGAAATTCCTTTTTATAGTGGGTTTGAGCTGATTCTCGCTGCCATGTTTATGCCACTCTAGACACACTTGATTCCCTTATGGAGACATATCAATACATAGGTTTTAAGATTCTTACTAGTCAGATATATTCCTCTGTGGGAAATATGGGGTTTTGAGTCTCTTTCACTAAGGAAGGTGTCGGTCTTGTCAATTCCAAAGTTGGTTTTTGAAACGGTCCGTGTGCTTATATCAAACTCTGGTTTTATGCATCACCCCACCTCTCCTTCCCCTTTATGCAGGCATAAGAGTGTTTTCTAAATGTGAGACTCTGTTCTCTTTCCTAACTCAGTTCACGTGTAGCCATGTTTACAGGATCTTCATAAGTGATATCTTATGATAAGTTTCTTTTTCTGTGTGACTTATTTCACTTAGAATCATCGTACCTGAATCCACTCACTTTGCTGCTACTGGTCTTATGACATTGATTTCATGGCTGAGGGATATTCCATCGTACGTAAGTACCACAATGTTTTGAACCATTTTTATATTTCCTGGGATATTTAAGGTGTACCCAAGTTGAGGTTCTTGTAGCCAGTGCAGCCCTAAATTTGGAGGTGGCTCTTTCTTATTGATTTTCAGTTTTCCCCAGGTATATTCCCTAGACTGGAAGTGGCCTTGGCTCTATAGCTCTGTTGTTTACTTGTTTTAGGGAACACAATGCACTCCTCCAGTGAGGCAGTTGGCAATTTACATCCCGCCCATCAGCATAACAAGGCTCCCAGTTCTCCAGGGCCTGTCTTGCCTTTCTGTATTTTACACATTTTGTGGATGTCCCTTTTGACCGGTGGGAAGTGATACTTCTTTATAGTGCAGATTTGCATTGCCCGCTTGCTTGCTTGGCCAAAAAGGGCGTATGCGTTTTCTCCTGAATATATTCAGGAGAAAACGCATACGCCCTTTTTGGCCAAGTGCACCATTGTCCAAGTTGTGCCCCTCTTCCTGTGCTTTACAGGCGATTCCAACGTACCTCTTGAAATCTGTTTCCTGCTATTTTGCCTCACTTTCAAGTCCGCCTCGTTGACTTCCCTCAACAGATTTTTGGACGATAGTTGTCCGTTATCACTCTGCCAGTATGTGAATTGCTGTGCCCCTGAGCTCCATTTCTCAACTCGTTTTTTGGGAGCTGAACGCAAGTCCAAAATTTTGGATCATGTCCTATACTGGTTCCCGGTGGGTGGCTGAGACTTTGGTTAATTCTTCTTCCTGCCGGGAAATTAGAGTGACATGTGCCCGTCCAAATGCCTAACAGCTACTCTCTCATGGGTTCTCCCTCGTCCCTTCCATCCTCTGCCAAATTGGGAACCTGTGCAAACCAGGAGGTTAAAGGGCCTGTCTCTCCAAGTTGGGAGATTGATAGTAAGGCAGTTGGAAAGTCAAACTGGAGCACCAGGAGAGGGACTATTCGTTGAGTTTTAGAAACCTTTCTTATTCACAGTGTGTCCATTCTCTAGGTTTCCTGTACATGTTATAGCTGTAGTGATATTCCCTTGAACATGGAGAGTTGGGACCCATGGAATGGGGGCCATGAATTATTGCTTGAAAGGGTCTGCATTTGCTCACCCAATCTCACCAATCCTCTCAGTCCCAAGTGTCCAGCCTTATGCCACATCCAGCTGTCATTGTAGATAGGGTCTTTCCAGGTTTCCTCAGACACCCTGAAGGAAATGTAAAGAATTTCCCTGTTTTTTGGTTTTGCTTATGAAATTCCTTTTTATAGTGGGTTTGAGCTGATTCTCGCTGCCATGTTTATGCCACTCTAGACACACTTGATTCCCTTATGGAGTCATATCAATACATAGGTTTTAAGTTTCTTACTAGTCAGATATATTACTCTGCGGGAAATATGGGGTTTTGAGCATCTTTCACTGAGGAAGGTGTAGGTCTTGTCTATTCCAAAGTTGGTTTTTGGAACGGTCCATGTGCTTATATCAAACTCTGGTATTATGCATCTCCCCACCTCTCCATCCCCTTTATGCAGGCATAAGAGTGTTTTCTAAATGTGAGACTCTGTTCTATTTCCTAACTCAGTTCACATGTAGCCATGTTTACAGGATCTTCATAAGTGATATCTTATGATAAGTTCCTTTTTCTGTGTGACTTATTTCACTTAGAATCATCGTACCTGAATCCACTCACTTTGCTGCTACTGGTTTTATGACATTGATTTCATCGCTGAGGGATATTCCATCGTACGTAAGTACCACAATGTTTTGAACCATTTTTATATTTCCTGGGATATTTAAGGTGTACCCAAGTTGAGGTTCTTGTAGCCAGTGCAGCCCTAAATTTGGAGGTGGCTCTTTCTTATTGATTTTCAGTTTTCCCCAGGTATATTCCCTAGACTGGAAGTGGCCTTGGCTCTGTAGCTCTGTTGTTTATTTGTTTTAGGGAACACAATGCACTCCTCCAGTGAGGCAGTTGGCAATTTACATCCTGCCCATCAGCATAACAAGGCTCCCAGTTCTCCAGGGCCTGTCTTTCCTTTCTGGTTTTTACACATTTTGTGGATGTCCCTTTTGACCGGTGGGAAGTGATACTTCTTTGTAGTGCAGATTTGCATTGCCCGCTTGCTTGCTTGGCCAAAAAGGGCGTATGCGTTTTCTCCTGAATATATTCAGGAGAAAACGCATACGCCCTTTTTGGCCAAGTGCACCATTGTCCAAGTTGTGCCCCTCTTCCTGTGCTTTACAGGCGATTCCAACGTACCTCTTGAAATCTGTTTCCTGCTATTTTGCCTCACTTTCAAGTCTGCCTCGTTGACTTCCCTCAACAGATTTTTGGACGATAGTTGTCCTTTATCACTCTGCCAGTATGTGAATTGCTGTGCCCCTGAGCTCCATTTCTCAACTCGTTTTTTGTGAGCTGAACGCAAGTCCAAAATTTTGGATCATGTCCTATACTGGTTCCCGGTGGGTGGCTGAGACTTTGGTTAATTCTTCTTCCTGCCGGGAAATTAGAGTGACATGTGCCCGTCCAAATGCCTAACAGCTACTCTCTCATGGGTTCTCCCTCGTCCCTTCCATCCTCTGCCAAATTGGGAACCTGTGCAAACCGGAGGTTAAAGGGCCTGTCACTCCAAGTTGGGAGATTGATAGTAAGGCAGTTGGAAAGTCAAACTGGAGCACCAGGAGAGGGACTATTCGTTGAGTTTTAGAAACCTTTCGTATTCACAGTGTGTCCATTCTCTAGGTTTCCTGTACATGTTATAGCTGTAGTAATATTCCCTTGAACCTGGAGAGTTGGGACCCATGGAATGGGGGCCATGCATTATTGCTTGAAAGGGTCTGCATTTGCTCACCCAATCTCACCAATCCTCTCAGTCCCAAGTGTCCAGCCTTATGCCACATCCAGCTGTCATGGTAGATAGGGTCTTTCCAGGTTTCCTCAGACACCCTGAAGGAATTGGAAAGAATTTCCCTGTTTTTTGGTTTTGCTTTTGAAATTCCTTTTTATAGTGGGTTTGAGCTGATTCTCGCTGCCATGTTTATGCCACTCTAGACACACTTGATTCCCTTATGGAGACATATCAATACATAGGTTTTAAGATTCTTACTAGTCAGATATATACCTCTTCGGGAAATATGGGGTTTTGAGTCTCTTTCACTGAGGAAGGTGTCGGTCTTGTCTATTCCAAAGTTGGTTTTTGGAACGGTCCCCGTGCTTATATCAAACTCTGGTTTTATGCATCACCCCACCTCTCCTTCCCCTTTAAGCAGGCATAAGAGTGTTTTCTAAATGTGAAACTCTGTTCTCTTTCCTAACTCAGTTCACGTGTAGCCATGTTTACAGGATCTTCATAAGTGATATCTTATGATAAGTTTCCTTTTCTGTGTGACTTATTTCACTTAGAATCATCGTACCTGAATCCACTCACTTTGCTGCTACTGGTCTTATGACATTGATTTCATGGCTGAGGGATATTCCATCGTACGTAAGTACCACAATGTTTTGAACCATTTTTATATTTCCTGGGATATTTAAGGTGTACCCAAGTTGAGGTTCTTGTAGTCAGTGCAGCCCTAAATTTGGAGGTGGCTCTTTCTTATTGATTTTCAGTTTTCCCAAGGTATATTCCCTAGACTGGAAGTGGCCTTGGCTCTGTAGCTCTGTTGTTTACTTGTTTTAGGGAACACAATGCACTCCTCCAGTGAGGCAGTTGGCAATTTACATCCCGCCCATCAGCATAACAAGGCTCCCTGTTCTCCAGGGCCTGTCTTGCCTTTCTGGTTTTTACACATTTTGTGGATGTCCCTTTTGACCGGTGGGAAGTGATACATCTTTGTAGTGCAGATTTGCATTGCCCGCTTGCTTGCTTGGCCAAAAAGGGCGTATGCGTTTTCTCCTGAATATATTCAGGAGAAAACGCATACGCCCTTTTTGGCCAAGTGCACCATTGTCCAAGTTGTGCCCCTCTTCCTGTGCTTTACAGGCGATTCCAACGTACCTCTTGAAATCTGTTTCCTGCTATTTTGCCTCACTTTCAAGTCCGCCTCGTTGACTTCCCTCAACAGATTTTTGGACGATAGTTGTCCTTTATCACTCTGCCAGTTTGTGAATTGCTGTGCCCCTGAGCTCCATTTCTCAACTCGTTTTTTGTGAGCTGAACGCAAGTCCAAAATTTTGGATCATGTCCTATACTGGTTCCCGGTGGGTGGCTGAGACTTTGGTTAATTCTTCTTCCTGCCGGGAAATTAGAGTGACATGTGCCCGTCCAAATGCCTAACAGCTACTCTCTCATGGGTTCTCCCTCGTCCCTTCCATCCTCTGCCAAATTGGGAACCTGTGCAAACCAGGAGGTTAAAGGGCCTGTCTCTCCAAGTTGGGAGATTGATAGTAAGGCAGTTGGAAAGTCAAACTGGAGCACCAGGAGAGGGACTATTCGTTGAGTTTTAGAAACCTTTCGTATTCACAGTGTGTCCATTCTCTAGGTTTCCTGTACATGTTATAGCTGTAGTAATATTCCCTTGAACCTGGAGAGTTGGGACCCATGGAATGGGGGCCATGCATTATTGCTTGAAAGGGTCTGCATTTGCTCACCCAATCTCACCAATCCTCTCAGTCCCAAGTGTCCAGCCTTATGCCACATCCAGCTGTCATGGTAGATAGGGTCTTTCCAGGTTTCCTCAGACACCCTGAAGGAATTGTAAAGAATTTCCCTGTTTTTTGGTTTTGCTTTTGAAATTCCTTTTTATAGTGGGTTTGAGCTGATTCTCGCTGCCATGTTTATGCCACTCTAGACACACTTGATTCCCTTATGGAGACATATCAATACATAGGTTTTAAGATTCTTACTAGTCAGATATATTCCTCTGTGGGAAATATGGGGTTTTGAGTCTCTTTCACTGAGGAAGGTGTCGGTCTTGTCAATTCCAAAGTTGGTTTTTGAAACGGTCCCTGTGCTTATATCAAACTCTGGTTTTATGCATCACCCCACCTCTCCTTCCCCTTTATGCAGGCATAAGTGTGTTTTCTAAATGTGAGACTCTGTTCTCTTTCCTAACTCAGTTCACGTGTAGCCATGTTTACAGGATCTTCATAAGTGATATCTTATGATAAGTTTCTTTTTCTGTGTGACTTATTTCACTTAGAATCATCGTACCTGAATCCACTCACTTTGCTGCTACTGGTCTTATGACATTGATTTCATGGCTGAGGGATATTCCATCGTACGTAAGTACCACAATGTTTTGAACTATTTTTATATTTCCTGGGATATTTAAGGTGTACCCAAGTTGAGGTTCTTGTAGTCAGTGCAGCCCTAAATTTGGAGGTGGCTCTTTCTTATTGATTTTCAGTTTTCCCCAGGTATATTCCCTAGACTGGAAGTGGCCTTGGCTCTGTAGCTCTGTTGTTTACTTGTTTTAGGGAACACAATGCACTCCTCCAGTGAGGCAGTTGGCAATTTACATCCCACCCATCAGCATAACAAGGCTCCCAGTTCTCCAGGGCCTGTCTTGCCTTTCTGGTTTTTACACATTTTGTGGATGTCCCTTTTGACCGGTGGGAAGTGATACTTCTTTGTAGTACAGATTTGCATTGCCCGCTTGCTTGCTTGGCCAAAAAGGGCGTATGCGTTTTCTCCTGAATATATTCAGGAGAAAACGCATACGCCCTTTTTGGCCAAGTGCACCATTGTCCAAGTTGTGCCCCTCTTCCTGTGCTTTACAGGCTATTCCAACGTACCTCTTGAAATCTGTTTCCTGCTATTTTGCCTCACTTTCAAGTCCGCCTCGTTGACTTCCCTCAACAGATTTTTGGATGATAGTTGTCCTTTATCACTCTGCCAGTTTGTGAATTGCTGTGCCCCTGAGCTCCATTTCTCAACTCGTTTTTTGTGAGCTGAACGCAAGTCCAAAATTTTGTATCATGTCCTATACTGGTTCCCAGTGGGTGGCTGAGACTTTGGTTAATTCTTCTTCCTGCCGGGAATTAGATTGACATGTGCCCGTCCAAATGCCTAACAGCTACTCTCTCATGGGTTCTCCCTCGTCCCTTCCATCCTCTGCCAAATTGGGAACCTGTGCAAACCAGGAGGTTAAAGGGCCTGTCTCTCCAAGTTGGGAGATTGATAGTAAGGCAGTTGGAAAGTCAAACTGGAGCACCAGGAGAGGGACTATTCGTTGAGTTTTAGAAACCTTTCGTATTCACAGTGTGTCCATTCTCTAGGTTTACTGTACATGTTATAGCTGTAGTAATATTCCCTTGAACCTGGAGAGTTGGGACCCATGGAATGGGGGCCATGCATTATTGCTTGAAAGCGTCTGCATTTGCTCACCCAATCTCACCAATCCTCTCAGTCCCAAGTGTCCAGCCTTATGCCACATCCAGCTGTCATTGTAGATAGGGTCTTTCCAGGTTTCCTCAGACACCCTGAAGGAATTGTAAAGAATTTCCCTGTTTTTTGGTTTTGCTTTTGAAATTCCTTTTTATAGTGGGTTTGAGCTGATTCTCGCTGCCATGTTTATGCCACTGTAGACACACTTGATTCCCTTATGGAGACATATCAATACATAGGTTTTAAGATTCTTACTAGTCAGATATATTCCTCTGTGGGAAATATGGGGTTTTGAGTCTCTTTCACTGAGGAAGGTGTCGGTCTTGTCAATTCCAAAGTTGGTTTTTGAAACGGTCCCTGTGCTTATATCAAACTCTGGTTTTATGCATCACCCCACCTCTCCTTCCCCTTTATGCAGGCATAAGAGTGTTTTCTAAATGTGAGACTCTGTTCTCTTTCCTAACTCAGTTCACGTGTAGCCATGTTTACAGGATCTTCATAAGTGATATCTTATGATAAGTTTCTTTTTCTGTGTGACTTATTTCACTTAGAATCATCGTACCTGAATCCACTCACTTTGCTGCTACTGGTCTTATGACATTGATTTCATGGCTGAGGGATATTCCATCGTACGTAAGTACCACAATGTTTTGAACCATTTTTATATTTCCTGGGATATTTAAGGTGTACCCAAGTTGAGGTTCTTGTAGCCAGTGCAGCCCTAAATTTGGAGGTGGCTCTTTCTTATTGATTTTCAGTTCTCCCCAGGTATATTCCCTAGACTGGAAGTGGCCTTGCCTCTGTAGCTCTGTTGTTTACTTGTTTTAGGGAACACAATGCACTCCTCCAGTGAGGCAGTTGGCAATTTACATCCCGCCCATCAGCATAACAAGGCTCCCTGTTCTCCAGGGCCTGTCTTGCCTTTCTGGTTTTTACACATTTTGTGGATGTCCCTTTTGACCGGTGGGAAGTGATACTTCTTTGTAGTGCATATTTGCATTGCCCGCTTGCTTGCTTGGCCAAAAAGGGCGTATGCGTTTTCTCCTGAATATATTCAGGAGAAAACGCATACGCCCTTTTTGGCCAAGTGCACCATTGTCCAAGTTGTGCCCCTCTTCCTGTGCTTTACAGGCGATTCCAACGTACCTCTTGAAATCTGTTTCCTGCTATTTTGCCTCACTTTCAAGTCCGCCTCGTTGACTTCCCTCAACAGATTTTTGGACGATAGTTGTCCTTTATCACTCTGCCAGTTTGTGAATTGCTGTGCCCCTGAGCTCCATTTCTCAACTCGTTTTTTGTGAGCTGAACGCAAGTCCAAAATTTTGGATCATGTCCTATACTGGTTCCCGGTGGGTGGCTGAGACTTTGGTTAATTCTTCTTCCTGCCGGGAAATTAGAGTGACATGTGCCCGTCCAAATGCCTAACAGCTACTCTCTCATGGGTTCTCCTTCGTCCCTTCCATCCTCTGCCAAATTGGGAACCTGTGCAAACCAGGAGGTTAAAGGGCCTGTCTCTCCAAGTTGGGAGATTGATAGTAAGGCAGTTGGAAAGTCAAACTGGAGCACCAGGAGAGGGACTATTCGTTGAGTTTTAGAAAGCTTTCGTATTCACAGTGTGTACATTCTCTAGGTTTCCTGTACATGTTATAGCTGTAGTAATATTCCCTTGAACATGGAGAGTTGGGACCCATGGAATGGGGGCCATGCATTATTGCTTGAAAGGGTCTGCATTTGCTCACCCAATCTCACCAATCCTCTCAGTCCCAAGTGTCCAGCCTTATGCCACATCCAGCTGTCATTGTAGATAGGGTCTTTCCAGGTTTCCTCAGACACCCTGAAGGAATTGTAAAGAATTTCCCTGTTTTTTTGGTTTTGCTTTTGAAATTCCTTTTTATAGTGGGTTTGAGCTGATTCTCGCTGCCATGTTTATGCCACTCTAGACACACTTGATTCCCTTATGGAGACATATCAATACATAGGTTTTAAGATTCTTACTAGTCAGATATATTCCTCTGTGGGAAATATGGGGTTTTGAGTCTCTTTCACTAAGGAAGGTGTCGGTCTTGTCAATTCCAAAGTTGGTTTTTGAAACGGTCCGTGTGCTTATATCAAACTCTGGTTTTATGCATCACCCCACCTCTCCTTCCCCTTTATGCAGGCATAAGAGTGTTTTCTAAATGTGAGACTCTGTTCTCTTTCCTAACTCAGTTCACGTGTAGCCATGTTTACAGGATCTTCATAAGTGATATCTTATGATAAGTTTCTTTTTCTGTGTGACTTATTTCACTTAGAATCATCGTACCTGAATCCACTCACTTTGCTGCTACTGGTCTTATGACATTGATTTCATGGCTGAGGGATATTCCATCGTACGTAAGTACCACAATGTTTTGAACCATTTTTATATTTCCTGGGATATTTAAGGTGTACCCAAGTTGAGGTTCTTGTAGCCAGTGCAGCCCTAAATTTGGAGGTGGCTCTTTCTTATTGATTTTCAGTTTTCCCCAGGTATATTCCCTAGACTGGAAGTGGCCTTGGCTCTATAGCTCTGTTGTTTACTTGTTTTAGGGAACACAATGCACTCCTCCAGTGAGGCAGTTGGCAATTTACATCCCGCCCATCAGCATAACAAGGCTCCCAGTTCTCCAGGGCCTGTCTTGCCTTTCTGGTTTTTACACATTTTGTGGATGTCCCTTTTGACCGGTGGGAAGTGATACTTCTTTATAGTGCAGATTTGCATTGCCCGCTTGCTTGCTTGGCCAAAAAGGGCGTATGCGTTTTCTCCTGAATATATTCAGGAGAAAACGCGTACGCCCTTTTTGGCCAAGTGCACCATTGTCCAAGTTGTGCCCCTCTTCCTGTGCTTTACAGGCGATTCCAAGGTACCTCTTGAAATCTGTTTCCTGCTATTTTGCCTCACTTTCAAGTCCGCCTCGTTGACTTCCCTCAACAGATTTTTGGACGATAGTTGTCCGTTATCACTCTGCCAGTATGTGAATTGCTGTGCCCCTGAGCTCCATTTCTCAACTCGTTTTTTGGGAGCTGAACGCAAGTCCAAAATTTTGGATCATGTCCTATACTGGTTCCCGGTGGGTGGCTGAGACTTTGGTTAATTCTTCTTCCTGCCGGGAAATTAGAGTGACATGTGCCCGTCCAAATGCCTAACAGCTACTCTCTCATGGGTTCTCCCTCGTCCCTTCCATCCTCTGCCAAATTGGGAACCTGTGCAAACCAGGAGGTTAAAGGGCCTGTCTCTCCAAGTTGGGAGATTGATAGTAAGGCAGTTGGAAAGTCAAACTGGAGCACCAGGAGAGGGACTATTCGTTGAGTTTTAGAAACCTTTCTTATTCACAGTGTGTCCATTCTCTAGGTTTCCTGTACATGTTATAGCTGTAGTGATATTCCCTTGAACATGGAGAGTTGGGACCCATGGAATGGGGGCCATGAATTATTGCTTGAAAGGGTCTGCATTTGCTCACCCAATCTCACCAATCCTCTCAGTCCCAAGTGTCCAGCCTTATGCCACATCCAGCTGTCATTGTAGATAGGGTCTTTCCAGGTTTCCTCAGACACCCTGAAGGAAATGTAAAGAATTTCCCTGTTTTTTGGTTTTGCTTATGAAATTCCTTTTTATAGTGGGTTTGAGCTGATTCTCGCTGCCATGTTTATGCCACTCTAGACACACTTGATTCCCTTATGGAGTCATATCAATACATAGGTTTTAAGTTTCTTACTAGTCAGATATATTACTCTGCAGGAAATATGGGGTTTTGAGCATCTTTCACTGAGGAAGGTGTAGGTCTTGTCTATTCCAAAGTTGGTTTTTGGAACGGTCCATGTGCTTATATCAAACTCTGGTTTTATGCATCTCCCCACCTCTCCATCTCCTTTATGCAGGCATAAGAGTGTTTTCTAAATGTGAGACTCTGTTCTATTTCCTAACTCAGTTCACATGTAGCCATGTTTACAGGATATTCATAAGTGATATCTTATGATAAGTTCCTTTTTCTGTGTGACTTATTTCACTTAGAATCATCGTACCTGAATCCACTCACTTTGCTGCTACTGGTTTTATGACATTGATTTCATCGCTGAGGGATATTCCATCGTACGTAAGTACCACAATGTTTTGAACCATTTTTATATTTCCTGGGATATTTAAGGTGTACCCAAGTTGAGGTTCTTGTAGCCAGTGCAGCCCTAAATTTGGAGGTGGCTCTTTCTTATTGATTTTCAGTTTTCCCCAGGTATATTCCCTAGACTGGAAGTGGCCTTGGCTCTGTAGCTCTGTTGTTTATTTGTTTTAGGGAACACAATGCACTCCTCCAGTGAGGCAGTTGGCAATTTACATCCTGCCCATCAGCATAACAAGGCTCCCAGTTCTCCAGGGCCTGTCTTTCCTTTCTGGTTTTTACACATTTTGTGGATGTCCCTTTTGACCGGTGGGAAGTGATACTTCTTTGTAGTGCAGATTTGCATTGCCCGCTTGCTTGCTTGGCCAAAAAGGGCATATGCGTTTTCTCCTGAATATATTCAGGAGAAAACGCATACGCCCTTTTTGGCCAAGTGCACCATTGTCCAATTTGTGCCCCTCTTCCTGTGCTTTACAGGCGATTCCAACGTACCTCTTGAAATCTGTTTCCTGCTATTTTGCCTCACTTTCAAGTCTGCCTCGTTAACTTCCCTCAACAGATTTTTGGACGATAGTTGTCCTTTATCACTCTGCCAGTATGTGAATTGCTGTGCCCCTGAGCTCCATTTCTCAACTCGTTTTTTGTGAGCTGAACGCAAGTCCAAAATTTTGGATCATGTCCTATACTGGTTCCCGGTGGGTGGCTGAGACTTTGGTTAATTCTTCTTCCTGCCGGGAAATTAGAGTGACATGTGCCCGTCCAAATGCCTAACAGCTACTCTCTCATGGGTTCTCCCTCGTCCCTTCCATCCTCTGCCAAATTGGGAACCTGTGCAAACCGGAGGTTAAAGGGCCTGTCTCTCCAAGTTGGGAGATTGATAGTAAGGCAGTTGGAAAGTCAAACTGGAGCACCAGGAGAGGGACTATTCGTTGAGTTTTAGAAACCTTTCGTATTCACAGTGTGTCCATTCTCTAGGTTTCCTGTACATGTTATAGCTGTAGTAATATTCCCTTGAACCTGGAGAGTTGGGACCCATGGAATGGGGGCCATGCATTATTGCTTGAAAGGGTCTGCATTTGCTCACCCAATCTCACCAATCCTCTCAGTCCCAAGTGTCCAGCCTTATGCCACATCCAGCTGTCATTGTAGATAGGGTCTTTCCAGGTTTCCTCAGACACCCTGAAGGAATTGGAAAGAATTTCCCTGTTTTTTGGTTTTGCTTTTGAAATTCCTTTTTATAGTGGGTTTGAGCTGATTCTCGCTGCCATGTTTATGCCACTCTAGACACACTTGATTCCCTTATGGAGACATATCAATACATAGGTTTTAAGATTCTTACTAGTCAGATATATACCTCTTCGGGAAATATGGGGTTTTGAGTCTCTTTCACTGAGGAAGGTGTCGGTCTTGTCTATTCCAAAGTTGGTTTTTGGAACGGTCCCCGTGCTTATATCAAACTCTGGTTTTATGCATCACCCCACCTCTCCTTCCCCTTTAAGCAGGCATAAGAGTGTTTTCTAAATGTGAGACTCTGTTCTCTTTCCTAACTCAGTTCACGTGTAGCCATGTTTACAGGATCTTCATAAGTGATATCTTATGATAAGTTTCCTTTTCTGTGTGACTTATTTCACTTGGAATCATCGTACCTGAATCCACTCACTTTGCTGCTACTGGTCTTATGACATTGATTTCATGGCTGAGGGATATTCCATCGTACGTAAGTACCACAATGTTTTGAACCATTTTTATATTTCCTGGGATATTTAAGGTGTACCCAAGTTGAGGTTCTTGTAGTCAGTGCAGCCCTAAATTTGGAGGTGGCTCTTTCTTATTGATTTTCAGTTTTCCCAAGGTATATTCCCTAGACTGGAAGTGGCCTTGGCTCTGTAGCTCTGTTGTTTACTTGTTTTAGGGAACACAATGCACTCCTCCAGTGAGGCAGTTGGCAATTTACATCCCGCCCATCAGCATAACAAGGCTCCCTGTTCTCCAGGGCCTGTCTTGCCTTTCTGGTTTTTACACATTTTGTGGATGTCCCTTTTGACCGGTGGGAAGTGATACTTCTTTGTAGTGCAGATTTGCATTGCCCGCTTGCTTGCTTGGCCAAAAAGGGCGTATGCGTTTTCTCCTGAATATATTCAGGAGAAAACGCATACGCCCTTTTTGGCCAAGTGCACCATTGTCCAAGTTGTGCCCCTCTTCCTGTGCTTTACAGGCGATTCCAACGTACCTCTTGAAATCTGTTTCCTGCTATTTTGCCTCACTTTCAAGTCCGCCTCGTTGACTTCCCTCAACAGATTTTTGGACGATAGTTGTCCTTTATCACTCTGCCAGTTTGTGAATTGCTGTGCCCCTGAGCTCCATTTCTCAACTCGTTTTTTGTGAGCTGAACGCAAGTCCAAAATTTTGGATCATGTCCTATACTGGTTCCCGGTGGGTGGCTGAGACTTTGGTTAATTCTTCTTCCTGCCGGGAAATTAGAGTGACATGTGCCCGTCCAAATGCCTAACAGCTACTCTCTCATGGGTTCTCCCTCGTCCCTTCCATCCTCTGCCAAATTGGGAACCTGTGCAAACCAGGAGGTTAAAGGGCCTGTCTCTCCAAGTTGGGAGATTGATAGTAAGGCAGTTGGAAAGTCAAACTGGAGCACCAGGAGAGGGACTATTCGTTGAGTTTTAGAAACCTTTCGTATTCACAGTGTGTCCATTCTCTAGGTTTCCTGTACATGTTATAGCTGTAGTAATATTCCCTTGAACCTGGAGAGTTGGGACCCATGGAATGGGGGCCATGCATTATTGCTTGAAAGGGTCTGCATTTGCTCACCCAATCTCACCAATCCTCTCAGTCCCAAGTGTCCAGCCTTATGCCACATCCAGCTGTCATGGTAGATAGGGTCTTTCCAGGTTTCCTCAGACACCCTGAAGGAATTGTAAAGAATTTCCCTGTTTTTTGGTTTTGCTTTTGAAATTCCTTTTTATAGTGGGTTTGAGCTGATTCTCGCTGCCATGTTTATGCCACTCTAGACACACTTGATTCCCTTATGGAGACATATCAATACATAGGTTTTAAGATTCTTACTAGTCAGATATATTCCTCTGTGGGAAATATGGGGTTTTGAGTCTCTTTCACTGAGGAAGGTGTCGGTCTTGTCAATTCCAAAGTTGGTTTTTGAAACGGTCCCTGTGCTTATATCAAACTCTGGTTTTATGCATCACCCCACCTCTCCTTCCCCTTTATGCAGGCATAAGCGTGTTTTCTAAATGTGAGACTCTGTTCTCTTTCCTAACTCAGTTCACGTGTAGCCATGTTTACAGGATCTTCATAAGTGATATCTTATGATAAGTTTCTTTTTCTGTGTGACTTATTTCACTTAGAATCATCGTACCTGAATCCACTCACTTTGCTGCTACTGGTCTTATGACATTGATTTCATGGCTGAGGGATATTCCATCGTACGTAAGTACCACAATGTTTTGAACTATTTTTATATTTCCTGGGATATTTAAGGTGTACCCAAGTTGAGGTTCTTGTAGTCAGTGCAGCCCTAAATTTGGAGGTGGCTCTTTCTTATTGATTTTCAATTTTCCCCAGGTATATTCCCTAGACTGGAAGTGGCCTTGGCTCTGTAGCTCTGTTGTTTACTTGTTTTAGGGAACACAATGCACTCCTCCAGTGAGGCAGTTGGCAATTTACATCCCACCCATCAGCATAACAAGGCTCCCAGTTCTCCAGGGCCTGTCTTGCCTTT
Source organism: Mesoplodon densirostris (assembly GCF_025265405.1). NCBI lineage: Eukaryota > Metazoa > Chordata > Mammalia > Artiodactyla > Ziphiidae > Mesoplodon > Mesoplodon densirostris. The sequence continues at coordinate 1,465,594 of NW_026778209.1, forward strand.
CTGGTTTTTACACATTTTGTGGATGTCCCTTTTGACCGGTGGGAAGTGATACTTCTTTGTAGTGCAGATTTGCATTGCCCGCTTGCTTGCTTGGCCAAAAAGGGCGTATGCGTTTTCTCCTGAATATATTCAGGAGAAAACGCATACGCCCTTTTTGGCCAAGTGCACCATTGTCCAAGTTGTGCCCCTCTTCCTGTGCTTTACAGGCTATTCCAACGTACCTCTTGAAATCTGTTTCCTGCTATTTTGCCTCACTTTCAAGTCCGCCTCGTTGACTTCCCTCAACAGATTTTTGGACGATAGTTGTCCTTTATCACTCTGCCAGTTTGTGAATTGCTGTGCCCCTGAGCTCCATTTCTCAACTCGTTTTTTGGGAGCTGAACGCAAGTCCAAAATTTTGTATCATGTCCTATACTGGTTCCCAGTGGGTGGCTGAGACTTTGGTTAATTCTTCTTCCTGCCGGGAATTAGATTGACATGTGCCCGTCCAAATGCCTAACAGCTACTCTCTCATGGGTTCTCCCTCGTCCCTTCCATCCTCTGCCAAATTGGGAACCTGTGCAAACCAGGAGGTTAAAGGGCCTGTCTCTCCAAGTTGGGAGATTGATAGTAAGGCAGTTGGAAAGTCAAACTGGAGCACCAGGAGAGGGACTATTCGTTGAGTTTTAGAAACCTTTCGTATTCACAGTGTGTCCATTCTCTAGGTTTCCTGTACATGTTATAGCTGTAGTAATATTCCCTTGAACCTGGAGAGTTGGGACCCATGGAATGGGGGCCATGCATTATTGCTTGAAAGCGTCTGCATTTGCTCACCCAATCTCACCAATCCTCTCAGTCCCAAGTGTCCAGCCTTATGCCACATCCAGCTGTCATTGTAGATAGGGTCTTTCCAGGTTTCCTCAGACACCCTGAAGGAATTGTAAAGAATTTCCCTGTTTTTTGGTTTTGCTTTTGAAATTCCTTTTTATAGTGGGTTTGAGCTGATTCTCGCTGCCATGTTTATGCCACTGTAGACACACTTGATTCCCTTATGGAGACATATCAATACATAGGTTTTAAGATTCTTACTAGTCAGATATATTCCTCTGTGGGAAATATGGGGTTTTGAGTCTCTTTCACTAAGGAAGGTGTCGGTCTTGTCAATTCCAAAGTTGGTTTTTGAAACGGTCCGTGTGCTTATATCAAACTCTGGTTTTATGCATCACCCCACCTCTCCTTCCCCTTTATGCAGGCATAAGAGTGTTTTCTAAATGTGAGACTCTGTTCTCTTTCCTAACTCAGTTCACGTGTAGCCATGTTTACAGGATCTTCATAAGTGATATCTTATGATAAGTTTCTTTTTCTGTGTGACTTATTTCACTTAGAATCATCGTACCTGAATCCACTCACTTTGCTGCTACTGGTCTTATGACATTGATTTCATGGCTGAGGGATATTCCATCGTACGTAAGTACCACAATGTTTTGAACCATTTTTATATTTCCTGGGATATTTAAGGTGTACCCAAGTTGAGGTTCTTGTAGCCAGTGCAGCCCTAAATTTGGAGGTGGCTCTTTCTTATTGATTTTCAGTTTTCCCCAGGTATATTCCCTAGACTGGAAGTGGCCTTGGCTCTATAGCTCTGTTGTTTACTTGTTTTAGGGAACACAATGCACTCCTCCAGTGAGGCAGTCGGCAATTTACATCCCGCCCATCAGCATAACAAGGCTCCCTGTTCTCCAGGGCCTGTCTTGCCTTTCTGGTTTTTACACATTTTGTGGATGTCCCTTTTGACCGGTGGGAAGTGATACTTCTTTGTAGTGCAGATTTGCATTGCCCGCTTGCTTGCTTGGCCAAAAAGGGCGTATGCGTTTTCTCCTGAATATATTCAGGAGAAAACGCATACGCCCTTTTTGGCCAAGTGCACCATTGTCCAAGTTGTGCCCCTCTTCCTGTGCTTTACAGGCGATTCCAACGTACCTCTTGAAATCTGTTTCCTGCTATTTTGCCTCACTTTCAAGTCCGCCTCGTTGACTTCCCTCAACAGATTTTTGGACGATAGTTGTCCTTTATCACTCTGCCAGTTTGTGAATTGCTGTGCACCTGAGCTCCATTTCTCAACTCGTTTTTTGTGAGCTGAACGCAAGTCCAAAATTTTGGATCTTGTCCTATACTGGTTCCCGGTGGGTGGCTGAGACTTTGGTTAATTCTTCTTCCTGCCGGGAAATTAGAGTGACATGTGCCCGTCCAAATGCCTAACAGCTACTCTCTCATGTGTTCTCCCTCGTCCCTTCCATCCTCTGCCAAATTGGGAACCTGTGCAAACCAGGAGGTTAAAGGGCCTGTCTCTCCAAGTTGGGAGATTGATAGTAAGGCAGTTGGAAAGTCAAACTGGAGCACCAGGAGAGGGACTATTCGTTGAGTTTTAGAAACCTTTCGTATTCACAGTGTGTCCATTCTCTAGGTTTCCTGTACATGTTATAGCTGTAGTAATATTCCCTTGAACCTGGAGAGTTGGGACCCATGGAATGGGGGCCATGCATTATTGCTTGAAAGGGTCTGCATTTGCTCACCCAATCTCACCAATCCTCTCAGTCCCAAGTGTCCAGCCTTATGCCACATCCAGCTGTCATTGTAGATAGGGTCTTTCCAGGTTTCCTCAGACACCCTGAAGGAATTGTAAAGAATTTCCCTGTTTTTTGGTTTTGCTTTTGAAATTCCTTTTTATAGTGGGTTTGAGCTGATTCTCGCTGCCATGTTTATGCCACACTAGACACACTTGATTCCCTTATGGAGACATATCAATACATAGGTTTTAAGATTCTTACTAGTCAGATATATTCCTCTGTGGGAAATATGGGGTTTTGAGTCTCTTTCACTGAAGAAGGTGTCGGTCTTGTCAATTCCAAAGTTGGTTTTTGAAACGGTCCCTGTGCTTATATCAAACTCTGGTTTTATGCATCACCCCACCTCTCCTTCCCCTTTATGCAGGCATAAGAGTGTTTTCTAAATGTGAGACTCTGTTCTCTTTCCTAACTCAGTTCACGTGTAGCCATGTTTACAGGATCTTCATAAGTGATATCTTATGATAAGTTTCTTTTTCTGTGTGACTTATTTCACTTAGAATCATCGTACCTGAATCCACTCACTTTGCTGCTACTGGTCTTATGACATTGATTTCATGGCTGAGGGATATTCCATCGTACGTAAGTACCACAATGTTTTGAACCATTTTTATATTTCCTGGGATATTTAAGGTGTACCCAAGTTGAGGTTCTTGTAGCCAGTGCAGCCCTAAATTTGGAGGTGGCTCTTTCTTATTGATTTTCAGTTTTCCCCAGGTATATTCCCTAGACTGGAAGTGGCCTTGGCTCTGTAGCTCTGTTGTTTACTTGTTTTAGGGAACACAATGCACTCCTCCAGTGAGGCAGTTGGCAATTTACATCCCGCCCATCAGCATAACAAGGCTCCCTCTTCTCCAGGGCCTGTCTTGCCTTTCTGGTTTTTACACATTTTGTGGATGTCCCTTTTGACCGGTGGGAAGTGATACTTCTTTGTAGTGCAGATTTGCATTGCCCGCTTGCTTGCTTGGCCAAAAAGGGCGTATGCGTTTTCTCCTGAATATATTCAGGAGAAAACGCATACGCCCTTTTTGGCCAAGTGCACCATTGTCCAAGTTGTGCCCCTCTTCCTGTGCTTTACAGGCGATTCCAACGTACCTCTTGAAATCTGTTTCCTGCTATTTTGCCTCACTTTCAAGTCCGCCTCGTTGACTTCCCTCAACAGATTTTTGGACGATAGTTGTCCTTTATCACTCTGCCAGTTTGTGAATTGCTGTGCCCCTGAGCTCCATTTCTCAACTCGTTTTTTGTGAGCTGAACGCAAGTCCAAAATTTTGGATCATGTCCTATACTGGTTCCCGGTGGGTGGATGAGACTTTGGTTAATTCTTCTTCCTGCCGGGAAATTAGAGTGACATGTGCCCGTCCAAATGCCTAACAGCTACTCTCTCATGGGTTCTCCCTCGTCCCTTCCATCCTCTGCCAAATTGGGAACCTGTGCAAACCAGGAGGTTAAAGGGCCTGTCTCTCCCAGTTGGGAGATTGATAGTAAGGCAGTTGGAAAGTCAAACTGGAGCACCAGGAGAGGGACTATTCGTTGAGTTTTAGAAACCTTTCGTATTCACAGTGTGTCCATTCTCTAGGTTTCCTGTACATGTTATAGCTGTAGTAATATTCCCTTGAACCTGGAGAGTTGGGACCCATGGAATGGGGGCCATGCATTATTGCTTGAAAGGGTCTGCATTTGCTCACCCAATCTCACCAATCCTCTCAGTCCCAAGTGTCCAGCCTTATGCCACATCCAGCTGTCATTGTAGATAGGGTCTTTCCAGGTTTCCTCAGACACCCTGAAGGAATTGTAAAGAATTTCCCTGTTTTTTGGTTTTGCTTTTGAAATTCCTTTTTATAGTGGGTTTGAGCTGATTCTCGCTGCCATGTTTATGCCACACTAGACACACTTGATTCCCTTATGGAGACATATCAATACATAGGTTTTAAGATTCTTACTAGTCAGATATATTCCTCTGTGGGAAATATGGGGTTTTGAGTCTCTTTCACTGAAGAAGGTGTCGGTCTTGTCAATTCCAAAGTTGGTTTTTGAAACGGTCCCTGTGCTTATATCAAACTCTGGTTTTATGCATCACCCCACCTCTCCTTCCCCTTTATGCAGGCATAAGAGTGTTTTCTAAATGTGAGACTCTGTTCTCTTTCCTAACTCAGTTCACGTGTAGCCATGTTTACAGGATCTTCATAAGTGATATCTTATGATAAGTTTCTTTTTCTGTGTGACTTATTTCACTTAGAATCATCGTACCTGAATCCACTCACTTTGCTGCTACTGGTCTTATGACATTGATTTCATGGCTGAGGGATATTCCATCGTACGTAAGTACCACAATGTTTTGAACCATTTTTATATTTCCTGGGATATTTAAGGTGTACCCAAGTTGAGGTTCTTGTAGCCAGTGCAGCCCTAAATTTGGAGGTGGCTCTTTCTTATTGATTTTCAGTTTTCCCCAGGTATATTCCCTAGACTGGAAGTGGCCTTGGCTCTGTAGCTCTGTTGTTTACTTGTTTTAGGGAACACAATGCACTCCTCCAGTGAGGCAGTTGGCAATTTACATCCCGCCCATCAGCATAACAAGGCTCCCTCTTCTCCAGGGCCTGTCTTGCCTTTCTGGTTTTTACACATTTTGTGGATGTCCCTTTTGACCGGTGGGAAGTGATACTTCTTTGTAGTGCAGATTTGCATTGCCCGCTTGCTTGCTTGGCCAAAAAGGGCGTATGCGTTTTCTCCTGAATATATTCAGGAGAAAACGCATACGCCCTTTTTGGCCAAGTGCACCATTGTCCAAGTTGTGCCCCTCTTCCTGTGCTTTACAGGCGATTCCAACGTACCTCTTGAAATCTGTTTCCTGCTATTTTGCCTCACTTTCAAGTCCGCCTCGTTGACTTCCCTCAACAGATTTTTGGACGATAGTTGTCCTTTATCACTCTGCCAGTTTGTGAATTGCTGTGCCCCTGAGCTCCATTTCTCAACTCGTTTTTTGTGAGCTGAACGCAAGTCCAAAATTTTGGATCATGTCCTATACTGGTTCCCGGTGGGTGGATGAGACTTTGGTTAATTCTTCTTCCTGCCGGGAAATTAGAGTGACATGTGCCCGTCCAAATGCCTAACAGCTACTCTCTCATGGGTTCTCCCTCGTCCCTTCCATCCTCTGCCAAATTGGGAACCTGTGCAAACCAGGAGGTTAAAGGGCCTGTCTCTCCCAGTTGGGAGATTGATAGTAAGGCAGTTGGAAAGTCAAACTGGAGCACCAGGAGAGGGACTATTCGTTGAGTTTTAGAAACCTTTCGTATTCACAGTGTGTCCATTCTCTAGGTTTCCTGTACATGTTATAGCTGTAGTAATATTCCCTTGAACCTGGAGAGTTGGGACCCATGGAATGGGGGCCATGCATTATTGCTTGAAAGCGTCTGCATTTGCTCACCCAATCTCACCAATCCTCTCAGTCCCAAGTGTCCAGCCTTATGCCACATCCAGCTGTCATTGTAGATAGGGTCTTTCCAGGTTTCCTCAGACACCCTGAAGGAATTGTAAAGAATTTCCCTGTTTTTTGGTTTTGCTTTTGAAATTCCTTTTTATAGTGGGTTTGAGCTGATTCTCGCTGCCATGTTTATGCCACTCTAGACACACTTGATTCCCTTATGGAGACATATCAATACATAGGTTTTAAGATTCTTACTAGTCAGATATATTCCTCTGTGGGAAATATGGGGTTTTGAGTCTCTTTCACTAAGGAAGGTGTCGGTCTTGTCAATTCCAAAGTTGGTTTTTGAAACGGTCCGTGTGCTTATATCAAACTCTGGTTTTATGCATCACCCCACCTCTCCTTCCCCTTTATGCAGGCATAAGAGTGTTTTCTAAATGTGAGACTCTGTTCTCTTTCCTAACTCAGTTCACGTGTAGCCATGTTTACAGGATCTTCATAAGTGATATCTTATGATAAGTTTCTTTTTCTGTGTGACTTATTTCACTTAGAATCATCGTACCTGAATCCACTCACTTTGCTGCTACTGGTCTTATGACATTGATTTCATGGCTGAGGGATATTCCATCGTACGTAAGTACCACAATGTTTTGAACCATTTTTATATTTCCTGGGATATTTAAGGTGTACCCAAGTTGAGGTTCTTGTAGCCAGTGCAGCCCTAAATTTGGAGGTGGCTCTTTCTTATTGATTTTCAGTTTTCCCCAGGTATATTCCCTAGACTGGAAGTGGCCTTGGCTCTATAGCTCTGTTGTTTACTTGTTTTAGGGAACACAATGCACTCCTCCAGTGAGGCAGTTGGCAATTTACATCCCGCCCATCAGCATAACAAGGCTCCCAGTTCTCCAGGGCCTGTCTTGCCTTTCTGGTTTTTACACATTTTGTGGATGTCCCTTTTGACCGGTGGGAAGTGATACTTCTTTATAGTGCAGATTTGCATTGCCCGCTTGCTTGCTTGGCCAAAAAGGGCGTATGCGTTTTCTCCTGAATATATTCAGGAGAAAACGCGTACGCCCTTTTTGGCCAAGTGCACCATTGTCCAAGTTGTGCCCCTCTTCCTGTGCTTTACAGGCGATTCCAAGGTACCTCTTGAAATCTGTTTCCTGCTATTTTGCCTCACTTTCAAGTCCGCCTCGTTGACTTCCCTCAACAGATTTTTGGACGATAGTTGTCCTTTATCACTCTGCCAGTTTGTGAATTGCTGTGCCCCTGAGCTCCATTTCTCAACTCGTTTTTTGTGAGCTGAACGCAAGTCCAAAATTTTGGATCATGTCCTATACTGGTTCCCGGTGGGTGGCTGAGACTTTGGTTAATTCTTCTTCCTGCCGGGAAATTAGAGTGACATGTGCCCGTCCAAATGCCTAACAGCTACTCTCTCATGGGTTCTCCCTCGTCCCTTCCATCCTCTGCCAAATTGGGAACCTGTGCAAACCAGGAGGTTAAAGGGCCTGTCTCTCCAAGTTGGGAGATTGATAGTAAGGCAGTTGGAAAGTCAAACTGGAGCACCAGGAGAGGGACTATTCGTTGAGTTTTAGAAACCTTTCGTATTCACAGTGTGTCCATTCTCTAGGTTTCCTGTACATGTTATAGCTGTAGTAATATTCCCTTGAACCTGGAGAGTTGGGACCCATGGAATGGGGGCCATGCATTATTGCTTGAAAGGGTCTGCATTTGCTCACCCAATCTCACCAATCCTCTCAGTCCCAAGTGTCCAGCCTTATGCCACATCCAGCTGTCATTGTAGACAGGGTCTTTCCAGGTTTCCTCAGACACCCTGAAGGAATTGTAAAGAATTTCCCTGTTTTTTGGTTTTGCTTTTGAAATTCCTTTTTATAGTGGGTTTGAGCTGATTCTCCCTGCCATGTTTATGCCACTCTAGACACACTTGATTCCCTTATGGAGACATATCAATACATAGGTTTTAAGATTCTTACTAGTCAGATATATTCCTCTGTGGGAAATATGGGGTTTTGAGTCTCTTTCACTGAGGAAGGTGTAGGTCTTGTCTATTCCAAAGTTGGTTTTTGGAACGGTCCCTGTGCTTATATCAAACTCTGGTTTTATGCATCACCCCACCTCTCCTTCCCCTTTATGCAGGCATAAGAGTGTTTTCTAAATGTGAGACTCTGTTCTCTTTCCTAACTCAGTTCACGTGTAGCCATGTTTACAGGATCTTCATAAGTGATATCTTATGATAAGTTTCTTTTTCTGTGTGACTTATTTCACTTAGAATCATCGTACCTGAATCCACTCACTTTGCTGCTACTGGTCTTATGACATTGATTTCATGGCTGAGGGATATTCCATCGTACGTAAGTACCACAATGTTTTGAACCATTTTTATATTTCCTGGGATATTTAAGGTGTACCCAAGTTGAGGTTCTTGTAGCCAGTGCAGCCCTAAATTTGGAGGTGGCTCTTTCTTATTGATTTTCAGTTTTCCCCAGGTATATTCCCTAGACTGGAAGTGGCCTTGGCTCTATAGCTCTGTTGTTTACTTGTTTTAGGGAACACAATGCACTCCTCCAGTGAGGCAGTCGGCAATTTACATCCCGCCCATCAGCATAACAAGGCTCCCTGTTCTCCAGGGCCTGTCTTGCCTTTCTGGTTTTTACACATTTTGTGGATGTCCCTTTTGACCGGTGGGAAGTGATACTTCTTTGTAGTGCAGATTTGCATTGCCCGCTTGCTTGCTTGGCCAAAAAGGGCGTATGCGTTTTCTCCTGAATATATTCAGGAGAAAACGCATACGCCCTTTTTGGCCAAGTGCACCATTGTCCAAGTTGTGCCCCTCTTCCTGTGCTTTACAGGCGATTCCAACGTACCTCTTGAAATCTGTTTCCTGCTATTTTGCCTCACTTTCAAGTCCGCCTCGTTGACTTCCCTCAACAGATTTTTGGACGATAGTTGTCCTTTATCACTCTGCCAGTTTGTGAATTGCTGTGCACCTGAGCTCCATTTCTCAACTCGTTTTTTGTGAGCTGAACGCAAGTCCAAAATTTTGGATCTTGTCCTATACTGGTTCCCGGTGGGTGGCTGAGACTTTGGTTAATTCTTCTTCCTGCCGGGAAATTAGAGTGACATGTGCCCGTCCAAATGCCTAACAGCTACTCTCTCATGGGTTCTCCCTCGTCCCTTCCATCCTCTGCCAAATTGGGAACCTGTGCAAACCAGGAGGTTAAAGGGCCTGTCTCTCCAAGTTGGGAGATTGATAGTAAGGCAGTTGGAAAGTCAAACTGGAGCACCAGGAGAGGGACTATTCGTTGAGTTTTAGAAACCTTTCGTATTCACAGTGTGTCCATTCTCTAGGTTTCCTGTACATGTTATAGCTGTAGTAATATTCCCTTGAACCTGGAGAGTTGGGACCCATGGAATGGGGGCCATGCATTATTGCTTGAAAGGGTCTGCATTTGCTCACCCAATCTCACCAATCCTCTCAGTCCCAAGTGTCCAGCCTTATGCCACATCCAGCTGTCATTGTAGATAGGGTCTTTCCAGGTTTCCTCAGACACCCTGAAGGAATTGTAAAGAATTTCCCTGTTTTTTGGTTTTGCTTTTGAAATTCCTTTTTATAGTGGGTTTGAGCTGATTCTCGCTGCCATGTTTATGCCACTCTAGACACACTTGATTCCCTTATGGAGACATATCAATACATAGGTTTTAAGATTCTTACTAGTCAGATATATTCCTCTGTGGGAAATATGGGGTTTTGAGTCTCTTTCACTGAAGAAGGTGTCGGTCTTGTCAATTCCAAAGTTGGTTTTTGAAACGGTCCCTGTGCTTATATCAAACTCTGGTTTTATGCATCACCCCACCTCTCCTTCCCCTTTATGCAGGCATAAGAGTGTTTTCTAAATGTGAGACTCTGTTCTCTTTCCTAACTCAGTTCACGTGTAGCCATGTTTACAGGATCTTCATAAGTGATATCTTATGATAAGTTTCTTTTTCTGTGTGACTTATTTCACTTAGAATCATCGTACCTGAATCCACTCACTTTGCTGCTACTGGTCTTATGACATTGATTTCATGGCTGAGGGATATTCCATCGTACGTAAGTACCACAATGTTTTGAACCATTTTTATATTTCCTGGGATATTTAAGGTGTACCCAAGTTGAGGTTCTTGTAGCCAGTGCAGCCCTAAATTTGGAGGTGGCTCTTTCTTATTGATTTTCAGTTTTCCCCAGGTATATTCCCTAGACTGGAAGTGGCCTTGGCTCTGTAGCTCTGTTGTTTACTTGTTTTAGGGAACACAATGCACTCCTCCAGTGAGGCAGTTGGCAATTTACATCCCGCCCATCAGCATAACAAGGCTCCCTCTTCTCCAGGGCCTGTCTTGCCTTTCTGGTTTTTACACATTTTGTGGATGTCCCTTTTGACCGGTGGGAAGTGATACTTCTTTGTAGTGCAGATTTGCATTGCCCGCTTGCTTGCTTGGCCAAAAAGGGCGTATGCGTTTTCTCCTGAATATATTCAGGAGAAAACGCATACGCCCTTTTTGGCCAAGTGCACCATTGTCCAAGTTGTGCCCCTCTTCCTGTGCTTTACAGGCGATTCCAACGTACCTCTTGAAATCTGTTTCCTGCTATTTTGCCTCACTTTCAAGTCCGCCTCGTTGACTTCCCTCAACAGATTTTTGGACGATAGTTGTCCTTTATCACTCTGCCAGTTTGTGAATTGCTGTGCCCCTGAGCTCCATTTCTCAACTCGTTTTTTGTGAGCTGAACGCAAGTCCAAAATTTTGGATCATGTCCTATACTGGTTCCCGGTGGGTGGCTGAGACTTTGGTTAATTCTTCTTCCTGCCGGGAAATTAGAGTGACATGTGCCCGTCCAAATGCCTAACAGCTACTCTCTCATGGGTTCTCCCTCGTCCCTTCCATCCTCTGCCAAATTGGGAACCTGTGCAAACCAGGAGGTTAAAGGGCCTGTCTCTCCAAGTTGGGAGATTGATAGTAAGGCAGTTGGAAAGTCAAACTGGAGCACCAGGAGAGGGACTATTCGTTGAGTTTTAGAAACCTTTCGTATTCACAGTGTGTCCATTCTCTAGGTTTCCTGTACATGTTATAGCTGTAGTAATATTCCCTTGAACCTGGAGAGTTGGGACCCATGGAATGGGGGCCATGCATTATTGCTTGAAAGGGTCTGCATTTGCTCACCCAATCTCACCAATCCTCTCAGTCCCAAGTGTCCAGCCTTATGCCACATCCAGCTGTCATTGTAGACAGGGTCTTTCCAGGTTTCCTCAGACACCCTGAAGGAATTGTAAAGAATTTCCCTGTTTTTTGGTTTTGCTTTTGAAATTCCTTTTTATAGTGGGTTTGAGCTGATTCTCCCTGCCATGTTTATGCCACTCTAGACACACTTGATTCCCTTATGGAGAGATATCAATACATAGGTTTTAAGATTCTTACTAGTCAGATATATTCCTCTGTGGGAAATATGGGGTTTTGAGTCTCTTTCACTGAGGAAGGTGTAGGTCTTGTCTATTCCAAAGTTGGTTTTTGGAACGGTCCCTGTGCTTATATCAAACTCTGGTTTTATGCATCACCCCACCTCTCCATCCCCTTTATGCAGGCATAAGAGTGTTTTCTAAATGTGAGACTCTGTTCTCTTTCCTAACTCAGTTCACGTGTAGCCATGTTTACAGGATCTTCATAAGTGATATCTTATGATAAGTTTCTTTTTCTGTGTGACTTATTTCACTTAGAATCATCGTACCTGAATCCACTCACTTTGCTGCTACTGGTCTTATGACATTGATTTCATGGCTGAGGGATATTCCATCGTACGTAAGTACCACAATGTTTTGAACCATTTTTATATTTCCTGGGATATTTAAGGTGTACCCAAGTTGAGGTTCTTGTAGCCAGTGCAGCCCTAAATTTGGAGGTGGGTCTTTCTTATTGATTTTCAGTTTTCCCCAGGTATATTCCCTAGACTGGAAGTGGCCTTGGCTCTATAGCTCTGTTGTTTACTTGTTTTAGGGAACACAATGCACTCCTCCAGTGAGGCAGTCGGCAATTTACATCCCGCCCATCAGCATAACAAGGCTCCCTGTTCTCCAGGGCCTGTCTTGCCTTTCTGGTTTTTACACATTTTGTGGATGTCCCTTTTGACCGGTGGGAAGTGATACTTCTTTGTAGTGCAGATTTGCATTGCCCGCTTGCTTGCTTGGCCAAAAAGGGCGTATGCGTTTTCTCCTGAATATATTCAGGAGAAAACGCATACGCCCTTTTTGGCCAAGTGCACCATTGTCCAAGTTGTGCCCCTCTTCCTGTGCTTTACAGGCGATTCCAACGTACCTCTTGAAATCTGTTTCCTGCTATTTTGCCTCACTTTCAAGTCCGCCTCGTTGACTTCCCTCAACAGATTTTTGGACGATAGTTGTCCTTTATCACTCTGCCAGTTTGTGAATTGCTGTGCACCTGAGCTCCATTTCTCAACTCGTTTTTTGTGAGCTGAACGCAAGTCCAAAATTTTGGATCTTGTCCTATACTGGTTCCCGGTGGGTGGCTGAGACTTTGGTTAATTCTTCTTCCTGCCGGGAAATTAGAGTGACATGTGCCCGTCCAAATGCCTAACAGCTACTCTCTCATGGGTTCTCCCTCGTCCCTTCCATCCTCTGCCAAATTGGGAACCTGTGCAAACCAGGAGGTTAAAGGGCCTGTCTCTCCAAGTTGGGAGATTGATAGTAAGGCAGTTGGAAAGTCAAACTGGAGCACCAGGAGAGGGACTATTCGTTGAGTTTTAGAAACCTTTCGTATTCACAGTGTGTCCATTCTCTAGGTTTCCTGTACATGTTATAGCTGTAGTAATATTCCCTTGAACCTGGAGAGTTGGGACCCATGGAATGGGGGCCATGCATTATTGCTTGAAAGGGTCTGCATTTGCTCACCCAATCTCACCAATCCTCTCAGTCCCAAGTGTCCAGCCTTATGCCACATCCAGCTGTCATTGTAGATAGGGTCTTTCCAGGTTTCCTCAGACACCCTGAAGGAATTGTAAAGAATTTCCCTGTTTTTTGGTTTTGCTTTTGAAATTCCTTTTTATAGTGGGTTTGAGCTGATTCTCGCTGCCATGTTTATGCCACACTAGACACACTTGATTCCCTTATGGAGACATATCAATACATAGGTTTTAAGATTCTTACTAGTCAGATATATTCCTCTGTGGGAAATATGGGGTTTTGAGTCTCTTTCACTGAAGAAGGTGTCGGTCTTGTCAATTCCAAAGTTGGTTTTTGAAACGGTCCCTGTGCTTATATCAAACTCTGGTTTTATGCATCACCCCACCTCTCCTTCCCCTTTATGCAGGCATAAGAGTGTTTTCTAAATGTGAGACTCTGTTCTCTTTCCTAACTCAGTTCACGTGTAGCCATGTTTACAGGATCTTCATAAGTGATATCTTATGATAAGTTTCTTTTTCTGTGTGACTTATTTCACTTAGAATCATCGTACCTGAATCCACTCACTTTGCTGCTACTGGTCTTATGACATTGATTTCATGGCTGAGGGATATTCCATCGTACGTAAGTACCACAATGTTTTGAACCATTTTTATATTTCCTGGGATATTTAAGGTGTACCCAAGTTGAGGTTCTTGTAGCCAGTGCAGCCCTAAATTTGGAGGTGGCTCTTTCTTATTGATTTTCAGTTTTCCCCAGGTATATTCCCTAGACTGGAAGTGGCCTTGGCTCTGTAGCTCTGTTGTTTACTTGTTTTAGGGAACACAATGCACTCCTCCAGTGAGGCAGTTGGCAATTTACATCCCGCCCATCAGCATAACAAGGCTCCCTCTTCTCCAGGGCCTGTCTTGCCTTTCTGGTTTTTACACATTTTGTGGATGTCCCTTTTGACCGGTGGGAAGTGATACTTCTTTGTAGTGCAGATTTGCATTGCCCGCTTGCTTGCTTGGCCAAAAAGGGCGTATGCGTTTTCTCCTGAATATATTCAGGAGAAAACGCATACGCCCTTTTTGGCCAAGTGCACCATTGTCCAAGTTGTGCCCCTCTTCCTGTGCTTTACAGGCGATTCCAACGTACCTCTTGAAATCTGTTTCCTGCTATTTTGCCTCACTTTCAAGTCCGCCTCGTTGACTTCCCTCAACAGATTTTTGGACGATAGTTGTCCTTTATCACTCTGCCAGTTTGTGAATTGCTGTGCCCCTGAGCTCCATTTCTCAACTCGTTTTTTGTGAGCTGAACGCAAGTCCAAAATTTTGGATCATGTCCTATACTGGTTCCCGGTGGGTGGCTGAGACTTTGGTTAATTCTTCTTCCTGCCGGGAAATTAGAGTGACATGTGCCCGTCCAAATGCCTAACAGCTACTCTCTCATGGGTTCTCCCTCGTCCCTTCCATCCTCTGCCAAATTGGGAACCTGTGCAAACCAGGAGGTTAAAGGGCCTGTCTCTCCCAGTTGGGAGATTGATAGTAAGGCAGTTGGAAAGTCAAACTGGAGCACCAGGAGAGGGACTATTCGTTGAGTTTTAGAAACCTTTCGTATTCACAGTGTGTCCATTCTCTAGGTTTCCTGTACATGTTATAGCTGTAGTAATATTCCCTTGAACCTGGAGAGTTGGGACCCATGGAATGGGGGCCATGCATTATTGCTTGAAAGCGTCTGCATTTGCTCACCCAATCTCACCAATCCTCTCAGTCCCAAGTGTCCAGCCTTATGCCACATCCAGCTGTCATTGTAGATAGGGTCTTTCCAGGTTTCCTCAGACACCCTGAAGGAATTGTAAAGAATTTCCCTGTTTTTTGGTTTTGCTTTTGAAATTCCTTTTTATAGTGGGTTTGAGCTGATTCTCGCTGCCATGTTTATGCCACTGTAGACACACTTGATTCCCTTATGGAGACATATCAATACATAGGTTTTAAGATTCTTACTAGTCAGATATATTCCTCTGTGGGAAATATGGGGTTTTGAGTCTCTTTCACTAAGGAAGGTGTCGGTCTTGTCAATTCCAAAGTTGGTTTTTGAAACGGTCCGTGTGCTTATATCAAACTCTGGTTTTATGCATCACCCCACCTCTCCTTCCCCTTTATGCAGGCATAAGAGTGTTTTCTAAATGTGAGACTCTGTTCTCTTTCCTAACTCAGTTCACGTGTAGCCATGTTTACAGGATCTTCATAAGTGATATCTTATGATAAGTTTCTTTTTCTGTGTGACTTATTTCACTTAGAATCATCGTACCTGAATCCACTCACTTTGCTGCTACTGGTCTTATGACATTGATTTCATGGCTGAGGGATATTCCATCGTACGTAAGTACCACAATGTTTTGAACCATTTTTATATTTCCTGGGATATTTAAGGTGTACCCAAGTTGAGGTTCTTGTAGCCAGTGCAGCCCTAAATTTGGAGGTGGCTCTTTCTTATTGATTTTCAGTTTTCCCCAGGTATATTCCCTAGACTGGAAGTGGCCTTGGCTCTATAGCTCTGTTGTTTACTTGTTTTAGGGAACACAATGCACTCCTCCAGTGAGGCAGTTGGCAATTTACATCCCGCCCATCAGCATAACAAGGCTCCCAGTTCTCCAGGGCCTGTCTTGCCTTTCTGGTTTTTACACATTTTGTGGATGTCCCTTTTGACCGGTGGGAAGTGATACTTCTTTATAGTGCAGATTTGCATTGCCCGCTTGCTTGCTTGGCCAAAAAGGGCGTATGCGTTTTCTCCTGAATATATTCAGGAGAAAACGCATACGCCCTTTTTGGCCAAGTGCACCATTGTCCAAGTTGTGCCCCTCTTCCTGTGCTTTACAGGCGATTCCAAGGTACCTCTTGAAATCTGTTTCCTGCTATTTTGCCTCACTTTCAAGTCCGCCTCGTTGACTTCCCTCAACAGATTTTTGGACGATAGTTGTCCTTTATCACTCTGCCAGTTTGTGAATTGCTGTGCCCCTGAGCTCCATTTCTCAACTCGTTTTTTGTGAGCTGAACGCAAGTCCAAAATTTTGGATCATGTCCTATACTGGTTCCCGGTGGGTGGCTGAGACTTTGGTTAATTCTTCTTCCTGCCGGGAAATTAGAGTGACATGTGCCCGTCCAAATGCCTAACAGCTACTCTCTCATGGGTTCTCCCTCGTCCCTTCCATCCTCTGCCAAATTGGGAACCTGTGCAAACCAGGAGGTTAAAGGGCCTGTCTCTCCAAGTTGGGAGATTGATAGTAAGGCAGTTGGAAAGTCAAACTGGAGCACCAGGAGAGGGACTATTCGTTGAGTTTTAGAAACCTTTCGTATTCACAGTGTGTCCATTCTCTAGGTTTCCTGTACATGTTATAGCTGTAGTAATATTCCCTTGAACCTGGAGAGTTGGGACCCATGGAATGGGGGCCATGCATTATTGCTTGAAAGGGTCTGCATTTGCTCACCCAATCTCACCAATCCTCTCAGTCCCAAGTGTCCAGCCTTATGCCACATCCAGCTGTCATTGTAGACAGGGTCTTTCCAGGTTTCCTCAGACACCCTGAAGGAATTGTAAAGAATTTCCCTGTTTTTTGGTTTTGCTTTTGAAATTCCTTTTTATAGTGGGTTTGAGCTGATTCTCCCTGCCATGTTTATGCCACTCTAGACACACTTGATTCCCTTATGGAGACATATCAATACATAGGTTTTAAGATTCTTACTAGTCAGATATATTCCTCTGTGGGAAATATGGGGTTTTGAGTCTCTTTCACTGAGGAAGGTGTAGGTCTTGTCTATTCCAAAGTTGGTTTTTGGAACGGTCCCTGTGCTTATATCAAACTCTGGTTTTATGCATCACCCCACCTCTCCTTCCCCTTTATGCAGGCATAAGAGTGTTTTCTAAATGTGAGACTCTGTTCTCTTTCCTAACTCAGTTCACGTGTAGCCATGTTTACAGGATCTTCATAAGTGATATCTTATGATAAGTTTCTTTTTCTGTGTGACTTATTTCACTTAGAATCATCGTACCTGAATCCACTCACTTTGCTGCTACTGGTCTTATGACATTGATTTCATGGCTGAGGGATATTCCATCGTACGTAAGTACCACAATGTTTTGAACCATTTTTATATTTCCTGGGATATTTAAGGTGTACCCAAGTTGAGGTTCTTGTAGTCAGTGCAGCCCTAAATTTGGAGGTGGCTCTTTCTTATTGATTTTCAGTTTTCCCAAGGTATATTCCCTAGACTGGAAGTGGCCTTGGCTCTGTAGCTCTGTTGTTTACTTGTTTTAGGGAACACAATGCACTCCTCCAGTGAGGCAGTTGGCAATTTACATCCCGCCCATCAGCATAACAAGGCTCCCAGTTCTCCAGGGCCTGTCTTGCCTTTCTGGTTTTTACACATTTTGTGGATGTCCCTTTTGACCGGTGGGAAATGATACTTCTTTGTAGTGCAGATTTGCATTGCCCGCTTACTTGCTTGGCCAAAAAAGGGCGTATGCGTTTTCTCCTGAATATATTCAGGAGAAAACGCATACGCCCTTTTTTGGCCAAGTGCACCATTGTCCAAGTTGTGCCCCTCTTCCTGTGCTTTACAGGCGATTCCAACGTACCTCTTGAAATCTATTTCCTGCTATTTTGCCTCGCTTTCAAGTCCGCCTCGTTGACTTCCCTCAACAGATTTTTGGACGATAGTTGTCCTTTATCACTCTGCCAGTTTGTGAATTGCTGTGCCCCTGAGCTCCATTTCTCAACTCGTTTTTTGTGAGCTGAACGAAAGTCCAAAATTTTGGATCATGTCCTATACTGGTTCCCGGTGGGTGGCTGAGACTTTGGTTAATTCTTCTTCCTGCCGGGAAATTAGAGTGACATGTGCCCGTCCAAATGCCTAACAGCTACTCTCTCATGGGTTCTCCCTCGTCCCTTCCATCCTCTGCCAAATTGGGAACCTGTGCAAACCAGGAGGTTAAAGGGCCTGTCTCTCCAAGTTGGGAGATTGATAGTAAGGCAGTTGGAAAGTCAAACTGGAGCACCAGGAGAGGGACTATTCGTTGAGTTTTAGAAACCTTTCGTATTCACAGTGTGTCCATTCTCTAGGTTTCCTGTACATGTTATAGCTGTAGTAATATTCCCTTGAACCTGGAGAGTTGGGACCCATGGAATGGGGGCCATGCATTATTGCTTGAAAGGGTCTGCATTTGCTCACCCAATCTCACCAATCCTCTCAGTCCCAAGTGTCCAGCCTTATGCCACATCCAGCTGTCATTGTAGATAGGGTCTTTCCAGGTTTCCTCAGACACCCTGAAGGAATTGTAAAGAATTTCCCTGTTTTTTGGTTTTGCTTTTGAAATTCCTTTTTATAGTGGGTTTGAGGTGATTCTCGCTGCCATGTTTATGCCACTCTAGACACACTTGATTCCCTTATGGAGACATATCAATACATAGGTTTTAAGATTCTTACTAGTCAGATATATTCCTCTGCGGGAAATATGGGGTTTTGAGTCTCTTTCACTGAGGAAGGTGTAGGTCTTGTCTATTCCAAAGTTGGTTTTTGGAACGGTCCCTGTGCTTATATCAAACTCTGGTTTTATGCATCACCCCACCTCTCCATCCCCTTTATGCAGGCATAAGAGTGTTTTCTAAATGTGAGACTCTGTTCTCTTTCCTAACTCGGTTCACGTGTAGCCATGTTTACAGGATCTTCATAAGTGATATCTTATGATAAGTTTCTTTTTCTGTGTGACTTATTTCACTTAGAATCATCGTACCTGAATCCACTCACTTTGCTGCTACTGGTCTTATGACATTGATTTCATGGCTGAGGGATATTCCATCGTACGTAAGTACCAAATTATTTTGAACCATTTTTATATTTCCTGGGATATTTAAGGTGTACCCAAGTTGAGGTTCTTGTAGTCAGTGCAGCCCAAAATTTGGAGGTGGCTCTTTCTTATTGATTTTCAGTTTTCCCAAGGTATATTCCCTAGACTGGAAGTGGCCTTGGCTCTGTAGCTCTGTTGTTTACTTGTTTTAGGGAACACAATGCACTCCTCCAGTGAGGCAGTTGGCAATTTACATCCCGCCCATCAGCATAACAAGGCTCCCAGTTCTCCAGGGCCTGTCTTGCCTTTCTGGTTTTTACACATTTTGTGGATGTCCCTTTTGACCGGTGGGAAATGATACTTCTTTGTAGTGCAGATTTGCATTGCCCGCTTACTTGCTTGGCCAAAAAAGGGCGTATGCGTTTTCTCCTGAATATATTCAGGAGAAAACGCATACGCCCTTTTTTGGCCAAGTGCACCATTCTCCAAGTTGTGCCCCTCTTTCTGTGCTTTACAGGCGATTCCAACGTACCTCTTGAAATCTCTTTCCTGCTATTTTGCCTTGCTTTCAAGTCCGCCTCGTTGACTTCCCTCAACAGATTTTTGGACGATAGTTGTCCTTTATCACTCTGCCAGTTTGTGAATTGCTGTGCCCCTGAGCTCCATTTCTCAACTCGTTTTTTTGTGAGCTGAACGCAAGTCCAAAATTTTGGATCATGTCCTATACTGGTTCCCGGTGGGTGGCTGAGACTTTGGTTAATTCTTCTTCCTGCCGGGAAATTAGAGTGACATGTGCCCGTCCAAATGCCTAACAGCTACTCTCTCATGGGTTCTCCCTCGTCCCTTCCATCCTCTGCCAAATTGGGAACCTGTGCAAACCAGGAGGTTAAAGGGCCTGTCTCTCCAAGTTGGGAGATTGATAGTAAGGCAGTTGGAAAGTCAAACTGGAGCACCAGGAGAGGGACTATTCGTTGAGTTTTAGAAACCTTTCGTATTCACAGTGTGTCCATTCTCTAGGTTTCCTGTACATGTTATAGCTGTAGTAATATTCCCTTGAACCTGGAGAGTTGGGACCCATGGAATGGGGGCCATGCATTATTGCTTGAAAGGGTCTGCATTTGCTCACCCAATCTCACCAATCCTCTCAGTCCCAAGTGTCCAGCCTTATGCCACATCCAGCTGTCATGGTAGATAGGGTCTTTCCAGGTTTCCTCAGACACCCTGAAGGAATTGTAAAGAATTTCCCTGTTTTTTGGTTTTGCTTTTGAAATTCCTTTTTATAGTGGGTTTGAGCTGATTCTCGCTGCCATGTTTATGCCACTCTAGACACACTTGATTCCCTTATGGAGACATATCAATACATAGGTTTTAAGATTCTTACTAGTCAGATATATTCCTCTGTGGGAAATATGGGGTTTTGAGTCTCTTTCACTGAGGAAGGTGTCGGTCTTGTCAATTCCAAAGTTGGTTTTTGAAACGGTCCCTGTGCTTATATCAAACTCTGGTTTTATGCATCACCCCACCTCTCCTTCCCCTTTATGCAGGCATAAGCGTGTTTTCTAAATGTGAGACTCTGTTCTCTTTCCTAACTCAGTTCACGTGTAGCCATGTTTACAGGATCTTCATAAGTGATATCTTATGATAAGTTTCTTTTTCTGTGTGACTTATTTCACTTAGAATCATCGTACCTGAATCCACTCACTTTGCTGCTACTGGTCTTATGACATTGATTTCATGGCTGAGGGATATTCCATTGTACGTAAGTACCACAATGTTTTGAACTATTTTTATATTTCCTGGGATATTTAAGGTGTACCCAAGTTGAGGTTCTTGTAGTCATTGCAGCCCTAAATTTGGAGGTGGCTCTTTCTTATTGATTTTCAATTTTCCCCAGGTATATTCCCTAGACTGGAAGTGGCCTTGGCTCTGTAGCTCTGTTGTTTACTTGTTTTAGGGAACACAATGCACTCCTCCAGTGAGGCAGTTGGCAATTTACATCCCACCCATCAGCATAACAAGGCTCCCAGTTCTCCAGGGCCTGTCTTGCCTTTCTGGTTTTTACACATTTTGTGGATGTCCCTTTTGACCGGTGGGAAGTGATACTTCTTTGTAGTGCAGATTTGCATTGCCCGCTTGCTTGCTTGGCCAAAAAGGGCGTATGCGTTTTCTCCTGAATATATTCAGGAGAAAACGCATACGCCCTTTTTGGCCAAGTGCACCATTGTCCAAGTTGTGCCCCTCTTCCTGTGCTTTACAGGCTATTCCAACGTACCTCTTGAAATCTGTTTCCTGCTATTTTGCCTCACTTTCAAGTCCGCCTCGTTGACTTCCCTCAACAGATTTTTGGACGATAGTTGTCCTTTATCACTCTGCCAGTTTGTGAATTGCTGTGCCCCTGAGCTCCATTTCTCAACTCGTTTTTTGTGAGCTGAACGCAAGTCCAAAATTTTGTATCATGTCCTATACTGGTTCCCAGTGGGTGGCTGAGACTTTGGTTAATTCTTCTTCCTGCCGGGAATTAGATTGACATGTGCCCGTCCAAATGCCTAACAGCTACTCTCTCATGGGTTCTCCCTCGTCCCTTCCATCCTCTGCCAAATTGGGAACCTGTGCAAACCAGGAGGTTAAAGGGCCTGTCTCTCCCAGTTGGGAGATTGATAGTAAGGCAGTTGGAAAGTCAAACTGGAGCACCAGGAGAGGGACTATTCGTTGAGTTTTAGAAACCTTTCGTATTCACAGTGTGTCCATTCTCTAGGTTTCCTGTACATGTTATAGCTGTAGTAATATTCCCTTGAACCTGGAGAGTTGGGACCCATGGAATGGGGGCCATGCATTATTGCTTGAAAGGGTCTGCATTTGCTCACCCAATCTCACCAATCCTCTCAGTCCCAAGTGTCCAGCCTTATGCCACATCCAGCTGTCATTGTAGATAGGGTCTTTCCAGGTTTCCTCAGACACCCTGAAGGAATTGTAAAGAATTTCCCTGTTTTTTGGTTTTGCTTTTGAAATTCCTTTTTATAGTGGGTTTGAGCTGATTCTCGCTGCCATGTTTATGCCACTCTAGACACACTTGATTCCCTTATGGAGACATATCAATACATAGGTTTTAAGATTCTTACTAGTCAGATATATTCCTCTGTGGGAAATATGGGGTTTTGAGTCTCTTTCACTGAAGAAGGTGTCGGTCTTGTCAATTCCAAAGTTGGTTTTTGAAACGGTCCCTGTGCTTATATCAAACTCTGGTTTTATGCATCACCCCACCTCTCCTTCCCCTTTATGCAGGCATAAGAGTGTTTTCTAAATGTGAGACTCTGTTCTCTTTCCTAACTCAGTTCACGTGTAGCCATGTTTACAGGATCTTCATAAGTGATATCTTATGATAAGTTTCTTTTTCTGTGTGACTTATTTCACTTAGAATCATCGTACCTGAATCCACTCACTTTGCTGCTACTGGTCTTATGACATTGATTTCATGGCTGAGGGATATTCCATCGTACGTAAGTACCACAATGTTTTGAACCATTTTTATATTTCCTGGGATATTTAAGGTGTACCCAAGTTGAGGTTCTTGTAGCCAGTGCAGCCCTAAATTTGGAGGTGGCTCTTTCTTATTGATTTTCAGTTTTCCCCAGGTATATTCCCTAGACTGGAAGTGGCCTTGGCTCTGTAGCTCTGTTGTTTACTTGTTTTAGGGAACACAATGCACTCCTCCAGTGAGGCAGTTGGCAATTTACATCCCGCCCATCAGCATAACAAGGCTCCCTCTTCTCCAGGGCCTGTCTTGCCTTTCTGGTTTTTACACATTTTGTGGATGTCCCTTTTGACCGGTGGGAAGTGATACTTCTTTGTAGTGCAGATTTGCATTGCCCGCTTGCTTGCTTGGCCAAAAAGGGCGTATGCGTTTTCTCCTGAATATATTCAGGAGAAAACGCATACGCCCTTTTTGGCCAAGTGCACCATTGTCCAAGTTGTGCCCCTCTTCCTGTGCTTTACAGGCGATTCCAACGTACCTCTTGAAATCTGTTTCCTGCTATTTTGCCTCACTTTCAAGTCCGCCTCGTTGACTTCCCTCAACAGATTTTTGGACGATAGTTGTCCTTTATCACTCTGCCAGTTTGTGAATTGCTGTGCCCCTGAGCTCCATTTCTCAACTCGTTTTTTGTGAGCTGAACGCAAGTCCAAAATTTTGGATCATGTCCTATACTGGTTCCCGGTGGGTGGCTGAGACTTTGGTTAATTCTTCTTCCTGCCGGGAAATTAGAGTGACATGTGCCCGTCCAAATGCCTAACAGCTACTCTCTCATGGGTTCTCCCTCGTCCCTTCCATCCTCTGCCAAATTGGGAACCTGTGCAAACCAGGAGGTTAAAGGGCCTGTCTCTCCAGGTTGGGAGATTGATAGTAAGGCAGTTGGAAAGTCAAACTGGAGTACCAGGAGAGGGACTATTCGTTGAGTTTTAGAAACCTTTCGTATTCACAGTGTGTCCATTCTCTAGGTTTCCTGTACATGTTATAGCTGTAGTAATATTCCCTTGAACCTGGAGAGTTGGGACCCATGGAATGGGGGCCATGCATTATTGCTTGAAAGGGTCTGCATTTGCTCACCCAATCTCACCAATCCTCTCAGTCCCAAGTGTCCAGACTTATGCCACATCCAGCTGTCATTGTAGACAGGGTCTTTCCATGTTTACTCAGACACCCTGAAGGAATTGTAAAGAATTTCCCTGTTTTTTGGTTTTGCTTTTGAAATTCCTTTTTATAGTGGGTTTGAGCTGATTCTCGCTGCCATGTTTATGCCACTCTAGACACACTTGATTCCCTTATGGAGACATATCAATACATAGGTTTTAAGATTCTTACTAGTCAGATATATTCCTCTGCGCGAAATATGGGGTTTTGAGTCTCTTTCACTGAGGAAGGTGTAGGTCTTGTCTATTCCAAAGTTGGTTTTTGGAACGGTCCCTGTGCTTATATCAAACTCTGGTTTTATGCATCACCCCACCTCTCCTTACCCTTTATGCAGGC
Organism: Mesoplodon densirostris; assembly: GCF_025265405.1. Lineage (NCBI taxonomy): Eukaryota > Metazoa > Chordata > Mammalia > Artiodactyla > Ziphiidae > Mesoplodon > Mesoplodon densirostris. The sequence goes on from NW_026778209.1 coordinate 1,489,438, forward strand.
ATAAGAGTGTTTTCTAAATGTGAGACTCTGTTCTCTTTCCTAACTCAGTTCACGTGTAGCCATGTTTACAGGATCTTCATAAGTGATATCTTATGATAAGTTTCTTTTTCTGTGTGACTTATTTCACTTAGAATCATCGTACCTGAATCCACTCACTTTGCTGCTACTGGTCTTATGACATTGATTTCATGGCTGAGGGATATTCCATCGTACGTAAGTACCACAATGTTTTGAACCATTTTTATATTTCCTGGGATATTTAAGGTGTACCCAAGTTGAGGTTCTTGTAGCCAGTGCAGCCCTAAATTTGGAGGTGGCTCTTTCTTATTGATTTTCAGTTTTCCCCAGGTATATTCCCTAGACTGGAAGTGGCCTTGGCTCTGTAGCTCTGTGGTTTACTTGTTTTAGGGAACACAATGCACTCCTCCAGTGAGGCAGTTGGCAATTTACATCCCGCCCATCAGCATAACAAGGCTCCCTGTTATCCAGGGCCTGTCTTGCCTTTCTGGTTTTTACACATTTTGTGGATGTCCCTTTTGACCGGTGGGAAGTGATACTTCTTTGTAGTGCAGATTTGCATTGCCCGCTTGCTTGCTTGGCCAAAAAGGGCGTATGCGTTTTCTCCTGAATATATTCAGGAGAAAACGCATACGCCCTTTTTGGCCAAGTGCACCATTGTCCAAGTTGTGCCCCTCTTCCTGTGCTTTACAGCGATTCCAACGTACCTCTTGAAATCTGTTTCCTGCTATTTTGCCTCACTTTCAAGTCCGCCTCGTTGACTTCCCTCAACAGATTTTTGGACGATAGTTGTCCTTTATCACTCTGCCAGTTTGTGAATTGCTGTGCCCCTGAGCTCCATTTCTCAACTCGTTTTTTGTGAGCTGAACGCAAGTCCAAAATTTTGGATCATGTCCTATACTGGTTCCCGGTGGGTGGCTGAGACTTTGGTTAATTCTTCTTCCTGCCGGGAAATTAGAGTGACATGTGCCCGTCCAAATGCCTAACAGCTACTCTCTCATGGGTTCTCCCTCGTCCCTTCCATCCTCTGCCAAATTGGGAACCTGTGCAAACCAGGAGGTTAAAGGGCCTGTCTCTCCAAGTTGGGAGATTGATAGTAAGGCAGTTGGAAAGTCAAACTGGAGCACCAGGAGAGGGACTATTCGTTGAGTTTTAGAAACCTTTCGTATTCACAGTGTGTCCATTCTCTAGGTTTCCTGTACATGTTATAGCTGTAGTAATATTCCCTTGAACCTGGAGAGTTGGGACCCATGGAATGGGGGCCATGCATTATTGCTTGAAAGGGTCTGCATTTGCTCACCCAATCTCACCAATCCTCTCAGTCCCAAGTGTCCAGCCTTATGCCACATCCAGCTGTCATGGTAGATAGGGTCTTTCCAGGTTTCCTCAGACACCCTGAAGGAATTGTAAAGAATTTCCCTGTTTTTTGGTTTTGCTTTTGAAATTCCTTTTTATAGTGGGTTTGAGCTGATTCTCGCTGCCATGTTTATGCCACTCTAGACACACTTGATTCCCTTATGGAGACATATCAATACATAGGTTTTAAGATTCTTACTAGTCAGATATATTCCTCTGTGGGAAATATGGGGTTTTGAGTCTCTTTCACTGAGGAAGGTGTCGGTCTTGTCAATTCCAAAGTTGGTTTTTGAAACGGTCCCTGTGCTTATATCAAACTCTGGTTTTATGCATCACCCCACCTCTCCTTCCCCTTTATGCAGGCATAAGCGTGTTTTCTAAATGTGAGACTCTGTTCTCTTTCCTAACTCAGTTCACGTGTAGCCATGTTTACAGGATCTTCATAAGTGATATCTTATGATAAGTTTCTTTTTCTGTGTGACTTATTTCACTTAGAATCATCGTACCTGAATCCACTCACTTTGCTGCTACTGGTCTTATGACATTGATTTCATGGCTGAGGGATATTCCATCGTACGTAAGTACCACAATGTTTTGAACTATTTTTATATTTCCTGGGATATTTAAGGTGTACCCAAGTTGAGGTTCTTGTAGTCAGTGCAGCCCTAAATTTGGAGGTGGCTCTTTCTTATTGATTTTCAATTTTCCCCAGGTATATTCCCTAGACTGGAAGTGGCCTTGGCTCTGTAGCTCTGTTGTTTACTTGTTTTAGGGAACACAATGCACTCCTCCAGTGAGGCAGTTGGCAATTTACATCCCACCCATCAGCATAACAAGGCTCCCAGTTCTCCAGGGCCTGTCTTGCCTTTCTGGTTTTTACACATTTTGTGGATGTCCCTTTTGACCGGTGGGAAGTGATACTTCTTTGTAGTGCAGATTTGCATTGCCCGCTTGCTTGCTTGGCCAAAAAGGGCGTATGCGTTTTCTCCTGAATATATTCAGGAGAAAACGCATACGCCCTTTTTGGCCAAGTGCACCATTGTCCAAGTTGTGCCCCTCTTCCTGTGCTTTACAGGCTATTCCAACGTACCTCTTGAAATCTGTTTCCTGCTATTTTGCCTCACTTTCAAGTCCGCCTCGTTGACTTCCCTCAACAGATTTTTGGACGATAGTTGTCCTTTATCACTCTGCCAGTTTGTGAATTGCTGTGCCCCTGAGCTCCATTTCTCAACTCGTTTTTTGTGAGCTGAACGCAAGTCCAAAATTTTGTATCATGTCCTATACTGGTTCCCAGTGGGTGGCTGAGACTTTGGTTAATTCTTCTTCCTGCCGGGAATTAGATTGACATGTGCCCGTCCAAATGCCTAACAGCTACTCTCTCATGGGTTCTCCCTCGTCCCTTCCATCCTCTGCCAAATTGGGAACCTGTGCAAACCAGGAGGTTAAAGGGCCTGTCTCTCCAAGTTGGGAGATTGATAGTAAGGCAGTTGGAAAGTCAAACTGGAGCACCAGGAGAGGGACTATTCGTTGAGTTTTAGAAACCTTTCGTATTCACAGTGTGTCCATTCTCTAGGTTTCCTGTACATGTTATAGCTGTAGTAATATTCCCTTGAACCTGGAGAGTTGGGACCCATGGAATGGGGGCCATGCATTATTGCTTGAAAGCGTCTGCATTTGCTCACCCAATCTCACCAATCCTCTCAGTCCCAAGTGTCCAGCCTTATGCCACATCCAGCTGTCATTGTAGATAGGGTCTTTCCAGGTTTCCTCAGACACCCTGAAGGAATTGTAAAGAATTTCCCTGTTTTTTGGTTTTGCTTTTGAAATTCCTTTTTATAGTGGGTTTGAGCTGATTCTCGCTGCCATGTTTATGCCACTGTAGACACACTTGATTCCCTTATGGAGACATATCAATACATAGGTTTTAAGATTCTTACTAGTCAGATATATTCCTCTGTGGGAAATATGGGGTTTTGAGTCTCTTTCACTAAGGAAGGTGTCGGTCTTGTCAATTCCAAAGTTGGTTTTTGAAACGGTCCGTGTGCTTATATCAAACTCTGGTTTTATGCATCACCCCACCTCTCCTTCCCCTTTATGCAGGCATAAGAGTGTTTTCTAAATGTGAGACTCTGTTCTCTTTCCTAACTCAGTTCACGTGTAGCCATGTTTACAGGATCTTCATAAGTGATATCTTATGATAAGTTTCTTTTTCTGTGTGACTTATTTCACTTAGAATCATCGTACCTGAATCCACTCACTTTGCTGCTACTGGTCTTATGACATTGATTTCATGGCTGAGGGATATTCCATCGTACGTAAGTACCACAATGTTTTGAACCATTTTTATATTTCCTGGGATATTTAAGGTGTACCCAAGTTGAGGTTCTTGTAGCCAGTGCAGCCCTAAATTTGGAGGTGGGTCTTTCTTATTGATTTTCAGTTTTCCCCAGGTATATTCCCTAGACTGGAAGTGGCCTTGGCTCTATAGCTCTGTTGTTTACTTGTTTTAGGGAACACAATGCACTCCTCCAGTGAGGCAGTCGGCAATTTACATCCCGCCCATCAGCATAACAAGGCTCCCTGTTCTCCAGGGCCTGTCTTGCCTTTCTGGTTTTTACACATTTTGTGGATGTCCCTTTTGACCGGTGGGAAGTGATACTTCTTTGTAGTGCAGATTTGCATTGCCCGCTTGCTTGCTTGGCCAAAAAGGGCGTATGCGTTTTCTCCTGAATATATTCAGGAGAAAACGCATACGCCCTTTTTGGCCAAGTGCACCATTGTCCAAGTTGTGCCCCTCTTCCTGTGCTTTACAGGCGATTCCAACGTACCTCTTGAAATCTGTTTCCTGCTATTTTGCCTCACTTTCAAGTCCGCCTCGTTGACTTCCCTCAACAGATTTTTGGACGATAGTTGTCCTTTATCACTCTGCCAGTTTGTGAATTGCTGTGCACCTGAGCTCCATTTCTCAACTCGTTTTTTGTGAGCTGAACGCAAGTCCAAAATTTTGGATCTTGTCCTATACTGGTTCCCGGTGGGTGGCTGAGACTTTGGTTAATTCTTCTTCCTGCCGGGAAATTAGAGTGACATGTGCCCGTCCAAATGCCTAACAGCTACTCTCTCATGGGTTCTCCCTCGTCCCTTCCATCCTCTGCCAAATTGGGAACCTGTGCAAACCAGGAGGTTAAAGGGCCTGTCTCTCCAAGTTGGGAGATTGATAGTAAGGCAGTTGGAAAGTCAAACTGGAGCACCAGGAGAGGGACTATTCGTTGAGTTTTAGAAACCTTTCGTATTCACAGTGTGTCCATTCTCTAGGTTTCCTGTACATGTTATAGCTGTAGTAATATTCCCTTGAACCTGGAGAGTTGGGACCCATGGAATGGGGGCCATGCATTATTGCTTGAAAGGGTCTGCATTTGCTCACCCAATCTCACCAATCCTCTCAGTCCCAAGTGTCCAGCCTTATGCCACATCCAGCTGTCATTGTAGATAGGGTCTTTCCAGGTTTCCTCAGACACCCTGAAGGAATTGTAAAGAATTTCCCTGTTTTTTGGTTTTGCTTTTGAAATTCCTTTTTATAGTGGGTTTGAGCTGATTCTCGCTGCCATGTTTATGCCACACTAGACACACTTGATTCCCTTATGGAGACATATCAATACATAGGTTTTAAGATTCTTACTAGTCAGATATATTCCTCTGTGGGAAATATGGGGTTTTGAGTCTCTTTCACTGAAGAAGGTGTCGGTCTTGTCAATTCCAAAGTTGGTTTTTGAAACGGTCCCTGTGCTTATATCAAACTCTGGTTTTATGCATCACCCCACCTCTCCTTCCCCTTTATGCAGGCATAAGAGTGTTTTCTAAATGTGAGACTCTGTTCTCTTTCCTAACTCAGTTCACGTGTAGCCATGTTTACAGGATCTTCATAAGTGATATCTTATGATAAGTTTCTTTTTCTGTGTGACTTATTTCACTTAGAATCATCGTACCTGAATCCACTCACTTTGCTGCTACTGGTCTTATGACATTGATTTCATGGCTGAGGGATATTCCATCGTACGTAAGTACCACAATGTTTTGAACCATTTTTATATTTCCTGGGATATTTAAGGTGTACCCAAGTTGAGGTTCTTGTAGCCAGTGCAGCCCTAAATTTGGAGGTGGCTCTTTCTTATTGATTTTCAGTTTTCCCCAGGTATATTCCCTAGACTGGAAGTGGCCTTGGCTCTGTAGCTCTGTTGTTTACTTGTTTTAGGGAACACAATGCACTCCTCCAGTGAGGCAGTTGGCAATTTACATCCCGCCCATCAGCATAACAAGGCTCCCTCTTCTCCAGGGCCTGTCTTGCCTTTCTGGTTTTTACACATTTTGTGGATGTCCCTTTTGACCGGTGGGAAGTGATACTTCTTTGTAGTGCAGATTTGCATTGCCCGCTTGCTTGCTTGGCCAAAAAGGGCGTATGCGTTTTCTCCTGAATATATTCAGGAGAAAACGCATACGCCCTTTTTGGCCAAGTGCACCATTGTCCAAGTTGTGCCCCTCTTCCTGTGCTTTACAGGCGATTCCAACGTACCTCTTGAAATCTGTTTCCTGCTATTTTGCCTCACTTTCAAGTCCGCCTCGTTGACTTCCCTCAACAGATTTTTGGACGATAGTTGTCCTTTATCACTCTGCCAGTTTGTGAATTGCTGTGCCCCTGAGCTCCATTTCTCAACTCGTTTTTTGTGAGCTGAACGCAAGTCCAAAATTTTGGATCATGTCCTATACTGGTTCCCGGTGGGTGGCTGAGACTTTGGTTAATTCTTCTTCCTGCCGGGAAATTAGAGTGACATGTGCCCGTCCAAATGCCTAACAGCTACTCTCTCATGGGTTCTCCCTCGTCCCTTCCATCCTCTGCCAAATTGGGAACCTGTGCAAACCAGGAGGTTAAAGGGCCTGTCTCTCCCAGTTGGGAGATTGATAGTAAGGCAGTTGGAAAGTCAAACTGGAGCACCAGGAGAGGGACTATTCGTTGAGTTTTAGAAACCTTTCGTATTCACAGTGTGTCCATTCTCTAGGTTTCCTGTACATGTTATAGCTGTAGTAATATTCCCTTGAACCTGGAGAGTTGGGACCCATGGAATGGGGGCCATGCATTATTGCTTGAAAGCGTCTGCATTTGCTCACCCAATCTCACCAATCCTCTCAGTCCCAAGTGTCCAGCCTTATGCCACATCCAGCTGTCATTGTAGATAGGGTCTTTCCAGGTTTCCTCAGACACCCTGAAGGAATTGTAAAGAATTTCCCTGTTTTTTGGTTTTACTTTTGAAATTCCTTTTTATAGTGGGTTTGAGCTGATTCTCGCTGCCATGTTTATGCCACTGTAGACACACTTGATTCCCTTATGGAGACATATCAATACATAGGTTTTAAGATTCTTACTAGTCAGATATATTCCTCTGTGGGAAATATGGGGTTTTGAGTCTCTTTCACTAAGGAAGGTGTCGGTCTTGTCAATTCCAAAGTTGGTTTTTGAAACGGTCCGTGTGCTTATATCAAACTCTGGTTTTATGCATCACCCCACCTCTCCTTCCCCTTTATGCAGGCATAAGAGTGTTTTCTAAATGTGAGACTCTGTTCTCTTTCCTAACTCAGTTCACGTGTAGCCATGTTTACAGGATCTTCATAAGTGATATCTTATGATAAGTTTCTTTTTCTGTGTGACTTATTTCACTTAGAATCATCGTACCTGAATCCACTCACTTTGCTGCTACTGGTCTTATGACATTGATTTCATGGCTGAGGGATATTCCATCGTACGTAAGTACCACAATGTTTTGAACCATTTTTATATTTCCTGGGATATTTAAGGTGTACCCAAGTTGAGGTTCTTGTAGCCAGTGCAGCCCTAAATTTGGAGGTGGCTCTTTCTTATTGATTTTCAGTTTTCCCCAGGTATATTCCCTAGACTGGAAGTGGCCTTGGCTCTATAGCTCTGTTGTTTACTTGTTTTAGGGAACACAATGCACTCCTCCAGTGAGGCAGTTGGCAATTTACATCCCGCCCATCAGCATAACAAGGCTCCCAGTTCTCCAGGGCCTGTCTTGCCTTTCTGGTTTTTACACATTTTGTGGATGTCCCTTTTGACCGGTGGGAAGTGATACTTCTTTATAGTGCAGATTTGCATTGCCCGCTTGCTTGCTTGGCCAAAAAGGGCGTATGCGTTTTCTCCTGAATATATTCAGGAGAAAACGCGTACGCCCTTTTTGGCCAAGTGCACCATTGTCCAAGTTGTGCCCCTCTTCCTGTGCTTTACAGGCGATTCCAAGGTACCTCTTGAAATCTGTTTCCTGCTATTTTGCCTCACTTTCAAGTCCGCCTCGTTGACTTCCCTCAACAGATTTTTGGACGATAGTTGTCCTTTATCACTCTGCCAGTTTGTGAATTGCTGTGCCCCTGAGCTCCATTTCTCAACTCGTTTTTTGTGAGCTGAACGCAAGTCCAAAATTTTGGATCATGTCCTATACTGGTTCCCGGTGGGTGGCTGAGACTTTGGTTAATTCTTCTTCCTGCCGGGAAATTAGAGTGACATGTGCCCGTCCAAATGCCTAACAGCTACTCTCTCATGGGTTCTCCCTCGTCCCTTCCATCCTCTGCCAAATTGGGAACCTGTGCAAAGCAGGAGGTTAAAGGGCCTGTCTCTCCAAGTTGGGAGATTGATAGTAAGGCAGTTGGAAAGTCAAACTGGAGCACCAGGAGAGGGACTATTCGTTGAGTTTTAGAAACCTTTCGTATTCACAGTGTGTCCATTCTCTAGGTTTCCTGTACATGTTATAGCTGTAGTAATATTCCCTTGAACCTGGAGAGTTGGGACCCATGGAATGGGGGCCATGCATTATTGCTTGAAAGGGTCTGCATTTGCTCACCCAATCTCACCAATCCTCTCAGTCCCAAGTGTCCAGCCTTATGCCACATCCAGCTGTCATTGTAGACAGGGTCTTTCCAGGTTTCCTCAGACACCCTGAAGGAATTGTAAAGAATTTCCCTGTTTTTTGGTTTTGCTTTTGAAATTCCTTTTTATAGTGGGTTTGAGCTGAGTCTCCCTGCCATGTTTATGCCACTCTAGACACACTTGATTCCCTTATGGAGACATATCAATACATAGGTTTTAAGATTCTTACTAGTCAGATATATTCCTCTGTGGGAAATATGGGGTTTTGAGTCTCTTTCACTGAGGAAGGTGTAGGTCTTGTCTATTCCAAAGTTGGTTTTTGGAACGGTCCCTGTGCTTATATCAAACTCTGGTTTTATGCATCACCCCACCTCTCCTTCCCCTTTATGCAGGCATAAGAGTGTTTTCTAAATGTGAGACTCTGTTCTCTTTCCTAACTCAGTTCACGTGTAGCCATGTTTACAGGATCTTCATAAGTGATATCTTATGATAAGTTTCTTTTTCTGTGTGACTTATTTCACTTAGAATCATCGTACCTGAATCCACTCACTTTGCTGCTACTGGTCTTATGACATTGATTTCATGGCTGAGGGATATTCCATCGTACGTAAGTACCACAATGTTTTGAACCATTTTTATATTTCCTGGGATATTTAAGGTGTACCCAAGTTGAGGTTCTTGTAGCCAGTGCAGCCCTAAATTTGGAGGTGGCTCTTTCTTATTGATTTTCAGTTTTCCCCAGGTATATTCCCTAGACTGGAAGTGGCCTTGGCTCTATAGCTCTGTTGTTTACTTGTTTTAGGGAACACAATGCACTCCTCCAGTGAGGCAGTCGGCAATTTACATCCCGCCCATCAGCATAACAAGGCTCCCTGTTCTCCAGGGCCTGTCTTGCCTTTCTGGTTTTTACACATTTTGTGGATGTCCCTTTTGACCGGTGGGAAGTGATACTTCTTTGTAGTGCAGATTTGCATTGCCCGCTTGCTTGCTTGGCCAAAAAGGGTGTATGCGTTTTCTCCTGAATATATTCAGGAGAAAACGCATACGCCCTTTTTGGCCAAGTGCACCATTGTCCAAGTTGTGCCCCTCTTCCTGTGCTTTACAGGCGATTCCAACGTACCTCTTGAAATCTGTTTCCTGCTATTTTGCCTCACTTTCAAGTCCGCCTCGTTGACTTCCCTCAACAGATTTTTGGACGATAGTTGTCCTTTATCACTCTGCCAGTTTGTGAATTGCTGTGCACCTGAGCTCCATTTCTCAACTCGTTTTTTGTGAGCTGAACGCAAGTCCAAAATTTTGGATCTTGTCCTATACTGGTTCCCGGTGGGTGGCTGAGACTTTGGTTAATTCTTCTTCCTGCCGGGAAATTAGAGTGACATGTGCCCGTCCAAATGCCTAACAGCTACTCTCTCATGGGTTCTCCCTCGTCCCTTCCATCCTCTGCCAAATTGGGAACCTGTGCAAACCAGGAGGTTAAAGGGCCTGTCTCTCCAAGTTGGGAGATTGATAGTAAGGCAGTTGGAAAGTCAAACTGGAGCACCAGGAGAGGGACTATTCGTTGAGTTTTAGAAACCTTTCGTATTCACAGTGTGTCCATTCTCTAGGTTTCCTGTACATGTTATAGCTGTAGTAATATTCCCTTGAACCTGGAGAGTTGGGACCCATGGAATGGGGGCCATGCATTATTGCTTGAAAGGGTCTGCATTTGCTCACCCAATCTCACCAATCCTCTCAGTCCCAAGTGTCCAGCCTTATGCCACATCCAGCTGTCATTGTAGATAGGGTCTTTCCAGGTTTCCTCAGACACCCTGAAGGAATTGTAAAGAATTTCCCTGTTTTTTGGTTTTGCTTTTGAAATTCCTTTTTATAGTGGGTTTGAGCTGATTCTCGCTGCCATGTTTATGCCACTCTAGACACACTTGATTCCCTTATGGAGACATATCAATACATAGGTTTTAAGATTCTTACTAGTCAGATATATTCCTCTGTGGGAAATATGGGGTTTTGAGTCTCTTTCACTGAAGAAGGTGTCGGTCTTGTCAATTCCAAAGTTGGTTTTTGAAACGGTCCCTGTGCTTATATCAAACTCTGGTTTTATGCATCACCCCACCTCTCCTTCCCCTTTATGCAGGCATAAGAGTGTTTTCTAAATGTGAGACTCTGTTCTCTTTCCTAACTCAGTTCACGTGTAGCCATGTTTACAGGATCTTCATAAGTGATATCTTATGATAAGTTTCTTTTTCTGTGTGACTTATTTCACTTAGAATCATCGTACCTGAATCCACTCACTTTGCTGCTACTGGTCTTATGACATTGATTTCATGGCTGAGGGATATTCCATCGTACGTAAGTACCACAATGTTTTGAACCATTTTTATATTTCCTGGGATATTTAAGGTGTACCCAAGTTGAGGTTCTTGTAGCCAGTGCAGCCCTAAATTTGGAGGTGGCTCTTTCTTATTGATTTTCAGTTTTCCCCAGGTATATTCCCTAGACTGGAAGTGGCCTTGGCTCTGTAGCTCTGTTGTTTACTTGTTTTAGGGAACACAATGCACTCCTCCAGTGAGGCAGTTGGCAATTTACATCCCGCCCATCAGCATAACAAGGCTCCCTCTTCTCCAGGGCCTGTCTTGCCTTTCTGGTTTTTACACATTTTGTGGATGTCCCTTTTGACCGGTGGGAAGTGATACTTCTTTGTAGTGCAGATTTGCATTGCCCGCTTGCTTGCTTGGCCAAAAAGGGCGTATGCGTTTTCTCCTGAATATATTCAGGAGAAAACGCATACGCCCTTTTTGGCCAAGTGCACCATTGTCCAAGTTGTGCCCCTCTTCCTGTGCTTTACAGGCGATTCCAACGTACCTCTTGAAATCTGTTTCCTGCTATTTTGCCTCACTTTCAAGTCCGCCTCGTTGACTTCCCTCAACAGATTTTTGGACGATAGTTGTCCTTTATCACTCTGCCAGTTTGTGAATTGCTGTGCCCCTGAGCTCCATTTCTCAACTCGTTTTTTGTGAGCTGAACGCAAGTCCAAAATTTTGGATCATGTCCTATACTGGTTCCCGGTGGGTGGCTGAGACTTTGGTTAATTCTTCTTCCTGCCGGGAAATTAGAGTGACATGTGCCCGTCCAAATGCCTAACAGCTACTCTCTCATGGGTTCTCCCTCGTCCCTTCCATCCTCTGCCAAATTGGGAACCTGTGCAAACCAGGAGGTTAAAGGGCCTGTCTCTCCAAGTTGGGAGATTGATAGTAAGGCAGTTGGAAAGTCAAACTGGAGCACCAGGAGAGGGACTATTCGTTGAGTTTTAGAAACCTTTCGTATTCACAGTGTGTCCATTCTCTAGGTTTCCTGTACATGTTATAGCTGTAGTAATATTCCCTTGAACCTGGAGAGTTGGGACCCATGGAATGGGGGCCATGCATTATTGCTTGAAAGGGTCTGCATTTGCTCACCCAATCTCACCAATCCTCTCAGTCCCAAGTGTCCAGCCTTATGCCACATCCAGCTGTCATTGTAGACAGGGTCTTTCCAGGTTTCCTCAGACACCCTGAAGGAATTGTAAAGAATTTCCCTGTTTTTTGGTTTTGCTTTTGAAATTCCTTTTTATAGTGGGTTTGAGCTGATTCTCGCTGCCATGTTTATGCCACTCTAGACACACTTGATTCCCTTATGGAGACATATCAATACATAGGTTTTAAGATTCTTACTAGTCAGATATATTCCTCTGTGGGAAATATGGGGTTTTGAGTCTCTTTCACTGAGGAAGGTGTAGGTCTTGTCAATTCCAAAGTTGGTTTTTGAAACGGTCCCTGTGCTTATATCAAACTCTGGTTTTATGCATCACCCCACCTCTCCTTCCCCTTTATGCAGGCATAAGGGTGTTTTCTAAAAGTGAGACTCTGTTCTCTTTCCTAACTCAGTTCACGTGTAGCCATGTTTACAGGATCTTCATAAGTGATATCTTATGATAAGTTTCTTTTTCTGTGTGACTTATTTCACTTAGAATCATCGTACCTGAATCCACTCACTTTGCTGCTACTGGTCTTATGACATTGATTTCATGGCTGAGGGATATTCCATCGTACGTAAGTACCACAATGTTTTGAACCATTTTTATATTTCCTGGGATATTTAAGGTGTACCCAAGTTGAGGTTCTTGTAGCCAGTGCAGCCCTAAATTTGGAGGTGGCTCTTTCTTATTGATTTTCAGTTTTCCCCAGGTTTATTCCCTAGACTGGAAGTGGCCTTGGCTCTGTAGCTCTGTGGTTTACTTGTTTTAGGGAACACAATGCACTCCTCCAGTGAGGCAGTTGGCAATTTACATCCCGCCCATCAGCATAACAAGGCTCCCTGTTATCCAGGGCCTGTCTTGCCTTTCTGGTTTTTACACATTTTGTGGATGTCCCTTTTGACCGGTGGGAAGTGATACTTCTTTGTAGTGCAGATTTGCATTGCCCGCTTGCTTGCTTGGCCAAAAAGGGCGTATGCGTTTTCTCCTGAATATATTCAGGAGAAAACGCATACGCCCTTTTTGGCCAAGTGCACCATTGTCCAAGTTGTGCCCCTCTTCCTGTGCTTTACAGGCGATTCCAACGTACCTCTTGAAATCTGTTTCCTGCTATTTTGCCTCACTTTCAAGTCCGCCTCGTTGACTTCCCTCAACAGATTTTTGGACGATAGTTGTCCTTTATCACTCTGCCAGTTTGTGAATTGCTGTGCCCCTGAGCTCCATTTCTCAACTCGTTTTTTGTGAGCTGAACGCAAGTCCAAAATTTTGGATCATGTCCTATACTGGTTCCCGGTGGGTGGCTGAGACTTTGGTTAATTCTTCTTCCTGCCGGGAAATTAGAGTGACATGTGCCCATCCAAATGCCTAACAGCTACTCTCTCATGGGTTCTCCCTCGTCCCTTCCATCCTCTGCCAAATTGGGAACCTGTGCAAACCAGGAGGTTAAAGGGCCTGTCTCTCCAAGTTGGGAGATTGATAGTAAGGCAGTTGGAAAGTCAAACTGGAGCACCAGGAGAGGGACTATTCGTTGAGTTTTAGAAACCTTTCGTATTCACAGTGTGTCCATTCACTAGGTTTCCTGTACATGTTATAGCTGTAGTAATATTCCCTTGAACCTGGAGAGTTGGGACCCATGGAATGGGGGCCATGCATTATTGCTTGAAAGGGTCTGCATTTGCTCACCCAATCTCACCAATCCTCTCAGTCCCAAGTGTCCAGCCTTATGCCACATCCAGCTGTCATTGTAGACAGGGTCTTTCCAGGTTTCCTCAGACACCCTGAAGGAATTGTAAAGAATTTCCCTGTTTTTTGGTTTTGCTTTTGAAATTCCTTTTTATAGTGGGTTTGAGCTGATTCTCGCTGCCATGTTTATGCCACTCTAGACACACTTGATTCCCTTATGGAGACATATCAATACATAGGTTTTAAGATTCTTACTAGTCAGATATATTCCTCTGTGGGAAATATGGGGTTTTGAGTCTCTTTCACTGAGGAAGGTGTCGGTCTTGTCAATTCCAAAGTTGGTTTTTGAAACGGTCCCTGTGCTTATATCAAACTCTGGTTTTATGCATCACCCCACCTCTCCTTACCCTTTATGCAGGCATAAGAGTGTTTTCTAAATGTGAGACTCTGTTCTCTTTCCTAACTCAGTTCACGTGTAGCCATGTTTACAGGATCTTCATAAGTGATATATTATGATAAGTTTCTTTTTCTGTGTGACATATTTCACTTAGAATCATCATACCTGAATCCACTCACTTTGCTGCTACTGGTCTTATGACATCGATTTCATGGCTGAGGGATATTCCATCGTACGTAAGTACCACAATGTTTTGAACCATTTTTATATTTCCTGGGATATTTAAGGTGTACCCAAGTTGAGGTTCTTGTAGTCAGTGCAGCCCTAAATTTGGAGGTGGCTCTTTCTTATTGATTTTCAGTTTTCCCCAGGTATATTCCCTAGACTGGAAGTGGCCTTGGCTCTGTAGCTCTGTTGTTTACTTGTTTTAGGGAACACAATGCACTCCTCCAGTGAGGCAGTTGGCAGTTTACATCCCGCCCATCAGCATAACAAGGCTCCCAGTTCTCCAGGGCCTGTCTTGCCTTTCTGGTTTTTACACATTTTGTGGATGTCCCTTTTGACCGGTGGGAAGTGATACTTCTTTGTAGTGCAGATTTGCATTGCCCGCTTGCTTGCTTGGCCAAAAAGGGCGTATGTGTTTTCTCCTGAATATATTCAGGAGAAAACGCATACACCCTTTTTGGCCAAGTGCACCATTGTCCAAGTTGTGCCCCTCTTCCTGTGCTTTACAGGCGATTCCAACGTACCTGTTGAAATCTGTTTCCTGCTATTTTGCCTCACTTTCAAGTCCGCCTCGTTGACTTCCCTCAACAGATTTTTGGACGATAGTTGTCTTTTATCACTCTGCCAGTTTGTGAATTGCTGTGCCCCTGAGCTCCATTTCTCAACTCGTTTTTTGTGAGCTGAACGCAAGTCCAAAATTTTGGATCATGTCCTATACTGGTTCCCGGTGGGTGGCTGAGACTTTGGTTAATTCTTCTTCCTGCCGGGAAATTAGAGTGACATGTGCCCGTCCAAATGCCTAACAGCTACTCTCTCATGGGTTCTCCCTCGTCCCTTCCATCCTCTGCCAAATTGGGAACCTGTGCAAACCAGGAGGTTAAAGGGCCTGTCTCTCCAAGTTGGGAGATTGATAGTAAGGCAGTTGGAAAGTCAAACTGGAGCACCAGGAGAGGGACTATTCGTTGAGTTTTAGAAACCTTTCGTATTCACAGTGTGTCCATTATCTAGGTTTCCTGTACATGTTATAGCTGTAGTAATATTCCCTTGAACATGGAGAGTTGGGACCCATGGAATGGGGGCCATGCATTATTGCTTGAAAGGGTCTGCATTTGCTGACCCAATCTCACCAATCCTCTCAGTCCCAAGTGTCCAGCCTTATGCCACATCCAGCTGTCATTGTAGATAGGGTCTTTCCAGGTTTCCTCAGACACCCTGAAGGAATTGTAAAGAATTTCCCTGTTTTTTGGTTTTGCTTTTGAAATTCCTTTTTATAGTGGGTTTGAGCTGATTCTCGCTGCCATGTTTATGCCACTCTAGACACACTTGATTCCCTTATGGAGACATATCAATACATAGGTTTTAAGATTCTTACTAGTCAGATATATTCCTCTGTGGGAAATATGGGGTTTTGAGTCTCTTTCACTGAGGAAGGTGTCGGTCTTGTCAATTCCAAAGTTGGTTTTTGAAACGGTCCCTGTGCTTATATCAAACTCTGGTTTTATGCATCACCCCACCTCTCCTTCCCCTTTATGCAGGCATAAGGGTGTTTTCTAAAAGTGAGACTCTGTTCTCTTTCCTAACTCAGTTCACGTGTAGCCATGTTTACAGGATCTTCATAAGTGATATCTTATGATAAGTTTCTTTTTCTGTGTGACTTATTTCACTTAGAATCATCGTACCTGAATCCACTCACTTTGCTGCTACTGGTCTTATGACATTGATTTCATGGCTGAGGGATATTCCATCGTACGTAAGTACCACAATGTTTTGAACCATTTTTATATTTCCTGGGATATTTAAGGTGTACCCAAGTTGAGGTTCTTGTAGCCAGTGCAGCCCTAAATTTGGAGGTGGCTCTTTCTTATTGATTTTCAGTTTTCCCCAGGTTTATTCCCTAGACTGGAAGTGGCCTTGGCTCTGTAGCTCTGTGGTTTACTTGTTTTAGGGAACACAATGCACTCCTCCAGTGAGGCAGTTGGCAATTTACATCCCGCCCATCAGCATAACAAGGCTCCCTGTTATCCAGGGCCTGTCTTGCCTTTCTGGTTTTTACACATTTTGTGGATGTCCCTTTTGACCGGTGGGAAGTGATACTTCTTTGTAGTGCAGATTTGCATTGCCCGCTTGCTTGCTTGGCCAAAAAGGGCGTATGCGTTTTCTCCTGAATATATTCAGGAGAAAACGCATACGCCCTTTTTGGCCAAGTGCACCATTGTCCAAGTTGTGCCCCTCTTCCTGTGCTTTACAGGCGATTCCAACGTACCTCTTGAAATCTGTTTCCTGCTATTTTGCCTCACTTTCAAGTCCGCCTCGTTGACTTCCCTCAACAGATTTTTGGACGATAGTTGTCCTTTATCACTCTGCCAGTTTGTGAATTGCTGTGCCCCTGAGCTCCATTTCTCAACTCGTTTTTTGTGAGCTGAACGCAAGTCCAAAATTTTGGATCATGTCCTATACTGGTTCCCGGTGGGTGGCTGAGACTTTGGTTAATTCTTCTTCCTGCCGGGAAATTAGAGTGACATGTGCCCATCCAAATGCCTAACAGCTACTCTCTCATGGGTTCTCCCTCGTCCCTTCCATCCTCTGCCAAATTGGGAACCTGTGCAAACCAGGAGGTTAAAGGGCCTGTCTCTCCAAGTTGGGAGATTGATAGTAAGGCAGTTGGAAAGTCAAACTGGAGCACCAGGAGAGGGACTATTCGTTGAGTTTTAGAAACCTTTCGTATTCACAGTGTGTCCATTCACTAGGTTTCCTGTACATGTTATAGCTGTAGTAATATTCCCTTGAACCTGGAGAGTTGGGACCCATGGAATGGGGGCCATGCATTATTGCTTGAAAGGGTCTGCATTTGCTCACCCAATCTCACCAATCCTCTCAGTCCCAAGTGTCCAGCCTTATGCCACATCCAGCTGTCATTGTAGACAGGGTCTTTCCAGGTTTCCTCAGACACCCTGAAGGAATTGTAAAGAATTTCCCTGTTTTTTGGTTTTGCTTTTGAAATTCCTTTTTATAGTGGGTTTGAGCTGATTCTCGCTGCCATGTTTATGCCACTCTAGACACACTTGATTCCCTTATGGAGACATATCAATACATAGGTTTTAAGATTCTTACTAGTCAGATATATTCCTCTGTGGGAAATATGGGGTTTTGAGTCTCTTTCACTGAGGAAGGTGTCGGTCTTGTCAATTCCAAAGTTGGTTTTTGAAACGGTCCCTGTGCTTATATCAAACTCTGGTTTTATGCATCACCCCACCTCTCCTTACCCTTTATGCAGGCATAAGAGTGTTTTCTAAATGTGAGACTCTGTTCTCTTTCCTAACTCAGTTCACGTGTAGCCATGTTTACAGGATCTTCATAAGTGATATATTATGATAAGTTTCTTTTTCTGTGTGACATATTTCACTTAGAATCATCATACCTGAATCCACTCACTTTGCTGCTACTGGTCTTATGACATTGATTTCATGGCTGAGGGATATTCCATCGTACGTAAGTACCACAATGTTTTGAACCATTTTTATATTTCCTGGGATATTTAAGGTGTACCCAAGTTGAGGTTCTTGTAGTCAGTGCAGCCCTAAATTTGGAGGTGGCTCTTTCTTATTGATTTTCAGTTTTCCCCAGGTATATTCCCTAGACTGGAAGTGGCCTTGGCTCTGTAGCTCTGTTGTTTACTTGTTTTAGGGAACACAATGCACTCCTCCAGTGAGGCAGTTGGCAGTTTACATCCCGCCCATCAGCATAACAAGGCTCCCAGTTCTCCAGGGCCTGTCTTGCCTTTCTGGTTTTTACACATTTTGTGGATGTCCCTTTTGACCGGTGGGAAGTGATACTTCTTTGTAGTGCAGATTTGCATTGCCCGCTTGCTTGCTTGGCCAAAAAGGGCGTATGTGTTTTCTCCTGAATATATTCAGGAGAAAACGCATACACCCTTTTTGGCCAAGTGCACCATTGTCCAAGTTGTGCCCCTCTTCCTGTGCTTTACAGGCGATTCCAACGTACCTGTTGAAATCTGTTTCCTGCTATTTTGCCTCACTTTCAAGTCCGCCTCGTTGACTTCCCTCAACAGATTTTTGGACGATAGTTGTCTTTTATCACTCTGCCAGTTTGTGAATTGCTGTGCCCCTGAGCTCCATTTCTCAACTCGTTTTTTGTGAGCTGAACGCAAGTCCAAAATTTTGGATCATGTCCTATACTGGTTCCCGGTGGGTGGCTGAGACTTTGGTTAATTCTTCTTCCTGCCGGGAAATTAGAGTGACATGTGCCCGTCCAAATGCCTAACAGCTACTCTCTCATGGGTTCTCCCTCGTCCCTTCCATCCTCTGCCAAATTGGGAACCTGTGCAAACCAGGAGGTTAAAGGGCCTGTCTCTCCAAGTTGGGAGATTGATAGTAAGGCAGTTGGAAAGTCAAACTGGAGCACCAGGAGAGGGACTATTCGTTGAGTTTTAGAAACCTTTCGTATTCACAGTGTGTCCATTCTCTAGGTTTCCTGTACATGTTATAGCTGTAGTAATATTCCCTTGAACATGGAGAGTTGGGACCCATGGAATGGGGGCCATGCATTATTGCTTGAAAGGGTCTGCATTTGCTCACCCAATCTCACCAATCCTCTCAGTCCCAGGTGTCCAGCCTTATGCCACATCCAGCTGTCATTGTAGATAGGGTCTTTCCAGGTTTCCTCAGACACCCTGAAGGAATTGTAAAGAATTTCCCTGTTTTTTGGTTTTGCTTTTGAAATTCCTTTTTATAGTGGGTTTGAGCTGATTCTCGCTGCCATGTTTATGCCACTCTAGACACACTTGATTCCCTTATGGAGACATATCAATACATAGGTTTTAAGATTCTTACTAGTCAGATATATTCCTCTGCGGGAAATATGGGGTTTTGAGTCTCTTTCACTGAGGAAGGTGTCGGTCTTGTCAATTCCAAAGTTGGTTTTTGAAACGGTCCCTGTGCTTATATCAAACTCTGGTTTTATGCATCACCCCACCTCTCCTTCCCCTTTATGCAGGCATAAGAGTGTTTTCTAAATGTGAGACTCTGTTCTCTTTCCTAACTCAGTTCACGTGTAGCCATGTTTACAGGATCTTCATAAGTGATATCTTATGATAAGTTTCTTTTTCTGTGTGACTTATTTGACTTAGAATCATCGTACCTGAATCCACTCACTTTGCTGCTACTGGTCTTATGACATTGATTTCATGGCTGAGGGATATTCCATCGTACGTAAGTACCACAATGTTTTGAACCATTTTTATATTTCCTGGGATATTTAAGGTGTACCCAAGTTGAGGTTCTTGTAGCCAGTGCAGCCCTAAATTTGGAGGTGGCTCTTTCTTATTGATTTTCAGTTTTCCCCAGGTATATTCCCTAGACTGGAAGTGGCCTTGGCTCTGTAGCTCTGTTGTTTACTTGTTTTAGGGTACACAATGCACTCCTCCAGTGAGGCAGTTGGCAATTTACATCCCGCCCATCAGCATAAGAAGGCTCCCTGTTCTAGAGGGCCTGTCTTGCCTTTCTGGTTTTTACACATTTTGTGGATGTCCCTTTTGACCGGTGGGAAGTGATACTTCTTTGTAGTGCAGATTTGCATTGACCGCTTGCTTGCTTGGCCAAAAAGGGCGTATGCGTTTTCCCCTGAATATATTCAGGAGAAAACGCATACGCCCTTTTTGGCCAAGTGCACCATTGTCCAAGTTGTGCCCCTCTTCCTGTGCTTTACAGGCGATTCCAATGTACCTCTTGAAATCTGTTTCCTGCTATTTTGCCTCACTTTCAAGTCCGCCTCGTTGACTTCCCTCAACAGATTTTTGGACGATAGTTGTCCTTTATCACTCTGCCAGTTTGTGAATTGCTGTGTCCCTGAGCTCCATTTCTCAACTCGTTTTTTGTGAGCTGAACGCAAGTCCAAAATTTTCGATCATGTCCTATACTGGTTCCCGGTGGGTGGCTGAGACTTTGGTTAATTCTTCTTCCTGCCGGGAAATTAGAGTGACATGTGCCCGTCCAAATGCCTAACAGCTACTCTCTCATGGGTTCTCCCTCGTCCATTCCATCCTCTGCCAAATTGGGAACCTGTGCAAACCAGGACGTTAAAGGGCCTGTCTCTCTAAGTTGGGAGATTGATAGTAAGGCAGTTGGAAAGTCAAACTGGAGCACCAGGAGAGGGACTATTCGTTGAGTTTTAGAAACCTTTCGTATTCACAGTGTGTCCATTCTCTAGGTTTCCTGTACATGTTATAGCTGTAGTAATATTCCCTTGAACCTGGAGAGTTGGGACCCATGGAATGGGGGCCATGCATTATTGCTTGAAAGGGTCTGCATTTGCTCACCCAATCTCACCAATCCTCTCAGTCCCAAGTGTCCAGCCTTATGCCACATCCAGCTGTCATTGTAGATAGGGTCTTTCCAGGTTTCCTCAGACACCCTGAAGGAATTGTAAAGAATTTCCCTGTTTTTTGGTTTTGCTTTTGAAATTCCTTTTTATAGTGGGTTTGAGCTGATTCTCGCTGCCATGTTTATGCCACTCTAGACACACTTGATTCCCTTATGGAGACATATCAATACATAGGTTTTAAGATTCTTACTAGTCAGATATATTCCTCTGTGGGAAATATGAGGTTTTGAGTCTCTTTCACTGAGGAAGGTGTCGGTCTTGTCAATTCCAAAGTTGGTTTTTGAAACGGTCCCTGTGCTTATATCAAACTCTGGTTTTATGCATCACCCCACCTCTCCTTCCCCTTTATGCAGGCATAAGAGTGTTTTCTAAATGTGAGACTCTGTTCTCTTTCCTAACTCAGTTCACGTGTAGCCATGTTTACAGGATCTTCATAAGTGATATCTTATGATAAGTTTCTTTTTCTGTGTGACTTATTTCACTTAGAATCATCGTACCTGAATCCACTCACTTTGCTGCTACTGGTCTTAAGACATTGATTTCATGGCTGAGGGATATTCCATCGTACGTAAGTACCACAATGTTTTGAACCATTTTTATATTTCCTGGGATATTTAAGGTGTACCCAAGTTGATGTTCTTGTAGCCAGTGCAGCCCTAAATTTGGAGGTGGCTCTTTCTTATTGATTTTCATTTTTCCCCAGGTATATTCCCTAGACTGGAAGTGGCCTTGGCTCTGTAGCTCTGTTGTTTACTTGTTTTAGGGAACACAATGCACTCCTCCAGTGAGGCAGTTGGCAATTTACATCCCGCCCATCAGCATAACAAGGCTCCCAGTTCTCCAGGGCCTGTCTTGCCTTTCTGGTTTTTACACATTTTGTGGATGTCCCTTTTGACCGGTGGGAAGTGATACTTCTTTGTAGTGCAGATTTGCATTGCCCGCTTGCTTGCTTAGCCAAAAAGGGCGTATGCGTTTTCTCCTGAATATATTCAGGAGAAAACGCATACGCCCTTTTTGGCCAAGTGCACCATTGTCCAAGTTGTGCCCCTCTTCCTGTGCTTTACAGGCGATTCCAACGTACCTCTTGAAATCTGTTTCCTGCCATTTTGCCACACATTCAAGTCCGCCTCGTTGACTTCCCTCAACAGATTTTTGGACGATAGTTGTCCTTTATCACTCTGCCAGTTTGTGAATTGCTGTGCCCCTGAGCTCCATTTCTCAACTCGTTTTTTGTGAGCTGAACGCAAGTCCAAAATTTTGGATCCTGTCCTATACTGGTTCCCGGTGGGTGGCTGAGACTTTGGTTAATTCTTCTTCCTGCCGGGAAATTAGAGTGACATGTGCCCGTCCAAATGCCTAACAGCTACTCTCTCATGGGTTCTCCCTCGTCCCTTCCATCCTCTGGCAAATTGGGAACCTGTGCAAACCAGGAGGTTAAAGGGCCTGTCTCTCCAAGTTGGGAGATTGATAGTAAGGCAGTTGGAAAGTCAAACTGGAGCACCAGGAGAGGGACTATTCGTTGAGTTTTAGAAACCTTTCGTATTCACAGTGTGTCCATTCTCTAGGTTTCCTGTACATGTTATAGCTGTAGTAATATTCCCTTGAACATGGAGAGTTGGGACCCATGGAATGGGGGCCATGCATTATTGCTTGAAAGGGTCTGCATTTGCTCACCCAATCTCACCAATCCTCTCAGTCCCAGGTGTCCAGCCTTATGCCACATCCAGCTCTCATTGTAGATAGGGTCTTTCCAGGTTTCCTCAGACACCCTGAAGGAATTGTAAAGAATTTCCCTGTTTTTTGGTTTTGCTTTTGAAATTCCTTTTTATAGTGGGTTTGAGCTGATTCTCGCTGCCATGTTTATGCCACTCTAGACACACTTGATTCCCTTATGGAGACATATCAATACATAGGTTTTAAGATTCTTACTAGTCAGATATATTCCTCTGTGGGAAATATGGGGTTTTGAGTCTCTTTCACTGAGGAAGGTGTCGGTCTTGTCAATTCCAAAGTTGGTTTTTGAAACGGTCCCTGTGCTTATATCAAACTCTGGTTTTATGCATCACCCCACCTCTCCTTCCCCTTTATGCAGGCATAAGAGTGTTTTCTAAATGTGAGACTCTGTTCTCTTTCCTAACTCAGTTCACGTGTAGCCATGTTTACAGGATCTTCATAAGTGATATCTTATGATAAGTTTCTTTTTCTGTGTGACTTATTTGACTTAGAATCATCGTACCTGAATCCACTCACTTTGCTGCTACTGGTCTTATGACATTGATTTCATGGCTGAGGGATATTCCATCGTACGTAAGTACCACAATGTTTTGAACCATTTTTATATTTCCTGGGATATTTAAGGTGTACCCAAGTTGAGGTTCTTGTAGCCAGTGCAGCACTAAATTTGGAGGTGGCTCTTTCTTATTGATTTTCAGTTTTCCCCAGGTATATTCCCTAGACTGGAAGTGGCCTTGGCTCTGTAGCTCTGTTGTTTACTTGTTTTAGGGTACACAATGCACTCCTCCAGTGAGGCAGTTGGCAATTTACATCCCGCCCATCAGCATAAGAAGGCTCCCTGTTCTCCAGGGCCTGTCTTGCCTTTCTGGTTTTTACACATTTTGTGGATGTCCCTTTTGACCGGTGGGATGTGATACTTCTTTGTAGTGCAGATTTGCATTGCCCGCTTGCTTGCTTGGCCAAAAAGGGCGTATGCGTTTTCTCCTGAATATATTCAGGAGAAAACGCATACGCCCTTTTTGGCCAAGTGCACCATTGTCCAAGTTGTGCCCCTCTTCCTGTGCTTTACAGGCGATTCCAATGTACCTCTTGAAATCTGTTTCCTGCTATTTTGCCTCACTTTCAAGTCCGCCTCGTTGACTTCCCTCAACAGATTTTTGGACGATAGTTGTCCTTTATCACTCTGCCAGTTTGTGAATTGCTGTGCCCCTGAGCTCCATTTCTCAACTCGTTTTTTGTGAGCTGAACGCAAGTCCAAAATTTTGGATCATGTCCTATACTGGTTCCCGGTGGGTGGCTGAGACTTTGGTTAATTCTTCTTCCTGCCGGGAAATTAGAGTGACATGTGCCCGTCCAAATGCCTAACAGCTACTCTCTCATGGGTTCTCCCTCGTCCATTCCATCCTCTGCCAAATTGGGAACCTGTGCAAACCAGGACGTTAAAGGGCCTGTCTCTCCAAGTTGGGAGATTGATAGTAAGGCAGTTGGAAAGTCAAACTGGAGCACCAGGAGAGGGACTATTCGTTGAGTTTTAGAAACCTTTCGTATTCACAGTGTGTCCATTCTCTAGGTTTCCTGTACATGTTATAGCTGTAGTAATATTCCCTTGAACCTGGAGAGTTGGGACCCATGGAATGGGGGCCATGCATTATTTCTTGAAAGGGTCTGCATTTGCTCACCCAATCTCACCAATCCTCTCAGTCCCAAGTGTCCAGCCTTATGCCACATCCAGCTGTCATTGTAGACAGGGTCTTTCCAGGTTTCCTCAGACACCCTGAAGGAATTGTAAAGAATTTCCCTGTTTTTTGGTTTTGCTTTTGAAATTCCTTTTTATAGTGGGTTTGAGCTGATTCTCGCTGCCATGTTTATGCCACTCTAGACACACTTGATTCCCTTATGGAGACATATCAATACATAGGTTTTAAGATTCTTACTAGTCAGATATATTCCTCTGTGGGAAATATGGGGTTTTGAGTCTCTTTCACTAAGGAAGGTGTCGGTCTTGTCAATTCCAAAGTTGGTTTTTGAAACGGTCCCTGTGCTTATATCAAACTCTGGTTTTATGCATCACCCCACCTCTCCTTCCCCTTTATGCAGGCATAAGAGTGTTTTCTAAATGTGAGACTCTGTTCTCTTTCCTAACTCAGTTCACGTGTAGCCATGTTTACAGGATCTTCATAAGTGATATCTTATGATAAGTTTCTTTTTCTGTGTGACTTATTTCACTTAGAATCATCGTACCTGAATCCACTCACTTTGCTGCTACTGGTCTTATGACATTGATTTCATGGCTGAGGAATATTCCATCGTACGTAAGTACCACAAAGTTTTGAACCATTTTTATATTTCCTGGGATATTTAAGGTGTACCCAAGTTGAGGTTCTTGTAGTCAGTGCAGCCCTAAATTTGGAGGTGGCTCTTTCTTATTGATTTTCAGTTTTCCCAAGGTATATTCCCTAGACTGGAAGTGGCCTTGGCTCTGTAGCTCTGTTGTTTACTTGTTTTAGGGAACACAATGCACTCCTCCAGTGAGGCAGTTGGCAATTTACATCCCGCCCATCAGCATAACAAGGCTCCCAGTTCTGCAGGGCCTGTCTTGCCTTTCTGGTTTTTACACATTTTGTGGATGTCCCTTTTGACCGGTGGGAAGTGATACTTCTTTGTAGTGCAGATTTGCATTGCCCGCTTGCTTGCTTGGCCAAAAAGGACGTATGCGTTTTCTCCTGAATATATTCAGGAGAAAATGCATACGCCCTTTTTGGCCAAGTGCACCATTGTCCAAGTTGTGCCCCTCTTCCTGTGCTTTACAGGCGATTCCAAGGTACCTCTTGAAATCTGTTTCCTGCTATTTTGCCTCGCTTTCAAGTCCGCCTCGTTGACTTCCCTCAACAGATTTTTGGACGATAGTTGTCCTTTATCACTCTGCCAGTTTGTGAATTGCTGTGCCCCTGAGCTCCATTTCTCAACTCGTTTTTTGTGAGCTGAACGCAAGTCCAAAATTTTGGATCATGTCCTATACTGGTTCCCGGTGGGTGGCTGAGACTTTGGTTAATTCTTCTTCCTGCCGGGAAATTAGAGTGACATGTGCCCGTCCAAATGCCTAACAGCTACTCTCTCATGGGTTCTCCCTCGTCCCTTCCATCCTCTGCCAAATTGGGAACCTGTGCAAACCAGGAGGTTAAAGGGCCTGTCTCTCCAAGTTGGGAGATTGATAGTAAGGCAGTTGGAAAGTCAAACTGGAGCACCAGGAGAGGGACTATTCGTTGAGTTTTAGAAACCTTTCGTATTCACAGTGTGTCTATTCTCTAAGTTTCCTGTACATGTTATAGCTGTAGTAATATTCCCTTGAACCTGGAGAGTTGGGACCCATGGAATGGGGGCCATGCATTATTGCTTGAAAGGGTCTGCATTTGCTCACCCAATCTCACCAATCCTCTCAGTCCCAAGTGTCCAGCCCTATGCCACATCCAGCTGTCATTGTAGATAGGGTCTTTCCAGGTTTCCTCAGACACCCTGAAGGAATTGTAAAGAATTTCCCTGTTTTTTGGTTTTGCTTTTGAAATTCCTTTTTATAGTGGGTTTGAGCTGATTCTCGCTGCCATGTTTATGCCACTCTAGACACACTTGATTCCCTTATGGAGACATATCAATACATAGGTTTTAAGATTCTTACTAGTCAGATATATTCCTCTGTGGGAAATATGGGGTTTTGAGTCTCTTTCACTGAGGAAGGTGTCGGTCTTGTCAATTCCAAAGTTGGTTTTTGAAACGGTCCCTGTGCTTATATCAAACTCTGGTTTTATGCATCACCCCACCTCTCCTTACCCTTTATGCAGGCATAAGAGTGTTTTCTAAATGTGAGACTCTGGTCTCTTTCCTAACTCAGTTCACGTGTAGCCATGTTTACAGGATCTTCATAAGTGATATCTTATGATAAGTTTCTTTTTCTGTGTGACTTATTTGACTTAGAATCATCGTACCTGAATCCACTCACATTGCTGCTACTGGTCTTATGACATTGATTTCATGGCTGAGGGATATTCCATCGTACGTAAGTACCACAATGTTTTGAACCATTTTTATATTTCCTGGGATATTTAAGGTGTACCCAAGTTGAGGTTCTTGTAGCCAGTGCAGCCCTAAATTTGGAGGTGGCTCTTTCTTATTGATTTTCAGTTTTCCCCAGGTATATTCCCTAGACTGGAAGTGGCCTTGGCTCTGTAGCTCTGTTGTTTACTTGTTTTAGGGAACACAATGCACTCCTCCAGTGAGGCAGTTGGCAATTTACATCCCACCCATCAGCATAACAAGGCTCCCTGTTCTCCAGGGCCTGTCTTGCCTTTCTGGTTTTTACACATTTTGTGGATGTCCCTTTTGACCGGTGGGAAGTGATACTTCTTTGTAGTTCAGATTTGCATTGCCCGCTTGCTTGCTTGGCCAAAAAGGGCGTATGCGTTTTCTCCTGAATATATTCAGGAGAAAACGCATACGCCCTTTTTGGCCAAGTGCACCATTGTCCAAGTTGTGCCCCTCTTCCTGTGCTTTACAGGCGATTCCAACGTACCTCTTGAAATCTGTTTCCTGCTATTTTGCCTCACTTTCAAGTCCGCCTCGTTGACTTCCCTCAACAGATTTTTGGACGATAGTTGTCCTTTATCACTGTGCCAGTTTGTGAATTGCTGTGCCCCTGAGCTCCATTTCTCAACTCGTTTTTTGTGACCTGAACGCAAGTCCAAAATTTTGGATCATGTCCTATACTGGTTCCCGGTGGGTGGCTGAGACTTTGGTTAATTCTTCTTCCTGCCGGGAAATTAGAGTGACATGTGCCCGTCCAAATGCCTAACAGCTACTCTCTCATGGGTTCTCCCTCGTCCCTTCCATCCTCTGCCAAATTGGGAACCTGTGCAAACCAGGAGGTTAAAGGGCCTGTCTCTCCAAGTTGGGAGATTGATAGTAAGGCAGTTGGAAAGTCAAACTGGAGCACCAGGAGAGGGACTATTCATTGAGTTTTAGAAACCTTTCGTATTCATAGTGTGTCCATTCTCTAGGTTTCCTGTACATGTTATAGCTGTAGTAATATTCCCTTGAACCTGGAGAGTTGGGACCAATGGAATGGGGGCCATGCATTATTGCTTGAAAGGGTCTGCATTTGCTCACCCAATCTCACCAATCCTCTCAGTCCCAGGTGTCCAGCCTTATGCCACATCCAGCTCTCATTGTAGATAGGGTCTTTCCAGGTTTCCTCAGACACCCTGAAGGAATTGTAAAGAATTTCCCTGTTTTTTGGTTTTGCTTTTGAAATTCCTTTTTATAGTGGGTTTGAGCTGATTCTCGCTGCCATGTTTATGCCACTCTAGACACACTTGATTCCCTTATGGAGACATATCAATACATAGGTTTTAAGATTCTTACTAGTCAGATATATTCCTCTGTGGGAAATATGGGGTTTTGAGTCTCTTTCACTGAGGAAGGTGTCGGTCTTGTCAATTCCAAAGTTGGTTTTTGAAACGGTCCCTGTGCTTATATCAAACTCTGAATTTATGCATCACCCCACCTCTCCTTCCCCTTTATGCAGGCATAAGAGTGTTTTCTAAATGTGAGACTCTGTTCTCTTTCCTAACTCAGTTCACGTGTAGCCATGTTTACAGGATCTTCATAAGTGATATCTTATGATAAGTTTCTTTTTCTGTGTTACTTATTTGACTTAGAATCATCGTACCTGAATCCACTCACTTTGCTGCTACTGGTCTTATGACATTGATTTCATGGCTGAGGGATATTCCATCGTACGTAAGTACCACAATGTTTTGAACCATTTTTATATTTCCTGGGATATTTAAGGTGTACCCAAGTTGAGGTTCTTGTAGCCAGTGCAGCCCTAAATTTGGAGGTGGCTCTTTCTTATTGATTTTCAGTTTTCCCAAGGTATATTCCCTAGACTGGAAGTGGCCTTGGCTCTGTAGCTCTGTTGTTTACTTGTTTTAGGGAACACAATGCACTCCTCCAGTGAGGCAGTTGGCAATTTACATCCCGCCCATCAGCATAAGAAGGCTCCCTGTTCTCCAGGGCCTGTCTTGCCTTTCTGGTTTTTACACATTTTGTGGATGTCCCTTTTGACAGGTGGGAAGTGATACTTCTTTGTAGTGCAGATTTGCATTGCCCGCTTGCTTGCTTGGCCAAAAAGGGCGTATGCGTTTTCTCCTGAATATATTCAGGAGAAAACGCATACGCCCTTTTTGGCCAAGTGCACCATTGTCCAAGTTGTGCCCCTCTTCCTGTGCTTTACAGGCGATTCCAATGTACCTCTTGAAATCTGTTTCCTGCTATTTTGCCTCACTTTCAAGTCCGCCTCGTTGACTTCCCTCAACAGATTTTTGGACGATAGTTGTCCTTTATCACTCTGCCAGTTTGTGAATTGCTGTGCCCCTGAGCTCCATTTCTCAACTCGTTTTTTGTGAGCTGAACGCAAGTCCAAAATTTTGGATCATGTCCTATACTGGTTCCCGGTGGGTGGCTGAGACTTTGGTTAATTCTTCTTCCTGCCGGGAAATTAGAGTGACATGTGCCCGTCCAAATGCCTAACAGCTACTCTCTCATGGGTTCTCCCTCGTCCATTCCATCCTCTGCCAAATTGGGAACCTGTGCAAACCAGGACGTTAAAGGGCCTGTCTCTCCAAGTTGGGAGATTGATAGTAAGGCAGTTGGAAAGTCAAACTGGAGCACCAGGAGAGGGACTATTCGTTGAGTTTTAGAAACCTTTCGTATTCACAGTGTGTCCATTCTCTAGGTTTCCTGTACATGTTATAGCTGTAGTAATATTCCCTTGAACCTGGAGAGTTGGGACCCATGGAATGGGGGCCATGCATTATTTCTTGAAAGGGTCGGCATTTGCTCACCCAATCTCACCAATCCTCTCAGTCCCAAGTGTCCAGCCTTATGCCACATCCAGCTGTCATTGTAGATAGGGTCTTTCCAGGTTTCCTCAGACACCCTGAAGGAATTGTAAAGAATTTCCCTGTTTTTTGGTTTTGCTTTTGAAATTCCTTTTTATAGTGGGTTTGAGCTGATTCTCGCTGCCATGTTTATGCCACTCTAGACACACTTGATTCCCTTATGGAGACATATCAATACATAGGTTTTAAGATTCTTACTAGTCAGATATATTCCTCTGTGGGAAATATGGGGTTTTGAGTCTCTTTCACTAAGGAAGGTGTCGGTCTTGTCAATTCCAAAGTTGGTTTTTGAAACGGTCCCTGTGCTTATATCAAACTCTGGTTTTATGCATCACCCCACCTCTCCTTCCCCTTTATGCAGGCATAAGAGTGTTTTCTAAATGTGAGACTCTGTTCTCTTTCCTAACTCAGTTCACGTGTAGCCATGTTTACAGGATCTTCATAAGTGATATCTTATGATAAGTTTCTTTTTCTGTGTGACTTATTTCACTTAGAATCATCGTACCTGAATCCACTCACTTTGCTGCTACTGGTCTTATGACATTGATTTCATGGCTGAGGGATATTCCATCGTACGTAAGTACCACAATGTTTTGAACCATTTTTATATTTCCTGGGATATTTAAGGTGTACCCAAGTTGAGGTTCTTGTAGTCAGTGCAGCCCTAAATTTGGAGGTGGCTCTTTCTTATTGATTTTCAGTTTTCCCAAGGTATATTCCCTAGACTGGAAGTGGCCTTGGCTCTGTAGCTCTGTTGTTTACTTGTTTTAGGGAACACAATGCACTCCTCCAGTGAGGCAGTTGGCAATTTACATCCCGCCCATCAGCATAACAAGGCTCCCAGTTCTCCAGGGCCTGTCTTGCCTTTCTGGTTTTTACACATTTTGTGGATGTCCCTTTTGACCGGTGGGAAGTGATACTTCTTTGTAGTGCAGATTTGCATTGCCCGCTTGCTTGCTTGGCCAAAAAGGGCGTATGCGTTTTCTCCTGAATATATTCAGGAGAAAACGCATACGCCCTTTTTGGCCAAGTGCACCATTGTCCAAGTTGTGCCCCTCTTCCTGTGCTTTACAGGCGATTCCAACGTACCTCTTGAAATCTGTTTCCTGCTATTTTGCCTCACTTTCAAGTCCGCCTCGTTGACTTCCCTCAAGAGATTTTTGGACGATAGTTGTCCTTTATCACTCTGCCAGTTTGTGAATTGCTGTGCCCCTGAGCTCCATTTCTCAACTCGTTTTTTGTGAGCTGAACGCAAGTCCAAAATTTTGGATCATGTCCTATACTGGTTCCCGGTGGGTGGCTGAGACTTTGGTTAATTCTTCTTCCTGCCGGGAAATTAGAGTGACATGTGCCCGTCCAAATGCCTAACAGCTACTCTCTCATGGGTTCTCCCTCGTCACTTCCATCCTCTGCCAAATTGGGAACCTGTGCAAACCAGGAGGTTAAAGGGCCTGTCTCTCCAAGTTGGGAGATTGATAGTAAGGCAGTTGGAAAGTCAAACTGGAGCACCAGGAGAGGGACTATTCGTTGAGTTTTAGAAACCTTTCGTATTCACAGTGTGTCTATTCTCTAGGTTTCCTGTACATGTTATAGCTGTAGTAATAATCCCTTGAACCTGGAGAGTTGGGACCCATGGAATGGGGGCCATGCATTATTGCTTGAAAGGGTCTGCATTTGCTCACCCAATCTCACCAATCCTCTCAGTCCCAAGTGTCCAGCCTTATGCCACATCCAGCTGTCATTGTAGATAGGGTCTTTCCAGGTTTCCTCAGACACCCTGAAGGAATTGTAAAGAATTTCCCTGTTTTTTGGTTTTGCTTTTGAAATTCCTTTTTATAGTGGGTTTGAGCTGATTCTCGCTGCCATGTTTATGCCACTCTAGACACACTTGATTCCCTTATGGAAACATATCAATACATAGGTTTTAAGATTCTTACTAGTCAGATATATTCCTCTGTGGGAAATATGGGGTTTTGAGTCTCTTTCACTAAGGAAGGTGTCGGTCTTGTCAATTCCAAAGTTGGTTTTTGAAACGGTCCCTGTGCTTATATCAAACTCTGGTTTTATGCATCACCCCACCTCTCCTTCCCCTTTATGCAGGCATAAGAGTGTTTTCTAAATGTGAGACTCTGTTCTCTTTCCTAACTCAGTTCACGTGTAGCCATGTTTACAGGATCTTCATAAGTGATATCTTATGATAAGTTTCTTTTTCTGTGTGACTTATTTCACTTAGAATCATCGTACCTGAATCCACTCACTTTGCTGCTACTGGTCTTATGACATTGATTTCATGGCTGAGGGATATTCCATCGTACGTAAGTACCACAATGTTTTGAACCATTTTTATATTTCCTGGGATATTTAAGGTGTACCCAAGTTGAGGTTCTTGTAGTCAGTGCAGCCCTAAATTTGGAGGTGGCTCTTTCTTATTGATTTTCAGTTTTCCCAAGGTATATTCCCTAGACTGGAAGAGGCCTTGGCTCTGTAGCTCTGTTGTTTACTTGTTTTAGGGAACACAATGCACTCCTCCAGTGAGGCAGTTGGCAATTTACATCCCGCCCATCAGCATAACAAGGCTCCCAGTTCTCCAGGGCCTGTCTTGCCTTTCTGGTTTTTACACATTTTGTGGATGTCCCTTTTGACCGGTGGGAAGTGATACTTCTTTGTAGTGCAGATTTGCATTGCCCGCTTGCTTGCTTGGCCAAAAAGGGCGTATGCGTTTTCTCCTGAATATATTCAGGAGAAAACGCATACGCCCTTTTTGGCCAAGTGCACCATTGTCCAAGTTGTGCCCCTCTTCCTGTGCTTTACAGGCGATTCCAACGTACCTCTTGAAATCTGTTTCCTGCTATTTTGCCTCACTTTCAAGTCCGCCTCGTTGACTTCCCTCAACAGATTTTTGGACGATAGTTGTCCTTTATCACTCTGCCAGTTTGTGAATTGCTGTGCCCCTGAGCTCCATTTCTCAACTCGTTTTTTGTGAGCTGAACGCAAGTCCAAAATTTTGGATCATGTCCTATACTGGTTCCCGGTGGGTGGCTGAGACTTTGGTTAATTCTTCTTCCTGCCGGGAAATTATTGTGACATGTGCCCGTCCAAATGCCTAACAGCTACTCTCTCATGGGTTCTCCCTCGTCCCTTCCATCCTCTGCCAAATTGGGAACCTGTGCAAACCCGGAGGTTAAAGGGCCTGTCTCTCCAAGTTGGGAGATTGATAGTAAGGCAGTTGGAAAGTCAAACTGGAGCACCAGGAGAGGGACTATTCGTTGAGTTTTAGAAACCTTTCGTATTCACAGTGTGTCTATTCTCTAGGTTTCCTGTACATGTTATAGCTGTAGTAATAATCCCTTGAACCTGGAGAGTTGGGACCCATGGAATGGGGGCCATGCATTATTGCTTGAAAGGGTCTGCATTTGCTCACCCAATCTCACCAATCCTCTCAGTCCCCAGTGTCCAGCCTTATGCCACATCCAGCTGTCATTGTAGATAGGGTCTTTCCAGGTTTCCTCAGACACCCTGAAGGAATTGTAAAGAATTTCCCTGTTTTTTGGTTTTGCTTTTGAAATTCCTTTTTATAGTGGGTTTGAGCTGATTCTCGCTGCCATGTTTATGCCACTCTAGACACACTTGATTCCCTTATGGAGACATATCAATACATAGGTTTTAAGATTCTTACTAGTCAGATATATTCCTCTGTGGGAAATATGGGGTTTTGAGTCTCTTTCACTAAGGAAGGTGTCGGTCTTGTCAATTCCAAAGTTGGTTTTTGAAACGGTCCCTGTGCTTATATCAAACTCTGGTTTTATGCATCACCCCACCTCTCCTTCCCCTTTATGCAGGCATAAGAGTGTTTTCTAAATGTGAGACTCTGTTCTCTTTCCTAACTCAGTTCACGTGTAGCCATGTTTACAGGATCTTCATAAGTGATATCTTAAGATAAGTTTCTTTTTCTGTGTGACTTATTTCACTTAGAATCATCGTACCTGAATCCACTCACTTTGCTGCTACTGGTCTTATGACATTGATTTCATGGCTGAGGGATATTCCATCGTACGTAAGTACCACAATGTTTTGAACCATTTTTATATTTCCTGGGATATTTAAGGTGTACCCAAGTTGAGGTTCTTGTAGTCAGTGCAGCCCTAAATTTGGAGGTGGCTCTTTCTTATTGATTTTCAGTTTTCCCAAGGTATATTCCCTAGACTGGAAGTGGCCTTGGCTCTGTAGCTCTGTTGTTTACTTGTTTTAGGGAACACAATGCACTCCTCCAGTGAGGCAGTTGGCAATTTACATCCCGCCCATCAGCATAACAAGGCTCCCAGTTCTCCAGGGCCTGTCTTGCCTTTCTGGTTTTTACACATTTTGTGGATGTCCCTTTTGACCGGTGGGAAGTGATACTTCTTTGTAGTGCAGATTTGCATTGCCCGCTTGCTTGCTTGGCCAAAAAGGGCGTATGCGTTTTCTCCTGAATATATTCAGGAGAAAACGCATACGCCCTTTTTGGCCAAGTGCACCATTGTCCAAGTTGTGCCCCTCTTCCTGTGCTTTACAGGCGATTCCAACGTACCTCTTGAAATCTGTTTCCTGCTATTTTGCCTCACTTTCAAGTCCGCCTCGTTGACTTCCCTCAACAGATTTTTGGACGATAGTTGTCCTTTATCACTCTGCCAGTTGGTGAATTGCTGTGCCCCTGAGCTCCATTTCTCAACTCGTTTTTTGTGAGCTGAACGCAAGTCCAAAATTTTGGATCATGTCCTATACTGGTTCCCGGTGGGTGGCTGAGACTTTGGTTAATTCTTCTTCCTGCCGGGAAATTAGAGTGACATGTGCCCGTCCAAATGCCTAACAGCTACTCTCTCATGGGTTCTCCCTCGTCCCTTCCATCCTCTGCCAAATTGGGAACCTGTGCAAACCAGGAGGTTAAAGGGCCTGTCTCTCCAAGTTGGGAGATTGATAGTAAGGCAGTTGGAAAGTCAAACTGGAGCACCAGGAGAGGGACTATTCGTTGAGTTTTAGAAACCTTTCGTATTCACAGTGTGTCTATTCTCTAGGTTTCCTGTACATGTTATAGCTGTAGTAATAATCCCTTGAACCTGGAGAGTTGGGACCCATGGAATGGGGGCCATGCATTATTGCTTGAAAGGGTCTGCATTTGCTCACCCAATCTCACCAATCCTCTCAGTCCCAAGTGTCCAGCCTTATGCCACATCCAGCTGTCATTGTAGATAGGGTCTTTCCAGGTTTCCTCAGACACCCTGAAGGAATTGTAAAGAATTTCCCTGTTTTTTGGTTTTGCTTTTGAAATTCCTTTTTATAGTGGGTTTGAGCTGATTCTCGCTGCCATGTTTATGCCACTCTAGACACACTTGATTCCCTTATGGAGACATATCAATACATAGGTTTTAAGATTCTTACTAGTCAGATATATTCCTCTGTGGGAAATATGGGGTTTTGAGTCTCTTTCACTAAGGAAGGTGTCGGTCTTGTCAATTCCAAAGTTGGTTTTTGAAACGGTCCCTGTGCTTATATCAAACTCTGGTTTTATGCATCACCCCACCTCTCCTTCCCCTTTATGCAGGCATAAGAGTGTTTTCTAAATGTGAGACTCTGTTCTCTTTCCTAACTCAGTTCACGTGTAGCCATGTTTACAGGATCTTCATAAGTGATATCTTAAGATAAGTTTCTTTTTCTGTGTGACTTATTTCACTTAGAATCATAGTACCTGAATCCACTCACTTTGCTGCTACTGGTCTTATGACATTGATTTCATGGCTGAGGGATATTCCATCGTACGTAAGTACCACAATGTTTTGAACCATTTTTATATTTCCTGGGATATTTAAGGTGTACCCAAGTTGAGGTTCTTGTAGTCAGTGCAGCCCTAAATTTGGAGGTGGCTCTTTCTTATTGATTTTCAGTTTTCCCAAGGTATATTCCCTAGACTGGAAGTGGCCTTGGCTCTGTAGCTCTGTTGTTTACTTGTTTTAGGGAACACAATGCACTCCTCCAGTGAGGCAGTTGGCAATTTACATCCCGCCCATCAGCATAACAAGGCTCCCAGTTCTCCAGGGCCTGTCTTGCCTTTCTGGTTTTTACACATTTTGTGGATGTCCCTTTTGACCGGTGGGAAGTGATACTTCTTTGTAGTGCAGATTTGCATTGCCCGCTTGCTTGCTTGGCCAAAAAGGGCGTATGCGTTTTCTCCTGAATATATTCAGGAGAAAACGCATACGCCCTTTTTGGCCAAGTGCACCATTGTCCAAGTTGTGCCCCTCTTCCTGTGCTTTACAGGCGATTCCAAGGTACCTCTTGAAATCTGTTTCCTGCTATTTTGCCTCACTTTCAAGTCCGCCTCGTTGACTTCCCTCAACAGATTTTTGGACGATAGTTGTCCTTTATCACTCTGCCAGTTTGTGAATTGCTGTGCCCCTGAGCTCCATTTCTCAACTCGTTTTTTGTGAGCTGAACGCAAGTCCAAAATTTTGGATCATGTCCTATACTGGTTCCCGGTGGGTGGCTGAGACTTTGGTTAATTCTTCTTCCTGCCGGGAAATTAGAGTGACATGTGCCCGTCCAAATGCCTAACAGCTACTCTCTCATGGGTTCTCCCTCGTCCCTTCCATCCTCTGCCAAATTGGGAACCTGTGCAAACCAGGAGGTTAAAGGGCCTGTCTCTCCAAGTTGGGAGATTGATAGTAAGGCAGTTGGAAAGTCAAACTGGAGCACCAGGAGAGGGACTATTCGTTGAGTTTTAGAAACCTTTCGTATTCACAGTGTGTCTATTCTCTAGGTTTCCTGTACATGTTATAGCTGTAGTAATAATCCCTTGAACCTGGAGAGTTGGGACCCATGGAATGGGGGCCATGCATTATTGCTTGAAAGGGTCTGCATTTGCTCACCCAATCTCACCAATCCTCTCAGTCCCAAGTGTCCACCCTTATGCCACATCCAGCTGTCATTGTAGATAGGGTCTTTCCAGGTTTCCTCAGACACCCTGAAGGAATTGTAAAGAATTTCCCTGTTTTTTGGTTTTGCTTTTGAAATTCCTTTTTATAGTGGGTTTGAGCTGATTCTCGCTGCCATGTTTATGCCACTCTAGACACACTTGATTCCCTTATGGAGACATATCAATACATAGGTTTTAAGATTCTTACTAGTCAGATATATTCCTCTGTGGGAAATATGGGGTTTTGAGTCTCTTTCACTAAGGAAGGTGTCGGTCTTGTCAATTCCAAAGTTGGTTTTTGAAACGGTCCCTGTGCTTATATCAAACTCTGGTTTTATGCATCACCCCACCTCTCCTTCCCCTTTATGCAGGCATAAGAGTGTTTTCTAAATGTGAGACTCTGTTCTCTTTCCTAACTCAGTTCACGTGTAGCCATGTTTACAGGATCTTCATAAGTGATATCTTAAGATAAGTTTCTTTTTCTGTGTGACTTATTTCACTTAGAATCATCGTACCTGAATCCACTCACTTTGCTGCTACTGGTCTTATGACATTGATTTCATGGCTGAGGGATATTCCATCGTACGTAAGTACCACAATGTTTTGAACCATTTTTATATTTCCTGGGATATTTAAGGTGTACCCAAGTTGAGGTTCTTGTAGTCAGTGCAGCCCTAAATTTGGAGGTGGCTCTTTCTTATTGATTTTCAGTTTTCCCAAGGTATATTCCCTAGACTGGAAGTGGCCTTGGCTCTGTAGCTCTGTTGTTTACTTGTTTTAGGGAACACAATGCACTCCTCCAGTGAGGCAGTTGGCAATTTACATCCCGCCCATCAGCATAACAAGGCTCCCTGTTCTCCAGGGCCTGTCTTGCCTTTCTGGTTTTTACACATTTTGTGGATGTCCCTTTTGACCGGTGGGAAGTGATACTTCTTTGTAGTGCAGATTTGCATTGCCCGCTTGCTTGCTTGGCCAAAAAGGGCGTATGCGTTTTCTCCTGAATATATTCAGGAGAAAACGCATACGCCCTTTTTGGCCAAGTGCACCATTGTCCAAGTTGTGCCCCTCTTCCTGTGCTTTACAGGCGATTCCAACGTACCTCTTGAAATCTGTTTCCTGCTATTTTGCCTCACTTTCAAGTCCGCCTCGTTGACTTCCCTCAACAGATTTTTGGACCATAGTTTTCCTTTATCACTCTGCCAGTTTGTGAATTGCTGTGCCCCTGAGCTCCATTTCTCAACTCGTTTTTTGTGAGCTGAACGCAAGTCCAAAATTTTGGATCATGTCCTATACTGGTTCCCGGTGGGTGGCTGAGACTTTGGTTAATTCTTCTTCCTGCCGGGAAATTAGAGTGACATGTGCCCGTCCAAATGCCTAACAGCTACTCTCTCATGGGTTCTCCCTCGTCCCTTCCATCCTCTGCCAAATTGGGAACCTGTGCAAACCAGGAGGTTAAAGGGCCTGTCTCTCCAAGTTGGGAGATTGATAGTAAGGCAGTTGGAAAGTCAAACTGGAGCACCAGGAGAGGGACTATTCGTTGAGTTTTAGAAACCTTTCGTATTCACAGTGTGTCTATTCTCTAGGTTTCCTGTACATGTTATAGCTGTAGTAATAATCCCTTGAACCTGGAGAGATGGGACCCATGGAATGGGGGCCATGCATTATTGCTTGAAAGGGTCTGCATTTGCTCACCCAATCTCACCAATCCTCTCAGTCCCAAGTGTCCAGCCTTATGCCACATCCAGCTGTCATTGTAGATAGGGTCTTTCCAGGTTTCCTCAGACACCCTGAAGGAATTGTAAAGAATTTCCCTGTTTTTTGGTTTTGCTTTTGAAATTCCTTTTTATAGTGGGTTTGAGCTGATTCTCGCTGCCATGTTTATGCCACTCTAGACACACTTGATTCCCTTATGGAGACATATCAATACATAGGTTTTAAGGTTCTTACTAGTCAGATATATTCCTCTGTGGGAAATATGGGGTTTTGAGTCTCTTTCACTGAGGAAGGTGTAGGTCTTGTCAATTCCAAAGTTGGTTTTTGAAACGGTCCCTGTGCTTATATCAAACTCTGGTTTTATGCATCACCCCACCTCTCCTTCCCCTTTATGCGGGCATAAGAGTGTTTTCTAAATGTGAGACTCTGTTCTCTTTCCTAACTCAGTTCACGTGTAGCAATGTTTACAGGATCTTCATAAGTGATACCTTATGATAAGTTTCTTTTTCTGTGTGACTTATTTCACTTAGAATCATCGTACCTGAATCCACTCACTTTGCTGCTTCTGGTCTTATGACATTGATTTCATCGCTGAGGGATATTCCATCGTACGTAAGTACCACAATGTTTTGAACCATTTTTATATTTCCTGGGATATTTAAGGTGTACCCAAGTTGAGGTTCTTGGAGTCAGTGCAGCCCTAAATTTGGAGGTGGCTCTTTCTTATTGATTTTCAGTTTTCCCAAGGTATATTCCCTAGACTGGAAGTGGCCTTGGCTCTGTAGCTCTGTTGTTTACTTGTTTTAGGGAACACAATGCACTCCTCCAGTGAGGCAGTTGGCAATTTACATCCCGCCCATCAGCATAACAAGGCTCCCAGTTCCCCAGGGCCTGTCTTGCCTTTCTGGTTTTTACACATTTTGTGGATGTCCCTTTTGACCGGTGGGAAGTGATACTTCTTTGTAGTGCAGATTTGCATTGCCCGCTTGCTTGCTTGGCCAAAAAGGGCGTATGCGTTTTCTCCTGAATATATTCAGGAGAAAACGCATACGCCCTTTTTGCCAAGTGCACCATTGT
The DNA here is from genome assembly GCF_025265405.1 of Mesoplodon densirostris. Taxonomy (NCBI): domain Eukaryota; kingdom Metazoa; phylum Chordata; class Mammalia; order Artiodactyla; family Ziphiidae; genus Mesoplodon; species Mesoplodon densirostris. The sequence continues at coordinate 1,528,372 of NW_026778209.1, forward strand.
CCAAGTTGTGCCCCTCTTCCTGTGCTTTACAGGCGATTCCAACGTACCTCTTGAAATCTGTTTCCTGCTATTTTGCCTCACTTTCAAGTCCGCCTCGTTGACTTCCCTCAACAGATTTTTGGACGATAGTTGTCCTTTATCACTCTGCCAGTTTGTGAATTGCTGTGCCCCTGAGCTCCATTTCTCAACTCGTTTTTTGTGAGCTGAACGCAAGTCCAAAATTTTGGATCATGTCCTATACTGGTTCCCGGTGGGTGGCTGAGACTTTGGTTAATTCTTCTTCCTGCCGGGAAATTAGAGTGACATGTGCCCGTCCAAATGCCTAACAGCTACTCTCTCATGGGTTCTCCCTCGTCCCTTCCATCCTCTGCCAAATTGGGAACCTGTGCAAACCAGGAGGTTAAAGGGCCTGTCTCTCCAAGTTGGGAGATTGATAGTAAGGCAGTTGGAAAGTCAAACTGGAGCACCAGGAGAGGGACTATTCTTTGAGTTTTAGAAACCTTTCGTATTCACAGTGTGTCCATTCTCTAGGTTTCCTGTACATGTTATAGCTGTAGTAATATTCCCTTGAACCTGGAGAGTTGGGACCCATGGAATGGGGGCCATGCATTATTGCTTGAAAGGGTCTGCATTTGCTCACCCAATCTCACCAATCCTCTCAGTCCCAAGTGTCCAGCCTTATGCCACATCCAGCTGTCATTGTAGATAGGGTCTTTCCAGGTTTCCTCAGACACCCTGAAGGAATTGTAAAGAATTTCCCTGTTTTTTGGTTTTGCTTTTGAAATTCCTTTTTATAGTGGGTTTGAGCTGATTCTCGCTGCCATGTTTATGCCACTCTAGACACACTTGATTCCCTTATGGAGACATATCACTACATAGGTTTTAAGATTCTTACTAGTCAGATATATTCCTCTGCGGGAAATATGGGGTTTTGAGTCTCTTTCACTGAGGAAGGTGTAGGTCTTGTCTATTCCAAAGTTGGTTTTTGGAACGGTCCCTGTGCTTATATCAAACTCTGGTTTTATGCATCACCCCACCTCTCCATCCCCTTTATGCAGGCATAAGAGTGTTTTCTAAATGTGAGACTCTGTTCTCTTTCCTAACTCAGTTCACGTGTAGCCATGTTTACAGGATCTTCATAAGTGATATCTTATGATAAGTTTCTTTTTCTGTGTGACTTATTTCACTTAGAATCATCGTACCTGAATCCACTCACTTTGCTGCTACTGGTCTAATGACATTGATTTCATGGCTGAGGGATATTCCATCGTACGTAAGTACCACAATATTTTGAACCATTTTTATATTTCCTGGGATATTTAAGGTGTACCCAAGTTGAGGTTCTTGTAGCCAGTGCAGCCCTAAATTTGGAGGTGGCTCTTTCTTATTGATTTTCAGTTTTCCCCAGGTATATTCCCTAGACTGGAAGTGGCCTTGGCTCTGTAGCTCTGTTGTTTACTTGTTTTAGGGAACACAATGCACTCCTCCAGTGAGGCAGTTGGCAATTTATATCCCGCCCATCAGCATAACAAGGCTCCCTGTTCTCCAGGGCCTGTCTTGCCTTTCTGGTTTTTACACATTTTGTGGATGTCCCTTTTGACCGGTGGGAAGTGATACTTCTTTGTAGTGCAGATTTGCATTGCCCGCTTGCTTGCTTGGCCAAAAAGGGCGTATGCGTTTTCTCCTGAATATATTCAGGAGAAAACGCATACGCCCTTTTTGGCCAAGTGCACCTTTGTCCAAGTTGTGCCCCTCTTCCTGTGCTTTACAGGCGATTCCAACGTACCTCTTGAAATCTGTTTCCTGCTATTTTGCCTCGCTTTCAAGTCCGCCTCGTTGACTTCCCTCAACAGATTTTTGGACGATAGTTGTCCTTTATCACTCTGCCAGTTTGTGAATTGCTGTGCCCCTGAGCTCCATTTCTCAACTCGTTTTTTGTGAGCTGAACGCAAGTCCAAAATTTTGGATCATGTCCTATACTGGTTCCCGGTGGGTGGCTGAGACTTTGGTTAATTCTTCTTCCTGCCGGGAAATTAGAGTGACATGTTCCCGTCCAAATGCCTAACACCTACTCTCTCATGGGTTCTCCCTCGTCCCTTCCATCCTCTGCCAAATTGGGAACCTGTGCAAACCAGGAGGTTAAAGGGCCTGTCTCTCCAATTTGGGAGATTGATAGTAAGGCAGTTGGAAAGTCAAACTGGAGCACCAGGAGAGGGACTATTCGTTGAGTTTTAGAAACCTTTCGTATTCACAGTGTGTCCATTCTCTAGGTTTCCTGTACATGTTATAGCTGTAGTAATATTCCCTTGAACCTGGAGAGTTGGGACCCATGGAATGGGGGCCATGCATTATTGCTTGAAAGGGTCTGCATTTGCTCACCCAATCTCACCAATCCTCTCAGTCCCAAGTGTCCAGCCTTATGCCACATCCAGCTGTCATTGTAGATAGGGTCTTTCCAGGTTTCCTCAGACACCCTGAAGGAATTGTAAAGAATTTCCCTGTTTTTTGGTTTTGCTTTTGAAATTCCTTTTTATAGTGGGTTTGAGCTGATTCTCGCTTCCATGTTTATGCCACTCTAGACACACTTGATTCCCTTATGGAGACATATCAATACATAGGTTTTAAGATTCTTACTAGTCAGATATATTCCTCTGTGGGAAATATGGGGTTTTGAGTCTCTTTCACTAAGGAAGGTGTCGGTCTTGTCAATTCCAAAGTTGGTTTTTGAAACGGTCCCTGTGCTTATATCAAACTCTGGTTTTATGCATCACCCCACCTCTCCTTCCCCTTTATGCAGGCATAAGAGTGTTTTCTAAATGTGAGACTCTGTTCTCTTTCCTAACTCAGTTCACGTGTAGCCATGTTTACAGGATCTTCATAAGTGATATCTTATGATAAGTTTCTTTTTCTGTGTGACTTATTTCACTTAGAATCATCGTACCTGAATCCACTCACTTTGCTGCTACTGGTCTTATGACATTGGTTTCATGGCTGAGGGATATTCCATCGTACGTAAGTACCACAATGTTTTGAACCATTTTTATATTTCCTGGGATATTTAAGGTGTACCCAAGTTGAGGTTCTTGTAGCCAGTGCAGCCCTAAATTTGGAGGTGGCTCTTTCTTATTGATTTTCAGTTTTCCCCAGGTATATTCCCTAGACTGGAAGTGGCCTTGGCTCTGTAGCTCTGTTGTTTACTTGTTTTAGGGAACACAATGCACTCCTCCAGTGAGGCAGTTGGCAGTTTACATCCCGCCCATCAGCATAACAAGGCTCCCTGTTCTCCAGGGCCTGTCTTGCCTTTCTGGTTTTTACACATTTTGTGGATGTCCCTTTTGACCGGTGGGAAGTGATACTTCTTTGTAGTGCAGATTTGCATTGCCCGATTGCTTGCTTGGCCAAAAAGGGCGTATGCGTTTTCTCCTGAATATATTCAGGAGAAAACGCATACGCCCTTTTTGGCCAAGTGCACCATTGTCCAAGTTGTGCCCCTCTTCCTGTGCTTTACAGGCGATTCCAACGTACCTCTTGAAATCTGTTTCCTGCTATTTTGCCTCACTTTCAAGTCCGCCTCGTTGACTTCCCTCAACAGATTTTTGGACGATAGTTGTCCTTTATCACTCTGCCAGTTTGTGAATTGCTGTGCCCCTGAGCTCCATTTCTCAACTCGTTTTTTGTGAGCTGAACGCAAGTCCAAAATTTTGGATCATGTCCTATACTGGTTCCCGGTGGGTGGCTGAGACTTTGGTTAATTCTTCTTCCTGCCGGGAAATTAGAGTGACATTTGCCCGTCCAAATGCCTAACAGCTAATCTCTCATGGGTTCTCCCTCGTCCCTTCCATCCTCTGCCAAATTGGGAACCTGTGCAAACCAGGAGGTTAAAGGGCCTGTCTCTCCAAGTTGGGAGATTGATAGTAAGGCAGTTGGAAAGTCAAACTGGAGCACCAGGAGAGGGACTATTCGTTGAGTTTTAGAAACCTTTCGTATTCACAGTGTGTCCATTCTCTAGGTTTCCTGTACATGTTATAGCTGTAGTAATATTCCCTTGAACATGGAGAGTTGGGACCCATGGAATGGGGGCCATGCATTATTGCTTGAAAGGGTCTGCATTTGCTCACCCAATCTCACCAATCCTCTCAGTCCCAAGTGTCCAGCCTTATGCCACATCCAGCTGTCATTGTAGATAGGGTCTTTCCAGGTTTCCTCAGACACCCTGAAGGAATTGTAAAGAATTTCCCAGTTTTTTGGTTTTGCTTTTGAAATTCCTTTTTATAGTGGGTTTGAGCTGATTCTCGCTGCCATGTTTATGCCACTCTAGACACACTTGATTCCCTTATGGAGACATATCAATACATAGGTTTTAAGGTTCTTACTAGTCAGATATATTCCTCTGTGGGAAATATGGGGTTTTGAGTCTCTTTCACTGAGGATGGTGTCGGTCTTGTCAATTCCAAAGTTGGTTTTTGAAACGGTCCCTGTGCTTATATCAAACTCTGGTTTTATGCATCACCCCACCTCTCCTTCCCCTTTATGCGGGCATAAGAGTGTTTTCTAAATGTGAGACTCTGTTCTCTTTCCTAACTCAGTTCACGTGTAGCCATGTTTACAGGATCTTCATAAGTGATACCTTATGATAAGTTTCTTTTTCTGTGTGACTTATTTCACTTAGAATCATCGTACCTGAATCCACTCACTTTGCTGCTTCTGGTCTTATGACATTGATTTCATCGCTGAGGGATATTCCATCGTACGTAAGTACCACAATGTTTTGAACCATTTTTATATTTCCTGGGATATTTAAGGTGTACCCAAGTTGAGGTTCTTGTAGTCAGTGCAGCCCTAAATTTGGAGGTGGCTCTTTCTTATTGATTTTCAGTTTTCCCCAGGTATATTCCCTAGACTGGAAGTGGCCTTGGCTCTGTAGCTCTGTTGTTTACTTGTTTTAGGGAACACAATGCACTCCTCCAGTGAGGCAGTTGGCAATTTACATCCCGCCCATCAGCATAACAAGGCTCCCAGTTATCCAGGGCCTGTCTTGCCTTTCTGGTTTTTACACATTTTGTGGATGTCCCTTTTGACCGGTGGGAAGTGATACTTCTTTGTAGTGCAGATTTGCATTGCCCGCTTGCTTGCTTGGCCAAAAAGGGCGTATGCGTTTTCTCCTGAATATATTCAGGAGAAAACGCATACGCCCTTTTTGGCCAAGTGCACCATTGTCCAAGTTGTGCCCCTCTTCCTGTGCTTTACAGGCGATTCCAACGTACCTCTTGAAATCTGTTTCCTGCTATTTTGCCTCACTTTCAAGTCCGCCTCGTTGACTTCCCTCAACAGATTTTTGGACGATAGTTGTCCTTTATCACTCTGCCAGTTGGTGAATTGCTGTGCCCCTGAGCTCCATTTCTCAACTCGTTTTTTGTGAGCTGAACGCAAGTCCAAAATTTTGGATCATGTCCTATACTGGTTCCCGGTGGGTGGCTGAGACTTTGGTTAATTCTTCTTCCTGCCGGGAAATTAGAGTGACATGTGCCCGTCCAAATGCCTAACAGCTACTCTCTCATGGGTTCTCCCTCGTCCCTTCCATCCTCTGCCAAATTGGGAACCTGTGCAAACCAGGAGGTTAAAGGGCCTGTCTCTCCAAGTTGGGAGATTGATAGTAAGGCAGTTGGAAAGTCAAACTGGAGCACCAGGAGAGGGACTATTCGTTGAGTTTTAGAAAACTTTCGTATTCACAGTGTGTCTATTCTCTAGGTTTCCTGTACATGTTATAGCTGTAGTAATAATCCCTTGAACCTGGAGAGATGGGACCCATGGAATGGGGGCCATGCATTATTGCTTGAAAGGGTCTGCATTTGCTCACCCAATCTCACCAATCCTCTCAGTCCCAAGTGTCCAGCCTTATGCCACATCCAGCTGTCATTGTAGATAGGGTCTTTCCAGGTTTCCTCAGACACCCTGAAGGAATTGTAAAGAATTTCCCTGTTTTTTGGTTTTGCTTTTGAAATTCCTTTTTATAGTGGGTTTGAGCTGATTCTCGCTGCCATGTTTATGCCACTCTAGACACACTTGATTCCCTTATGGAGTCATATCAATACATAGGTTTTAAGATTCTTACTAGTCAGATATATTCCTCTGCGGGAAATATGGGGTTTTGAGTCTCTTTCACTGAGGAAGGTGTAGGTCTTGTCTATTCCAAAGTTGGTTTTTGGAACGGTCCCTGTGCTTATATCAAACTCTGGTTTTATGCATCACCCCACCTCTCCATCCCCTTTATGCAGGCATAAGAGTGTTTTCTAAATGTGAGACTCTGTTCTCTTTCCTAACTCAGTTCACGTGTAGCCATGTTTACAGGATCTTCATAAGTGATATCTTATGATAAGTTTCTTTTTCTGTGTGACTTATTTCACTTAGAATCATCGTACCTGAATCCACTCACTTTGCTGCTACTGGTCTTATGACATTGATTTCATGGCTGAGGGATATTCCATCGTACGTAAGTACCACAATGTTTTGAACCATTTTTATATTTCCTGGGATATTTAAGGTGTACCCAAGTTGAGGTTCTTGTAGTCAGTGCAGCCCTAAATTTGGAGGTGGCTCTTTCTTATTGATTTTCAGTTTTCCCAAGGTATATTCCCTAGACTGGAAGTGGCCTTGGCTCTGTAGCTCTGTTGTTTACTTGTTTTAGGGAACACAATGCACTCCTCCAGTGAGGCAGTTGGCAATTTACATCCCGCCCATCAGCATAACAAGGCTCCCAGTTCTCCAGGGCCTGTCTTGCCTTTCTGGTTTTTACACTTTTTGTGGATGTCCCTTTTGACCGGTGGGAAGTGATACTTCTTTGTAGTGCAGATTTGCATTGCCCGCTTGCTTGCTTGGCCAAAAAGGGCGTATGCGTTTTCTCCTGAATATATTCAGGAGAAAACGCATACGCCCTTTTTGGCCAAGTGCACCATTGTCCAAGTTGTGCCCCTCTTCCTGTGCTTTACAGGCGATTCCAACGTACCTCTTGAAATCTGTTTCCTGCTATTTTGCCTCACTTTCAAGTCCGCCTCGTTGACTTCCCTCAACAGATTTTTGGACGATAGTTGTCCTTTATCACTCTGCCAGTTTGTGAATTGCTGTGCCCCTGAGCTCCATTTCTCAACTCGTTTTTTGTGAGCTGAACGCAAGTCCAAAATTTTGGATCATGTCCTATACTGGTTCCCGGTGGGTGGCTGAGACTTTGGTTAATTCTTCTTCCTGCCGGGAAATTAGAGTGACATGTGCCCGTCCAAATGCCTAACAGCTACTCTCTCATGGGTTCTCCCTCGTCCCTTCCATCCTCTGCCAAATTGGGAACCTGTGCAAACCAGGAGGTTAAAGGGCCTGTCTCTCCAAGTTGGGAGATTGATAGTAAGGCAGTTGGAAAGTCAAACTGGAGCACCAGGAGAGGGACTATTCGTTGAGTTTTAGAAACCTTTCGTATTCACAGTGTGTCCATTCTCTAGGTTTCCTGTACATGTTATAGCTGTAGTAATATTCCCTTGAACATGGAGAGTTGGGACCCATGGAATGGGGGCCATGCATTATTGCTTGAAAGGGTCTGCATTTGCTCACCCAATCTCACCAATCCTCTCAGTCCCAAGTGTCCAGCCTTATGCCACATCCAGCTGTCATTGTAGATAGGGTCTTTCCAGGTTTCCTCAGACACCCTGAAGGAATTGTAAAGAATTTCCCAGTTTTTTGGTTTTGCTTTTGAAATTCCTTTTTATAGTGGGTTTGAGCTGATTCTCGCTGCCATGTTTATGCCACTCTAGACACACTTGATTCCCTTATGGAGACATATCAATACATAGGTTTTAAGGTTCTTACTAGTCAGATATATTCCTCTGTGGGAAATATGGGGTTTTGAGTCTCTTTCACTGAGGATGGTGTCGGTCTTGTCAATTCCAAAGTTGGTTTTTGAAACGGTCCCTGTGCTTATATCAAACTCTGGTTTTATGCATCACCCCACCTCTCCTTCCCCTTTATGCGGGCATAAGAGTGTTTTCTAAATGTGAGACTCTGTTCTCTTTCCTAACTCAGTTCACGTGTAGCCATGTTTACAGGATCTTCATAAGTGATACCTTATGATAAGTTTCTTTTTCTGTGTGACTTATTTCACTTAGAATCATCGTACCTGAATCCACTCACTTTGCTGCTTCTGGTCTTATGACATTGATTTCATCGCTGAGGGATATTCCATCGTACGTAAGTACCACAATGTTTTGAACCATTTTTATATTTCCTGGGATATTTAAGGTGTACCCAAGTTGAGGTTCTTGTAGTCAGTGCAGCCCTAAATTTGGAGGTGGCTCTTTCTTATTGATTTTCAGTTTTCCCCAGGTATATTCCCTAGACTGGAAGTGGCCTTGGCTCTGTAGCTCTGTTGTTTACTTGTTTTAGGGAACACAATGCACTCCTCCAGTGAGGCAGTTGGCAATTTACATCCCGCCCATCAGCATAACAAGGCTCCCAGTTATCCAGGGCCTGTCTTGCCTTTCTGGTTTTTACACATTTTGTGGATGTCCCTTTTGACCGGTGGGAAGTGATACTTCTTTGTAGTGCAGATTTGCATTGCCCGCTTGCTTGCTTGGCCAAAAAGGGCGTATGCGTTTTCTCCTGAATATATTCAGGAGAAAACGCATACGCCCTTTTTGGCCAAGTGCACCATTGTCCAAGTTGTGCCCCTCTTCCTGTGCTTTACAGGCGATTCCAACGTACCTCTTGAAATCTGTTTCCTGCTATTTTGCCTCACTTTCAAGTCCGCCTCGTTGACTTCCCTCAACAGATTTTTGGACGATAGTTGTCCTTTATCACTCTGCCAGTTGGTGAATTGCTGTGCCCCTGAGCTCCATTTCTCAACTCGTTTTTTGTGAGCTGAACGCAAGTCCAAAATTTTGGATCATGTCCTATACTGGTTCCCGGTGGGTGGCTGAGACTTTGGTTAATTCTTCTTCCTGCCGGGAAATTAGAGTGACATGTGCCCGTCCAAATGCCTAACAGCTACTCTCTCATGGGTTCTCCCTCGTCCCTTCCATCCTCTGCCAAATTGGGAACCTGTGCAAACCAGGAGGTTAAAGGGCCTGTCTCTCCAAGTTGGGAGATTGATAGTAAGGCAGTTGGAAAGTCAAACTGGAGCACCAGGAGAGGGACTATTCGTTGAGTTTTAGAAACCTTTCGTATTCACAGTGTGTCCATTCTCTAGGTTTCCTGTACATGTTATAGCTGTAGTAATATTCCCTTGAACATGGAGAGTTGGGACCCATGGAATGGGGGCCATGCATTATTGCTTGAAAGGGTCTGCATTTGCTCACCCAATCTCACCAATCCTCTCAGTCCCAAGTGTCCAGCCTTATGCCACATCCAGCTGTCATTGTAGATAGGGTCTTTCCAGGTTTCCTCAGACACCCTGAAGGAATTGTAAAGAATTTCCCTGTTTTTTGGTTTTGCTTTTGAAATTCCTTTTTATAGTGGGTTTGAGCTGATTCTCGCTGCCATGTTTATGCCACTCTAGACACACTTGATTCCCTTATGGAGACATATCAATACATAGGTTTTAAGGTTCTTACTAGTCAGATATATTCCTCTGTGGGAAATATGGGGTTTTGAGTCTCTTTCACTGAGGATGGTGTCGGTCTTGTCAATTCCAAAGTTGGTTTTTGAAACGGTCCCTGTGCTTATATCAAACTCTGGTTTTATGCATCACCCCACCTCTCCTTCCCCTTTATGCGGGCATAAGAGTGTTTTCTAAATGTGAGACTCTGTTCTCTTTCCTAACTCAGTTCACGTGTAGCCATGTTTACAGGATCTTCATAAGTGATACCTTATGATAAGTTTCTTTTTCTGTGTGACTTATTTCACTTAGAATCATCGTACCTGAATCCACTCACTTTGCTGCTTCTGGTCTTATGACATTGATTTCATCGCTGAGGGATATTCCATCGTACGTAAGTACCACAATGTTTTGAACCATTTTTATATTTCCTGGGATATTTAAGGTGTACCCAAGTTGAGGTTCTTGTAGTCAGTGCAGCCCTAAATTTGGAGGTGGCTCTTTCTTATTGATTTTCAGTTTTCCCCAGGTATATTCCCTAGACTGGAAGTGGCCTTGGCTCTGTAGCTCTGTTGTTTACTTGTTTTAGGGAACACAATGCACTCCTCCAGTGAGGCAGTTGGCAATTTACATCCCGCCCATCAGCATAACAAGGCTCCCAGTTATCCAGGGCCTGTCTTGCCTTTCTGGTTTTTACACATTTTGTGGATGTCCCTTTTGACCGGTGGGAAGTGATACTTCTTTGTAGTGCAGATTTGCATTGCCCGCTTGCTTGCTTGGCCAAAAAGGGCGTATGCGTTTTCTCCTGAATATATTCAGGAGAAAACGCATACGCCCTTTTTGGCCAAGTGCACCATTGTCCAAGTTGTGCCCCTCTTCCTGTGCTTTACAGGCGATTCCAACGTACCTCTTGAAATCTGTTTCCTGCTATTTTGCCTCACTTTCAAGTCCGCCTCGTTGACTTCCCTCAACAGATTTTTGGACGATAGTTGTCCTTTATCACTCTGCCAGTTGGTGAATTGCTGTGCCCCTGAGCTCCATTTCTCAACTCGTTTTTTGTGAGCTGAACGCAAGTCCAAAATTTTGGATCATGTCCTATACTGGTTCCCGGTGGGTGGCTGAGACTTTGGTTAATTCTTCTTCCTGCCGGGAAATTAGAGTGACATGTGCCCGTCCAAATGCCTAACAGCTACTCTCTCATGGGTTCTCCCTCGTCCCTTCCATCCTCTGCCAAATTGGGAACCTGTGCAAACCAGGAGGTTAAAGGGCCTGTCTCTCCAAGTTGGGAGATTGATAGTAAGGCAGTTGGAAAGTCAAACTGGAGCACCAGGAGAGGGACTATTCGTTGAGTTTTAGAAAACTTTCGTATTCACAGTGTGTCTATTCTCTAGGTTTCCTGTACATGTTATAGCTGTAGTAATAATCCCTTGAACCTGGAGAGATGGGACCCATGGAATGGGGGCCATGCATTATTGCTTGAAAGGGTCTGCATTTGCTCACCCAATCTCACCAATCCTCTCAGTCCCAAGTGTCCAGCCTTATGCCACATCCAGCTGTCATTGTAGATAGGGTCTTTCCAGGTTTCCTCAGACACCCTGAAGGAATTGTAAAGAATTTCCCTGTTTTTTGGTTTTGCTTTTGAAATTCCTTTTTATAGTGGGTTTGAGCTGATTCTCGCTGCCATGTTTATGCCACTCTAGACACACTTGATTCCCTTATGGAGTCATATCAATACATAGGTTTTAAGATTCTTACTAGTCAGATATATTCCTCTGCGGGAAATATGGGGTTTTGAGTCTCTTTCACTGAGGAAGGTGTAGGTCTTGTCTATTCCAAAGTTGGTTTTTGGAACGGTCCCTGTGCTTATATCAAACTCTGGTTTTATGCATCACCCCACCTCTCCATCCCCTTTATGCAGGCATAAGAGTGTTTTCTAAATGTGAGACTCTGTTCTCTTTCCTAACTCAGTTCACGTGTAGCCATGTTTACAGGATCTTCATAAGTGATATCTTATGATAAGTTTCTTTTTCTGTGTGACTTATTTCACTTAGAATCATCGTACCTGAATCCACTCACTTTGCTGCTACTGGTCTTATGACATTGATTTCATGGCTGAGGGATATTCCATCGTACGTAAGTACCACAATGTTTTGAACCATTTTTATATTTCCTGGGATATTTAAGGTGTACCCAAGTTGAGGTTCTTGTAGTCAGTGCAGCCCTAAATTTGGAGGTGGCTCTTTCTTATTGATTTTCAGTTTTCCCAAGGTATATTCCCTAGACTGGAAGTGGCCTTGGCTCTGTAGCTCTGTTGTTTACTTGTTTTAGGGAACACAATGCACTCCTCCAGTGAGGCAGTTGGCAATTTACATCCCGCCCATCAGCATAACAAGGCTCCCAGTTCTCCAGGGCCTGTCTTGCCTTTCTGGTTTTTACACTTTTTGTGGATGTCCCTTTTGACCGGTGGGAAGTGATACTTCTTTGTAGTGCAGATTTGCATTGCCCGCTTGCTTGCTTGGCCAAAAAGGGCGTATGCGTTTTCTCCTGAATATATTCAGGAGAAAACGCATACGCCCTTTTTGGCCAAGTGCACCATTGTCCAAGTTGTGCCCCTCTTCCTGTGCTTTACAGGCGATTCCAACGTACCTCTTGAAATCTGTTTCCTGCTATTTTGCCTCACTTTCAAGTCCGCCTCGTTGACTTCCCTCAACAGATTTTTGGACGATAGTTGTCCTTTATCACTCTGCCAGTTTGTGAATTGCTGTGCCCCTGAGCTCCATTTCTCAACTCGTTTTTTGTGAGCTGAACGCAAGTCCAAAATTTTGGATCATGTCCTATACTGGTTCCCGGTGGGTGGCTGAGACTTTGGTTAATTCTTCTTCCTGCCGGGAAATTAGAGTGACATGTGCCCGTCCAAATGCCTAACAGCTACTCTCTCATGGGTTCTCCCTCGTCCCTTCCATCCTCTGCCAAATTGGGAACCTGTGCAAACCAGGAGGTTAAAGGGCCTGTCTCTCCAAGTTGGGAGATTGATAGTAAGGCAGTTGGAAAGTCAAACTGGAGCACCAGGAGAGGGACTATTCGTTGAGTTTTAGAAACCTTTCGTATTCACAGTGTGTCCATTCTCTAGGTTTCCTGTACATGTTATAGCTGTAGTAATATTCCCTTGAACATGGAGAGTTGGGACCCATGGAATGGGTGCCATGCATTATTGCTTGAAAGGGTCTGCATTTGCTCACCCAATCTCACCAATCCTCTCAGTCCCAAGTGTCCAGCCTTATGCCACATCCAGCTGTCATTGTAGATAGGCTCTTTCCAGGTTTCATCAGACACCCTGAAGGAATTGTAAAGAATTTCCCTGTTTTTTGGTTTTGCTTTTGAAATTCCTTTTTATAGTGGGTTTGAGCTGATTCTCGCTGCCATGTTTATGCCACTCTAGACACACTTGATTCCCTTATGGAGACATATCAATACATAGGTTTTAAGGTTCTTACTAGTCAGATATATTCCTCTGTGGGAAATATGGGGTTTTGAGTCTCTTTCACTGAGGAAGGTGTAGGTCTTGTCAATTCCAAAGTTGGTTTTTGAAACGGTCCCTGTGCTTATATCAAACTCTGGTTTTATGCATCACCCCACCTCTCCTTCCCCTTTATGCGGGCATAAGAGTGTTTTCTAAATGTGAGACTCTGTTCTCTTTCCTAACTCAGTTCACGTGTAGCCATGTTTACAGGATCTTCATAAGTGATACCTTATGATAAGTTTCTTTTTCTGTGTGACTTATTTCACTTAGAATCATCGTACCTGAATCCACTCACTTTGCTGCTTCTGGTCTTATGACATTGATTTCATCGCTGAGGGATATTCCATCGTACGTAAGTACCACAATGTTTTGAACCATTTTTATATTTCCTGGGATATTTAAGGTGTACCCAAGTTGAGGTTCTTGTAGTCAGTGCAGCCCTAAATTTGGAGGTGGCTCTTTCTTATTGATTTTCAGTTTTCCCAAGGTATATTCCCTAGACTGGAAGTGGCCTTGGCTCTGTAGCTCTGTTGTTTACTTGTTTTAGGGAACACAATGCACTCCTCCAGTGAGGCAGTTGGCAATTTACATCCCGCCCATCAGCATAACAAGGCTCCCAGTTCTCCAGGGCCTGTCTTGCCTTTCTGGTTTTTACACTTTTTGTGGATGTCCCTTTTGACCGGTGGGAAGTGATACTTCTTTGTAGTGCAGATTTGCATTGCCCGATTGCTTGCTTGGCCAAAAAGGGTGTATGTGTTTTCTCCTAAATATATTCAGGAGAAAACGCATACGCCCTTTTTGGCCAAGTGCACCATTGTCCAAGTTGTGCCCCTCTTCCTGTGCTTTACAGGCGATTCCAACGTACCTCTTGAAATCTGTTTCCTGCTATTTTGCCTCACTTTCAAGTCCGCCTCGTTGACTTCCCTCAACAGATTTTTGGACGATAGTTGTCCTTTATCACTCTGCCAGTTTGTGAATTGCTGTGCCCCTGAGCTCCATTTCTCAACTCGTTTTTTGTGAGCTGAACGCAAGTCCAAAATTTTGGATCATGTCCTATACTGGTTCCCGGTGGGTGGCTGAGACTTTGGTTAATTCTTCTTCCTGCCGGGAAATTAGAGTGACATGTGCCCGTCCAAATGCCTAACAGCTACTCTCTCATGGTTTCTCCCTCGTCCCTTCCATCCTCTGCCAAATTGGGAACCTGTACAAACCAGGAGGTTAAAGGGCCTGTCTCTCCAAGTTGGGAGATTGATAGTAAGGCAGTTGGAAAGTCAAACTGGAGCACCAGGAGAGGGACTATTCGTTGAGTTTTAGAAACCTTTCGTATTCACAGTGTGTCCATTCTCTAGGTTTCCTGTACATGTTATAGCTGTAGTAATATTCCCTTGAACCTGGAGAGTTGGGACCCATGGAATGGGGGCCATGCATTATTGCTTGAAAGGGTCTGCATTTGCTCACCCAATCTCACCAATCCTCTCAGTCCCAAGTGTCCAGCCTTATGCCACATCCAGCTGTCATTGTAGACAGGGTCTTTCCAGGATTCCCCAGACACCCTGAAGGAATTGTAAAGAATTTCCCTGTTTTTTGGTTTTGCTTTTGAAATTCCTTTTTATAGTGGGTTTGAGCTGATTCTCGCTGCCATGTTTATGCCACTCTAGACACACTTGATTCCCTTATGGAGACATATCAATACATAGGTTTTAAGGTTCTTACTAGTCAGATATATTCCTCTGTGGGAAATATGGGGTTTTGAGTCTCTTTCACTGAGGAAGGTGTAGGTCTTGTCAATTCCAAAGTTGGTTTTTGAAACGGTCCCTGTGCTTATATCAAACTCTGGTTTTATGCATCACCCCACCTCTCCTTCCCCTTTATGCGGGCATAAGAGTGTTTTCTAAATGTGAGACTCTGTTCTCTTTCCTAACTCAGTTCACGTGTAGCCATGTTTACAGGATCTTCATAAGTGATACCTTATGATAAGTTTCTTTTTCTGTGTGACTTATTTCACTTAGAATCATCGTACCTGAATCCACTCACTTTGCTGCTTCTGGTCTTATGACATTGATTTCATCGCTGAGGGATATTCCATCGTACGTAAGTACCACAATGTTTTGAACCATTTTTATATTTCCTGGGATATTTAAGGTGTACCCAAGTTGAGGTTCTTGGAGTCAGTGCAGCCCTAAATTTGGAGGTGGCTCTTTCTTATTGATTTTCAGTTTTCCCAAGGTATATTCCCTAGACTGGAAGTGGCCTTGGCTCTGTAGCTCTGTTGTTTACTTGTTTTAGGGAACACAATGCACTCCTCCAGTGAGGCAGTTGGCAATTTACATCCCGCCCATCAGCATAACAAGGCTCCCAGTTCTCCAGGGCCTGTCTTGCCTTTCTGGTTTTTACACTTTTTGTGGATGTCCCTTTTGACCGGTGGGAAGTGATACTTCTTTGTAGTGCAGATTTGCATTGCCCGATTGCTTGCTTGGCCAAAAAGGGCGTATGTGTTTTCTCCTGAATATATTCAGGAGAAAACGCATACGCCCTTTTTGGCCAAGTGCACCATTGTCCAAGTTGTGCCCCTCTTCCTGTGCTTTACAGGCGATTCCAACGTACCTCTTGAAATCTGTTTCCTGCTATTTTGCCTCACTTTCAAGTCCGCCTCGTTGACTTCCCTCAACAGATTTTTGGACGATAGTTGTCCTTTATCACTCTGCCAGTTTGTGAATTGCTGTGCCCCTGAGCTCCATTTCTCAACTCGTTTTTTGTGAGCTGAACGCAAGTCCAAAATTTTGGATCATGTCCTATACTGGTTCCCGGTGGGTGGCTGAGACTTTGGTTAATTCTTCTTCCTGCCGGGAAATTAGAGTGACATGTGCCCGTCCAAATGCCTAACAGCTACTCTCTCATGGTTTCTCCCTCGTCCCTTCCATCCTCTGCCAAATTGGGAACCTGTACAAACCAGGAGGTTAAAGGGCCTGTCTCTCCAAGTTGGGAGATTGATAGTAAGGCAGTTGGAAAGTCAAACTGGAGCACCAGGAGAGGGACTATTCGTTGAGTTTTAGAAACCTTTCGTATTCACAGTGTGTCCATTCTCTAGGTTTCCTGTACATGTTATAGCTGTAGTAATATTCCCTTGAACCTGGAGAGTTGGGTCCCATGGAATGGGGGCCATGCATTATTGCTTGAAAGGGTCTGCATTTGCTCACCCAATCTCACCAATCCTCTCAGTCCCAAGTGTCCAGCCTTATGCCACATCCAGCTGTCATTGTAGACAGGGTCTTTCCAGGTTTCCTCAGACACCCTGAAGGAATTGTAAAGAATTTCCCTGTTTTTTGGTTTTGCTTTTGAAATTCCTTTTTATAGTGGGTTTGAGCTGATTTTCGCTGCCATGTTTATTCCACTCTAGACACACTTGATTCCCTTATGGAGACATATCAATACATAGGTTTTAAGATTCTTACTAGTCAGATATATTCCTTTGTGGAAATATGGGGTTTTGAGTCTCTTTCACTAAGGAAGGTGTCGGTCTTGTCAATTCCAAAGATGGTTTTTGAAACGGTCCCTGTGCTTATATCAAACTCTGGTTTTATGCATCACCCCACCTCTCCTTCCCCTTTATGCAGGCATAAGAGTGTTTTCTAAATGTGAGACTCTGTTCTCTTTCCTAACTCAGTTCACGTGTAGCCATGTTTACAGGATCTTCATAAGTGATATCTTAGGATAAGTTTCTTTTTCTGTGTGACTTATTTCACTTAGAATCACCGTACCTGAATCCACTCAGTTTGCTGCTACTGGTCTTATGACATTGATTTCATGGCTGAGGGATATTCCATCGTACGTAAGTACCACAATGTTTTGAACCATTTTTATATTTCCTGGGATATTTAAGGTGTACCCAAGTTGAGGTTCTTGTAGTCAGTGCAGCCCTAAATTTGGAGGTGGCTCTTTCTTATTGATTTTCAGTTTTCCCAAGGTATATTCCCTAGACTGGAAGTGGCCTTGGCTCTGTAGCTCTGTTGTTTACTTGTTTTAGGGAACACAATGCACTCCTCCAGTGAGGCAGTTGGCAATTTACATCCCGCCCATCAGCATAACAAGGCTCCCAGTTCCCCAGGGCCTGTCTTGCCTTTCTGGTTTTTACACATTTTGTGGATGTCCCTTTTGACCGGTGGGAAGTGATACTTCTTTGTAGTGCAGATTTGCATTGCCCGCTTGCTTGCTTGGCCAAAAAGGGCGTATGCGTTTTCTCCTGAATATATTCAGGAGAAAACGCATACGCCCTTTTTGGCCAAGTGCACCATTGTCCAAGTTGTGCCCCTCTTCCTGTGCTTTACAGGCGATTCCAACGTACCTCTTGAAATCTGTTTCCTGCTATTTTGCCTCACTTTCAAGTCCGCCTCGTTGACTTCCCTCAACAGATTTTTGGACGATAGTTGTCCTTTATCACTCTGCCAGTTGGTGAATTGCTGTGCCCCTGAGCTCCATTTCTCAACTCGTTTTTTGTGAGCTGAACGCAAGTCCAAAATTTTGGATCATGTCCTATACTGGTTCCCGGTGGGTGGCTGAGACTTTGGTTAATTCTTCTTCCTGCCGGGAAATTAGAGTGACATGTGCCCGTCCAAATGCCTAACAGCTACTCTCTCATGGTTTCTCCCTCGTCCCTTCCATCCTCTGCCAAATTGGGAACCTGTACAAACCAGGAGGTTAAAGGGCCTGTCTCTCCAAGTTGGGAGATTGATAGTAAGGCAGTTGGAAAGTCAAACTGGAGCACCAGGAGAGGGACTATTCGTTGAGTTTTAGAAACCTTTCGTATTCACAGTGTGTCCATTCTCTAGGTTTCCTGTACATGTTATAGCTGTAGTAATATTCCCTTGAACCTGGAGAGTTGGGTCCCATGGAATGGGGGCCATGCATTATTGCTTGAAAGGGTCTGCATTTGCTCACCCAATCTCACCAATCCTCTCAGTCCCAAGTGTCCAGCCTTATGCCACATCCAGCTGTCATTGTAGACAGGGTCTTTCCAGGTTTCCTCAGACACCCTGAAGGAATTGTAAAGAATTTCCCTGTTTTTTGGTTTTGCTTTTGAAATTCCTTTTTATAGTGGGTTTGAGCTGATTTTCGCTGCCATGTTTATTCCACTCTAGACACACTTGATTCCCTTATGGAGACATATCAATACATAGGTTTTAAGATTCTTACTAGTCAGATATATTCCTTTGTGGAAATATGGGGTTTTGAGTCTCTTTCACTAAGGAAGGTGTCGGTCTTGTCAATTCCAAAGATGGTTTTTGAAACGGTCCCTGTGCTTATATCAAACTCTGGTTTTATGCATCACCCCACCTCTCCTTCCCCTTTATGCAGGCATAAGAGTGTTTTCTAAATGTGAGACTCTGTTCTCTTTCCTAACTCAGTTCACGTGTAGCCATGTTTACAGGATCTTCATAAGTGATATCTTAGGATAAGTTTCTTTTTCTGTGTGACTTATTTCACTTAGAATCACCGTACCTGAATCCACTCAGTTTGCTGCTACTGGTCTTATGACATTGATTTCATGGCTGAGGGATATTCCATCGTACGTAAGTACCACAATGTTTTGAACCATTTTTATATTTCCTGGGATATTTAAGGTGTACCCAAGTTGAGGTTCTTGTAGTCAGTGCAGCCCTAAATTTGGAGGTGGCTCTTTCTTATTGATTTTCAGTTTTCCCAAGGTATATTCCCTAGACTGGAAGTGGCCTTGGCTCTGTAGCTCTGTTGTTTACTTGTTTTAGGGAACACAATGCACTCCTCCAGTGAGGCAGTTGGCAATTTACATCCCGCCCATCAGCATAACAAGGCTCCCAGTTCCCCAGGGCCTGTCTTGCCTTTCTGGTTTTTACACATTTTGTGGATGTCCCTTTTGACCGGTGGGAAGTGATACTTCTTTGTAGTGCAGATTTGCATTGCCCGCTTGCTTGCTTGGCCAAAAAGGGCGTATGCGTTTTCTCCTGAATATATTCAGGAGAAAACGCATACGCCCTTTTTGGCCAAGTGCACCATTGTCCAAGTTGTGCCCCTCTTCCTGTGCTTTACAGGCGATTCCAACGTACCTCTTGAAATCTGTTTCCTGCTATTTTGCCTCACTTTCAAGTCCGCCTCGTTGACTTCCCTCAACAGATTTTTGGACGATAGTTGTCCTTTATCACTCTGCCAGTTGGTGAATTGCTGTGCCCCTGAGCTCCATTTCTCAACTCGTTTTTTGTGAGCTGAACGCAAGTCCAAAATTTTGGATCATGTCCTATACTGGTTCCCGGTGGGTGGCTGAGACTTTGGTTAATTCTTCTTCCTGCCGGGAAATTAGAGTGACATGTGCCCGTCCAAATGCCTAACAGCTACTCTCTCATGGGTTCTCCTTCGTCCCTTCCATCCTCTGCCAAATTGGGAACCTGTGCAAACCAGGAGGTTAAAGGGCCTGTCTCTCCAAGTTGGGAGATTGATAGTAAGGCAGTTGGAAAGTCAAACTGGAGCACCAGGAGAGGGACTATTCGTTGAGTTTTAGAAACCTTTCGTATTCACAGTGTGTCCATTCTCTAGGTTTCCTGTACATGTTATAGCTGTAGTAATATTCCCTTGAACCTGGAGAGTTGGGACCCATGGAATGGGGGCCATGCATTATTGCTTGAAAGGGTCTGCATTTGCTCACCCAATCTCACCAATCCTCTCAGTCCCAAGTGTCCAGCCTTATGCCACATCCAGCTGTCATTGTAGATAGGGTCTTTCCAGGTTTCCTCAGACACCCTGAAGGAATTGTAAAGAATTTCCCTGTTTTTTGGTTTTGCTTTTGAAATTCCTTTTTATAGTGGGTTTGAGCTGATTCTCGCTGCCATGTTTATGCCACTCTAGACACACTTGATTCCCTTATGGAGACATATCACTACATAGGTTTTAAGATTCTTACTAGTCAGATATATTCCTCTGCGGGAAATATGGGGTTTTGAGTCTCTTTCACTGAGGAAGGTGTAGGTCTTGTCTATTCCAAAGTTGGTTTTTGGAACGGTCCCTGTGCTTATATCAAACTCTGGTTTTATGCATCACCCCACCTCTCCATCCCCTTTATGCAGGCATAAGAGTGTTTTCTAAATGTGAGACTCTGTTCTCTTTCCTAACTCAGTTCACGTGTAGCCATGTTTACAGGATCTTCATAAGTGATATCTTATGATAAGTTTCTTTTTCTGTGTGACTTATTTCACTTAGAATCATCGTACCTGAATCCACTCACTTTGCTGCTACTGGTCTTATGACATTGATTTCATGGCTGAGGGATATTCCATCGTACGTAAGTACCACAATATTTTGAACCATTTTTATATTTCCTGGGATATTTAAGGTGTACCCAAGTTGAGGTTCTTGTAGCCAGTGCAGCCCTAAATTTGGAGGTGGCTCTTTCTTATTGATTTTCAGTTTTCCCCAGGTATATTCCCTAGACTGGAAGTGGCCTTGGCTCTGTAGCTCTGTTGTTTACTTGTTTTAGGGAACACAATGCACTCCTCCAGTGAGGCAGTTGGCAATTTATATCCCGCCCATCAGCATAACAAGGCTCCCTGTTCTCCAGGGCCTGTCTTGCCTTTCTGGTTTTTACACATTTTGTGGATGTCCCTTTTGACCGGTGGGAAGTGATACTTCTTTGTAGTGCAGATTTGCATTGCCCGCTTGCTTGCTTGGCCAAAAAGGGCGTATGCGTTTTCTCCTGAATATATTCAGGAGAAAACGCATACGCCCTTTTTGGCCAAGTGCACCTTTGTCCAAGTTGTGCCCCTCTTCCTGTGCTTTACAGGCGATTCCAACGTACCTCTTGAAATCTGTTTCCTGCTATTTTGCCTCGCTTTCAAGTCCGCCTCGTTGACTTCCCTCAACAGATTTTTGGACGATAGTTGTCCTTTATCACTCTGCCAGTTTGTGAATTGCTGTGCCCCTGAGCTCCATTTCTCAACTCGTTTTTTGTGAGCTGAACGCAAGTCCAAAATTTTGGATCATGTCCTATACTGGTTCCCGGTGGGTGGCTGAGACTTTGGTTAATTCTTCTTCCTGCCGGGAAATTAGAGTGACATGTTCCCGTCCAAATGCCTAACACCTACTCTCTCATGGGTTCTCCCTCGTCCCTTCCATCCTCTGCCAAATTGGGAACCTGTGCAAACCAGGAGGTTAAAGGGCCTGTCTCTCCAAGTTGGGAGATTGATAGTAAGGCAGTTGGAAAGTCAAACTGGAGCACCAGGAGAGGGACTATTCGTTGAGTTTTAGAAACCTTTCGTATTCACAGTGTGTCCATTCTCTAGGTTTCCTGTACATGTTATAGCTGTAGTAATATTCCCTTGAACCTGGAGAGTTGGGACCCATGGAATGGGGGCCATGCATTATTGCTTGAAAGGGTCTGCATTTGCTCACCCAATCTCACCAATCCTCTCAGTCCCAAGTGTCCAGCCTTATGCCACATCCAGCTGTCATTGTAGATAGGGTCTTTCCAGGTTTCCTCAGACACCCTGAAGGAATTGTAAAGAATTTCCCTGTTTTTTGGTTTTGCTTTTGAAATTCCTTTTTATAGTGGGTTTGAGCTGATTCTCGCTTCCATGTTTATGCCACTCTAGACACACTTGATTCCCTTATGGAGACATATCAATACATAGGTTTTAAGATTCTTACTAGTCAGATATATTCCTCTGTGGGAAATATGGGGTTTTGAGTCTCTTTCACTAAGGAAGGTGTCGGTCTTGTCAATTCCAAAGTTGGTTTTTGAAACGGTCCCTGTGCTTATATCAAACTCTGGTTTTATGCATCACCCCACCTCTCCTTCCCCTTTATGCAGGCATAAGAGTGTTTTCTAAATGTGAGACTCTGTTCTCTTTCCTAACTCAGTTCACGTGTAGCCATGTTTACAGGATCTTCATAAGTGATATCTTATGATAAGTTTCTTTTTCTGTGTGACTTATTTCACTTAGAATCATCGTACCTGAATCCACTCACTTTGCTGCTACTGGTCTTATGACATTGGTTTCATGGCTGAGGGATATTCCATCGTACGTAAGTACCACAATGTTTTGAACCATTTTTATATTTCCTGGGATATTTAAGGTGTACCCAAGTTGAGGTTATTGTAGCCAGTGCAGCCCTAAATTTGGAGGTGGCTCTTTCTTATTGATTTTCAGTTTTCCCCAGGTATATTCCCTAGACTGGAAGTGGCCTTGGCTCTGTAGCTCTGTTGTTTACTTGTTTTAGGGAACACAATGCACTCCTCCAGTGAGGCAGTTGGCAGTTTACATCCCGCCCATCAGCATAACAAGGCTCCCTGTTCTCCAGGGCCTGTCTTGCCTTTCTGGTTTTTACACATTTTGTGGATGTCCCTTTTGACCGGTGGGAAGTGATACTTCTTTGTAGTGCAGATTTGCATTGCCCGATTGCTTGCTTGGCCAAAAAGGGCGTATGCGTTTTCTCCTGAATATATTCAGGAGAAAACGCATACGCCCTTTTTGGCCAAGTGCACCATTGTCCAAGTTGTGCCCCTCTTCCTGTGCTTTACAGGCGATTCCAACGTACCTCTTGAAATCTGTTTCCTGCTATTTTGCCTCACTTTCAAGTCCGCCTCGTTGACTTCCCTCAACAGAGTTTTGGACGATAGTTGTCCTTTATCACTCTGCCAGTTGGTGAATTGCTGTGCCCCTGAGCTCCATTTCTCAACTCGTTTTTTGTGAGCTGAACGCAAGTCCAAAATTTTGGATCATGTCCTATACTGGTTCCCGGTGGGTGGCTGAGACTTTGGTTAATTCTTCTTCCTGCCGGGAAATTAGAGTGACATTTGCCCGTCCAAATGCCTAACAGCTAATCTCTCATGGGTTCTCCCTCGTCCCTTCCATCCTCTGCCAAATTGGGAACCTGTGCAAACCAGGAGGTTAAAGGGCCTGTCTCTCCAAGTTGGGAGATTGATAGTAAGGCAGTTGGAAAGTCAAACTGGAGCACCAGGAGAGGGACTATTCGTTGAGTTTTAGAAACCTTTCGTATTCACAGTGTGTCCATTCTCTAGGTTTCCTGTACATGTTATAGCTGTAGTAATATTCCCTTGAACATGGAGAGTTGGGACCCATGGAATGGGGGCCATGCATTATTGCTTGAAAGGGTCTGCATTTGCTCACCCAATCTCACCAATCCTCTCAGTCCCAAGTGTCCAGCCTTATGCCACATCCAGCTGTCATTGTAGATAGGGTCTTTCCAGGTTTCCTCAGACACCCTGAAGGAATTGTAAAGAATTTCCCTGTTTTTTGGTTTTGCTTTTGAAATTCCTTTTTATAGTGGGTTTGAGCTGATTCTCGCTGCCATGTTTATGCCACTCTAGACACACTTGATTCCCTTATGGAGACATATCAATACATAGGTTTTAAGGTTCTTACTAGTCAGATATATTCCTCTGTGGGAAATATGGGGTTTTGAGTCTCTTTCACTGAGGATGGTGTCGGTCTTGTCAATTCCAAAGTTGGTTTTTGAAACGGTCCCTGTGCTTATATCAAACTCTGGTTTTATGCATCACCCCACCTCTCCTTCCCCTTTATGCGGGCATAAGAGTGTTTTCTAAATGTGAGACTCTGTTCTCTTTCCTAACTCAGTTCACGTGTAGCCATGTTTACAGGATCTTCATAAGTGATACCTTATGATAAGTTTCTTTTTCTGTGTGACTTATTTCACTTAGAATCATCGTACCTGAATCCACTCACTTTGCTGCTTCTGGTCTTATGACATTGATTTCATCGCTGAGGGATATTCCATCGTACGTAAGTACCACAATGTTTTGAACCATTTTTATATTTCCTGGGATATTTAAGGTGTACCCAAGTTGAGGTTCTTGTAGTCAGTGCAGCCCTAAATTTGGAGGTGGCTCTTTCTTATTGATTTTCAGTTTTCCCCAGGTATATTCCCTAGACTGGAAGTGGCCTTGGCTCTGTAGCTCTGTTGTTTACTTGTTTTAGGGAACACAATGCACTCCTCCAGTGAGGCAGTTGGCAATTTACATCCCGCCCATCAGCATAACAAGGCTCCCAGTTATCCAGGGCCTGTCTTGCCTTTCTGGTTTTTACACATTTTGTGGATGTCCCTTTTGACCGGTGGGAAGTGATACTTCTTTGTAGTGCAGATTTGCATTGCCCGCTTGCTTGCTTGGCCAAAAAGGGCGTATGCGTTTTCTCCTGAATATATTCAGGAGAAAACGCATACGCCCTTTTTGGCCAAGTGCACCATTGTCCAAGTTGTGCCCCTCTTCCTGTGCTTTACAGGCGATTCCAACGTACCTCTTGAAATCTGTTTCCTGCTATTTTGCCTCACTTTCAAGTCCGCCTCGTTGACTTCCCTCAACAGATTTTTGGACGATAGTTGTCCTTTATCACTCTGCCAGTTGGTGAATTGCTGTGCCCCTGAGCTCCATTTCTCAACTCGTTTTTTGTGAGCTGAACGCAAGTCCAAAATTTTGGATCATGTCCTATACTGGTTCCCGGTGGGTGGCTGAGACTTTGGTTAATTCTTCTTCCTGCCGGGAAATTAGAGTGACATGTGCCCGTCCAAATGCCTAACAGCTACTCTCTCATGGGTTCTCCCTCGTCCCTTCCATCCTCTGCCAAATTGGGAACCTGTGCAAACCAGGAGGTTAAAGGGCCTGTCTCTCCAAGTTGGGAGATTGATAGTAAGGCAGTTGGAAAGTCAAACTGGAGCACCAGGAGAGGGACTATTCGTTGAGTTTTAGAAACCTTTCGTATTCACAGTGTGTCTATTCTCTAGGTTTCCTGTACATGTTATAGCTGTAGTAATAATCCCTTGAACCTGGAGAGATGGGACCCATGGAATGGGGGCCATGCATTATTGCTTGAAAGGGTCTGCATTTGCTCACCCAATCTCACCAATCCTCTCAGTCCCAAGTGTCCAGCCTTATGCCACATCCAGCTGTCATTGTAGATAGGGTCTTTCCAGGTTTCCTCAGACACCCTGAAGGAATTGTAAAGAATTTCCCTGTTTTTTGGTTTTGCTTTTGAAATTCCTTTTTATAGTGGGTTTGAGCTGATTCTCGCTGCCATGTTTATGCCACTCTAGACACACTTGATTCCCTTATGGAGTCATATCAATACATAGGTTTTAAGATTCTTACTAGTCAGATATATTCCTCTGCGGGAAATATGGGGTTTTGAGTCTCTTTCACTGAGGAAGGTGTAGGTCTTGTCTATTCCAAAGTTGGTTTTTGGAACGGTCCCTGTGCTTATATCAAACTCTGGTTTTATGCATCACCCCACCTCTCCATCCCCTTTATGCAGGCATAAGAGTGTTTTCTAAATGTGAGACTCTGTTCTCTTTCCTAACTCAGTTCACGTGTAGCCATGTTTACAGGATCTTCATAAGTGATATCTTATGATAAGTTTCTTTTTCTGTGTGACTTATTTCACTTAGAATCATCGTACCTGAATCCACTCACTTTGCTGCTACTGGTCTTATGACATTGATTTCATGGCTGAGGGATATTCCATCGTACGTAAGTACCACAATATTTTGAACCATTTTTATATTTCCTGGGATATTTAAGGTGTACCCAAGTTGAGGTTCTTGTAGCCAGTGCAGCCCTAAATTTGGAGGTGGCTCTTTCTTATTGATTTTCAGTTTTCCCCAGGTATATTCCCTAGACTGGAAGTGGCCTTGGCTCTGTAGCTCTGTTGTTTACTTGTTTTAGGGAACACAATGCACTCCTCCAGTGAGGCAGTTGGCAATTTATATCCCGCCCATCAGCATAACAAGGCTCCCTGTTCTCCAGGGCCTGTCTTGCCTTTCTGGTTTTTACACATTTTGTGGATGTCCCTTTTGACCGGTGGGAAGTGATACTTCTTTGTAGTGCAGATTTGCATTGCCCGCTTGCTTACTTGGCCAAAAAGGGCGTATGCGTTTTCTCCTGAATATATTCAGGAGAAAACGCATACGCCCTTTTTGGCCAAGTGCACCTTTGTCCAAGTTGTGCCCCTCTTCCTGTGCTTTACAGGCGATTCCAACGTACCTCTTGAAATCTGTTTCCTGCTATTTTGCCTCGCTTTCAAGTCCGCCTCGTTGACTTCCCTCAACAGATTTTTGGACGATAGTTGTCCTTTATCACTCTGCCAGTTTGTGAATTGCTGTGCCCCTGAGCTCCATTTCTCAACTCGTTTTTTGTGAGCTGAACGCAAGTCCAAAATTTTGGATCATGTCCTATACTGGTTCCCGGTGGGTGGCTGAGACTTTGGTTAATTCTTCTTCCTGCCGGGAAATTAGAGTGACATGTTCCCGTCCAAATGCCTAACACCTACTCTCTCATGGGTTCTCCCTCGTCCCTTCCATCCTCTGCCAAATTGGGAACCTGTGCAAACCAGGAGGTTAAAGGGCCTGTCTCTCCAAGTTGGGAGATTGATAGTAAGGCAGTTGGAAAGTCAAACTGGAGCACCAGGAGAGGGACTATTCGTTGAGTTTTAGAAACCTTTCGTATTCACAGTGTGTCCATTCTCTAGGTTTCCTGTACATGTTATAGCTGTAGTAATATTCCCTTGAACCTGGAGAGTTGGGACCCATGGAATGGGGGCCATGCATTATTGCTTGAAAGGGTCTGCATTTGCTCACCCAATCTCACCAATCCTCTCAGTCCCAAGTGTCCAGCCTTATGCCACATCCAGCTGTCATTGTAGATAGGGTCTTTCCAGGTTTCCTCAGACACCCTGAAGGAATTGTAAAGAATTTCCCTGTTTTTTGGTTTTGCTTTTGAAATTCCTTTTTATAGTGGGTTTGAGCTGATTCTCGCTTCCATGTTTATGCCACTCTAGACACACTTGATTCCCTTATGGAGACATATCAATACATAGGTTTTAAGGTTCTTGCTAGTCAGATATATTCCTCTGTGGGAAATATGGGGTTTTGAGTCTCTTTCACTTAGGATGGTGTCGGTCTTGTCAATTCCAAAGTTGGTTTTTGAAACGGTCCCTGTGCTTATATCAAACTCTGGTTTTATGCATCACCCCACCTCTCCTTCCCCTTTATGCAGGCATAAGAGTGTTTTCTAAATGTGAGACTCTGTTCTCTTTCCTAACTCAGTTCACGTGTAGCCATGTTTACAGGATCTTCATAAGTGATACCTTATGATAAGTTTCTTTTTCTGTGTGACTTATTTCACTTAGAATCATCGTACCTGAATCCACTCACTTTGCTGCTTCTGGTCTTATGACATTGATTTCATCGCTGAGGGATATTCCATCGTACGTAAGTACCACAATGTTTTGAACCATTTTTATATTTCCTGGGATATTTAAGGTGTACCCAAGTTGAGGTTCTTGTAGTCAGTGCAGCCCTAAATTTGGAGGTGGCTCTTTCTTATTGATTTTCAGTTTTCCCCAGGTATATTCCCTAGACTGGAAGTGGCCTTGGCTCTGTAGCTCTGTTGTTTACTTGTTTTAGGGAACACAATGCGCTCCTCCAGTGAGGCAGTTGGCAATTTACATCCCGCCCATCAGCATAACAAGGCTCCCAGTTATCCAGGGCCTGTCTTGCCTTTCTGGTTTTTACACATTTTGTGGATGTCCCTTTTGACCGGTGGGAAGTGATACTTCTTTGTAGTGCAGATTTGCATTGCCCGCTTGCTTGCTTGGCCAAAAAGGGCGTATGCGTTTTCTCCTGAATATATTCAGGAGAAAACGCATACGCCCTTTTTGGCCAAGTGCACCATTGTCCAAGTTGTGCCCCTCTTCCTGTGCTTTACAGGCGATTCCAACGTACCTCTTGAAATCTGTTTCCTGCTATTTTGCCTCACTTTCAAGTCCGCCTCGTTGACTTCCCTCAACAGATTTTTGGACGATAGTTGTCCTTTATCACTCTGCCAGTTGGTGAATTGCTGTGCCCCTGAGCTCCATTTCTCAACTCGTTTTTTGTGAGCTGAACGCAAGTCCAAAATTTTGGATCATGTCCTATACTGGTTCCCGGTGGGTGGCTGAGACTTTGGTTAATTCTTCTTCCTGCCGGGAAATTAGAGTGACATGTGCCCGTCCAAATGCCTAACAGCTACTCTCTCATGGGTTCTCCCTCGTCCCTTCCATCCTCTGCCAAATTGGGAACCTGTGCAAACCAGGAGGTTAAAGGGCCTGTCTCTCCAAGTTGGGAGATTGATAGTAAGGCAGTTGGAAAGTCAAACTGGAGCACCAGGAGAGGGACTATTCGTTGAGTTTTAGAAACCTTTCGTATTCACAGTGTGTCCATTCTCTAGGTTTCCTGTACATGTTATAGCTGTAGTAATATTCCCTTGAACATGGAGAGTTGGGACCCATGGAATGGGGGCCATGCATTATTGCTTGAAAGGGTCTGCATTTGCTCACCCAATCTCACCAATCCTCTCAGTCCCAAGTGTCCAGCCTTATGCCACATCCAGCTGTCATTGTAGATAGGGTCTTTCCAGGTTTCCTCAGACACCCTGAAGGAATTGTAAAGAATTTCCCTGTTTTTTGGTTTTGCTTTTGAAATTCCTTTTTATAGTGGGTTTGAGCTGATTCTCGCTGCCATGTTTATGCCACTCTAGACACACTTGAGTCCCTTATGGAGACATATCAATACATAGGTTTTAAGGTTCTTACTAGTCAGATATATTCCTCTGTGGGAAATATGGGGTTTTGAGTCTCTTTCACTGAGGATGGTGTCGGTCTTGTCAATTCCAAAGTTGGTTTTTGAAACGGTCCCTGTGCTTATATCAAACTCAGGTTTTATGCATCACCCCACCTCTCCTTCCCCTTTATGCGGGCATAAGAGTGTTTTCTAAATGTGAGACTCTGTTCTCTTTCCTAACTCAGTTCACGTGTAGCCATGTTTACAGGATCTTCATAAGTGATACCTTATGATAAGTTTCTTTTTCTGTGTGACTTATTTCACTTAGAATCATCGTACCTGAATCCACTCACTTTGCTGCTTCTGGTCTTATGACATTGATTTCATCGCTGAGGGATATTCCATCGTACGTAAGTACCACAATGTTTTGAACCATTTTTATATTTCCTGGGATATTTAAGGTGTACCCAAGTTGAGGTTCTTGTAGTCAGTGCAGCCCTAAATTTGG
This sequence comes from Mesoplodon densirostris, assembly GCF_025265405.1. Lineage (NCBI taxonomy): Eukaryota > Metazoa > Chordata > Mammalia > Artiodactyla > Ziphiidae > Mesoplodon > Mesoplodon densirostris. The sequence goes on from NW_026778209.1 coordinate 1,557,565, forward strand.
AGGTGGCTCTTTCTTATTGATTTTCAGTTTTCCCCAGGTATATTCCCTAGACTGGAAGTGGCCTTGGCTCTGTAGCTCTGTTGTTTACTTGTTTTAGGGAACACAATGCACTCCTCCAGTGAGGCAGTTGGCAATTTACATCCCGCCCATCAGCATAACAAGGCTCCCAGTTATCCAGGGCCTGTCTTGCCTTTCTGGTTTTTACACATTTTGTGGATGTCCCTTTTGACCGGTGGGAAGTGATACTTCTTTGTAGTGCAGATTTGCATTGCCCGCTTGCTTGCTTGGCCAAAAAGGGCGTATGCGTTTTCTCCTGAATATATTCAGGAGAAAACGCATACGCCCTTTTTGGCCAAGTGCACCATTGTCCAAGTTGTGCCCCTCTTCCTGTGCTTTACAGGCGATTCCAACGTACCTCTTGAAATCTGTTTCCTGCTATTTTGCCTCACTTTCAAGTCCGCCTCGTTGACTTCCCTCAACAGATTTTTGGACGATAGTTGTCCTTTATCACTCTGCCAGTTTGTGAATTGCTGTGCCCCTGAGCTCCATTTCTCAACTCGTTTTTTGTGAGCTGAACGCAAGTCCAAAATTTTGGATCATGTCCTATACTGGTTCCCGGTGGGTGGCTGAGACTTTGGTTAATTCTTCTTCCTGCCGGGAAATTAGAGTGACATGTGCCCGTCCAAATGCCTAACAGCTACTCTCTCATGGGTTCTCCCTCGTCCCTTCCATCCTCTGCCAAATTGGGAACCTGTGCAAACCAGGAGGTTAAAGGGCCTGTCTCTCCAAGTTGGGAGATTGATAGTAAGGCAGTTGGAAAGTCAAACTGGAGCACCAGGAGAGGGACTATTCGTTGAGTTTTAGAAACCTTTCGTATTCACAGTGTGTCTATTCTCTAGGTTTCCTGTACATGTTATAGCTGTAGTAATAATCCCTTGAACCTGGAGAGATGGGACCCATGGAATGGGGGCCATGCATTATTGCTTGAAAGGGTCTGCATTTGCTCACCCAATCTCACCAATCCTCTCAGTCCCAAGTGTCCAGCCTTATGCCACATCCAGCTGTCATTGTAGATAGGGTCTTTCCAGGTTTCCTCAGACACCCTGAAGGAATTGTAAAGAATTTCCCTGTTTTTTGGTTTTGCTTTTGAAATTCCTTTTTATAGTGGGTTTGAGCTGATTCTCGCTGCCATGTTTATGCCACTCTAGACACACTTGATTCCCTTATGGAGTCATATCAATACATAGGTTTTAAGATTCTTACTAGTCAGATATATTCCTCTGCGGGAAATATGGGGTTTTGAGTCTCTTTCACTGAGGAAGGTGTAGGTCTTGTCTATTCCAAAGTTGGTTTTTGGAACGGTCCCTGTGCTTATATCAAACTCTGGTTTTATGCATCACCCACCTCTCCATCCCCTTTATGCAGGCATAAGAGTGTTTTCTAAATGTGAGACTCTGTTCTCTTTCCTAACTCAGTTCACGTGTAGCCATGTTTACAGGATCTTCATAAGTGATATCTTATGATAAGTTTCTTTTTCTGTGTGACTTATTTCACTTAGAATCATCGTACCTGAATCCACTCACTTTGCTGCTACTGGTCTTATGACATTGATTTCATGGCTGAGGGATATTCCATCGTACGTAAGTACCACAATGTTTTGAACCATTTTTATATTTCCTGGGATATTTAAGGTGTACCCAAGTTGAGGTTCTTGTAGTCAGTGCAGCCCTAAATTTGGAGGTGGCTCTTTCTTATTGATTTTCAGTTTTCCCAAGGTATATTCCCTAGACTGGAAGTGGCCTTGGCTCTGTAGCTCTGTTGTTTACTTGTTTTAGGGAACACAATGCACTCCTCCAGTGAGGCAGTTGGCAATTTACATCCCGCCCATCAGCATAACAAGGCTCCCAGTTCTCCAGGGCCTGTCTTGCCTTTCTGGTTTTTACACTTTTTGTGGATGTCCCTTTTGACCGGTGGGAAGTGATACTTCTTTGTAGTGCAGATTTGCATTGCCCGCTTGCTTGCTTGGCCAAAAAGGGCGTATGCGTTTTCTCCTGAATATATTCAGGAGAAAACGCATACGCCCTTTTTGGCCAAGTGCACCATTGTCCAAGTTGTGCCCCTCTTCCTGTGCTTTACAGGCGATTCCAACGTACCTCTTGAAATCTGTTTCCTGCTATTTTGCCTCACTTTCAAGTCCGCCTCGTTGACTTCCCTCAACAGATTTTTGGACGATAGTTGTCCTTTATCACTCTGCCAGTTTGTGAATTGCTGTGCCCCTGAGCTCCATTTCTCAACTCGTTTTTTGTGAGCTGAACGCAAGTCCAAAATTTTGGATCATGTCCTATACTGGTTCCCGGTGGGTGGCTGAGACTTTGGTTAATTCTTCTTCCTGCCGGGAAATTAGAGTGACATGTGCCCGTCCAAATGCCTAACAGCTACTCTCTCATGGGTTCTCCCTCGTCCCTTCCATCCTCTGCCAAATTGGGAACCTGTGCAAACCAGGAGGTTAAAGGGCCTGTCTCTCCAAGTTGGGAGATTGATAGTAAGGCAGTTGGAAAGTCAAACTGGAGCACCAGGAGAGGGACTATTCGTTGAGTTTTAGAAACCTTTCGTATTCACAGTGTGTCCATTCTCTAGGTTTCCTGTACATGTTATAGCTGTAGTAATATTCCCTTGAACATGGAGAGTTGGGACCCATGGAATGGGTGCCATGCATTATTGCTTGAAAGGGTCTGCATTTGCTCACCCAATCTCACCAATCCTCTCAGTCCCAAGTGTCCAGCCTTATGCCACATCCAGCTGTCATTGTAGATAGGCTCTTTCCAGGTTTCCTCAGACACCCTGAAGGAATTGTAAAGAATTTCCCTGTTTTTTGGTTTTGCTTTTGAAATTCCTTTTTATAGTGGGTTTGAGCTGATTCTCGCTGCCATGTTTATGCCACTCTAGACACACTTGATTCCCTTATGGAGACATATCAATACATAGGTTTTAAGGTTCTTACTAGTCAGATATATTCCTCTGTGGGAAATATGGGGTTTTGAGTCTCTTTCACTGAGGAAGGTGTAGGTCTTGTCAATTCCAAAGTTGGTTTTTGAAACGGTCCCTGTGCTTATATCAAACTCTGGTTTTATGCATCACCCCACCTCTCCTTCCCCTTTATGCGGGCATAAGAGTGTTTTCTAAATGTGAGACTCTGTTCTCTTTCCTAACTCAGTTCACGTGTAGCCATGTTTACAGGATCTTCATAAGTGATACCTTATGATAAGTTTCTTTTTCTGTGTGACTTATTTCACTTAGAATCATCGTACCTGAATCCACTCACTTTGCTGCTTCTGGTCTTATGACATTGATTTCATCGCTGAGGGATATTCCATCGTACGTAAGTACCACAATGTTTTGAACCATTTTTATATTTCCTGGGATATTTAAGGTGTACCCAAGTTGAGGTTCTTGTAGTCAGTGCAGCCCTAAATTTGGAGGTGGCTCTTTCTTATTGATTTTCAGTTTTCCCAAGGTATATTCCCTAGACTGGAAGTGGCCTTGGCTCTGTAGCTCTGTTGTTTACTTGTTTTAGGGAACACAATGCACTCCTCCAGTGAGGCAGTTGGCAATTTACATCCCGCCCATCAGCATAACAAGGCTCCCAGTTCTCCAGGGCCTGTCTTGCCTTTCTGGTTTTTACACTTTTTGTGGATGTCCCTTTTGACCGGTGGGAAGTGATACTTCTTTGTAGTGCAGATTTGCATTGCCCGATTGCTTGCTTGGCCAAAAAGGGCGTATGTGTTTTCTCCTAAATATATTCAGGAGAAAACGCATACGCCCTTTTTGGCCAAGTGCACCATTGTCCAAGTTGTGCCCCTCTTCCTGTGCTTTACAGGCGATTCCAACGTACCTCTTGAAATCTGTTTCCTGCTATTTTGCCTCACTTTCAAGTCCGCCTCGTTGACTTCCCTCAACAGATTTTTGGACGATAGTTGTCCTTTATCACTCTGCCAGTTTGTGAATTGCTGTGCCCCTGAGCTCCATTTCTCAACTCGTTTTTTGTGAGCTGAACGCAAGTCCAAAATTTTGGATCATGTCCTATACTGGTTCCCGGTGGGTGGCTGAGACTTTGGTTAATTCTTCTTCCTGCCGGGAAATTAGAGTGACATGTGCCCGTCCAAATGCCTAACAGCTACTCTCTCATGGTTTCTCCCTCGTCCCTTCCATCCTCTGCCAAATTGGGAACCTGTACAAACCAGGAGGTTAAAGGGCCTGTCTCTCCAAGTTGGGAGATTGATAGTAAGGCAGTTGGAAAGTCAAACTGGAGCACCAGGAGAGGGACTATTCGTTGAGTTTTAGAAACCTTTCGTATTCACAGTGTGTCCATTCTCTAGGTTTCCTGTACATGTTATAGCTGTAGTAATATTCCCTTGAACCTGGAGAGTTGGGACCCATGGAATGGGGGCCATGCATTATTGCTTGAAAGGGTCTGCATTTGCTCACCCAATCTCACCAATCCTCTCAGTCCCAAGTGTCCAGCCTTATGCCACATCCAGCTGTCATTGTAGACAGGGTCTTTCCAGGATTCCTCAGACACCCTGAAGGAATTGTAAAGAATTTCCCTGTTTTTTGGTTTTGCTTTTGAAATTCCTTTTTATAGTGGGTTTGAGCTGATTCTCGCTGCCATGTTTATGCCACTCTAGACACACTTGATTCCCTTATGGAGACATATCAATACATAGGTTTTAAGGTTCTTACTAGTCAGATATATTCCTCTGTGGGAAATATGGGGTTTTGAGTCTCTTTCACTGAGGAAGGTGTAGGTCTTGTCAATTCCAAAGTTGGTTTTTGAAACGGTCCCTGTGCTTATATCAAACTCTGGTTTTATGCATCACCCCACCTCTCCTTCCCCTTTATGCGGGCATAAGAGTGTTTTCTAAATGTGAGACTCTGTTCTCTTTCCTAACTCAGTTCACGTGTAGCCATGTTTACAGGATCTTCATAAGTGATACCTTATGATAAGTTTCTTTTTCTGTGTGACTTATTTCACTTAGAATCATCGTACCTGAATCCACTCACTTTGCTGCTTCTGGTCTTATGACATTGATTTCATCGCTGAGGGATATTCCATCGTACGTAAGTACCACAATGTTTTGAACCATTTTTATATTTCCTGGGATATTTAAGGTGTACCCAAGTTGAGGTTCTTGGAGTCAGTGCAGCCCTAAATTTGGAGGTGGCTCTTTCTTATTGATTTTCAGTTTTCCCAAGGTATATTCCCTAGACTGGAAGTGGCCTTGGCTCTGTAGCTCTGTTGTTTACTTGTTTTAGGGAACACAATGCACTCCTCCAGTGAGGCAGTTGGCAATTTACATCCCGCCCATCAGCATAACAAGGCTCCCAGTTCTCCAGGGCCTGTCTTGCCTTTCTGGTTTTTACACTTTTTGTGGATGTCCCTTTTGACCGGTGGGAAGTGATACTTCTTTGTAGTGCAGATTTGCATTGCCCGATTGCTTGCTTGGCCAAAAAGGGCGTATGTGTTTTCTCCTGAATATATTCAGGAGAAAACGCATACGCCCTTTTTGGCCAAGTGCACCATTGTCCAAGTTGTGCCCCTCTTCCTGTGCTTTACAGGCGATTCCAAAGTACCTCTTGAAATCTGTTTCCTGCTATTTTGCCTCACTTTCAAGTCCGCCTCGTTGACTTCCCTCAACAGATTTTTGGACGATAGTTGTCCTTTATCACTCTGCCAGTTTGTGAATTGCTGTGCCCCTGAGCTCCATTTCTCAACTCGTTTTTTGTGAGCTGAACGCAAGTCCAAAATTTTGGATCATGTCCTATACTGGTTCCCGGTGGGTGGCTGAGACTTTGGTTAATTCTTCTTCCTGCCGGGAAATTAGAGTGACATGTGCCCGTCCAAATGCCTAACAGCTACTCTCTCATGGTTTCTCCCTCGTCCCTTCCATCCTCTGCCAAATTGGGAACCTGTACAAACCAGGAGGTTAAAGGGCCTGTCTCTCCAAGTTGGGAGATTGATAGTAAGGCAGTTGGAAAGTCAAACTGGAGCACCAGGAGAGGGACTATTCGTTGAGTTTTAGAAACCTTTCGTATTCACAGTGTGTCCATTCTCTAGGTTTCCTGTACATGTTATAGCTGTAGTAATATTCCCTTGAACCTGGAGAGTTGGGACCCATGGAATGGGGGCCATGCATTATTGCTTGAAAGGGTCTGCATTTGCTCACCCAATCTCACCAATCCTCTCAGTCCCAAGTGTCCAGCCTTATGCCACATCCAGCTGTCATTGTAGACAGGGTCTTTCCAGGTTTCCTCAGACACCCTGAAGGAATTGTAAAGAATTTCCCTGTTTTTTGGTTTTGCTTTTGAAATTCCTTTTTATAGTGGGTTTGAGCTGATTTTCGCTGCCATGTTTATGCCACTCTAGACACACTTGATTCCCTTATGGAGACATATCAATACATAGGTTTTAAGATTCTTACTAGTCAGATATATTCCTCTGTGGAAATATGGGGTTTTGAGTCTCTTTCACTAAGGAAGGTGTCGGTCTTGTCAATTCCAAAGATGGTTTTTGAAACGGTCCCTGTGCTTATATCAAACTCTGGTTTTATGCATCACCCCACCTCTCCTTCCCCTTTATGCAGGCATAAGAGTGTTTTCTAAATGTGAGACTCTGTTCTCTTTCCTAACTCAGTTCACGTGTAGCCATGTTTACAGGATCTTCATAAGTGATATCTTAGGATAAGTTTCTTTTTCTGTGTGACTTATTTCACTTAGAATCACCGTACCTGAATCCACTCAGTTTGCTGCTACTGGTCTTATGACATTGATTTCATGGCTGAGGGATATTCCATCGTACGTAAGTACCACAATGTTTTGAACCATTTTTATATTTCCTGGGATATTTAAGGTGTACCCAAGTTGAGGTTCTTGTAGTCAGTGCAGCCCTAAATTTGGAGGTGGCTCTTTCTTATTGATTTTCAGTTTTCCCAAGGTATATTCCCTAGACTGGAAGTGGCCTTGGCTCTGTAGCTCTGTTGTTTACTTGTTTTAGGGAACACAATGCACTCCTCCAGTGAGGCAGTTGGCAATTTACATCCCGCCCATCAGCATAACAAGGCTCCCAGTTCCCCAGGGCCTGTCTTGCCTTTCTGGTTTTTACACATTTTGTGGATGTCCCTTTTGACCGGTGGGAAGTGATACTTCTTTGTAGTGCAGATTTGCATTGCCCGCTTGCTTGCTTGGCCAAAAAGGGCGTATGCGTTTTCTCCTGAATATATTCAGGAGAAAACGCATACGCCCTTTTTGGCCAAGTGCACCATTGTCCAAGTTGTGCCCCTCTTCCTGTGCTTTACAGGCGATTCCAACGTACCTCTTGAAATCTGTTTCCTGCTATTTTGCCTCACTTTCAAGTCCGCCTCGTTGACTTCCCTCAACAGATTTTTGGACGATAGTTGTCCTTTATCACTCTGCCAGTTGGTGAATTGCTGTGCCCCTGAGCTCCATTTCTCAACTCGTTTTTTGTGAGCTGAACGCAAGTCCAAAATTTTGGATCATGTCCTATACTGGTTCCCGGTGGGTGGCTGAGACTTTGGTTAATTCTTCTTCCTGCCGGGAAATTAGAGTGACATGTGCCCGTCCAAATGCCTAACAGCTACTCTCTCATGGGTTCTCCCTCGTCCCTTCCATCCTCTGCCAAATTGGGAACCTGTGCAAACCAGGAGGTTAAAGGGCCTGTCTCTCCAAGTTGGGAGATTGATAGTAAGGCAGTTGGAAAGTCAAACTGGAGCACCAGGAGAGGGACTATTCGTTGAGTTTTAGAAACCTTTCGTATTCACAGTGTGTCCATTCTCTAGGTTTCCTGTACATGTTATAGCTGTAGTAATATTCCCTTGAACCTGGAGAGTTGGGACCCATGGAATGGGGGCCATGCATTATTGCTTGAAAGGGTCTGCATTTGCTCACCCAATCTCACCAATCCTCTCAGTCCCAAGTGTCCAGCCTTATGCCACATCCAGCTGTCATTGTAGATAGGGTCTTTCCAGGTTTCCTCAGACACCCTGAAGGAATTGTAAAGAATTTCCCTGTTTTTTGGTTTTGCTTTTGAAATTCCTTTTTATAGTGGGTTTGAGCTGATTCTCGCTGCCATGTTTATGCCACTCTAGACACACTTGATTCCCTTATGGAGACATATCACTACATAGGTTTTAAGATTCTTACTAGTCAGATATATTCCTCTGCGGGAAATATGGGGTTTTGAGTCTCTTTCACTGAGGAAGGTGTAGGTCTTGTCTATTCCAAAGTTGGTTTTTGGAACGGTCCCTGTGCTTATATCAAACTCTGGTTTTATGCATCACCCCACCTCTCCATCCCCTTTATGCAGGCATAAGAGTGTTTTCTAAATGTGAGACTCTGTTCTCTTTCCTAACTCAGTTCACGTGTAGCCATGTTTACAGGATCTTCATAAGTGATATCTTATGATAAGTTTCTTTTTCTGTGTGACTTATTTCACTTAGAATCATCGTACCTGAATCCACTCACTTTGCTGCTACTGGTCTTATGACATTGATTTCATGGCTGACGGATATTCCATCGTACGTAAGTACCACAATATTTTGAACCATTTTTATATTTCCTGGGATATTTAAGGTGTACCCAAGTTGAGGTTCTTGTAGCCAGTGCAGCCCTAAATTTGGAGGTGGCTCTTTCTTATTGATTTTCAGTTTTCCCCAGGTATATTCCCTAGACTGGAAGTGGCCTTGGCTCTGTAGCTCTGTTGTTTACTTGTTTTAGGGAACACAATGCACTCCTCCAGTGAGGCAGTTGGCAATTTATATCCCGCCCATCAGCATAACAAGGCTCCCTGTTCTCCAGGGCCTGTCTTGCCTTTCTGGTTTTTACACATTTTGTGGATGTCCCTTTTGACCGGTGGGAAGTGATACTTCTTTGTAGTGCAGATTTGCATTGCCCGCTTGCTTGCTTGGCCAAAAAGGGCGTATGCGTTTTCTCCTGAATATATTCAGGAGAAAACGCATACGCCCTTTTTGGCCAAGTGCACCTTTGTCCAAGTTGTGCCCCTCTTCCTGTGCTTTACAGGCGATTCCAACGTACCTCTTGAAATCTGTTTCCTGCTATTTTGCCTCGCTTTCAAGTCCGCCTCGTTGACTTCCCTCAACAGATTTTTGGACGATAGTTGTCCTTTATCACTCTGCCAGTTTGTGAATTGCTGTGCCCCTGAGCTCCATTTCTCAACTCGTTTTTTGTGAGCTGAACGCAAGTCCAAAATTTTGGATCATGTCCTATACTGGTTCCCGGTGGGTGGCTGAGACTTTGGTTAATTCTTCTTCCTGACGGGAAATTAGAGTGACATGTTCCCGTCCAAATGCCTAACACCTACTCTCTCATGGGTTCTCCCTCGTCCCTTCCATCCTCTGCCAAATTGGGAACCTGTGCAAACCAGGAGGTTAAAGGGCCTGTCTCTCCAAGTTGGGAGATTGATAGTAAGGCAGTTGGAAAGTCAAACTGGAGCACCAGGAGAGGGACTATTCGTTGAGTTTTAGAAACCTTTCGTATTCACAGTGTGTCCATTCTCTAGGTTTCCTGTACATGTTATAGCTGTAGTAATATTCCCTTGAACCTGGAGAGTTGGGACCCATGGAATGGGGGCCATGCATTATTGCTTGAAAGGGTCTGCATTTGCTCACCCAATCTCACCAATCCTCTCAGTCCCAAGTGTCCAGCCTTATGCCACATCCAGCTGTCATTGTAGATAGGGTCTTTCCAGGTTTCCTCAGACACCCTGAAGGAATTGTAAAGAATTTCCCTGTTTTTTGGTTTTGCTTTTGAAATTCCTTTTTATAGTGGGTTTGAGCTGATTCTCGCTTCCATGTTTATGCCACTCTAGACACACTTGATTCCCTTATGGAGACATATCAATACATAGGTTTTAAGATTCTTACTAGTCAGATATATTCCTCTGTGGGAAATATGGGGTTTTGAGTCTCTTTCACTAAGGAAGGTGTCGGTCTTGTCAATTCCAAAGTTGGTTTTTGAAACGGTCCCTGTGCTTATATCAAACTCTGGTTTTATGCATCACCCCACCTCTCCTTCCCCTTTATGCAGGCATAAGAGTGTTTTCTAAATGTGAGACTCTGTTCTCTTTCCTAACTCAGTTCACGTGTAGCCATGTTTACAGGATCTTCATAAGTGATATCTTATGATAAGTTTCTTTTTCTGTGTGACTTATTTCACTTAGAATCATCGTACCTGAATCCACTCACTTTGCTGCTACTGGTCTTATGACATTGGTTTCATGGCTGAGGGATATTCCATCGTACGTAAGTACCACAATGTTTTGAACCATTTTTATATTTCCTGGGATATTTAAGGTGTACCCAAGTTGAGGTTCTTGTAGCCAGTGCAGCCCTAAATTTGGAGGTGGCTCTTTCTTATTGATTTTCAGTTTTCCCCAGGTATATTCCCTAGACTGGAAGTGGCCTTGGCTCTGTAGCTCTGTTGTTTACTTGTTTTAGGGAACACAATGCACTCCTGCAGTGAGGCAGTTGGCAGTTTACATCCCGCCCATCAGCATAACAAGGCTCCCTGTTCTCCAGGGCCTGTCTTGCCTTTCTGGTTTTTACACATTTTGTGGATGTCCCTTTTGACCGGTGGGAAGTGATACTTCTTTGTAGTGCAGATTTACATTGCCCGATTGCTTGCTTGGCCAAAAAGGGCGTATGCGTTTTCTCCTGAATATATTCAGGAGAAAACGCATACGCCCTTTTTGGCCAAGTGCACCATTGTCCAAGTTGTGCCCCTCTTCCTGTGCTTTACAGGCGATTCCAACGTACCTCTTGAAATCTGTTTCCTGCTATTTTGCCTCACTTTCAAGTCCGCCTCGTTGACTTCCCTCAACAGATTTTTGGACGATAGTTGTCCTTTATCACTCTGCCAGTTTGTGAATTGCTGTGCCCCTGAGCTCCATTTCTCAACTCGTTTTTTGTGAGCTGAACGCAAGTCCAAAATTTTGGATCATGTCCTATACTGGTTCCCGGTGGGTGGCTGAGACTTTGGTTAATTCTTCTTCCTGCCGGGAAATTAGAGTGACATTTGCCCGTCCAAATGCCTAACAGCTAATCTCTCATGGGTTCTCCCTCGTCCCTTCCATCCTCTGCCAAATTGGGAACCTGTGCAAACCAGGAGGTTAAAGGGCCTGTCTCTCCAAGTTGGGAGATTGATAGTAAGGCAGTTGGAAAGTCAAACTGGAGCACCAGGAGAGGGACTATTCGTTGAGTTTTAGAAACCTTTCGTATTCACAGTGTGTCCATTCTCTAGGTTTCCTGTACATGTTATAGCTGTAGTAATATTCCCTTGAACATGGAGAGTTGGGACCCATGGAATGGGGGCCATGCATTATTGCTTGAAAGGGTCTGCATTTGCTCACCCAATCTCACCAATCCTCTCAGTCCCAAGTGTCCAGCCTTATGCCACATCCAGCTGTCATTGTAGATAGGGTCTTTCCAGGTTTCCTCAGACACCCTGAAGGAATTGTAAAGAATTTCCCTGTTTTTTGGTTTTGCTTTTGAAATTCCTTTTTATAGTGGGTTTGAGCTGATTCTCGCTGCCATGTTTATGCCACTCTAGACACACTTGATTCCCTTATGGAGACATATCAATACATAGGTTTTAAGGTTCTTACTAGTCAGATATATTCCTCTGTGGGAAATATGGGGTTTTGAGTCTCTTTCACTGAGGATGGTGTCGGTCTTGTCAATTCCAAAGTTGGTTTTTGAAACGGTCCCTGTGCTTATATCAAACTCTGGTTTTATGCATCACCCCACCTCTCCTTCCCCTTTATGCGGGCATAAGAGTGTTTTCTAAATGTGAGACTCTGTTCTCTTTCCTAACTCAGTTCACGTGTAGCCATGTTTACAGGATCTTCATAAGTGATACCTTATGATAAGTTTCTTTTTCTGTGTGACTTATTTCACTTAGAATCATCGTACCTGAATCCACTCACTTTGCTGCTTCTGGTCTTATGACATTGATTTCATCGCTGAGGGATATTCCATCGTACGTAAGTACCACAATGTTTTGAACCATTTTTATATTTCCTGGGATATTTAAGGTGTACCCAAGTTGAGGTTCTTGTAGTCAGTGCAGCCCTAAATTTGGAGGTGGCTCTTTCTTATTGATTTTCAGTTTTCCCAAGGTATATTCCCTAGACTGGAAGTGGCCTTGGCTCTGTAGCTCTGTTGTTTACTTGTTTTAGGGAACACAATGCACTCCTCCAGTGAGGCAGTTGGCAATTTACATCCCGCCCATCAGCATAACAAGGCTCCCAGTTCTCCAGGGCCTGTCTTGCCTTTCTGGTTTTTACACATTTTGTGGATGTCCCTTTTGACCGGTGGGAAGTGATACTTCTTTGTAGTGCAGATTTGCATTGCCCGCTTGCTTGCTTGGCCAAAAAGGGCGTATGCGTTTTCTCCTGAATATATTCAGGAGAAAACGCATACGCCCTTTTTGGCCAAGTGCACCATTGTCCAAGTTGTGCCCCTCTTCCTGTGCTTTACAGGCGATTCCAACGTACCTCTTGAAATCTGTTTCCTGCTATTTTGCCTCACTTTCAAGTCCGCCTCGTTGACTTCCCTCAACAGATTTTTGGACGATAGTTGTCCTTTATCACTCTGCCAGTTGGTGAATTGCTGTGCCCCTGAGCTCCATTTCTCAACTCGTTTTTTGTGAGCTGAACGCAAGTCCAAAATTTTGGATCATGTCCTATACTGGTTCCCGGTGGGTGGCTGAGACTTTGGTTAATTCTTCTTCCTGCCGGGAAATTAGAGTGACATGTGCCCGTCCAAATGCCTAACAGCTACTCTCTCATGGGTTCTCCCTCGTCCCTTCCATCCTCTGCCAAATTGGGAACCTGTGCAAACCAGGAGGTTAAAGGGCCTGTCTCTCCAAGTTGGGAGATTGATAGTAAGGCAGTTGGAAAGTCAAACTGGAGCACCAGGAGAGGGACTATTCGTTGAGTTTTAGAAACCTTTCGTATTCACAGTGTGTCCATTCTCTAGGTTTCCTGTACATGTTATAGCTGTAGTAATATTCCCTTGAACCTGGAGAGTTGGGACCCATGGAATGGGGGCCATGCATTATTGCTTGAAAGGGTCTGCATTTGCTCACCCAATCTCACCAATCCTCTCAGTCCCAAGTGTCCAGCCTTATGCCACATCCAGCTGTCATTGTAGATAGGGTCTTTCCAGGTTTCCTCAGACACCCTGAAGGAATTGTAAAGAATTTCCCTGTTTTTTGGTTTTGCTTTTGAAATTCCTTTTTATAGTGGGTTTGAGCTGATTCTCGCTGCCATGTTTATGCCACTCTAGACACACTTGATTCCCTTATGGAGACATATCAATACATAGGTTTTAAGGTTCTTACTAGTCAGATATATTCCTCTGTGGGAAATATGGGGTTTTGAGTCTCTTTCACTGAGGATGGTGTCGGTCTTGTCAATTCCAAACTTGGTTTTTGAAACGGTCCCTGTGCTTATATCAAACTCTGGTTTTATGCATCACCCCACCTCTCCTTCCCCTTTATGCGGGCATAAGAGTGTTTTCTAAATGTGAGACTCTGTTCTCTTTCCTAACTCAGTTCACGTGTAGCCATGTTTACAGGATCTTCATAAGTGATACCTTATGATAAGTTTCTTTTTCTGTGTGACTTATTTCACTTAGAATCATCGTACCTGAATCCACTCACTTTGCTGCTTCTGGTCTTATGACATTGATTTCATCGCTGAGGGATATTCCATCGTACGTAAGTACCACAATGTTTTGAACCATTTTTATATTTCCTGGGATATTTAAGGTGTACCCAAGTTGAGGTTCTTGTAGTCAGTGCAGCCCTAAATTTGGAGGTGGCTCTTTCTTATTGATTTTCAGTTTTCCCCAGGTATATTCCCTAGACTGGAAGTGGCCTTGGCTCTGTAGCTCTGTTGTTTACTTGTTTTAGGGAACACAATGCACTCCTCCAGTGAGGCAGTTGGCAATTTACATCCCGCCCATCAGCATAACAAGGCTCCCAGTTATCCAGGGCCTGTCTTGCCTTTCTGGTTTTTACACATTTTGTGGATGTCCCTTTTGACCGGTGGGAAGTGATACTTCTTTGTAGTGCAGATTTGCATTGCCCGCTTGCTTGCTTGGCCAAAAAGGGCGTATGCGTTTTCTCCTGAATATATTCAGGAGAAAACGCATACGCCCTTTTTGGCCAAGTGCACCATTGTCCAAGTTGTGCCCCTCTTCCTGTGCTTTACAGGCGATTCCAACGTACCTCTTGAAATCTGTTTCCTGCTATTTTGCCTCACTTTCAAGTCCGCCTCGTTGACTTCCCTCAACAGATTTTTGGACGATAGTTGTCCTTTATCACTCTGCCAGTTGGTGAATTGCTGTGCCCCTGAGCTCCATTTCTCAACTCGTTTTTTGTGAGCTGAACGCAAGTCCAAAATTTTGGATCATGTCCTATACTGGTTCCCGGTGGGTGGCTGAGACTTTGGTTAATTCTTCTTCCTGCCGGGAAATTAGAGTGACATGTGCCCGTCCAAATGCCTAACAGCTACTCTCTCATGGGTTCTCCCTCGTCCCTTCCATCCTCTGCCAAATTGGGAACCTGTGCAAACCAGGAGGTTAAAGGGCCTGTCTCTCCAAGTTGGGAGATTGATAGTAAGGCAGTTGGAAAGTCAAACTGGAGCACCAGGAGAGGGACTATTCGTTGAGTTTTAGAAACCTTTCGTATTAACAGTGTATCCATTCTCTAGGTTTCCTGTACATGTTATAGCTGTAGTAATATTCCCTTGAACCTGGAGAGTTGGGACCCATGGAATGGGGGCCATGCATTATTGCTTGAAAGGGTCTGCATTTGCTCACCCAATCTCACCAATCCTCTCAGTCCCAAGTGTCCAGCCTTATGCCACATCCAGCTGTCATTGTAGACAGTGTCTTTCCAGGTTTCCTCAGACACCCTGAAGGAATTGTAAAGAATCTCCCTGTTTTTTGGTTTTGCTTTTGAAATTCCTTTTTATAGTGGGTTTGAGCTGATTCTCGCTGCCATGTTTATGCCACTCTAGACACACTTGATTCCCTTATGGAGACATATCAATACATAGGTTTTAAGATTCTTACTAGTTAGATATATTCCTCTGTGGGAAATATGGGGTTTTGAGTCTCTTTCACTAAGGAAGGTGTCGGTCTTGTCAATTCCAAAGATGGTTTTTGAAACGGTCCCTGTGCTTATATCAAACTCTGGTTTTATGCATCACCCCACCTCTCCTTCCCCTTTATGCAGGCATAAGAGTGTTTTCTAAATGTGAGACTCTGTTCTCTTTCCTAACTCAATTCACGTGTAGCCATGTTTACAGGATCTTCATAAGTGATATCTTATGATAAGTTTCTTTTTCTGTGTGACTTATTTCACTTAGAATCATCGTACCTGAATCCACTCACTTTGCTGCTACTGGTCTTATGACATTGATTTCATCGCTGAGGGATATTCCATCGTACGTAAGTACCACAATGTTTTGAACCATTTTTATATTTCCTGGGATATTTAAGGTGTACCCAAGTTGAGGTTCTTGTAGTCAGTGCAGCCCTAAATTTGGAGGTGGCTCTTTCTTATTGATTTTCAGTTTTCCCAAGGTATATTCCCTAGACTGGAAGTGGCCTTGGCTCTGTAGCTCTGTTGTTTACTTGTTTTAGGGAACACAATGCACTCCTCCAGTGAGGCAGTTGGCAGTTTACATCCCGCCCATCAGCATAACAAGGCTCCCAGTTCTCCAGGGCCTATCTTGCCTTTCTGGTTTTTACACATTTTGTGGATGTCCCTTTTGACCGGTGGGAAGTGATACTTCTTTGTAGTGCAGATTTGCATTGCGCGCTTGCTTGCTTGGCCAAAAAGGGCGTATGCGTTTTCTCCTGAATATATTCAGGAGAAAACGCATACGCCCTTTTTGGCCAAGTGCACCATTGTCCAAGTTGTGCCCCTCTTCCTGTGCTTTACAGGCGATTCCAACGTACCTCTTGAAATCTGTTTCCTGCTATTTTGCCTCACTTTCAAGTCCGCCTCGTTGACTTCCCTCAACAGATTTTTGGACGATAGTTGTCCTTTATCACTCTGCCAGTTGGTGAATTGCTGTGCCCCTGAGCTCCATTTCTCAACTCGTTTTTTGTGAGCTGAACGCAAGTCCAAAATTTTGGATCATGTCCTATACTGGTTCCCGGTGGGTGGCTGAGACTTTGGTTAATTCTTCTTCCTGCCGGGAAATTAGAGTGACATGTGCCCGTCCAAATGCCTAACAGCTACTCTCTCATGGGTTCTCCCTCGTCCCTTCAATCCTCTGGCAAATTGGGAACCTGTGCAAACCAGGAGGTTAAAGGGCCTGTCTCTCCAAGTTGGGAGATTGATAGTAAGGCAGTTGGAAAGTCAAACTGGAGCACCAGGAGAGGGACTATTCGTTGAGTTTTAGAAACCTTTCGTATTCACAGTGTGTCCATTCTCTAGGTTTCCTGTACATGTTATAGCTGTAGTAATATTCCCTTGAACCTGGAGAGTTGGGACCCATGGAAAGGGGGCCATGCATTATTGCTTGAAAGGGTCTGCATTTGCTCACCCAATCTCACCAATCCTCTCAGTCCCAAGTGTCCAGCCTTATGCCACATCCAGCTGTCATTGTAGACAGGGTCTTTCCAGGTTTCCTCAGACACCCTGAAGGAATTGTAAAGAATTTCCCTGTTTTTTGGTTTTGCTTTTGAAATTCCTTTTTATAGTGGGTTTGAGCTGATTCTCGCTGCCATGTTTATGCCACTCTAGACACACTTGATTCCCTTATGGAGACATATCAATACATAGGTTTTAAGATTATTACTAGTTAGATATATTCCTCTGTGGGAAATATGGGGTTTTGAGTCTCTTTCACTAAGGAAGGTGTCGGTCTTGTCAATTCCAAAGATGGTTTTTGAAACGGTCCCTGTGCTTATATCAAACTCTGGTTTTATGCATCACCCCACCTCTCCTTCCCCTTTATGCAGGCATAAGAGTGTTTTCTAAATGTGAGACTCTGTTCTCTTTCCTAACTCAGTTCACGTGTAGCCATGTTTACAGGATCTTCATAAGTGATATCTTATGATAAGTTTCTTTTTCTGTGTGACTTATTTCACTTAGAATCATCGTACCTGAATCCACTCACTTTGCTGCTACTGGTCTTATGACATTGGTTTCATGGCTGAGGGATATTCCATCGTACGTAAGTACCACAATGTTTTGAACCATTTTTATATTTCCTGGGATATTTAAGGTGTACCCAAGTTGAGGTTCTTGTAGCCAGTGCAGCCCTAAATTTGGAGGTGGCTCTTTCTTATTGATTTTCAGTTTTCCCCAGGTATATTCCCTAGACTGGAAGTGGCCTTGGCTCTGTAGCTCTGTTGTTTACTTGTTTTAGGGAACACAATGCACTCCTCCAGTGAGGCAGTTGGCAGTTTACATCCCGCCCATCAGCATAACAAGGCTCCCTGTTCTCCAGGGCCTGTCTTGCCTTTCTGGTTTTTACACATTTTGTGGATGTCCCTTTTGACCGGTGGGAAGTCATACTTCTTTGTAGTGCAGATTTGCATTGCCCGATTGCTTGCTTGGCCAAAAAGGGCGTATGCGTTTTCTCCTGAATATATTCAGGAGAAAACGCATACGCCCTTTTTGGCCAAGTGCACCATTGTCCAAGTTGTGCCCCTCTTCCTGTGCTTTACAGGCGATTCCAACGTACCTCTTGAAATCTGTTTCCTGCTATTTTGCCTCACTTTCAAGTCCGCCTCGTTGACTTCCCTCAACAGATTTTTGGACGATAGTTGTCCTTTATCACTCTGCCAGTTGGTGAATTGCTGTGCCCCTGAGCTCCATTTCTCAACTCGTTTTTTGTGAGCTGAACGCAAGTCCAAAATTTTGGATCATGTCCTATACTGGTTCCCGGTGGGTGGCTGAGACTTTGGTTAATTCTTCTTCCTGCCGGGAAATTAGAGTGACATTTGCCCGTCCAAATGCCTAACAGCTAATCTCTCATGGGTTCTCCCTCGTCCCTTCCATCCTCTGCCAAATTGGGAACCTGTGCAAACCAGGAGGTTAAAGGGCCTGTCTCTCCAAGTTGGGAGATTGATAGTAAGGCAGTTGGAAAGTCAAACTGGAGCACCAGGAGAGGGACTATTCGTTGAGTTTTAGAAACCTTTCGTATTCACAGTGTGTCCATTCTCTAGGTTTCCTGTACATGTTATAGCTGTAGTAATATTCCCTTGAACATGGAGAGTTGGGACCCATGGAATGGGGGCCATGCATTATTGCTTGAAAGGGTCTGCATTTGCTCACCCAATCTCACCAATCCTCTCAGTCCCAAGTGTCCAGCCTTATGCCACATCCAGCTGTCATTGTAGATAGGGTCTTTCCAGGTTTCCTCAGACACCCTGAAGGAATTGTAAAGAATTTCCCTGTTTTTTGGTTTTGCTTTTGAAATTCCTTTTTATAGTGGGTTTGAGCTGATTCTCGCTGCCATGTTTATGCCACTCTAGACACACTTGATTCCCTTATGGAGACATATCAATACATAGGTTTTAAGGTTCTTACTAGTCAGATATATTCCTCTGTGGGAAATATGGGGTTTTGAGTCTCTTTCACTGAGGATGGTGTCGGTCTTGTCAATTCCAAAGTTGGTTTTTGAAACGGTCCCTGTGCTTATATCAAACTCTGGTTTTATGCATCACCCCACCTCTCCTTCCCCTTTATGCGGGCATAAGAGTGTTTTCTAAATGTGAGACTCTGTTCTCTTTCCTAACTCAGTTCACGTGTAGCCATGTTTACAGGATCTTCATAAGTGATACCTTATGATAAGTTTCTTTTTCTGTGTGACTTATTTCACTTAGAATCATCGTACCTGAATCCACTCACTTTGCTGCTTCTGGTCTTATGACATTGATTTCATCGCTGAGGGATATTCCATCGTACGTAAGTACCACAATGTTTTGAACCATTTTTATATTTCCTGGGATATTTAAGGTGTACCCAAGTTGAGGTTCTTGTAGTCAGTGCAGCCCTAAATTTGGAGGTGGCACTTTCTTATTGATTTTCAGTTTTCCCAAGGTATATTCCCTAGACTGGAAGTGGCCTTGGCTCTGTAGCTCTGTTGTTTACTTGTTTTAGGGAACACAATGCACTCCTCCAGTGAGGCAGTTGGCAATTTACATCCCGCCCATCAGCATAACAAGGCTCCCAGTTCTCCAGGGCCTGTCTTGCCTTTCTGGTTTTTACACATTGTGTGGATGTCCCTTTTGACCGGTGGGAAGTGATACTTCTTTGTAGTGCAGATTTGCATTGCCCGCTTGCTTTCTTGGCCAAAAAGGGCGTATGCGTTTTCTCCTGAATATATTCAGGAGAAAACGCATACGCCCTTTTTGCCAAGTGCACCATTGTCCAAGTTGTGCCCCTCTTCCTGTGCTTTACAGGCGATTCCAACGTACCTCTTGAAATCTGTTTCCTGCTATTTTGCCTCACTTTCAAGTCCGCCTCGTTGACTTCCCTCAACAGATTTTTGGACGATAGTTGTCCTTTATCACTCTGCCAGTTTGTGAATTGCTGTGCCCCTGAGCTCCATTTCTCAACTCGTTTTTTGTGAGCTGAATGCAAGTCCAAAATTTTGGATCATGTCCTATACTGGTTCCCGGTGGGTGGCTGAGACTTTGGTTAATTCTTCTTCCTGCCGGGAAATTAGAGTGACATGTGCCCGTCCAAATGCCTAACAGCTACTCTCTCATGGGTTCTCCCTCGTCCCTTCCATCCTCTGCCAAATTGGGAACCTGTGCAAACCAGGAGGTTAAAGGGCCTGTCTCTCCAAGTTGGGAGATTGATAGTAAGGCAGTTGGAAAGTCAAACTGGAGCACCAGGAGAGGGACTATTCGTTGAGTTTTAGAAACCTTTCGTATTCACAGTGTGTCCATTCTCTAGGTTTCCTGTACATGTTATAGCTGTAGTAATATTCCCTTGAACCTGGAGAGTTGGGACCCATGGAATGGGGGCCATGCATTATTGCTTGAAAGGGTCTGCATTTGCTCACCCAATCTCACCAATCCTCTCAGTCCCAAGTGTCCAGCCTTATGCCACATCCAGCTGTTATTGTAGACAGGGTCTTTCCAGGTTTCCTCAGACACCCTGAAGGAATTGTAAAGAATTTCCCTGTTTTTTGGTTTTGCTTTTGAAATTCCTTTTTATAGTGGGTTTGAGCTGATTCTCGCTGCCATGTTTATGCCACTCTAGACACACTTGATTCCCTTATGGAGACATATCAATACATAGGTTTTAAGATTCTTACTAGTTAGATATATTCCTCTGTGGGAAATATGGGGTTTTGAGTCTCTTTCACTAAGGAAGGTGTCGGTCTTGTCAATTCCAAAGTTGGTTTTTGAAACGGTCCCTGTGCTTATATCAAACTCTGGTTTTATGCATCACCCCACCTCTCCTTCCCCTTTATGCAGGCATAAGAGTGTTTTCTAAATGTGAGACTCTGTTCTCTTTCCTAACTCAGTTCATGTGTAGCCATGTTTACAGGATCTTCATAAGTGATATCTTAAGATAAGTTTCTTTTTCTGTGTGACTTATTTCACTTAGAATCATCGTACCTGAATCCACTCACTTTGCTGCTACTGGTCTTATGACATTGATTTCATGGCTGAGGGATATTCCATCGTACGTAAGTACCACAATGTTTTGAACCATTTTTATATTTCCTGGGATATTTAAGGTGTACCCAAGTTGAGGTTCTTGTAGTCAGTGCAGCCCTAAATTTGGAGGTGGCTCTTTCTTATTGATTTTCAGTTTTCCCAAGGTATATTCCCTAGACTGGAAGTCGCCTTGGCTCTGTAGCTCTGTTGTTTACTTGTTTTAGGGAACACAATGCACTCCTCTCGTGAGGCAGTTGGCAATTTACATCCCGCCCATCAGCATAACAAGGCTCCCAGTTCTCCAGGGCCTGTCTTGCCTTTCTGGTTTTTACACATTTTGTGGATGTCCCTTTTGACCGGTGGGAAGTGATACTTCTTTGTAGTGCAGATTTGCATTGCCCGCTTGCTTGCTTGGCCAAAAAGGGTGTATGCGTTTTCTCCTGAATATATTCAGGAGAAAACGCATACGCCCTTTTTGGCCAAGTGCACCATTGTCCAAGTTGTGCCCCTCTTCCTGTGCTTTACAGGCGATTCCAACGTACCTCTTGAAATCTGTTTCCTGCTATTTTGCCTCACTTTCAAGTCCGCCTCGTTGACTTCCCTCAACAGATTTTTGGACGATAGTTGTCCTTTATCACTCTGCCAGTTTGTGAATTGCTGTGCCCCTGAGCTCCATTTCTCAACTCGTTTTTTGTGAGCTGAACGCAAGTCCAAAATTTTGGATCATGTCCTATACTGGTTCCCGGTGGGTGGCTGAGACTTTGGTTAATTCTTCTTCCTGCCGGGAAATTAGAGTGACATGTGCCCGTCCAAATGCCTAACAGCTACTCTCTCATGGGTTCTCCCTCGTCCCTTCCATCCTCTGCCAAATTGGGAACCTGTGCAAACCAGGAGGTTAAAGGGCCTGTCTGTCCAAGTTGGGAGATTGATAGTAAGGCAGTTGGAAAGTCAAACTGGAGCACCAGGAGAGGGACTATTCGTTGAGTTTTAGAAACCTTTTGTATTCACAGTGTGTCCATTCTCTAGGTTTCCTGTACATGTTATAGCTGTAGTAATATTCCCTTGAACCTGGAGAGTTGGGATCCATGGAATGGGGGCCATGCATTATTGCTTGAAAGGGTCTGCATTTGCTCACCCAATCTCACCAATCCTCTCAGTCCCAAGTGTCCAGCCTTAGGCCACATCCAGCTGTCATTGTAGATAGGGTCTTTCCAGGTTTCCTCAGACACCCTGAAGGAATTGTAAAGAATTTCCCTGTTTTTTGGTTTTGCTTTTGAAATTCCTTTTTATAGTGGGTTTGAGCTGATTCTCGCTGCCATGTTTATGCCACTCTAGACACACTTGATTCCCTTATGGAGACATATCAATACATAGGTTTTAAGATTCTTACTAGTCAGATATATTCCTCTGCGGGAAATATGGGGTTTTGAGTCTCTTTCACGGAGGAAGGTGTCGGTTTTGTCAATTCCAAAGTTGGTTTTTGAAACGGTCCCTGTGCTTATATCAAACTCTGGTTTTATGCATCACCCCACCTCTCCTTCCCCTTTATGCAGGCATAAGAGTGTTTTCTAAATGTGAGACTCTGTTCTCTTTCCTAACTCAGTTCACATGTAGCCATGTTTACAGGATCTTCATAAGTGATATCTTATGATAAGTTTCTTTTTCTGTGTGACTTATTTCACTTAGAATCATCGTACCTGAATCCACTCACTTTGCTGCTACTGGTCTTATGACATTGATTTCATGGCTGAGGGATATTCCATCGTACGTAAGTACCACAATATTTTGAACCATTTTTATATTTCCTGGGATATTTAAGGTGTACCCAAGTTGAGGTTCTTGTAGTCAGTGCAGCCCTAAATTTGGAGGTGGCTCTTTCTTATTGATTTTCAGTTTTCCCAAGGTATATTCCCTAGACTGGAAGTGACCTTGGCTCTGTAGCTCTGTTGTTTACTTGTTTTAGGGAACACAATGCACTCCTCCAGTGAGGCAGTTGGCAATTTACATCCCGCCCATCAGCATAACAAGGCTCCCAGTTCTCCAGGGCCTGTCTTGCCTTTCTGGTTTTTACACATTTTGTGGATGTCCCTTTTGACCGGTGGGAAATGATACTTCTTTGTAGTGCAGATTTGCATTGCCCGCTTACTTGCTTGGCCAAAAAAGGGCGTATGCGTTTTCTCCTGAATATATTCAGGAGAAAACGCATACGCCCTTTTTTGGCCAAGTGCACCATTCTCCAAGTTGTGCCCCTCTTCCTGTGCTTTACAGGCGATTCCAACGTACCTCTTGAAATCTATTTCCTGCTATTTTGCCTCGCTTTCAAGTCCGCCTCGTTGACTTCCCTCAACAGATTTTTGGACGATAGTTGTCCTTTATCACTCTGCCAGTTTGTGAATTGCTGTGCCCCTGAGCTCCATTTCTCAACTCGTTTTTTGGGAGCTGAACGCAAGTCCAAAATTTTGGATCATGTCCTATACTGGTTCCCGGTGGGTGGCTGAGACTTTGGTTAATTCTTCTTCCTGCCGGGAAATTAGAGTGACATGTGCCCGTCCAAATGCCTAACAGCTACTCTCTCATGGGTTCTCCATCGTCCCTTCCATCCTCTGCCAAATTGGGAACCTGTGCAAACCAGGAGGTTAAAGGGCCTGTCTCTCCAAGTTGGGAGATTGATAGTAAGGCAGTTGGAAAGTCAAACTGGAGCACCAGGAGAGGGACTATTCGTTGAGTTTTAGAAACCTTTCGTATTCACAGTGTGTCCATTCTCTAGGTTTCCTGTACATATTATAGCTGTAGTAATATTCCCTTGAACCTGGAGAGTTGGGACCCATGGAATGGGGGCCATGCATTATTGCTTGAAAGGGTCTGCATTTGCTCACCCAATCTCACCAATCCTCTCAGTCCCAAGTGTCCAGCCTTATGCCACATCCAGCTGTCATTGTAGATAGGGTCTTTCCAGGTTTCCTCAGACACCCTGAAGGAAATGTAAAGAATTTCCCTGTTTTTTGGTTTTGCTTTTGAAATTCCTTTTTATAGTGGGTTTGAGCTGATTCTCGCTGCCATGTTTATGCCACTCTAGACACACTTGATTCCCTTATGGAGACATATCAATACATAGGTTTTAAGATTCTTACTAGTCAGATATATTCCTCTGTGGGAAATATGGGGTTTTGAGTCTCTTTCACTGAGGAAGGTGTCGGTCTTGTCAGTTCCAAAGTTGGTTTTTGAAACGGTCCCTGTGCTTATATCAAACTCTGGTTTTATGCATCACCCCACCTCTCCTTCCCCTTTATGCAGGCATAAGAGTGTTTTCTAAATGTGAGACTCTGTTCTCTTTCCTAACTCAGTTCAAGTGTAGCCATGTTTACAGGATCTTCATAAGTGATATCTTATGATAAGTTTCTTTTTCTGTGTGACTTATTTCACTTAGAATCATCGTACCTGAATCCACTCACTTTGCTGCTACTGGTCTTATGACATTGATTTCATGGCGGAGGGATATTCCATCGTACGTAAGTACCACAATGTTTTGAACCATTTTTATATTTCCTGGGATATTTAAGGTGTACCCAAGTTGAGGTTCTTGTAGCCAGTGCAGCCCTAAATTTGGAGGTGGCTCTTTCATATTGATTTTCAGATTTCCCCAGGTATATTCCCTAGACTGGAAGTGGCCTTGGCTCTGTAGCTCTGTTGTTTACTTGTTTTAGGGAACACAATGCACTCCTCCAGTGAGGCAGTTGGCAATTTACATCCCGCCCATCAGCATAACAAGGCTCCCTGTTCTCCAGGGCCTGTCTTGCCTTTCTGGTTTTTACACATTTTTTGGATGTCCCTTTTGACCGGTGGGAAGTGATACTTCTTTGTAGTGCAGATTTGCATTGCCCGCTTGCTTGCTTGGCCAAAAAGGGCGTATGCGTTTTCTCCTGAATATATTCAGGAGAAAACGCATACGCCCTTTTTGGCCAAGTGCACCATTGTCCAAGTTGTGCCCCTCTTCCTGTGCTTTACAGGCGATTCCAAGGTACCTCTTGAAATCTGTTTCCTGCTATTTGGCCTCGTTTTCAAGTCCGCCTCGTTGACTTCCCTCAACAGATTTTTGGACGATAGTTGTCCTTTATCACTCTGCCAGTTTGTGAATTGCTGGGCCCCTGAGCTCCATTTCTCAACTCGTTTTTTGTGAGCTGAACGCAAGTCCAAAATTTTGGATCATGTCCTATACTGGTTCCCGGTGGGTGGATGAGACTTTGGTTAATTCTTCTTCCTGCCGGGAAATTAGAGTGACATGTGCCCGTCCAAATGCCTAACAGCTACTCTCTCATGGGTTCTCCCTCGTCCCTTCCATCCTCTGCCAAATTGGGAACCTGTGCAAACCAGGAGGTTAAAGGGCCTGTCTCTCCAAGTTGGGAGATTGATAGTAAGGCAGTTGGAAAGTCAAACTGGAGCACCAGGAGAGGGACTATTCGTTGAGTTTTAGAAACTTTTCGTATTCACAGTGTGTCCATTCTCTAGGTTTCCTGTACATGTTATAGCTGTAGTAATATTCCCTTGAACCTGGAGAGTTGGGAACCATGTAATGGGGGCCATGCATTATTGCTTGAAAGGGTCTGCATTTGGTCACCCAATCTCACCAATCCTCTCAGTCCCAAGTATCCAGCCTTATGCCACATCCAGCTGTCATTGTAGATAGGGTCTTTCCAGGTTTCCTCAGACACCCTGAAGGAATTGTAAAGAATTTCCCTGTTTTTTGGTTTTGCTTTTGAAATTCCTTTTTATAGTGGGTTTGAGCTGATTCTCACTGCCATGTTTATGCCACTCTAGACACACTTGATTCCCTTATGGACTCATATCAATACATAGGTTTTAAGATTCTTACTAGTCAGATATATTCCTCTGCGGGAAATATGGGGTTTTGAGTCTCTTTCACTGAGGAAGGTGTAGGTCTTGTCTATTCCAAAGTTGGTTTTTGGAACGGTCCCTGTGCTTATATCAAACTCTGGTTTTATGCATCACCCCACCTCTCCTTCCCCTTTATGCAGGCATAAGAGTGTTTTCTAAATGTGAGACTCTGTTCTCTTTCCTAACTCAGTTCACGTGTAGCCATGTTTACAGGATCTTCATAAGTGATATCTTATGATAAGTTTCTTTTTCTGTGTGACTTATTTCACTTAGAATCATCGTACCTGAATCCACTCACTTTGCTGCTACTGGTCTTATGACATTGATTTCATGGCTGAGGGATATTCCATCGTACGTAAGTACCACAATGTTTTGAACCATTTTTATATTTCCTGGGATATTTAAGGTGTACCCAAGTTGAGGTTCTTGTAGTCAGTGCAGCCCTAAATTTGGAGGTGGCTCTTTCATATTGATTTTCAGATTTCCCCAGGTATATTCCCTAGACTGGAAGTGGCCTTGGCTCTGTAGCTCTGTTGTTTACTTGTTTTAGGGAACACAATGCACTCCTCCAGTGAGGCAGTTGGCAATTTACATCCCGCCCATCAGCATAACAAGGCTCCCTGTTCTCCAGGGCCTGTCTTGCCTTTCTGGTTTTTACACATTTTGTGGATGTCCCTTTTGACCGGTGGGAAGTGATACTTCTTTGTAGTGCAGATTTGCATTGCCCGCTTGCTTGCTTGGCCAAAAAGGGCGTATGCGTTTTCTCCTGAATATATTCAGGAGAAAACGCATACGCCCTTTTTGGCCAAGTGCACCATTGTCCAAGTTGTGCCCCTCTTCCTGTGCTTTACAGGCGATTCCAAGGTACCTCTTGAAATCTGTTTCCTGCTATTTTGCCTCGTTTTCAAGTCCGCCTCGTTGACTTCCCTCAACAGATTTTTGGACGATAGTTGTCCTTTATCACTCTGCCAGTTTGTGAATTGCTGGGCCCCTGAGCTCCATTTCTCAACTCGTTTTTTGTGAGCTGAACGCAAGTCCAAAATTTTGGATCATGTCCTATACTGGTTCCCGGTGGGTGGCTGAGACTTTGGTTAATTCTTCTTCCTGCCGGGAAATTAGAGTGACATGTGCCCGTCCAAATGCCTAACAGCTACTCTCTCATGGGTTCTCCCTAGTCCCTTCCATCCTCTGCCAAATTGGGAACCTGTGCAAACCAGGAGGTTAAAGGGCCTGTCTCTCCAAGTTGGGAGATTGATAGTAAGGCAGTTGGAAAGTCAAACTGGAGCACCAGGAGAGGGACTATTCGTTGAGTTTTAGAAACTTTTCGTATTCACAGTGTGTCCATTCTCTAGGTTTCCTGTACATGTTATAGCTGTAGTAATATTCCCTTGAACCTGGAGAGTTGGGACCCATGGAATGGGGGCCATGCATTATTGCTTGAAAGGGTCTGCATTTGGTCACCCAATCTCACCAATCCTCTCAGTCCCAAGTATCCAGCCTTATGCCACATCCAGCTGTCATTGTAGATAGGGTCTTTCCAGGTTGCCTCAGACACCCTGAAGGAATTGTAAAGAATTTCCCTGTTTTTTGGTTTTGCTTTTGAAATTCCTTTTTATAGTGGGTTTGAGCTGATTCTCACTGCCATGTTTATGCCACTCTAGACACACTTGATTCCCTTATGGACTCATATCAATACATAGGTTTTAAGATTCTTACTAGTCAGATATATTCCTCTGCGGGAAATATGGGGTTTTGAGTCTCTTTCACTGAGGAAGGTGTAGGTCTTGTCTATTCCAAAGTTGGTTTTTGGAACGGTCCCTGTGCTTATATCAAACTCTGGTTTTATGCATCACCCCACCTCTCCTTCCCCTTTATGCAGGCATAAGAGTGTTTTCTAAATGTGAGACTCTGTTCTCTTTCCTAACTCAGTTCACGTGTAGCCATGTTTACAGGATCTTCATAAGTGATATCTTATGATAAGTTTCTTTTTCTGTGTGACTTATTTCACTTAGAATCATCGTACCTGAATCCACTCACTTTGCTGCTACTGGTCTTATGACATTGATTTCATGGCTGAGGGATATTCCATCGTACGTAAGTACCACAATGTTTTGAACCATTTTTATATTTCCTGGGATATTTAAGGTGTACCCAAGTTGAGGTTCTTGTAGTCAGTGCAGCCCTAAATTTGGAGGTGGCTCTTTCTTATTGATTTTCAGTTTTCCCAAGGTATATTCCCTAGACTGGAAGTGGCCTTGGCTCTGTAGCTCTGTTGTTTACTTGTTTTAGGGAACACAATGCACTCCTCCAGTGAGGCAGTTGGCAGTTTACATCCCGCCCATCAGCATAACAAGGCTCCCAGTTCTCCAGGGCCTGTCTTGCCTTTCTGGTTTTTACACATTTTGTGGATGTCCCTTTTGACCGGTGGGAAGTGATACTTCTTTGTAGTGCAGATTTGCATTGCCCGCTTGCTTGCTTGGCCAAAAAGGGCGTATGCGTTTTCTCCTGAATATATTCAGGAGAAAACGCATACGCCCTCTTTGGCCAAGTGCACCATTGTCCAAGTTGTGCCCCTCTTCCTGTGCTTTACAGGCGATTCCAACGTACCTCTTGAAATCTGTTTCCTGCTATTTTGCCTCACTTTCAAGTCCGCCTCGTTGACTTCCCTCAACAGATTTTTGGACGATAGTTGTCCTTTATCACTCTGCCAGTTTGTGAATTGCTGTGCCCCTGAGCTCCATTTCTCAACTCGTTTTTTGTGAGCTGAACGCAAGTCCAAAATTTTGGATCATGTCCTATACTGGTTCCCGGTGGGTGGCTGAGACTTTGGTTAATTCTTCTTCCTGCCGGGAAATTAGAGTGACATGTGCCCGTCCAAATGCCTAACAGCTACTCTCTCATGGGTTCTCCCTCGTCCCTTTCATCCTCTGCCAAATTGGGAACCTGTGCAAACCAGGAGGTTAAAGGGCCTGTCTCTCCAAGTTGGGAGATTGATAGTAAGGCAGTTGGAAAGTCAAACTGGAGAACCAGGAGAGGGACTATTCGTTGAGTTTTAGAAACCTTTCGTATTCACAGTGTGTCCATTCTCTAGGTTTCCTGTACATGTTATAGCTGTAGTAATATTCCCTTGAACCTGGAGAGTTGGGACCCATGGAATGGGGGCCATGCATTATTGCTTGAAAGGGTCTGCATTTGCTCACCCAATCTCACCAATCCTCTCAGTCCCAAGTGTCCAGCCTTATGCCACATCCAGCTGTCATTGTAGATAGGGTCTTTCCAGGTTTCCTCAGACACCCTGAAGGAATTGTAAAGAATTTCCCTGTTTTTTGGTTTTGCTTTTGAAATTCCTTTTTATAGTGGGTTTGAGCTGATTCTCGCTGCCATGTTTATGCCACTCTAGACACACTTGATTCCCTTATGGAGACATATCAATACATAGGTTTTAAGATTCTTACTAGTCAGATATATTCCTCTGCGGGAAATATGGGGTTTTGAGTCTCTTTCACTGAGGAAGGTGTAGCTCTTGTCTATTCCAAAGTTGGTTTTTGGAACGGTCCCTGTGCTTATATCAAACTCTGGTTTTATGCATAACCCCACCTCTCCATCCCCTTTATGCAGGCATAAGAGTGTTTTCTAAATGTGAGACTCTGTTCTCTTTCCTAACTCAGTTCACGTGTAGCCATGTTTACAGGATCTTCATAAGTGATATCTTATGATAAGTTTCTTTTTCTGTGTGACTTATTTCACTTAGAATCATCGTACCTGAATCCACTCACTTTGCTGCTACTGGTCTTATGACATTGATTTCATGGCTGAGGGATATTCCATCGTACGTAAGTACCACAATATTTTGAACCATTTTTATATTTCCTGGGATATTTAAGGTGTACCCAAGTTGAGGTTCTTGTAGTCAGTGCAGCCCTAAATTTGGAGGTGGCTCTTTCTTATTGATTTTCAGTTTTCCCAAGGTATATTCCCTAGACTGGAAGTGGCCTTGGCTCTGTAGCTCTGTTGTTTACTTGTTTTAGGGAACACAATGCACTCCTCCAGTGAGGCAGTTGGCAGTTTACATCCCGCCCATCAGCATAACAAGGCTCCCAGTTCTCCAGGGCCTGTCTTGCCTTTCTGGTTTTTACACATTTTGTGGATGTCCCTTTTGACCGGTGGGAAATGATACTTCTTTGTAGTGCAGATTTGCATTGCCCGCTTACTTGCTTGGCCAAAAAAGTGCGTATGCGTTTTCTCCTGAATATATTCAGGAGAAAACGCATACGCCCTTTTTTGGCCAAGTGCACCATTGTCCAAGTTGTGCCCCTCTTCCTGTGCTTTACAGGCGATTCCAACGTACCTCTTGAAATCTATTTCCTGCTATTTTGCCTCGCTTTCAAGTCCGCCTCGTTGACTTCCCTCAACAGATTTTTGGACGATAGTTGTCCTTTATCACTCTGCCAGTTTGTGAATTGCTGTGCCCCTGAGCTCCATTTCTCAACTCGTTTTTTGTGAGCTGAACGCAAGTCCAAAATTTTGGATCATGTCCTATACTGGTTCCCGGTGGGTGGCTGAGACTTTGGTTAATTCTTCTTCCTGCCGGGAAATTAGAGTGACATGTGCCCGTCCAAATGCCTAACAGCTACTCTCTCATGGGTTCTCCCTCGTCCCTTCCATCCTCTGCCAAATTGGGAACCTGTGCAAACCAGGAGGTTAAAGGGCCTGTCTCTCCAAGTTGGGAGATTGATAGTAAGGCAGTTGGAAAGTCAAACTGGAGCACCAGGAGAGGGACTATTCGTTGAGTTTTAGAAACCTTTCGTATTCACAGTGTGTCCATTCTCTAGGTTTCCTGTACATGTTATAGCTGTAGTAATATTCCCTTGAACCTGGAGAGTTGGGACCCATGGAATGGGGGCCATGCATTATTGCTTGAAAGGGTCTGCATTTGCTCACCCAATCTCACCAATCCTCTCAGTCCCAAGTGTCCAGCCTTATGCCACATCCAGCTGTCATTGTAGATAGGGTCTTTCCAGGTTTCCTCAGACACCCTGAAGGAATTGTAAAGAATTTCCCTGTTTTTTGGTTTTGCTTTTGAAATTCCTTTTTATAGTGGGTTTGAGCTGATTCTCGCTGCCATGTTTATGCCACTCTAGACACACTTGATTCCCTTATGGAGACATATCAATACATAGGTTTTAAGATTCTTACTAGTCAGATATATTCCTCTGCGGGAAATATGGGGTTTTGAGTCTCTTTCACTGAGGAAGGTGTAGGTCTTGTCTATTCCAAAGTTGGTTTTTGGAACGGTCCCTGTGCTTATATCAAACTCTGGTTTTATGCATCACCCCACCTCTCCATCCCCTTTATGCAGGCATAAGAGTGTTTTCTAAATGTGAGACTCTGTTCTCTTTCCTAACTCAGTTCACGTGTAGCCATGTTTACAGGATCTTCATAAGTGATATCTTATGATAAGTTTCTTTTTCTGTGTGACTTATTTCACTTAGAATCATCGTACCTGAATCCACTCACTTTGCTGCTACTGGTCTTATGACATTGATTTCATGGTAGAGGGATATTCCATCGTACGTAAGTACCACAATATTTTGAACCATTTTTATATTTCCTGGGATATTTAAGGTGTACCCAAGTTGAGGTTCTTGTAGTCAGTGCAGCCCAAAATTTGGAGGTGGCTCTTTCTTATTGATTTTCAGTTTTCCCAAGGTATATTCCCTAGACTGGAAGTGGCCTTGGCTCTGTAGCTCTGTTGTTTACTTGTTTTAGGGAACACAATGCACTCCTCCAGTGAGGCAGTTGGCAATTTACATCCCGCCCATCAGCATAACAAGGCTCCCAGTTCTCCAGGGCCTGTCTTGCCTTTCTGGTTTTTACACATTTTGTGGATGTCCCTTTTGACCGGTGGGAAATGATACTTCTTTGTAGTGCAGATTTGCATTGCCCGCTTACTTGCTTGGCCAAAAAAGGGCGTATGCGTTTTCTCCTGAATATATTCAGGAGAAAACGCATACGCCCTTTTTTGGCCAAGTGCACCATTCTCCAAGTTGTGCCCCTCTTTCTGTGCTTTACAGGCGATTCCAACGTACCTCTTGAAATCTATTTCCTGCTATTTTGCCTCGCTTTCAAGTCCGCCTCGTTGACTTCCCTCAACAGATTTTTGGACGATAGTTGTCCTTTATCACTCTGCCAGTTTGTGAATTGCTGTGCCCCTGAGCTCCATTTCTCAACTCGTTTTTTGTGAGCTGAACGCAAGTCCAAAATTTTGGATCATGTCCTATACTGGTTCCCGGTGGGTGGCTGAGACTTTGGTTAATTCTTCTTCCTGCCGGGAAATTAGAGTGACATGTGCCCGTCCAAATGCCTAACAGCTACTCTCTCATGGGTTCTCCCTCGTCCCTTCCATCCTCTGCCAAATTGGGAACCTGTGCAAACCAGGAGGTTAAAGGGCCTGTCTCTCCAAGTTGGGAGATTGATAGTAAGGCAGTTGGAAAGTCAAACTGGAGCACCAGGAGAGGGACTATTCGTTGAGTTTTAGAAACCTTTCGTATTCACAGTGTGTCCATTCTCTAGGTTTCCTGTACATGTTATAGCTGTAGTAATATTCCCTTGAACCTGGAGAGTTGGGACCCATGGAATGGGGGCCATGCATTATTGCTTGAAAGGGTCTGCATTTGCTCACCCAATCTCACCAATCCTCTCAGTCCCAAGTGTCCAGCCTTATGCCACATCCAGCTGTCATTGTAGATAGGGTCTTTCCAGGTTTCCTCAGACACCCTGAAGGAATTGTAAAGAATTTCCCTGTTTTTTGGTTTTGCTTTTGAAATTCCTTTTTATACTGGGTTTGAGCTGATTCTCGCTGCCATGTTTATGCCACTCTAGACACACTTGATTCCCTTATGGAGACATATCAATACATAGGTTTTAAGATTCTTACTAGTCAGATATATTCCTCTGTGGGAAATATGGGGTTTTGAGTCTCTTTCACTGAGGAAGGTGTCGGTCTTGTCAATTTCAAAGTTGGTTTTTGAAACGGTCCCTGTGCTTATATCAAATTCTGGTTTTATGCATCACCCCACCTCTCCTTCCCCTTTATGCAGGCATAAGAGTGTTTTCTAAATGTGAGACTCTGTTCTCTTTCCTAACTCAATTCACGTGTAGCCATGTTTACAGGATCTTCATAAGTGATATCTTATGATAAGTTTCTTTTTCTGTGTGACTTATTTCACTTAGAATCATCGTACCTGAATCCACTCACTTTGCTGCTACTGGTCTTATGACATTGATTTCATGGCTGAGGGATATTCCATCGTACGTAAGTACCACAATGTTTTGAACCATTTTTATATTTCCTGGGATATTTAAGGTGTACCCAAGTTGAGGTTCTTGTAGTCAGTGCAGCCCTAATTTTGGAGGTGGCTCTTTCTTATTGATTTTCAGTTTTCCCAAGGTATATTCCCTAGACTGGAAGTGGCCTTGGCTCTGTAGCTCTGTTGTTTACTTGTTTTAGGGAACACTATGCACTCCTCCAGTGAGGCAGTTGGCAATTTACATCCCGCCCATCAGCATAACAAGGCTCCCAGTTCTCCAGGGCCTGTCTTGCCTTTCTGGTTTTTACACATTTTGTGGATGTCCCTTTTGACCGGTGGGAAGTGATACTTCTTTGTAGTGCAGATTTGCATTGCCCGCTTGCTTGCTTGGCCAAAAAGGGCGTATGCGTTTTCTCCTGAATATATTCAGGAGAAAACGCATACGCCCTTTTTGGCCAAGTGCACCATTGTCCAAGTTGTGCCCCTCTTCCTGTGCTTTACAGGCGATTCCAAGGTACCTCTTGAAATCTGTTTCCTGCTATTTTGCCTCGCTTTCAAGTCCGCCTCGTTGACTTCCCTCAACAGATTTTTGGACGATAGTTGTCCTTTATCACTCTGCCAGTTTGTGAATTGCTGTGCCCCTGAGCTCCATTTCTCAACTCGTTTTTTGTGAGCTGAACACAAGTCCAAAATTTTGGATCATGTCCTATACTGGTTCCCGGGGGGTGGCTGAGACTTTGGTTAATTCTTCTTCCTGCCGGGAAATTAGAGTGACATGTGCCCGTCCAAATGCCTAACAGCTACTCTCTCATGGGTTCTCCCTCGTCCCTTCCATCCTCTGCCAAATTGGGAACCTGTGCAAACCAGGAGGTTAAAGGGCCTGTCTCTCCAAGTTGGGAGATTGATAGTAAGGCAGTTGGAAAGTCAAACTGGAGCACCAGGAGAGGGACTATTCGTTGAGTTTTAGAAACCTTTCATATTCACAGTGTGTCCATTCTCTAGGTTTCCTGTACATGTTATAGCTGTAGTAATATTCCCCTGAACCTGGAGAGTTGGGACCCGTGGAATGGGGGCCATGCATTATTGCTTGAAAGGGTCTGCATTTGTTCACCCAATCTCACCAATCCTCTCAGTCCCAAGTGTCCAGCCTTATGCCACATCCAGCTGTCATTGTAGATAGGGTCTTTCCAGGTTTCCTCAGACACCCTGAAGGAATTGTAAAGAATTTCCCTGTTTTTTGGTTTTGCTTTTGAAATTCCTTTTTATAGTGGGTTTGAGCTGATTCTCGCTGCCATGTTTATGCCACTCTAGACACACTTGATTCCCTTAGGGAGACATATCAATACATAGGTTTTAAGATTCTTACTAGTCAGATATATTCCTCTGCGGGAAATATGGGGTTTTGAGCTTCTTTCACTGAGGAAGGTGTAGGTCTTGTCTATTCCAAAGTTGGTTTTTGGAACGGTCCATGTGCTTATATCAAACTCTGGTTTTATGCATCACCCCACCTCTCCATCCCCTTTATGCAGGCATAAGAGTGTTTTCTAAATGTGAGACTCTGTTCTCTTTCCTAACTCAGTTCACGTGTAGCCATGTTTACAGGATCTTCCTAAGTGATATCTTATGATAAGTTTCTTTTTCTGTGTGACTTATTTCACTTAGAATCATCGTACCTGAATCCACTCACTTTGCTGCTACTGGTCTTATGACATTGATTTCATGGCTGAGGGATATTCCATCGTACGTAAGTACCACAATATTTTGAACCATTTTTATATTTCCTGGGATATTTAAGGTGTACCCAAGTTGAGGTTCTTGTAGTCAGTGCAGCCCTAAATTTGGAGGTGGCTCTTTCTTATTGATTTTCAGTTTTCCCAAGGTATATTCCCTAGACTGGAAGTGGCCTTGGCTCTGTAGCTCTGTTGTTTACTTGTTTTAGGGAACACAATGCACTCCTCCAGTGAGGCAGTTGGCAGTTTACATCCCGCCCATCAGCATAACAAGGCTCCCAGTTCTCCAGGGCCTGTCTTGCCTTTCTGGTTTTTACACATTTTGTGGATGTCCCTTTTGACCGGTGGGAAATGATACTTCTTTGTAGTGCAGATTTGCATTGCCCGCTTACTTGCTTGGCCAAAAAAGTGCGTATGCGTTTTCTCCTGAATATATTCAGGAGAAAACGCATACGCCCTTTTTTGGCCAAGTGCACCATTGTCCAAGTTGTGCCCCTCTTCCTGTGCTTTACAGGCGATTCCAACGTACCTCTTGAAATCTATTTCCTGCTATTTTGCCTCGCTTTCAAGTCCGCCTCGTTGACTTCCCTCAACAGATTTTTGGACGATAGTTGTCCTTTATCACTCTGCCAGTTTGTGAATTGCTGTGCCCCTGAGCTCCATTTCTCAACTCGTTTTTTGTGAGCTGAACGCAAGTCCAAAATTTTGGATCATGTCCTATACTGGTTCCCGGTGGGTGGCTGAGACTTTGGTTAATTCTTCTTCCTGCCGGGAAATTAGAGTGACATGTGCCCGTCCAAATGCCTAACAGCTACTCTCTCATGGGTTCTCCCTCGTCCCTTCCATCCTCTGCCAAATTGGGAACCTGTGCAAACCAGGAGGTTAAAGGGCCTGTCTCTCCAAGTTGGGAGATTGATAGTAAGGCAGTTGGAAAGTCAAACTGGAGCACCAGGAGAGGGACTATTCGTTGAGTTTTAGAAACCTTTCGTATTCACAGTGTGTCCATTCTCTAGGTTTCCTGTACATGTTATAGCTGTAGTAATATTCCCTTGAACCTGGAGAGTTGGGACCCATGGAATGGGGGCCATGCATTATTGCTTGAAAGGGTCTGCATTTGCTCACCCAATCTCACCAATCCTCTCAGTCCCAAGTGTCCAGCCTTATGCCACATCCAGCTGTCATTGTAGATAGGGTCTTTCCAGGTTTCCTCAGACACCCTGAAGGAATTGTAAAGAATTTCCCTGTTTTTTGGTTTTGCTTTTGAAATTCCTTTTTATAGTGGGTTTGAGCTGATTCTCGCTGCCATGTTTATGCCACTCTAGACACACTTGATTCCCTTATGGAGACATATCAATACATAGGTTTTAAGATTCTTACTAGTCAGATATATTCCTCTGCGGGAAATATGGGGTTTTGAGTCTCTTTCACTGAGGAAGGTGTAGGTCTTGTCTATTCCAAAGTTGGTTTTTGGAACGGTCCCTGTGCTTATATCAAACTCTGGTTTTATGCATCACCCCACCTCTCCATCCCCTTTATGCAGGCATAAGAGTGTTTTCTAAATGTGAGACTCTGTTCTCTTTCCTAACTCAGTTCACGTGTAGCCATGTTTACAGGATCTTCATAAGTGATATCTTATGATAAGTTTCTTTTTCTGTGTGACTTATTTCACTTAGAATCATCGTACCTGAATCCACTCACTTTGCTGCTACTGGTCTTATGACATTGATTTCATGGTAGAGGGATATTCCATCGTACGTAAGTACCACAATATTTTGAACCATTTTTATATTTCCTGGGATATTTAAGGTGTACCCAAGTTGAGGTTCTTGTAGTCAGTGCAGCCCAAAATTTGGAGGTGGCTCTTTCTTATTGATTTTCAGTTTTCCCAAGGTATATTCCCTAGACTGGAAGTGGCCTTGGCTCTGTAGCTCTGTTGTTTACTTGTTTTAGGGAACACAATGCACTCCTCCAGTGAGGCAGTTGGCAATTTACATCCCGCCCATCAGCATAACAAGGCTCCCAGTTCTCCAGGGCCTGTCTTGCCTTTCTGGTTTTTACACATTTTGTGGATGTCCCTTTTGACCGGTGGGAAATGATACTTCTTTGTAGTGCAGATTTGCATTGCCCGCTTACTTGCTTGGCCAAAAAAGGGCGTATGCGTTTTCTCCTGAATATATTCAGGAGAAAACGCATACGCCCTTTTTTGGCCAAGTGCACCATTCTCCAAGTTGTGCCCCTCTTTCTGTGCTTTACAGGCGATTCCAACGTACCTCTTGAAATCTATTTCCTGCTATTTTGCCTCGCTTTCAAGTCCGCCTCGTTGACTTCCCTCAACAGATTTTTGGACGATAGTTGTCCTTTATCACTCTGCCAGTTTGTGAATTGCTGTGCCCCTGAGCTCCATTTCTCAACTCGTTTTTTGTGAGCTGAACGCAAGTCCAAAATTTTGGATCATGTCCTATACTGGTTCCCGGTGGGTGGCTGAGACTTTGGTTAATTCTTCTTCCTGCCGGGAAATTAGAGTGACATGTGCCCGTCCAAATGCCTAACAGCTACTCTCTCATGGGTTCTCCCTCGTCCCTTCCATCCTCTGCCAAATTGGGAACCTGTGCAAACCAGGAGGTTAAAGGGCCTGTCTCTCCAAGTTGGGAGATTGATAGTAAGGCAGTTGGAAAGTCAAACTGGAGCACCAGGAGAGGGACTATTCGTTGAGTTTTAGAAACCTTTCGTATTCACAGTGTGTCCATTCTCTAGGTTTCCTGTACATGTTATAGCTGTAGTAATATTCCCTTGAACCTGGAGAGTTGGGACCCATGGAATGGGGGCCATGCATTATTGCTTGAAAGGGTCTGCATTTGCTCACCCAATCTCACCAATCCTCTCAGTCCCAAGTGTCCAGCCTTATGCCACATCCAGCTGTCATTGTAGATAGGGTCTTTCCAGGTTTCCTCAGACACCCTGAAGGAATTGTAAAGAATTTCCCTGTTTTTTGGTTTTGCTTTTGAAATTCCTTTTTATACTGGGTTTGAGCTGATTCTCGCTGCCATGTTTATGCCACTCTAGACACACTTGATTCCCTTATGGAGACATATCAATACATAGGTTTTAAGATTCTTACTAGTCAGATATATTCCTCTGTGGGAAATATGGGGTTTTGAGTCTCTTTCACTGAGGAAGGTGTCGGTCTTGTCAATTTCAAAGTTGGTTTTTGAAACGGTCCCTGTGCTTATATCAAATTCTGGTTTTATGCATCACCCCACCTCTCCTTCCCCTTTATGCAGGCATAAGAGTGTTTTCTAAATGTGAGACTCTGTTCTCTTTCCTAACTCAATTCACGTGTAGCCATGTTTACAGGATCTTCATAAGTGATATCTTATGATAAGTTTCTTTTTCTGTGTGACTTATTTCACTTAGAATCATCGTACCTGAATCCACTCACTTTGCTGCTACTGGTCTTATGACATTGATTTCATGGCTGAGGGATATTCCATCGTACGTAAGTACCACAATGTTTTGAACCATTTTTATATTTCCTGGGATATTTAAGGTGTACCCAAGTTGAGGTTCTTGTAGTCAGTGCAGCCCTAATTTTGGAGGTGGCTCTTTCTTATTGATTTTCAGTTTTCCCAAGGTATATTCCCTAGACTGGAAGTGGCCTTGGCTCTGTAGCTCTGTTGTTTACTTGTTTTAGGGAACACTATGCACTCCTCCAGTGAGGCAGTTGGCAATTTACATCCCGCCCATCAGCATAACAAGGCTCCCAGTTCTCCAGGGCCTGTCTTGCCTTTCTGGTTTTTACACATTTTGTGGATGTCCCTTTTGACCGGTGGGAAGTGATACTTCTTTGTAGTGCAGATTTGCATTGCCCGCTTGCTTGCTTGGCCAAAAAGGGCGTATGCGTTTTCTCCTGAATATATTCAGGAGAAAACGCATACGCCCTTTTTGGCCAAGTGCACCATTGTCCAAGTTGTGCCCCTCTTCCTGTGCTTTACAGGCGATTCCAAGGTACCTCTTGAAATCTGTTTCCTGCTATTTTGCCTCGCTTTCAAGTCCGCCTCGTTGACTTCCCTCAACAGATTTTTGGACGATAGTTGTCCTTTATCACTCTGCCAGTTTGTGAATTGCTGTGCCCCTGAGCTCCATTTCTCAACTCGTTTTTTGTGAGCTGAACACAAGTCCAAAATTTTGGATCATGTCCTATACTGGTTCCCGGGGGGTGGCTGAGACTTTGGTTAATTCTTCTTCCTGCCGGGAAATTAGAGTGACATGTGCCCGTCCAAATGCCTAACAGCTACTCTCTCATGGGTTCTCCCTCGTCCCTTCCATCCTCTGCCAAATTGGGAACCTGTGCAAACCAGGAGGTTAAAGGGCCTGTCTCTCCAAGTTGGGAGATTGATAGTAAGGCAGTTGGAAAGTCAAACTGGAGCACCAGGAGAGGGACTATTCGTTGAGTTTTAGAAACCTTTCATATTCACAGTGTGTCCATTCTCTAGGTTTCCTGTACATGTTATAGCTGTAGTAATATTCCCCTGAACCTGGAGAGTTGGGACCCGTGGAATGGGGGCCATGCATTATTGCTTGAAAGGGTCTGCATTTGTTCACCCAATCTCACCAATCCTCTCAGTCCCAAGTGTCCAGCCTTATGCCACATCCAGCTGTCATTGTAGATAGGGTCTTTCCAGGTTTCCTCAGACACCCTGAAGGAATTGTAAAGAATTTCCCTGTTTTTTGGTTTTGCTTTTGAAATTCCTTTTTATAGTGGGTTTGAGCTGATTCTCGCTGCCATGTTTATGCCACTCTAGACACACTTGATTCCCTTAGGGAGACATATCAATACATAGGTTTTAAGATTCTTACTAGTCAGATATATTCCTCTGCGGGAAATATGGGGTTTTGAGTCTCTTTCACTGAGGAAGGTGTCGGTCTTGTCAGTTCCAAAGTTGGCTTTTGAAACGGTCCCTGTGCTTATATCAAACTCTGGTTTTATGCATCACCCCACCTCTCCTTCCCCTTTATGCAGGCATAAGAGTGTTTTCTAAATGTGAGACTCTGTTCTCTTTCCTAACTCAGTTCACGTGTAGCCATGTTTACAGGATCTTCATAAGTGATATCTTATGATAAGTTTCTTTTTCTGTGTGACTTATTTCACTTAGAATCATCGTACCTGAATCCACTCACTTTGCTGCTACTGGTCTTATGACATTGATTTCATGGCTGAGGGATATTCCATCGTACGTAAGTACCACAATATTTTGAACCATTTTTATATTTCCTGGGATATTTAAGGTGTACCCAAGTTGAGGTTCTTGTAGTCAGTGCAGCCCTAAATTTGGAGGTGGCTCTTTCTTATTGATTTTCAGTTTTCCCAAGGTATATTCCCTAGACTGGAAGTGGCCTTGGCTCTGTAGCTCTGTTGTTTACTTGTTTTAGGGAACACAATGCACTCCTCCAGTGAGGCAGTTGGCAATTTACATCCCGCCCATCAGCATAACAAGGCTCCCAGTTCTCCAGGGCCTGTCTTGCCTTTCTGGTTTTTTTCACATTTTGTGGATGTCCCGTTTGACCGGTGGGAAATGATACTTCTTTGTAGTGCAGATTTGCATTCCCCGCTTGCATGCTTGGCCAAAAAGGGCGTATGCGTTTTCTCCTGAATATATTCAGGAGAAAACGCATACGCCCTTTTTGGCCAAGTGCACCATTGTCCAAGTTGTGCCCCTCTTCCTGTGCTTTACAGGCGATTCCAAGGTACCTCTTGAAATCTGTTTCCTGCTATTTTGCCTCGCTTTCAAGTCCGCCTCGTTGACTTTCCTCAACAGATTTTTGGACGATAGTTGTCCTTTATCACTCTGCCAGTTTGTGAATTGCAGTGCCCCTGAGCTCCATTTCTCAACTCGTTTTTTGTGAGCTGAACGCAAGTCCAAAATTTTGGATCATGTCCTATACTGGTTCCCGGTGGGTGGATGAGACTTTGGTTAATTCTTCTTCCTGCCGGGAAATTAGAGTGACATGTGCCCGTCCAAATGCCTAACAGCTACTCTCTCATGGGTTCTCCCTCGTCCCTTCCATCCTCTGCCAAATTGGGAACCTGTGCAAACCAGGAGGTTAAAGGGCCTGTCTCTCCAAGTTGGGAGATTGATAGTAAGGCAGTTGGAAAGTCAAACTGGAGCACCAGGTGAGGGACTATTCGTTGAGTTTTAGAAACCTTTCATATTCACAGTGTGTCCATTCTCTAGGTTTCCTGTACATGTTATAGCTGTAGTAATATTCCCTTGAACCTGGAGAGTTGGGACCCATGGAATGGGGGCCATGCATTATTGCTTGAAAGGGTCTGCATTTGCTCACCCAATCTCACCAATCCTCTCAGTCCCAAGTGTCCAGCCTTATGCCACATCCAGCTGTCATTGTAGATAGGGTCTTTCCAGGTTTCCTCAGACACCCTGAAGGAATTGTAAAGAATTTCCCTGTTTTTTGGTTTTGCTTTTGAAATTCCTTTTTATAGTGGGTTTGAGCTGATTCTCGCTGCCATGTTTATGCCACTCTAGACACACTTGATTCCCTTATGGAGTCATATCAATACATAGGTTTTAAGATTCTTACTAGTCAGATATATTCCTCTGTGGGAAATATGGGGTTTTGAGTCTCTTTCACTGAGGAAGGTGTAGGTCTTGTCTATTCCAAAGTTGGTTTTTGGAACGGTCCCTGTGCTTATATCAAACTCTGGTTTTATGCATCACCCCACCTCTCCTTACCCTTTATGCAGGCATAAGAGTGTTTTCTAAATGTGAGACTCTGTTCTCTTTCCTAACTCAGTTCACGTGTAGCCATGTTTACAGGATCTTCATAAGTGATATCTTATGATAAGTTTCTTTTTCTGTGTGACTTATTTCACTTAGAATCATCGTACCTGAATCCACTCACTTTGCTGCTACTGGTCTTATGACATTGATTTCATGGCTGAGGGATATTCCATCATACGTAAGTACCACAATGTTTTGAACCATTTTTATATTTCCTGGGATATTTAAGGTGTACCCAAGTTGAGGTTCTTGTAGTCAGTGCAGCCCTAAATTTGGAGGTGGCTCTTTCTTATTGATTTTCAGTTTTCCCAAGGTTTATTCCCTAGACTGGAAGTGGCCTTGGCTCTGTAGCTCTGTTGTTTACTTGTTTTAGGGAACACAATGCACTCCTCCAGTGAGGCAGTTGGCAGTTTACATCCCGCCCATCAGCATAACAAGGCTCCCAGTTCTCCAGGGCCTGTCTTGCCTTTCTGGTTTTTACACATTTTGTGGATGTCCCTTTTGACCGGTGGGAAGTGATATTTCTTTGTAGTGCAGATTTGCATTGCCCGCTTGCTTGCTTGGCCAAAAAGGGCGTATGCGTTTTCTCCTGAATATATTCAGGAGAAAACGCATACGCCCTTTTTGGCCAAGTGCACCATTGTCCAAGTTGTGCCCCTCTTCCTGTGCTTTACAGGCGATTCCAACGTACCTCTTGAAATCTGTTTCCTGCTATTTTGCCTCACTTTCAAGTCCGCCTCGTTGACTTCCCTCAACAGATTTTTGGACGATAGTTGTCCTTTATCACTCTGCCAGTTTGTGAATTGCTGTGCCCCTGAGCTCCATTTCTCAACTCGTTTTTTGTGAGCTGAACGCAAGTCCAAAATTTTGGATCATGTCCTATACTGGTTCCCGGTGGGTGGCTGAGACTTTGGTTAATTCTTCTTCCTGCCGGGAAATTAGAGTGACATGTGCCCGTCCAAATGCCTAACAGCTACTCTCTCATGGGTTCTCCCTCGTCCCTTCCATCCTCTGGCAAATTGGGAACCTGTGCAAACCAGGAGGTTAAAGGGCCTGTCTCTCCAAGTTGGGAGATTGATAGTAAGGCAGTTGGAAAGTCAAACTGGAGCACCAGGAGAGGGACTATTCGTTGAGTTTTAGAAACCTTTCGTATTCACAGTGTGTCCATTCTCTAGGTTTCCTGTACATGTTATAGCTGTAGTAATATTCCCTTGAACCTGGAGAGTTGGGACCCATGGAATGGGGGCCATGCATTATTGCTTGAAAGGGTCTGCATTTGCTCACCCAATCTCACCAATCCTCTCAGTCCCAAGTGTCCAGCCTTATGCCACATCCAGCTGTCATTGTAGATAGGGTCTTTCCAGGTTTCCTCAGACACCCTGAAGGAATTGTAAAGAATTTCCCTGTTTTTTGGTTTTGCTTTTGAAATTCCTTTTTATACTGGGTTTGAGCTGATTCTCTCTGCCATGTTTATGCCACTCTAGACACACTTGATTCCCTTATGGAGACATATCAATACATAGGTTTTTTTTTTTTTTTTTTTTTTTTGCTGTACGCGGGCCTCTCACTGCTGTGGCCTCTCCCGTTGCGGAGCACAGGCTCCGGACACACAGGCCCCGCGGCCATGGCTCGCGGGGCCAGCCGCTCCGCGGCATGTGGGATCCTCCGGGATCGGGGCACGAACCCGTGTCCCCTGCATCGGCAGGCGGACTCTCAACCACTGCGCCACCAGGGAGGCCCCAATACATAGGTTTTAAGATTCTTACTAGTCAGATATATTCCTCTGTGGGAAATATGGGGTTTTGAGTCTCTTTCACTGAGGAAGGTGTCGGTCTTGTCAATTTCAAAGTTGGTTTTTGAAACGGTCCCTGTGCTTATATCAAATTCTGGTTTTATGCATCACCCCACCTCTCCTTCCCCTTTATGCAGGCATAAGAGTGTTTTCTAAATGTGAGACTCTGTTCTCTTTCCTAACTCAATTCACGTGTAGCCATGTTTACAGGATCTTCATAAGTGATATCTTATGATAAGTTTCTTTTTCTGTGTGACTTATTTCACTTAGAATCATCGTACCTGAATCCACTCACTTTGCTGCTACTGGTCTTATGACATTGATTTCATGGCTGAGGGATATTCCATCGTACGTAAGTACCACAATGTTTTGAACCATTTTTATATTTCCTGGGATATTTAAGGTGTACCCAAGTTGAGGTTCTTGTAGTCAGTGCAGCCCTAAATTTGGAGGTGGCTCTTTCTTATTGATTTTCAGTTTTCCCAAGGTATATTCCCTAGACTGGAAGTGGCCTTGGCTCTGTAGCTCTGTTGTTTACTTGTTTTAGGGAACACTATGCACTCCTCCAGTGAGGCAGTTGGCAATTTACATCCCGCCCATCAGCATAACAAGGCTCCCAGTTCTCCAGGGCCTGTCTTGCCTTTCTGGTTTTTACACATTTTGTGGATGTCCCTTTTGACCGGTGGGAAGTGATACTTCTTTGTAGTGCAGATTTGCATTGCCCGCTTGCTTGCTTGGCCAAAAAGGGCGTATGCGTTTTCTCCTGAATATATTCAGGAGAAAACGCATACGCCGTTTTTGGCCAAGTGCACCATTGTCCAAGTTGTGCCCCTCTTCCTGTGCTTTACAGGCGATTCCAAGGTACCTCTTGAAATCTGTTTCCTGCTATTTTGCCTCGCTTTCAAGTCCGCCTCGTTGACTTCCCTCAACAGATTTTTGGACGATAGTTGTCCTTTATCACTCTGCCAGTTTGTGAATTGCTGTGCCCCTGAGCTCCATTTCTCAACTCGTTTTTTGTGAGCTGAACACAAGTCCAAAATTTTGGATCATGTCCTATACTGGTTCCCGGTGGGTGGCTGAGACTTTGGTTAATTCTTCTTCCTGCCGGGAAATTAGAGTGACATGTGCCCGTCCAAATGCCTAACAGCTACTCTCTCATGGGTTCTCCCTCGTCCCTTCCATCCTCTGGCAAATTGGGAACCTGTGCAAACCAGGAGGTTAAAGGGCCTGTCTCTCCAAGTTGGGAGATTGATAGTAAGGCAGTTGGAAAGTCAAACTGGAGCACCAGGAGAGG
The DNA here is from genome assembly GCF_025265405.1 of Mesoplodon densirostris. NCBI lineage: Eukaryota > Metazoa > Chordata > Mammalia > Artiodactyla > Ziphiidae > Mesoplodon > Mesoplodon densirostris. Next base: position 1,602,119 of record NW_026778209.1, read on the forward strand.
GACTATTCGTTGAGTTTTAGAAACCTTTCGTATTCACAGTGTGTCCATTCTCTAGGTTTCCTGTACATGTTATAGCTGTAGTAATATTCCCTTGAACCTGGAGAGTTGGGACCCATGGAAAGGGGGCCATGCATTATTGCTTGAAAGGGTCTGCATTTGCTCACCCAATCTCACCAATCCTCTCAGTCCCAAGTGTCCAGCCTTTGCCACATCCAGCTGTCATTGTAGATAGGGTCTTTCCAGGTTTCCTCAGACACCCTGAAGGAATTGTAAAGAATTTCCCTGTTTTTTGGTTTTGCTTTTGAAATTCCTTTTTATAGTGGGTTTGAGCTGATTCTCGCTGCCATGTTTATGCCACTCTAGACACACTTGATTCCCTTAGGGAGACATATCAATACATAGGTTTTAAGATTCTTACTAGTCAGATATATTCCTCTGCGGGAAATATGGGGTTTTGAGACTCTTTCACTGAGGAAGGTGTCGGTCTTGTCAGTTCCAAAGTTGGCTTTTGAAACGGTCCCTGTGCTTATATCAAACTCTGGTTTTATGCATCACCCCACCTCTCCTTCCCCTTTATGCAGGCATAAGAGTGTTTTCTAAATGTGAGACTCTGTTCTCTTTCCTAACTCAGTTCACGTGTAGCCATGTTTACAGGATCTTCATAAGTGATATCTTATGATAAGTTTCTTTTTCTGTGTGACTTATTTCACTTAGAATCATCGTACCTGAATCCACTCACTTTGCTGCTACTGGTCTTATGACATTGATTTCATGGCTGAGGGATATTCCATCGTACGTAAGTACCACAATATTTTGAACCATTTTTATATTTCCTGGGATATTTAAGGTGTACCCAAGTTGAGGTTCTTGTAGTCAGTGCAGCCCTAAATTTGGAGGTGGCTCTTTCTTATTGATTTTCAGTTTTCCCAAGGTATATTCCCTAGACTGGAAGTGGCCTTGGCTCTGTAGCTCTGTTGTTTACTTGTTTTAGGGAACACAATGCACTCCTCCAGTGAGGCAGTTGGCAATTTACATCCCGCCCATCAGCATAACAAGGCTCCCAGTTCTCCAGGGCCTGTCTTGCCTTTCTGGTTTTTTTCACATTTTGTGGATGTCCCGTTTGACCGGTGGGAAATGATACTTCTTTGTAGTGCAGATTTGCATTCCCCGCTTGCATGCTTGGCCAAAAAGGGCGTATGCGTTTTCTCCTGAATATATTCAGGAGAAAACGCATACGCCCTTTTTGGCCAAGTGCACCATTGTCCAAGTTGTGCCCCTCTTCCTGTGCTTTACAGGCGATTCCAAGGTACCTCTTGAAATCTGTTTCCTGCTATTTTGCCTCGCTTTCAAGTCCGCCTCGTTGACTTTCCTCAACAGATTTTTGGACGATAGTTGTCCTTTATCACTCTGCCAGTTTGTGAATTGCAGTGCCCCTGAGCTCCATTTCTCAACTCGTTTTTTGTGAGCTGAACGCAAGTCCAAAATTTTGGATCATGTCCTATACTGGTTCCCGGTGGGTGGATGAGACTTTGGTTAATTCTTCTTCCTGCCGGGAAATTAGAGTGACATGTGCCCGTCCAAATGCCTAACAGCTACTCTCTCATGGGTTCTCCCTCGTCCCTTCCATCCTCTGCCAAATTGGGAACCTGTGCAAACCAGGAGGTTAAAGGGCCTGTCTCTCCAAGTTGGGAGATTGATAGTAAGGCAGTTGGAAAGTCAAACTGGAGCACCAGGTGAGGGACTATTCGTTGAGTTTTAGAAACCTTTCATATTCACAGTGTGTCCATTCTCTAGGTTTCCTGTACATGTTATAGCTGTAGTAATATTCCCTTGAACCTGGAGAGTTGGGACCCATGGAATGGGGGCCATGCATTATTGCTTGAAAGGGTCTGCATTTGCTCACCCAATCTCACCAATCCTCTCAGTCCCAAGTGTCCAGCCTTATGCCACATCCAGCTGTCATTGTAGATAGGGTCTTTCCAGGTTTCCTCAGACACCCTGAAGGAATTGTAAAGAATTTCCCTGTTTTTTGGTTTTGCTTTTGAAATTCCTTTTTATAGTGGGTTTGAGCTGATTCTCGCTGCCATGTTTATGCCACTCTAGACACACTTGATTCCCTTATGGAGTCATATCAATACATAGGTTTTAAGATTCTTACTAGTCAGATATATTCCTCTGTGGGAAATATGGGGTTTTGAGTCTCTTTCACTGAGGAAGGTGTAGGTCTTGTCTATTCCAAAGTTGGTTTTTGGAACGGTCCCTGTGCTTATATCAAACTCTGGTTTTATGCATCATCCCACCTCTCCTTACCCTTTATGCAGGCATAAGAGTGTTTTCTAAATGTGAGACTCTGTTCTCTTTCCTAACTCAGTTCACGTGTAGCCATGTTTACAGGATCTTCATAAGTGATATCTTATGATAAGTTTCTTTTTCTGTGTGACTTATTTCACTTAGAATCATCGTACCTGAATCCACTCACTTTGCTGCTACTGGTCTTATGACATTGATTTCATGGCTGAGGGATATTCCATCATACGTAAGTACCACAATGTTTTGAACCATTTTTATATTTCCTGGGATATTTAAGGTGTACCCAAGTTGAGGTTCTTGTAGTCAGTGCAGCCCTAAATTTGGAGGTGGCTCTTTCTTATTGATTTTCAGTTTTCCCAAGGTATATTCCCTAGACTGGAAGTGGCCTTGGCTCTGTAGCTCTGTTGTTTACTTGTTTTAGGGAACACAATGCACTCCTCCAGTGAGGCAGTTGGCAGTTTACATCCCGCCCATCAGCATAACAAGGCTCCCAGTTCTCCAGGGCCTGTCTTGCCTTTCTGGTTTTTACACATTTTGTGGATGTCCCTTTTGACCGGTGGGAAGTGATACTTCTTTGTAGTGCAGATTTGCATTGCCCGCTTGCTTGCTTGGCCAAAAAGGGCGTATGCGTTTTCTCCTGAATATATTCAGGAGAAAACGCATACGCCCTTTTTGGCCAAGTGCACCATTGTCCAAGTTGTGCCCCTCTTCCTGTGCTTTACAGGCGATTCCAACGTACCTCTTGAAATCTGTTTCCTGCTATTTTGCCTCACTTTCAAGTCCGCCTCGTTGACTTCCCTCAACAGATTTTTGGACGATAGTTGTCCTTTATCACTCTGCCAGTTTGTGAATTGCTGTGCCCCTGAGCTCCATTTCTCAACTCGTTTTTTGTGAGCTGAACGCAAGTCCAAAATTTTGGATCATGTCCTATACTGGTTCCCGGTGGGTGGCTGAGACTTTGGTTAATTCTTCTTCCTGCCGGGAAATTAGAGTGACATGTGCCCGTCCAAATGCCTAACAGCTACTCTCTCATGGGTTCTCCCTCGTCCCTTCCATCCTCTGGCAAATTGGGAACCTGTGCAAACCAGGAGGTTAAAGGGCCTGTCTCTCCAAGTTGGGAGATTGATAGTAAGGCAGTTGGAAAGTCAAACTGGAGCACCAGGAGAGGGACTATTCGTTGAGTTTTAGAAACCTTTCATATTCACAGTGTGTCCATTCTCTAGGTTTCCTGTACATGTTATAGCTGTAGTAATATTCCCTTGAACCTGGAGAGTTGGGACCCATGGAATGGGGGCCATGCATTATTGCTTGAAAGGGTCTGCATTTGCTCACCCAATCTCACCAATCCTCTCAGTCCCAAGTGTCCAGCCTTATGCCACATCCAGCTGTCATTGTAGATAGGGTCTTTCCAGCTTTCCTCAGACACCCTGAAGGAATTGTAAAGAATTTCCCTGTTTTTTGGTTTTGCTTTTGAAATTCCTTTTTATAGTGGGTTTGAGCTGATTCTCGCTGCCATGTTTATGCCACTCTAGACACACTTGATTCCGTTATGGAGTCATATCAATACATAGGTTTTAAGATTCTTACTAGTCAGATATATTCCTCTGTGGGAAATATGGGGTTTTGAGTCTCTTTCACTGAGGAAGGTGTAGGTCTTGTCTATTCCAAAGTTGGTTTTTGGAACGGTCCCTGTGCTTATATCAAACTCTGGTTTTATGCATCACCCCACCTCTCCTTCCCCTTTATGCAGGCATAAGAGTGTTTTCTAAATGTGAGACTCTGTTCTCTTTCCTAACTCAGTTCACGTGTAGCCATGTTTACAGGATCTTCATAAGTGATATCTTATGATAAGTTTCTTTTTCTGTGTGACTTATTTCACTTAGAATCATCGTACCTGAATCCACTCACTTTGCTGCTACTGGTCTTATGACATTGATTTCATGGCTGAGGGATATTCCATCATACGTAAGTACCACAATGTTTTGAACCATTTTTATATTTCCTGGGATATTTAAGGTGTACCCAAGTTGAGGTTCTTGTAGTCAGTGCAGCCCTAAATTTGGAGGTGGCTCTTTCTTATTGATTTTCAGTTTTCCCAAGGTATATTCCCTAGACTGGAAGTGGCCTTGGCTCTGTAGCTCTGTTGTTTACTTGTTTTAGGGAACACAATGCACTCCTCCAGTGAGGTAGTTGGCAGTTTACATCCCGCCCATCAGCATAACAAGGCTCCCAGTTCTCCAGGGCCTGTCTTGCCTTTCTGGTTTTTACACATTTTGTGGATGTCCCTTTTGACCGGTGGGAAGTGATACTTCTTTGTAGTGCAGATTTGCATTGCCCGCTTGCTTGCTTGGCCAAAAAGGGCGTATGCGTTTTCTCCTGAATATATTCAGGAGAAAACGCATACGCCCTTTTTGGCCAAGTGCACCATTGTCCAAGTTGTGCCCCTCTTCCTGTGCTTTACAGGCGATTCCAAGGTACCTCTTGAAATCTGTTTCCTGCTATTTTGCCTCACTTTCAAGTCCGCCTCGTTGACTTCCCTCAACAGATTTTTGGACGATAGTTGTCCTTTATCACTCTGCCAGTTTGTGAATTGCTGTGCCCCTGAGCTCCATTTCTCAACTCGTTTTTTGTGAGCTGAACGCAAGTCCAAAATTTTGGATCATGTCCTATACTGGTTCCCGGTGGGTGGCTGAGACTTTGGTTAATTCTTCTTCCTGCCGGGAAATTAGAGTGACATGTGCCCGTCCAAATGCCTAACAGCTACTCTCTCATGGGTTCTCCCTCGTCCCTTCCATCCTCTGGCAAATTGGGAACCTGTGCAAACCAGGAGGTTAAAGGGCCTGTCTCTCCAAGTTGGGAGATTGATAGTAAGGCCGTTGGAAAGTCAAACTGGAGCACCAGGAGAGGGACTATTCGTTGAGTTTTAGAAACCTTTCGTATTCACAGTGTGTCCATTCTCTAGGTTTCCTGTACATGTTATAGCTGTAGTAATATTCCCTTGAACCTGGAGAGTTGGGACCCATGGAATGGGGGCCATGCATTATTGCTTGAAAGGGTCTGCATTTGCTCACCCAATCTCACCAATCCTCTCAGTCCCAAGTGTCCAGCTTTATGCCACATCCAGCTGTCATTGTAGATAGGGTCTTTCCAGGTTTCCTCAGACACCCTGAAGGAATTGTAAAGAATTTCCCTGTTTTTTGGTTTTGCTTTTGAAATTCCTTTTTATAGTGGGTTTGAGCTGATTCTCGCTGCCATGTTTATGCCACTCTAGACACACTTGATTCCCTTATGGAGACATATCAATACATAGGTTTTAAGATTCTTACTAGTCAGATATATTCCTCTGTGGGAAATATGGGGTTTTGAGTCTCTTTCACTAAGGAAGGTGTCGGTCTTGTCAATTCCAAAGTTGGTTTTTGGAACGGTCCCTGTGCTTATATCAAACTCTGGTTTTATGCATCACCCCACCTCTCCTTCCCCTTTATGCAGGCATAAGAGTGTTTTCTAAATGTGAGACTCTGTTCTCTTTCCTAACTCAGTTCACGTGTAGCCATGTTTACAGGATCTTCATAAGTGATATCTTATGATAAGTTTCTTTTTCTGTGTGACTTATTTCACTTAGAATCATCGTACCTGAATCCACTCACTTTGCTGCTACTGGTCTTATGACATTGATTTCATGGCTGAGGGATATTCCATCGTACGTAAGTACCATAATGTTTTGAACCATTTTTATATTTCCTGGGATATTTAAGGTGTACCCAAGTTGAGGTTCTTGTAGTCAGTGCAGCCCTAAATTTGGAGGTGGCTCTTTCTTATTGATTTTCAGTTTTCCCAAGGTATATTCCCTAGACTGGAAGTGGCCTTGGCTCTGTAGCTCTGTTGTTTACTTGTTTTAGGGAACACAATGCACTCCTCCAGTGAGGCAGTTGGCAGTTTACATCCCGCCCATCAGCATAACAAGGCTCCCAATTCTCCAGGGCCTGTCTTGCCTTTCTGGTTTTTACACATTTTGTGGATGTCCCTTTTGACCGGTGGGAAGTGATACTTCTTTGTAGTGCAGATTTGCATTGCCCGCTTGCTTGCTTGGCCAAAAAGGGCGTATGCGTTTTCTCCTGAATATATTCAGGTGAAAACGCATACGCCCTTTTTGGCCAAGTGCACCATTGTCCAAGTTGTGCCCCTCTTCCTGTGCTTTACAGGCGATTCCAACGTACCTCTTGAAATCTGTTTCCTGCTATTTTGCCTCACTTTCAAGTCCGCCTCGTTGACTTCCCTCAACAGATTTTTGGACGATAGTTGTCCTTTATCACTCTGCCAGTTTGTGAATTGCTGTGCCCCTGAGCTCCATTTCTCAACTCGTTTTTTGTGAGCTGAACGCAAGTCCAAAATTTTGGATCATGTCCTATACTGGTTCCCGGTGGGTGGCTGAGACTTTGGTTAATTCTTCTTCCTGCCGGGAAATTAGAGTGACATGTGCCCGTCCAAATGCCTAACAACTACTCTCTCATGGGTTCTCCCTCGTCCCTTCCATCCTCTGCCAAATTGGGAACCTGTGCAAACCAGGAGGTTAAAGGGCCTGTCTCTCCAAGTTGGGAGATTGATAGTAAGGCAGTTGGAGTCAAACTGGAGCACCAGGAGAGGGACTATTCGTTGAGTTTTAGAAACCTTTCGTATTCACAGTGTGTCCATTCTCTAGGTTTCCTGTACATGTTATAGCTGTAGTAAGATTCCCTTGAACCTGGAGAGTTGGGACCCATGGAATGGGGGCCATGCATTATTGCTTGAAAGGGTCTGCATTTGCTCACCCAATCTCACCAATTCTCTCAGTCCCAAGTGTCCAGCCTTATGCCACATCCAGCTGTCATTGTAGATAGGGTCTTTCCAGGTTTCCTCAGACACCCTGAAGGAATTGGAAAGAATTTCCCTGTTTTTTGGTTTTGCTTTTGAAATTCCTTTTTATAGTGGGTTTGAGCTGATTCTCGCTGCCATGTTTATGCCACTCTAGACACACTTGATTCCCTTATGGAGTCATATCAATACATAGGTTTTAAGATTCTTACTAGTCAGATATATTCCTCTGCGGGAAATATGGGGTTTTGAGTCTCTTTCACTGAGGAAGTGTAGGTCTTGTCTATTCTAAAGTTGGTTTTTGGAACGGTCCCTGTGCTTATATCAAACTCTGGTTTTATGCATCACCCCACCTCTCCTTCCCCTTTATGCAGGCATAAGAGTGTTTTCTAAATGTGAGACTCTGTTCTCTTTCCTAACTCAGTTCACGTGTAGCTATGTTTACAGGATCTTCATAAGTGATATCTTATGATAAGTTTCTTTTTCTGTGTGACTTATTTCACTTAGAATCATTGTACCTGAATCCACTCACTTTGCTGCTACTGGTCTTATGACATTGATTTCATGGCTGAGGGATATTCCATCATACGTAAGTACCACAATGTTTTGAACCATTTTTATATTTCCTGGGATATTTAAGGTGTACCCAAGTTGAGGTTCTTGTAGTCAGTGCAGCCCTAAATTTGGAGGTGGCTCTTTCTTATTGATTTTCAGTTTTCCCAAGGTATATTCCCTAGACTGGAAGTGGCCTTGGCTCTGTAGCTCTGTTGTTTACTTGTTTTAGGGAACACAATGCACTCCTCCAGTGAGGCAGTTGGCAGTTTACATCCCGCCCATCAGCATAACAAGGCTCCCAGGTCTCCAGGGCCTGTCTTGCCTTTCTGGTTTTTACACATTTTGTGGATGTCCCTTTTGACCGGTGGGAAGTGATACTTCTTTGTAGTGCAGATTTGCATTGCCTGCTTACTTGCTTGGCCAGAAAGGGCGTATGCGTTTTCTCCTGAATATATTCAGGAGAAAACGCATACGCCCTTTTTGGCCAAGTGCACCATTGTCCAAGTTGTGCCCCTCTTCCTGTGCTTTACAGGCGATTCCAACGTACCTCTTGAAATCTGTTTCCTGCTATTTTGCCTCCCTTTCAAGTCCGCCTCGTTGACTTCCCTCAACAGATTTTTGGACGATAGTTGTCCTTTATCACTCTGCCAGTTTGTGAATTGCTGTGCCCCTGAGCTCCATTTCTCAACTCGTTTTTTGTGAGCTGAACGCAAGTCCAAAATTTTGGATCATGTCCTATACTGGTTCCCGGTGGGTGGCTGAGACTTTGGTTAATTCTTCTTCCTGCCGGGAAATTATTGTGACATGTGCCCGTCCAAATGCCTAACAGCTACTCTCTCATGGGTTCTCCCTCGTCCCTTCCATCCTCTGCCAAATTGGGAACCTGTGCAAACCCGGAGGTTAAAGGGCCTGTCTCTCCAAGTTGGGAGATTGATAGTAAGGCAGTTGGAAAGTCAAACTGGAGCACCAGGAGAGGGACTATTCGTTGAGTTTTAGAAACCTTTCGTATTCACAGTGTGTCCATTCTCTAGGTTTCCTGTACATGTTATAGCTGTAGTAATATTCCCTTGAACCTGGAGAGTTGGGACCCATGGAATGGGGGCCATGCATTATTGCTTGAAAGGGTCTGCATTTGCTCACCCAATCTCACCAATCCTCTCAGTCCCAAGTGTCCAGCCTTATGCCACATCCAGCTGTCATTGTAGATAGGGTCTTTCCAGGTTTCCTCAGACACCCTGAAGGAATTGTAAAGAATTTCCCTGTTTTTTGGTTTTGCTTTTGAAATTCCTTTTTATAGTGGGTTTGAGCTGATTCTCGCTGCCATGTTTATGCCACTCTAGACACACTTGATTCCCTTATGGAGACATATCAATACATAGGTTTTTAGATTCTTACTAGTCAGATATATTCCTCTGTGGGAAATATGGGGTTTTGAGTCTCTTTCACTAAGGAAGGTGTCGGTCTTGTCAATTCCAAAGTTGGTTTTTGGAACGGTCCCTGTGCTTATATCAAACTCTGGTTTTATGCATCACCCCACCTCTCCTTCCCCTTTATGCAGGCATAAGAGTGTTTTCTAAATGTGAGACTCTGTTCTCTTTCCTAACTCAGTTCACGTGTAGCCATGTTTACAGGATCTTCATAAGTGATATCTTATGATAAGTTTCTTTTTCTGTGTGACTTATTTCACTTAGAATCATCGTACCTGAATCCACTCACTTTGCTGCTACTGGTCTTATGACATTGATTTCATGGCTGAGGGATATTCCATCGTACGTAAGTACCATAATGTTTTGAACCATTTTTATATTTCCTGGGATATTTAAGGTGTACCCAAGTTGAGGTTCTTGTAGTCAGTGCAGCCCTAAATTTGGAGGTGGCTCTTTCTTATTGATTTTCAGTTTTCCCAAGGTATATTCCCTAGACTGGAAGTGGCCTTGGCTCTGTAGCTCTGTTGTTTACTTGTTTTAGGGAACACAATGCACTCCTCCAGTGAGGCAGTTGGCAGTTTACATCCCGCCCATCAGCATAACAAGGCTCCCAATTCTCCAGGGCCTTTCTTGCCTTTCTGGTTTTTACACATTTTGTGGATGTCCCTTTTGACCGGTGGGAAGTGATACTTCTTTGTAGTGCAGATTTGCATTGCCCGCTTGCTTGCTTGGCCAAAAAGGGCGTATGCGTTTTCTCCTGAATATATTCAGGTGAAAACGCATACGCCCTTTTTGGCCAAGTGCACCATTGTCCAAGTTGTGCCCCTCTTCCTGTGCTTTACAGGCGATTCCAACGTACCTCTTGAAATCTGTTTCCTGCTATTTTGCCTCACTTTCAAGTCCGCCTCGTTGACTTCCCTCAACAGATTTTTGGACGATAGTTGTCCTTTATCACTCTGCCAGTTTGTGAATTGCTGTGCCCCTGAGCTCCATTTCTCAACTCGTTTTTTGTGAGCTGAACGCAAGTCCAAAATTTTGGATCATGTCCTATACTGGTTCCCGGTGGGTGGCTGAGACTTTGGTTAATTCTTCTTCCTGCCGGGAAATTAGAGTGACATGTGCCCGTCCAAATGCCTAACAGCTACTCTCTCATGGGTTCTCCCTCGTCCCTTCCATCCTCTGGCAAATTGGGAACCTGTGCAAACCAGGAGGTTAAAGGGCCTGTCTCTCCAAGTTGGGAGATTGATAGTAAGGCAGTTGGAAAGTCAAACTGGAGCACCAGGAGAGGGACTATTCGTTGAGTTTTAGAAACCTTTCGTATTCACAGTGTGTCCATTCTCTAGGTTTCCTGTACATGTTATAGCTGTAGTAATATTCCCTTGAACATGGAGAGTTGGGACCCATGGAATGGGGGCCATGCATTATTGCTTGAAAGGGTCTGCATTCGCTCACCCAATCTCACCAATCCTCTCAGTCCCAAGTGTCCAGCCTTATGCCACATCCAGCTGTCATTGTAGATAGGGTCTTTCCAGGTTTCCTCAGACACCCTGAAGGAATTGTAAAGAATTTCCCTGTTTTTTGGTTTTGCTTTTGAAATTCCTTTTTATAGTGGGTTTGAGCTGATACTCGCTGCCATGTTTATGCCACTCTAGACACACTTGATTCCCTTATGGAGACATATCAATACATAGGTTTTAAGATTCTTACTAGTCAGATATATTCCTCTGTGGGAAATATGGGGTTTTGAGTCTCTTTCACTGAGGAAGGTGTAGGTCTTGTCTATTCCAAAGTTGGTTTTTGGAACGGTCCCTGTGCTTATATCAAACTCTGGTTTTATGCATCACCCCACCTCTCCTTCCCCTTTATGCAGGCATAAGAGTGTTTTCTAAATGTGAGACTCTGTTCTCTTTCCTAACTCAGTTCACGTGTAGCTATGTTTACAGGATCTTCATAAGTGATATCTTATGATAAGTTTCTTTTTCTGTGTGACTTATTTCACTTAGAATCATCGTACCTGAATCCACTCACTTTGCTGCTACTGGTCTTATGACATTGATTTCATGGCTGAGGGATATTCCATCGTACGTAAGTACCATAATGTTTTGAAACATTTTTATATTTCCTGGGATATTTAAGGTGTACCCAAGTTGAGGTTCTTGTAGTCAGTGCAGCCCTAAATTTGGAGGTGGCTCTTTCTTATTGATTTTCAGTTTTCCCAAGGTATATTCCCTAGACTGGAAGTGGCCTTGGCTCTGTAGCTCTGTTGTTTACTTGTTTTAGGGAACACAATGCACTCCTCCAGTGAGGCAGTTGGCAGTTTACATCCCGCCCATCAGCATAACAAGGCTCCCAATTCTCCAGGGCCTGTCTTGCCTTTCTGGTTTTTACACATTTTGTGGATGTCCCTTTTGACCGGTGGGAAGTGATACTTCTTTGTAGTGCAGATTTGCATTGCCCGCTTGCTTGCTTGGCCAAAAAGGGCGTATGCGTTTTCTCCTGAATATATTCAGGTGAAAACGCATACGCCCTTTTTGGCCAAGTGCACCATTGTCCAAGTTGTGCCCCTCTTCCTGTGCTTTACAGGCGATTCCAACGTACCTCTTGAAATCTGTTTCCTGCTATTTTGCCTCACTTTCAAGTCCGCCTCGTTGACTTCCCTCAACAGATTTTTGGACGATAGTTGTCCTTTATCACTCTGCCAGTTTGTGAATTGCTGTGCCCCTGAGCTCCATTTCTCAACTCGTTTTTTGTGAGCTGAACGCAAGTCCAAAATTTTGGATCATGTCCTATACTGGTTCCCGGTGGGTGGCTGAGACTTTGGTTAATTCTTCTTCCTGCCGGGAAATTAGAGTGACATGTGCCCGTCCAAATGCCTAACAACTACTCTCTCATGGGTTCTCCCTCGTCCCTTCCATCCTCTGCCAAATTGGGAACCTGTGCAAACCAGGAGGTTAAAGGGCCTGTCTCTCCAAGTTGGGAGATTGATAGTAAGGCAGTTGGAAAGTCAAACTGGAGCACCAGGAGAGGGACTATTCGTTGAGTTTTAGAAACCTTTCGTATTCACAGTGTGTCCATTCTCTAGGTTTCCTGTACATGTTATAGCTGTAGTAATATTCCCTTGAACCTGGAGAGTTGGGACCCATGGAATGGGGGCCATGCATTATTGCTTGAAAGGGTCTGCATTTGCTCACCCAATCTCACCAATTCTCTCAGTCCCAAGTGTCCAGCCTTATGCCACATCCAGCTGTCATTGTAGATAGGGTCTTTCCAGGTTTCCTCAGACACCCTGAAGGAATTGTAAAGAATTTCCCTGTTTTTTGGTTTTGCTTTTGAAATTCCTTTTTATAGTGGGTTTGAGCTGATTCTCGCTGCCATGTTTATGCCACTCTAGACACACTTGATTCCCTTATGGAGACATATCAATACATAGGTTTTAAGATTCTTACTAGTCTGATATATTCCTCTGTGGGAAATATGGGGTTTTGAGTCTCTTTCACTAAGGAAGGTGTCGGTCTTGTCAATTCCAATGTTGGTTTTTGGAACGGTCCCTGTGCTTATATCAAACTCTGGTTTTATGCATCACCCCACCTCTCCTTCCCCTTTATGCAGGCATAAGAGTGTTTTCTAAATGTGAGACTCTGTTCTCTTTCCTAACTCAGTTCACGTGTAGCCATGTTTACAGGATCTTCATAAGTGATATCTTATGATAAGTTTCTTTTTCTGTGTGACTTATTTCACTTAGAATCATCGTACCTGAATCCACTCACTTCGCTGCTACTGGTCTTATGACATTGATTTCATGGCTGAGGGATATTCCATCGTACGTAAGTACCACAATGTTTTGAACCATTTTTATATTTCCTGGGATATTTAAGGTGTACCCAAGTTGAGGTTCTTGTAGTCAGTGCAGCCCTAAATTTGGAGGTGGCTCTTTCTTATTGATTTTCAGTTTCCCCAAGGTATATTCCCTAGACTGGAAGTGGCCTTGGCTCTGTAGCTCTGTTGTTTACTTGTTTTAGGGAACACAATGCACTCCTCCAGTGAGGCAGTTGGCAATTTACATCCCGCTCATCAGCATAACAAGGCTCCCAGTTCTCCAGGGCCTGTCTTCCCTTTCTGGTTTTTACACATTTTGTGGATGTCCCTTTTGACCGGTGGGAAATGATACTTCTTTGTAGTGCAGATTTGCATTGCCCGCTTACTTGCTTGGCCAAAAAGGGCGTATGCGTTTTCTCCTGAATATATTCAGGTGAAAACGCATACGCCCTTTTTTGGCCAAGTGCACCATTGTCCAAGTTGTGCCCCTCTTCCTGTGCTTTACAGGCGATTCCAACGTACCTCTTGAAATCTATTTCCTGCTATTTTGCCTCGCTTTCAAGTCCGCCTCGTTGACTTCCCTCAACAGATTTTTGGACGATAGTTGTCCTTTATCACTCTGCCAGTTTGTGAATTGCTGTGCCCCTGAGCTCCATTTCTCAACTCGTTTTTTGTGAGCTGAACGCAAGTCCAAAATTTTGGATCATGTCCTATACTGGTTCCCGGTGGGTGGCTGAGACTTTGGTTAATTCTTCTTCCTGCCGGGAAATTAGAGTGACATGTGCCCGTCCAAATGCCTAACAGCTACTCTCTCATGGGTTCTCCCTCGTCCCTTCCATCCTCTGGCAAATTGGGAACCTGTGCAAACCAGGAGGTTAAAGGGCCTGTCTCTCCAAGTTGGGAGATTGATAGTAAGGCAGTTGGAAAGTCAAACTGGAGCACCAGGAGAGGGACTATTCGTTGAGTTTTAGAAACCTTTCGTATTCACAGTGTGTCCATTCTCTAGGTTTCCTGTACATGTTATAGCTGTAGTAATATTCCCTTGAACATGGAGAGTTGGGACCCATGGAATGGGGGCCATGCATTATTGCTTGAAAGGGTCTGCATTTGCTCACCCATTCTCACCAATCCTCTCAGTCCCAAGTGTCCAGCCTTATGCCACATCCAGCTGTCATTGTAGATAGGGTCTTTCCAGGTTTCCTCAGACACCCTGAAGGAATTGGAAAGAATTTCCCTGTTTTTTGGTTTTGCTTTTGAAATTCCTTTTTATAGTGGGTTTGAGCTGATTCTCGCTGCCATGTTTATGCCACTCTAGACACACTTGATTCCCTTATGGAGTCATATCAATACATAGGTTTTAAGATTCTTACTAGTCAGATATATTCCTCTGCGGGAAATATGGGGTTTTGAGTCTCTTTCACTGAGGAAGTGTAGGTCTTGTCTATTCTAAAGTTGGTTTTTGGAACGGTCCCTGTGCTTATATCAAACTCTGGTTTTATGCATCACCCCACCTCTCCTTCCCCTTTATGCAGGCATAAGAGTGTTTTCTAAATGTGAGACTCTGTTCTCTTTCCTAACTCAGTTCACGTGTAGCTATGTTTACAGGATCTTCATAAGTGATATCTTATGATAAGTTTCTTTTTCTGTGTGACTTATTTCACTTAGAATCATCGTACCTGAATCCACTCACTTTGCTGCTACTGGTCTTATGACATTGATTTCATGGCTGAGGGATATTCCATCATACGTAAGTACCACAATGTTTTGAACCATTTTTATATTTCCTGGGATATTTAAGGTGTACCCAAGTTGAGGTTCTTGTAGTCAGTGCAGCCCTAAATTTGGAGGTGGCTCTTTCTTATTGATTTTCAGTTTTCCCAAGGTATATTCCCTAGACTGGAAGTGGCCTTGGCTCTGTAGCTCTGTTGTTTACTTGTTTTAGGGAACACAATGCACTCCTCCAGTGAGGCAGTTGGCAGTTTACATCCCGCCCATCAGCATAACAAGGCTCCCAGGTCTCCAGGGCCTGTCTTGCCTTTCTGGTTTTTACACATTTTGTGGATGTCCCTTTTGACCGGTGGGAAGTGATACTTCTTTGTAGTGCAGATTTGCATTGCCCGCTTACTTGCTTGGCCAGAAAGGGCGTATGCGTTTTCTCCTGAATATATTCAGGAGAAAACGCATACGCCCTTTTTGGCCAAGTGCACCATTGTCCAAGTTGTGCCCCTCTTCCTGTGCTTTACAGGCGATTCCAACGTACCTCTTGAAATCTGTTTCCTGCTATTTTGCCTCCCTTTCAAGTCCGCCTCGTTGACTTCCCTCAACAGATTTTTGGACGATAGTTGTCCTTTATCACTCTGCCAGTTTGTGAATTGCTGTGCCCCTGAGCTCCATTTCTCAACTCGTTTTTTGTGAGCTGAACGCAAGTCCAAAATTTTGGATCATGTCCTATACTGGTTCCCGGTGGGTGGCTGAGACTTTGGTTAATTCTTCTTCCTGCCGGGAAATTATTGTGACATGTGCCCGTCCAAATGCCTAACAGCTACTCTCTCATGGGTTCTCCCTCGTCCCTTCCATCCTCTGCCAAATTGGGAACCTGTGCAAACCCGGAGGTTAAAGGGCCTGTCTCTCCAAGTTGGGAGATTGATAGTAAGGCAGTTGGAAAGTCAAACTGGAGCACCAGGAGAGGGACTATTCGTTGAGTTTTAGAAACCTTTCGTATTCACAGTGTGTCCATTCTCTAGGTTTCCTGTACATGTTATAGCTGTAGTAATATTCCCTTGAACCTGGAGAGTTGGGACCCATGGAATGGGGGCCATGCATTATTGCTTGAAAGGGTCTGCATTTGCTCACCCAATCTCACCAATCCTCTCAGTCCCAAGTGTCCAGCCTTATGCCACATCCAGCTGTCATTGTAGATAGGGTCTTTCCAGGTTTCCTCAGACACCCTGAAGGAATTGTAAAGAATTTCCCTGTTTTTTGGTTTTGCTTTTGAAATTCCTTTTTATAGTGGGTTTGAGCTGATTCTCGCTGCCATGTTTATGCCACTCTAGACACACTTGATTCCCTTATGGAGACATATCAATACATAGGTTTTTAGATTCTTACTAGTCAGATATATTCCTCTGTGGGAAATATGGGGTTTTGAGTCTCTTTCACTAAGGAAGGTGTCGGTCTTGTCAATTCCAAAGTTGGTTTTTGGAACGGTCCCTGTGCTTATATCAAACTCTGGTTTTATGCATCACCCCACCTCTCCTTCCCCTTTATGCAGGCATAAGAGTGTTTTCTAAATGTGAGACTCTGTTCTCTTTCCTAACTCAGTTCACGTGTAGCCATGTTTACAGGATCTTCATAAGTGATATCTTATGATAAGTTTCTTTTTCTGTGTGACTTATTTCACTTAGAATCATCGTACCTGAATCCACTCACTTTGCTGCTACTGGTCTTATGACATTGATTTCATGGCTGAGGGATATTCCATCGTACGTAAGTACCATAATGTTTTGAACCATTTTTATATTTCCTGGGATATTTAAGGTGTACCCAAGTTGAGGTTCTTGTAGTCAGTGCAGCCCTAAATTTGGAGGTGGCTCTTTCTTATTGATTTTCAGTTTTCCCAAGGTATATTCCCTAGACTGGAAGTGGCCTTGGCTCTGTAGCTCTGTTGTTTACTTGTTTTAGGGAACACAATGCACTCCTCCAGTGAGGCAGTTGGCAGTTTACATCCCGCCCATCAGCATAACAAGGCTCCCAATTCTCCAGGGCCTGTCTTGCCTTTCTGGTTTTTACACATTTTGTGGATGTCCCTTTTGACCGGTGGGAAGTGATACTTCTTTGTAGTGCAGATTTGCATTGCCCGCTTGCTTGCTTGGCCAAAAAGGGCGTATGCGTTTTCTCCTGAATATATTCAGGTGAAAACGCATACGCCCTTTTTGGCCAAGTGCACCATTGTCCAAGTTGTGCCCCTCTTCCTGTGCTTTACAGGCGATTCCAACGTACCTCTTGAAATCTGTTTCCTGCTATTTTGCCTCACTTTCAAGTCCGCCTCGTTGACTTCCCTCAACAGATTTTTGGACGATAGTTGTCCTTTATCACTCTGCCAGTTTGTGAATTGCTGTGCCCCTGAGCTCCATTTCTCAACTCGTTTTTTGTGAGCTGAACGCAAGTCCAAAATTTTGGATCATGTCCTATACTGGTTCCCGGTGGGTGGCTGAGACTTTGGTTAATTCTTCTTCCTGCCGGGAAATTAGAGTGACATGTGCCCGTCCAAATGCCTAACAACTACTCTCTCATGGGTTCTCCCTCGTCCCTTCCATCCTCTGCCAAATTGGGAACCTGTGCAAACCAGGAGGTTAAAGGGCCTGTCTCTCCAAGTTGGGAGATTGATAGTAAGGCAGTTGGAGTCAAACTGGAGCACCAGGAGAGGGACTATTCGTTGAGTTTTAGAAACCTTTCGTATTCACAGTGTGTCCATTCTCTAGGTTTCCTGTACATGTTATAGCTGTAGTAATATTCCCTTGAACCTGGAGAGTTGGGACCCATGGAATGGGGGCCATGCATTATTGCTTGAAAGGGTCTGCATTTGCTCACCCAATCTCACCAATTCTCTCAGTCCCAAGTGTCCAGCCTTATGCCACATCCAGCTGTCATTGTAGATAGGGTCTTTCCAGGTTTCCTCAGACACCCTGAAGGAATTGTAAAGAATTTCCCTGTTTTTTGGTTTTGCTTTTGAAATTCCTTTTTATAGTGGGTTTGAGCTGATTCTCGCTGCCATGTTTATGCCACTCTAGACACACTTGATTCCCTTATGGAGACATATCAATACATAGGTTTTAAGATTCTTACTAGTCTGATATATTCCTCTGTGGGAAATATGGGGTTTTGAGTCTCTTTCACTAAGGAAGGTGTCGGTCTTGTCAATTCCAATGTTGGTTTTTGGAACGGTCCCTGTGCTTATATCAAACTCTGGTTTTATGCATCACCCCACCTCTCCTTCCCCTTTATGCAGGCATAAGAGTGTTTTCTAAATGTGAGACTCTGTTCTCTTTCCTAACTCAGTTCACGTGTAGCCATGTTTACAGGATCTTCATAAGTGATATCTTATGATAAGTTTCTTTTTCTGTGTGACTTATTTCACTTAGAATCATCGTACCTGAATCCACTCACTTTGCTGCTACTGGTCTTATGACATTGATTTCATGGCTGAGGGATATTCCATCGTACGTAAGTACCACAATGTTTTGAACCATTTTTATATTTCCTGGGATATTTAAGGTGTACCCAAGTTGAGGTTCTTGTAGTCAGTGCAGCCCTAAATTTGGAGGTGGCTCTTTCTTATTGATTTTCAGTTTCCCCAAGGTATATTCCCTAGACTGGAAGTGGCCTTGGCTCTGTAGCTCTGTTGTTTACTTGTTTTAGGGAACACAATGCACTCCTCCAGTGAGGCAGTTGGCAGTTTACATCCCGCCCATCAGCATAACAAGGCTCCCAGGTCTCCAGGGCCTGTCTTGCCTTTCTGGTTTTTACACATTTTGTGGATGTCCCTTTTGACCGGTGGGAAGTGATACTTCTTTGTAGTGCAGATTTGCATTGCCCGCTTGCTTGCTTGGCCAAAAAGGGCGTATGCGTTTTCTCCTGAATATATTCAGGTGAAAACGCATACGCCCTTTTTGGCCAAGTGCACCATTGTCCAAGTTGTGCCCCTCTTCCTGTGCTTTACAGGCGATTCCAACGTACCTCTTGAAATCTGTTTCCTGCTATTTTGCCTCACTTTCAAGTCCGCCTCGTTGACTTCCCTCAACAGATTTTTGGACGATAGTTGTCCTTTATCACTCTGCCAGTTTGTGAATTGCTGTGCCCCTGAGCTCCATTTCTCAACTCGTTTTTTGTGAGCTGAACGCAAGTCCAAAATTTTGGATCATGTCCTATACTGGTTCCCGGTGGGTGGCTGAGACTTTGGTTAATTCTTCTTCCTGCCGGGAAATTAGAGTGACATGTGCCCGTCCAAATGCCTAACAACTACTCTCTCATGGGTTCTCCCTCGTCCCTTCCATCCTCTGCCAAATTGGGAACCTGTGCAAACCAGGAGGTTAAAGGGCCTGTCTCTCCAAGTTGGGAGATTGATAGTAAGGCAGTTGGAGTCAAACTGGAGCACCAGGAGAGGGACTATTCGTTGAGTTTTAGAAACCTTTCGTATTCACAGTGTGTCCATTCTCTAGGTTTCCTGTACATGTTATAGCTGTAGTAATATTCCCTTGAACCTGGAGAGTTGGGACCCATGGAATGGGGGCCATGCATTATTGCTTGAAAGGGTCTGCATTTGCTCACCCAATCTCACCAATTCTCTCAGTCCCAAGTGTCCAGCCTTATGCCACATCCAGCTGTCATTGTAGATAGGGTCTTTCCAGGTTTCCTCAGACACCCTGAAGGAATTGTAAAGAATTTCCCTGTTTTTTGGTTTTGCTTTTGAAATTCCTTTTTATAGTGGGTTTGAGCTGATTCTCGCTGCCATGTTTATGCCACTCTAGACACACTTGATTCCCTTATGGAGACATATCAATACATAGGTTTTAAGATTCTTACTAGTCTGATATATTCCTCTGTGGGAAATATGGGGTTTTGAGTCTCTTTCACTAAGGAAGGTGTCGGTCTTGTCAATTCCAATGTTGGTTTTTGGAACGGTCCCTGTGCTTATATCAAACTCTGGTTTTATGCATCACCCCACCTCTCCTTCCCCTTTATGCAGGCATAAGAGTGTTTTCTAAATGTGAGACTCTGTTCTCTTTCCTAACTCAGTTCACGTGTAGCCATGTTTACAGGATCTTCATAAGTGATATCTTATGATAAGTTTCTTTTTCTGTGTGACTTATTTCACTTAGAATCATCGTACCTGAATCCACTCACTTTGCTGCTACTGGTCTTATGACATTGATTTCATGGCTGAGGGATATTCCATCGTACGTAAGTACCACAATGTTTTGAACCATTTTTATATTTCCTGGGATATTTAAGGTGTACCCAAGTTGAGGTTCTTGTAGTCAGTGCAGCCCTAAATTTGGAGGTGGCTCTTTCTTATTGATTTTCAGTTTCCCCAAGGTATATTCCCTAGACTGGAAGTGGCCTTGGCTCTGTAGCTCTGTTGTTTACTTGTTTTAGGGAACACAATGCACTCCTCCAGTGAGGCAGTTGGCAATTTACATCCCGCTCATCAGCATAACAAGGCTCCCAGTTCTCCAGGGCCTGTCTTCCCTTTCTGGTTTTTACACATTTTGTGGATGTCCCTTTTGACCGGTGGGAAATGATACTTCTTTGTAGTGCAGATTTGCATTGCCCGCTTACTTGCTTGGCCAAAAAGGGCGTATGCGTTTTCTCCTGAATATATTCAGGAGAAAACGCATACGCCCTTTTTTGGCCAAGTGCACCATTGTCCAAGTTGTGCCCCTCTTCCTGTGCTTTACAGGCGATTCCAACGTACCTCTTGAAATCTATTTCCTGCTATTTTGCCTCGCTTTCAAGTCCGCCTCGTTGACTTCCCTCAACAGATTTTTGGACGATAGTTGTCCTTTATCACTCTGCCAGTTTGTGAATTGCTGTGCCCCTGAGCTCCATTTCTCAACTCGTTTTTTGTGAGCTGAACGCAAGTCCAAAATTTTGGATCATGTCCTATACTGGTTCCCGGTGGGTGGCTGAGACTTTGGTTAATTCTTCTTCCTGCCGGGAAATTAGAGTGACATGTGCCCGTCCAAATGCCTAACAGCTACTCTCTCATGGGTTCTCCCTCGTCCCTTCCATCCTCTGGCAAATTGGGAACCTGTGCAAACCAGGAGGTTAAAGGGCCTGTCTCTCCAAGTTGGGAGATTGATAGTAAGGCAGTTGGAAAGTCAAACTGGAGCACCAGGAGAGGGACTATTCGTTGAGTTTTAGAAACCTTTCGTATTCACAGTGTGTCCATTCTCTAGGTTTCCTGTACATGTTATAGCTGTAGTAATATTCCCTTGAACATGGAGAGTTGGGACCCATGGAATGGGGGCCATGCATTATTGCTTGAAAGGGTCTGCATTTGCTCACCCATTCTCACCAATCCTCTCAGTCCCAAGTGTCCAGCCTTATGCCACATCCAGCTGTCATTGTAGATAGGGTCTTTCCAGGTTTCCTCAGACACCCTGAAGGAATTGTAAAGAATTTCCCTGTTTTTTGGTTTTGCTTTTGAAATTCCTTTTTATAGTGGGTTTGAGCTGATTCTCGCTGCCATGTTTATGCCACTCTAGACACACTTGATTCCCTTATGGAGTCATATCAATACATAGGTTTTAAGATTCTTACTAGTCAGATATATTCCTCTGCGGGAAATATGGGGTTTTGAGTCTCTTTCACTGAGGAAGTGTAGGTCTTGTCTATTCTAAAGTTGGTTTTTGGAACGGTCCCTGTGCTTATATCAAACTCTGGTTTTATGCATCACCCCACCTCTCCTTCCCCTTTATGCAGGCATAAGAGTGTTTTCTAAATGTGAGACTCTGTTCTCTTTCCTAACTCAGTTCACGTGTAGCTATGTTTACAGGATCTTCATAAGTGATATCTTATGATAAGTTTCTTTTTCTGTGTGACTTATTTCACTTAGAATCATCGTACCTGAATCCACTCTCTTTGCTGCTACTGGTCTTATGACATTGATTTCATGGCTGAGGGATATTCCATCGTACGTAAGTACCATAATGTTTTGAACCATTTTTATATTTCCTGGGATATTTAAGGTGTACCCAAGTTGAGGTTCTTGTAGTCAGTGCAGCCCTAAATTTGGAGGTGGCTCTTTCTTATTGATTTTCAGTTTTCCCAAGGTATATTCCCTAGACTGGAAGTGGCCTTGGCTCTGTAGCTCTGTTGTTTACTTGTTTTAGGGAACACAATGCACTCCTCCAGTGAGGCAGTTGGCAGTTTACATCCCGCCCATCAGCATAACAAGGCTCCCAATTCTCCAGGGCCTGTCTTGCCTTTCTGGTTTTTACACATTTTGTGGATGTCCCTTTTGACCGGTGGGAAGTGATACTTCTTTGTAGTGCAGATTTGCATTGCCCGCTTGCTTGCTTGGCCAAAAAGGGCGTATGCGTTTTCTCCTGAATATATTCAGGTGAAAACGCATACGCCCTTTTTGGCCAAGTGCACCATTGTCCAAGTTGTGCCCCTCTTCCTGTGCTTTACAGGCGATTCCAACGTACCTCTTGAAATCTGTTTCCTGCTATTTTGCCTCACTTTCAAGTCCGCCTCGTTGACTTCCCTCAACAGATTTTTGGACGATAGTTGTCCTTTATCACTCTGCCAGTTTGTGAATTGCTGTGCCCCTGAGCTCCATTTCTCAACTCGTTTTTTGTGAGCTGAACGCAAGTCCAAAATTTTGGATCATGTCCTATACTGGTTCCCGGTGGGTGGCTGAGGCTTTGGTTAATTCTTCTTCCTGCCGGGAAATTAGAGTGACATGTGCCCGTCCAAATGCCTAACAACTACTCTCTCATGGGTTCTCCCTCGTCCCTTCCATCCTCTGCCAAATTGGGAACCTGTGCAAACCAGGAGGTTAAAGGGCCTGTCTCTCCAAGTTGGGAGATTGATAGTAAGGCAGTTGGAGTCAAACTGGAGCACCAGGAGAGGGACTATTCGTTGAGTTTTAGAAACCTTTCGTATTCACAGTGTGTCCATTCTCTAGGTTTCCTGTACATGTTATAGCTGTAGTAATATTCCCTTGAACCTGGAGAGTTGGGACCCATGGAATGGGGGCCATGCATTATTGCTTGAAAGGGTCTGCATTTGCTCACCCAATCTCACCAATTCTCTCAGTCCCAAGTGTCCAGCCTTATGCCACATCCAGCTGTCATTGTAGATAGGGTCTTTCCAGGTTTCCTCAGACACCCTGAAGGAATTGTAAAGAATTTCCCTGTTTTTTGGTTTTGCTTTTGAAATTCCTTTTTATAGTGGGTTTGAGCTGATTCTCGCTGCCATGTTTATGCCACTCTAGACACACTTGATTCCCTTATGGAGACATATCAATACATAGGTTTTAAGATTCTTACTAGTCTGATATATTCCTCTGTGGGAAATATGGGGTTTTGAGTCTCTTTCACTAAGGAAGGTGTCGGTCTTGTCAATTCCAATGTTGGTTTTTGGAACGGTCCCTGTGCTTATATCAAACTCTGGTTTTATGCATCACCCCACCTCTCCTTCCCCTTTATGCAGGCATAAGAGTGTTTTCTAAATGTGAGACTCTGTTCTCTTTCCTAACTCAGTTCACGTGTAGCCATGTTTACAGGATCTTCATAAGTGATATCTTATGATAAGTTTCTTTTTCTGTGTGACTTATTTCACTTAGAATCATCGTACCTGAATCCACTCACTTTGCTGCTACTGGTCTTATGACATTGATTTCATGGCTGAGGGATATTCCATCGTACGTAAGTACCACAATGTTTTGAACCATTTTTATATTTCCTGGGATATTTAAGGTGTACCCAAGTTGAGGTTCTTGTAGTCAGTGCAGCCCTAAATTTGGAGGTGGCTCTTTCTTATTGATTTTCAGTTTCCCCAAGGTATATTCCCTAGACTGGAAGTGGCCTTGGCTCTGTAGCTCTGTTGTTTACTTGTTTTAGGGAACACAATGCACTCCTCCAGTGAGGCAGTTGGCAATTTACATCCCGCTCATCAGCATAACAAGGCTCCCAGGTCTCCAGGGCCTGTCTTGCCTTTCTGGTTTTTACACATTTTGTGGATGTCCCTTTTGACCGGTGGGAAGTGATACTTCTTTGTAGTGCAGATTTGCATTGCCCGCTTACTTGCTTGGCCAGAAAGGGCGTATGCGTTTTCTCCTGAATATATTCAGGAGAAAACGCATACGCCCTTTTTGGCCAAGTGCACCATTGTCCAAGTTGTGCCCCTCTTCCTGTGCTTTACAGGCGATTCCAACGTACCTCTTGAAATCTGTTTCCTGCTATTTTGCCTCCCTTTCAAGTCCGCCTCGTTGACTTCCCTCAACAGATTTTTGGACGATAGTTGTCCTTTATCACTCTGCCAGTTTGTGAATTGCTGTGCCCCTGAGCTCCATTTCTCAACTCGTTTTTTGTGAGCTGAACGCAAGTCCAAAATTTTGGATCATGTCCTATACTGGTTCCCGGTGGGTGGCTGAGACTTTGGTTAATTCTTCTTCCTGCCGGGAAATTATTGTGACATGTGCCCGTCCAAATGCCTAACAGCTACTCTCTCATGGGTTCTCCCTCGTCCCTTCCATCCTCTGCCAAATTGGGAACCTGTGCAAACCCGGAGGTTAAAGGGCCTGTCTCTCCAAGTTGGGAGATTGATAGTAAGGCAGTTGGAAAGTCAAACTGGAGCACCAGGAGAGGGACTATTCGTTGAGTTTTAGAAACCTTTCGTATTCACAGTGTGTCCATTCTCTAGGTTTCCTGTACATGTTATAGCTGTAGTAATATTCCCTTGAACCTGGAGAGTTGGGACCCATGGAATGGGGGCCATGCATTATTGCTTGAAAGGGTCTGCATTTGCTCACCCAATCTCACCAATCCTCTCAGTCCCAAGTGTCCAGCCTTATGCCACATCCAGCTGTCATTGTAGATAGGGTCTTTCCAGGTTTCCTCAGACACCCTGAAGGAATTGTAAAGAATTTCCCTGTTTTTTGGTTTTGCTTTTGAAATTCCTTTTTATAGTGGGTTTGAGCTGATTCTCGCTGCCATGTTTATGCCACTCTAGACACACTTGATTCCCTTATGGAGACATATCAATACATAGGTTTTTAGATTCTTACTAGTCAGATATATTCCTCTGTGGGAAATATGGGGTTTTGAGTCTCTTTCACTAAGGAAGGTGTCGGTCTTGTCAATTCCAAAGTTGGTTTTTGGAACGGTCCCTGTGCTTATATCAAACTCTGGTTTTATGCATCACCCCACCTCTCCTTCCCCTTTATGCAGGCATAAGAGTGTTTTCTAAATGTGAGACTCTGTTCTCTTTCCTAACTCAGTTCACGTGTAGCCATGTTTACAGGATCTTCATAAGTGATATCTTATGATAAGTTTCTTTTTCTGTGTGACTTATTTCACTTAGAATCATCGTACCTGAATCCACTCACTTTGCTGCTACTGGTCTTATGACATTGATTTCATGGCTGAGGGATATTCCATCGTACGTAAGTACCATAATGTTTTGAACCATTTTTATATTTCCTGGGATATTTAAGGTGTACCCAAGTTGAGGTTCTTGTAGTCAGTGCAGCCCTAAATTTGGAGGTGGCTCTTTCTTATTGATTTTCAGTTTTCCCAAGGTATATTCCCTAGACTGGAAGTGGCCTTGGCTCTGTAGCTCTGTTGTTTACTTGTTTTAGGGAACACAATGCACTCCTCCAGTGAGGCAGTTGGCAGTTTACATCCCGCCCATCAGCATAACAAGGCTCCCAATTCTCCAGGGCCTGTCTTGCCTTTCTGGTTTTTACACATTTTGTGGATGTCCCTTTTGACCGGTGGGAAGTGATACTTCTTTGTAGTGCAGATTTGCATTGCCCGCTTGCTTGCTTGGCCAAAAAGGGCGTATGCGTTTTCTCCTGAATATATTCAGGTGAAAACGCATACGCCCTTTTTGGCCAAGTGCACCATTGTCCAAGTTGTGCCCCTCTTCCTGTGCTTTACAGGCGATTCCAACGTACCTCTTGAAATCTGTTTCCTGCTATTTTGCCTCACTTTCAAGTCCGCCTCGTTGACTTCCCTCAACAGATTTTTGGACGATAGTTGTCCTTTATCACTCTGCCAGTTTGTGAATTGCTGTGCCCCTGAGCTCCATTTCTCAACTCGTTTTTTGTGAGCTGAACGCAAGTCCAAAATTTTGGATCATGTCCTATACTGGTTCCCGGTGGGTGGCTGAGACTTTGGTTAATTCTTCTTCCTGCCGGGAAATTAGAGTGACATGTGCCCGTCCAAATGCCTAACAACTACTCTCTCATGGGTTCTCCCTCGTCCCTTCCATCCTCTGCCAAATTGGGAACCTGTGCAAACCAGGAGGTTAAAGGGCCTGTCTCTCCAAGTTGGGAGATTGATAGTAAGGCAGTTGGAGTCAAACTGGAGCACCAGGAGAGGGACTATTCGTTGAGTTTTAGAAACCTTTCGTATTCACAGTGTGTCCATTCTCTAGGTTTCCTGTACATGTTATAGCTGTAGTAATATTCCCTTGAACCTGGAGAGTTGGGACCCATGGAATGGGGGCCATGCATTATTGCTTGAAAGGGTCTGCATTTGCTCACCCAATCTCACCAATTCTCTCAGTCCCAAGTGTCCAGCCTTATGCCACATCCAGCTGTCATTGTAGATAGGGTCTTTCCAGGTTTCCTCAGACACCCTGAAGGAATTGTAAAGAATTTCCCTGTTTTTTGGTTTTGCTTTTGAAATTCCTTTTTATAGTGGGTTTGAGCTGATTCTCGCTGCCATGTTTATGCCACTCTAGACACACTTGATTCCCTTATGGAGACATATCAATACATAGGTTTTAAGATTCTTACTAGTCTGATATATTCCTCTGTGGGAAATATGGGGTTTTGAGTCTCTTTCACTAAGGAAGGTGTCGGTCTTGTCAATTCCAATGTTGGTTTTTGGAACGGTCCCTGTGCTTATATCAAACTCTGGTTTTATGCATCACCCCACCTCTCCTTCCCCTTTATGCAGGCATAAGAGTGTTTTCTAAATGTGAGACTCTGTTCTCTTTCCTAACTCAGTTCACGTGTAGCCATGTTTACAGGATCTTCATAAGTGATATCTTATGATAAGTTTCTTTTTCTGTGTGACTTATTTCACTTAGAATCATCGTACCTGAATCCACTCACTTTGCTGCTACTGGTCTTATGACATTGATTTCATGGCTGAGGGATATTCCATCGTACGTAAGTACCACAATGTTTTGAACCATTTTTATATTTCCTGGGATATTTAAGGTGTACCCAAGTTGAGGTTCTTGTAGTCAGTGCAGCCCTAAATTTGGAGGTGGCTCTTTCTTATTGATTTTCAGTTTCCCCAAGGTATATTCCCTAGACTGGAAGTGGCCTTGGCTCTGTAGCTCTGTTGTTTACTTGTTTTAGGGAACACAATGCACTCCTCCAGTGAGGCAGTTGGCAATTTACATCCCGCTCATCAGCATAACAAGGCTCCCAGTTCTCCAGGGCCTGTCTTCCCTTTCTGGTTTTTACACATTTTGTGGATGTCCCTTTTGACCGGTGGGAAATGATACTTCTTTGTAGTGCAGATTTGCATTGCCCACTTACTTGCTTGGCCAAAAAGGGCGTATGCGTTTTCTCCTGAATATATTCAGGAGAAAACGCATACGCCCTTTTTTGGCCAAGTGCACCATTGTCCAAGTTGTGCCCCTCTTCCTGTGCTTTACAGGCGATTCCAACGTACCTCTTGAAATCTATTTCCTGCTATTTTGCCTCGCTTTCAAGTCCGCCTCGTTGACTTCCCTCAACAGATTTTTGGACGATAGTTGTCCTTTATCACTCTGCCAGTTTGTGAATTGCTGTGCCCCTGAGCTCCATTTCTCAACTCGTTTTTTGTGAGCTGAACGCAAGTCCAAAATTTTGGATCATGTCCTATACTGGTTCCCGGTGGGTGGCTGAGACTTTGGTTAATTCTTCTTCCTGCCGGGAAATTAGAGTGACATGTGCCCGTCCAAATGCCTAACAGCTACTCTCTCATGGGTTCTCCCTCGTCCCTTCCATCCTCTGGCAAATTGGGAACCTGTGCAAACCAGGAGGTTAAAGGGCCTGTCTCTCCAAGTTGGGAGATTGATAGTAAGGCAGTTGGAAAGTCAAACTGGAGCACCAGGAGAGGGACTATTCGTTGAGTTTTAGAAACCTTTCGTATTCACAGTGTGTCCATTCTCTAGGTTTCCTGTACATGTTATAGCTGTAGTAATATTCCCTTGAACATGGAGAGTTGGGACCCATGGAATGGGGGCCATGCATTATTGCTTGAAAGGGTCTGCATTTGCTCACCCATTCTCACCAATCCTCTCAGTCCCAAGTGTCCAGCCTTATGCCACATCCAGCTGTCATTGTAGATAGGGTCTTTCCAGGTTTCCTCAGACACCCTGAAGGAATTGGAAAGAATTTCCCTGTTTTTTGGTTTTGCTTTTGAAATTCCTTTTTATAGTGGGTTTGAGCTGATTCTCGCTGCCATGTTTATGCCACTCTAGACACACTTGATTCCCTTATGGAGTCATATCAATACATAGGTTTTAAGATTCTTACTACTCAGATATATTCCTCTGCGGGAAATATGGGGTTTTGAGTCTCTTTCACTGAGGAAGTGTAGGTCTTGTCTATTCTAAAGTTGGTTTTTGGAACGGTCCCTGTGCTTATATCAAACTCTGGTTTTATGCATCACCCCACCTCTCCTTCCCCTTTATGCAGGCATAAGAGTGTTTTCTAAATGTGAGACTCTGTTCTCTTTCCTAACTCAGTTCACGTGTAGCTATGTTTACAGGATCTTCATAAGTGATATCTTATGATAAGTTTCTTTTTCTGTGTGACTTATTTCACTTAGAATCATCGTACCTGAATCCACTCACTTTGCTGCTACTGGTCTTATGACATTGATTTCATGGCTGAGGGATATTCCATCGTACGTAAGTACCATAATGTTTTGAACCATTTTTATATTTCCTGGGATATTTAAGGTGTACCCAAGTTGAGGTTCTTGTAGTCAGTGCAGCCCTAAATTTGGAGGTGGCTCTTTCTTATTGATTTTCAGTTTTCCCAAGGTATATTCCCTAGACTGGAAGTGGCCTTGGCTCTGTAGCTCTGTTGTTTACTTGTTTTAGGGAACACAATTCACTCCTCCAGTGAGGCAGTTGGCAGTTTACATCCCGCCCATCAGCATAACAAGGCTCCCAGTTCTCCAGGGCCTGTCTTGCCTTTCTGGTTTTTACACATTTTGTGGATGTCCCTTTTGACCGGTGGGAAGTGATACGTCTTTGTAGTGCAGATTTGCATTGCCCGCTTGCTTGCTTGGCCAAAAAGGGCGTATGCGTTTTCTCCTGAATATATTCAGGAGAAAACGCATACGCCCTTTGTGGCCAAGTGCACCATTGTCCAAGTTGTGCCCCTCTTCCTGTGCTTTACAGGCGATTCCAACGTACCTCTTGAAATCTGTTTCCTGCTATTTTGCCTCACTTTCAAGTCCGCCTCGTTGACTTCCCTCAACAGATTTTTGGACCATAGTTGTCCTTTATCACTCTGCCAGTTTGTGAATTGCTGTGCCCCTGAGCTCCATTTCTCAACTCGTTTTTTGTGAGCTGAACGCAAGTCCAAAATTTTGGATCATGTCCTATACTGGTTCCCGGTGGGTGGCTGAGACTTTGGTTAATTCTTCTTCCTGCCGGGAAATTAGAGTGACATGTGCCCGTCCAAATGCCTAACAGCTACTCTCTCATGGGTTCTCCCTCGTCCCTTCCATCCTCTGCCAAATTGGGAACCTGTGCAAACCAGGAGGTTAAAGGGGCTGTCTCTCCTAGTTGGGAGATTGATAGTAAGGCAGTTGGAAAGTCAAACTGGAGCACCAGGAGAGGGACTATTCGTTGAGTTTTAGAAACCTTTCGTATTCACAGTGTGTCCATTCTCTAGGTTTCCTGTACATGTTATAGCTGTAGTAATATTCCCTTGAACATGGAGAGTTGGGACCCATGGAATGGGGGCCATGCATTATTGCTTGAAAGGGTCTGCATTTGCTCACCCAATCTCACCAATCCTCTCAGTCCCAAGTGTCCAGCCTTATGCCACATCCAGCTGTCATTGTAGATAGGGTCTTTCCAGGTTTCCTCAGACACCCTGAAGGAATTGTAAAGAATTTCCCTGTTTTTTGGTTTTGCTTTTGAAATTCCTTTTTATAGTGGGTTTGAGCTGATTCTCGCTGCCATGTTTATGCCACTCTAGACACACTTGATTCCCTTATGGAGACATATCAATACATAGGATTTAAGATTCTTACTAGTCAGATATATTCCTCTGCGGGAAATATGGGGTTTTGAGTCTCTTTCACTGAGGAAGGTGTAGGTCTTGTCTATTCCAAAGTTGGTTTTTGGAACGGTCCCTGTGCTTATATCAAACTCTGGTTTTATGCATCACCCCACCTCTCCTTCCCCTTTATGCAGGCATAAGAGTGTTTTCTAAATGTGAGACTCTGTTCTCTTTCCTAACTCAGTTCACGTGTAGCCATGTTTACAGGATCTTCATAAGTGATATCTTATGATAAGTTTCTTTTTCTGTGTGACTTATTTCACTTAGAATCATCGTACCTGAATCCACTCACTTTGCTGCTACTGGTCTTATGACATTGATTTCTTCGCTGAGGGATATTCCATCATACGTAAGTACCACAATGTTTTGAACCATTTTTATATTTCCTGGGATATTTAAGGTGTACCCAAGTTGAGGTTCTTGTAGTCAGTGCAGCCCTAAATTTGGAGGTGGCTCTTTCTTATTGATTTTCAGTTTTCCCAAGGTATATTCCCTAGACTGGAAGTGGCCTTGGCTCTATAGCTCTGTTGTTTACTTGTTTTAGGGAACACAATGCACTCCTCCAGTGAGGCAGTTGGCAGTTTACATCCCGCCCATCAGCATAACAAGGCTCCCAGTTCTCCAGGGCCTGTCTTGCCTTTCTGGTTTTTACACATTTTGTGGATGTCCCTTTTGACCGGTGGGAAGAGATACTTCTTTGTAGTGCAGATTTGCATTGCCAGCTTGCTTGCTTGGCCAAAAAGGGCGTATGTGTTTTCTCCTGAATATATTCAGGAGAAAACGCATACGCCCTTTTTGGCCAAGTGCACCATTGTCCAAGTTGTGCCCCTCTTCCTGTGCTTTACAGGCGATTCCAACGTACCTCTTGAAATCTGTTTCCTGCTATTTTGCCTCACTTTCAAGTCCGCCTCGTTGACTTCCCTCAACAGATTTTTGGACCATAGTTGTCCTTTATCACTCTGCCAGTTTGTGAATTGCTGTGCCCCTGAGCTCCATTTCTCAACTCGTTTTTTGTGAGCTGAACGCAAGTCCAAAATTTTGGATCATGTCCTATACTGGTTCCCGGTGGGTGGCTGAGACTTTGGTTAATTCTTCTTCCTGCCGGGAAATTAGAGTGACATGTGCCCGTCCAAATGCCTAACAGCTACTCTCTCATGGGTTCTCCCTCGTCCCTTCCATCCTCTGCCAAATTGGGAACATGTGCAAACCAGGAGGTTAAAGGGCCTGTGTCTCCAAGTTGGGAGATTGATAGTAAGGCAGTTGGAAAGTCAAACTGGAGCACCAGGAGAGGGACTATTCGTTGAGTTTTAGAAACCTTTCGTATTCACAGTGTGTCTATTCTCTAGGTTTCCTGTACATGTTATAGCTGTAGTAATATTCCCTTGAACCTGGAGAGTTGGGACCCATGGAATGGGGGCCATGCATTATTGCTTGAAAGGGTCTGCATTTGCTCACCCAATCTCACCAATCCTCTCAGTCCCAAGTGTCCAGCCTTATGCCACATCCAGCTGTCATTGTAGATAGGGTCTTTCCAGGTTTCCTCAGACACCCTGAAGGAATTGTAAAGAATTTCCCTGTGTTTTGGTTTTGCTTTTGAAATTCCTTTTTATAGTGGGTTTGAGCTGATTCTCGCTGCCATGTTTATGCCACTCTAGACACACTTGATTCCCTTATGGAGACATATCAATACATAGGTTTTAAGATTCTTACTAGTCAGATATATTCCTCTGTGGGAAATATGGGGTTTTGAGTCTCTTTCACTAAGGAAGGTGTCGGTCTTGTCAATTCCAAAGTTGGTTTTTGGAACGGTCCCTGTGCTTATATCAAACTCTGGTTTTATGCATCACCCCACCTCTCCTTCCCCTTTATGCAGGCATAAGAGTGTTTTCTAAATGTGAGACTCTGTTCTCTTTCCTAACTCAATTCACGTGTAGCCCTGTTTACAGGATCTTCATAAGTGATATCTTATGATAAGTTTCTTTTTCTGTGTGACTTATTTCACTTAGAATCATCGTACCTGAATCCACTCACTTTGCTGCTACTGGTCTTATGACATTGATTTCATGGCTGAGGGATATTCCATCGTACGTAAGTACCACAATGTTTTGAACCATTTTTATATTTCCTGGGATATTTAAGGTGTACCCAAGTTGAGGTTCTTGTAGTCAGTGCAGCCCTAAATTTGGAGGTGGCTCTTTCTTATTGATTTTCAGTGTTCCCAAGGTATATTCCCTAGACTGGAAGTGGCCTTGGCTCTGTAGCTCTGTTGTTTACTTGTTTTAGGGAACACAATGCACTCCTCCAGTGAGGCAGTTGGCAATTTACATCCCGCCCATCAGCATAACAAGGCTCCCAGTTCTCCAGGGCCTGTCTTGCCTTTCTGGTTTTTACACATTTTGTGGATGTCCCTTTTGACCGGTGGGAAGTGATACTTCTTTGTAGTGCAGATTTGCATTGCCCGCTTGCTTGCTTGGCCAAAAAGGGTGTATGCGTTTTCTTCTGAATATATTCAGGAGAAAACACATACGCCCTTTTTGGCCAAGTGCACCATTGTCCAAGTTGTGCCCCTCTTCCTGTGCTTTACAGGTGATTCCAAGGTACCTCTTGAAATCTGTTTCCTGCTATTTTGCCTCGCTTTCAAGTCCGCCTCGTTGACTTCCCTCAACAGATTTTTGGACGATAGTTGTCCTTTATCACTCTGCCAGTTTGTGAATTGCTGTGCCCCTGAGCTCCATTTCTCAACTCGTTTTTTGTGAGCTGAACACAAGTCCAAAATTTTGGATCATGTCCTATACTGGTTCC
Organism: Mesoplodon densirostris; assembly: GCF_025265405.1. Lineage (NCBI taxonomy): Eukaryota > Metazoa > Chordata > Mammalia > Artiodactyla > Ziphiidae > Mesoplodon > Mesoplodon densirostris. Next base: position 1,634,921 of record NW_026778209.1, read on the forward strand.
CGGTGGGTGGCTGAGACTTTGGTTAATTCTTCTTCCTGCCGGGAAATTAGAGTGACATGTGCCCGTCCAAATGCCTAACAGCTACTCTCTCATGGGTTCTCCCTCGTCCCTTCCATCCTCTGGCAAATTGGGAACCTGTGCAAACCAGGAGGTTAAAGGGCCTGTCTCTCCAAGTTGGGAGATTGATAGTAAGGCAGTTGGAAAGTCAAACTGGAGCACCAGGAGAGGGACTATTCGTTGAGTTTTAGAAACCTTTCGTATTCACAGTGTGTCCATTCTCTAGGTTTCCTGTACATGTTATAACTGTAGTAATATTCCCTTGAACCTGGAGAGTTGGGACCCATGGAATGGGGGCCATGCATTATTGCTTGAAAGGGTCTGCATTTGCTCACCCAATCTCACCAATCCTCTCAGTCCCAAGTGTCCAGCCTTATGCCACATCCAGCTGTCATTGTAGATAGGGTCTTTCCAGGTTTCCTCAGACACCCTGAAGGAATTGTAAAGAATTTCCCTGTTTTTTGGTTTTGCTTTTGAAATTCTTTTTTATAGTGGGTTTGAGCTGATTCTCGCTGCCATGTTTATGCCACTCTAGACACACTTGATTCCCTTATGGAGACATATCAATACATAGGATTTAAGATACTTACTAGTCAGATATATTCCTCTGCGGGAAATATGGGGTTTTGAGTCTCTTTCACTGAGGAAGGTGTAGGTCTTGTCTATTCCAAAGTTGGTTTTTGGAACGGTCCCTGTGCTTATATCAAACTCTGGTTTTATGCATCACCCCACCTCTCCTTCCCCTTTATGCAGGCATAAGAGTGTTTTCTAAATGTGAGACTCTGTTCTCTTTCCTAACTCAGTTCACGTGTAGCCATGTTTACAGGATCTTCATAAGTGATATCTTATGATAAGTTTCTTTTTCTGTGTGACTTATTTCACTTAGAATCATCGTACCTGAATCCACTCACTTTGCTGCTACTGGTCTTATGACATTGATTTCTTCGCTGAGGGATATTCCATCATACGTAAGTACCACAATGTTTTGAACCATTTTTATATTTCCTGGGATATTTAAGGTGTACCCAAGTTGAGGTTCTTGTAGTCAGTGCAGCCCTAAATTTGGAGGTGGCTCTTTCTTATTGATTTTCAGTTTTCCCAAGGTATATTCCCTAGACTGGAAGTGGCCTTGGCTCTATAGCTCTGTTGTTTACTTGTTTTAGGGAACACAATGCACTCCTCCAGTGAGGCAGTTGGCAGTTTACATCCCGCCCATCAGCATAACAAGGCTCCCAGTTCTCCAGGGCCTGTCTTGCCTTTCTGGTTTTTACACATTTTGTGGATGTCCCTTTTGACCGGTGGGAAGAGATACTTCTTTGTAGTGCAGATTTGCATTGCCAGCTTGCTTGCTTGGCCAAAAAGGGCGTATGCGTTTTCTCCTGAATATATTCAGTAGAAAACGCATACGCCCTTTTTGGCCAAGTGCACCATTGTCCAAGTTGTGCCCCTCTTCCTGTGCTTTACAGGCGATTCCAACGTACCTCTTGAAATCTGTTTCCTGCTATTTTGCCTCACTTTCAAGTCCGCCTCGTTGACTTCCCTCAACAGATTTTTGGACCATAGTTGTCCTTTATCACTCTGCCAGTTTGTGAATTGCTGTGCCCCTGAGCTCCATTTCTCAACTCGTTTTTTGTGAGCTGAACGCAAGTCCAAAATTTTGGATCATGTCCTATACTGGTTCCCGGTGGGTGGCTGAGACTTTGGTTAATTCTTCTTCCTGCCGGGAAATTAGAGTGACATGTGCCCGTCCAAATGCCTAACAGCTACTCTCTCATGGGTTCTCCCTCGTCCCTTCCATCCTCTGCCAAATTGGGAACCTGTGCAAACCAGGAGGTTAAAGGGCCTGTGTCTCCAAGTTGGGAGATTGATAGTAAGGCAGTTTGAAAGTCAAACTGGAGCACCAGGAGAGGGACTATTCGTTGAGTTTTAGAAACCTTTCATATTCACAGTGTGTCCATTCTCTAGGTTTCCTGTACATGTTATAGCTGTAGTAATATTCCCTTGAACCTGGAGAGTTGGGACCCATGGAATGGGGGCCATGCATTATTGCTTGAAAGGGTCTGCATTTGCTCACCCAATCTCACCAATCCTCTCAGTCCCAAGTGTCCAGCCTTATGCCACATCCAGCTGTCATTGTAGATAGGGTCTTTCCAGGTTTCCTCAGACACCCTGAAGGAATTGTAAAGAATTTCCCTGTTTTTTGGTTTTGCTTTTGAAATTCCTTTTTATAGTGGGTTTGAGCTGATTCTCGCTGCCATGTTTATGCCATTCTAGACACACTTGATTCCCTTATGGAGACATATCAATACATAGGTTTTAAGATTCTTACTAGTCAGATATATTCCTCTGTGGGAAATATGGGGTTTTGAGTCTCTTTCACTAAGGAAGGTGTCGGTCTTGTCAATTCCAAAGTTGGTTTTTGGAACGGTCCCTGTGCTTATATCAAACTCTGGTTTTATGCATCACCCCACCTCTCCATCCCCTTTATGCAGGCATAAGAGTGTTTTCTAAATGTGAGACTCTGTTCTCTTTCCTAACTCAGTTCACGTGTAGCCCTGTTTACAGGATCTTCATAAGTGATATCTTATGATAAGTTTCTTTTTCTGTGTGACTTATTTCACTTAGAATCATCGTACCTGAATCCACTCACTTTGCTGCTACTGGTCTTATGACATTGATTTCATGGCTGAGGGATATTCCATCGTACGTAAGTACCACAATGTTTTGAACCATTTTTATATTTCCTGGGATATTTAAGGTGTACCCAAGTTGAGGTTCTTGTAGTCAGTGCAGCCCTAAATTTGGAGGTGGCTCTTTCTTATTGATTTTCAGTTTTCCCAAGGTATATTCCCTAGACTGGAAGTGGCCTTGGCTCTGTAGCTCTGTTGTTTACTTGTTTTAGGGAACACAATGCACTCCTCCAGTGAGGCAGTTGGCAATTTACATCCCGCCCATCAGCATAACAAGGCTCCCAGTTCTCCAGGGCCTGTCTTGCCTTTCTGGTTTTTACACATTTTGTGGATGTCCCTTTTGACCGGTGGGAAGTGATACTTCTTTGTAGTGCAGATTTGCATTGCCCGCTTGCTTGCTTGGCCAAAAAGGGCGTATGCGTTTTCTTCTGAATATATTCAGGAGAAAACACATACGCCCTTTTTGGCCAAGTGCACCATTGTCCAAGTTGTGCCCCTCTTCCTGTGCTTTACAGGTGATTCCAAGGTACCTCTTGAAATCTGTTTCCTGCTATTTTGCCTCGCTTTCAAGTCCGCCTCGTTGACTTCCCTCAACAGATTTTTGGACGATAGTTGTCCTTTATCACTCTGCCAGTTTGTGAATTGCTGTGCCCCTGAGCTCCATTTCTCAACTCGTTTTTTGTGAGCTGAACACAAGTCCAAAATTTTGGATCATGTCCTATACTGGTTCCCGGTGGGTGGCTGAGACTTTGGTTAATTCTTCTTCCTGCCGGGAAATTAGAGTGACATGTGCCCGTCCAAATGCCTAACAGCTACTCTCTCATGGGTTCTCCCTCGTCCCTTCCATCCTCTGGCAAATTGGGAACCTGTGCAAACCAGGAGGTTAAAGGGCCTGTCTCTCCAAGTTGGGAGATTGATAGTAAGGCAGTTGGAAAGTCAAACTGGAGCACCAGGAGAGGGACTATTCGTTGAGTTTTAGAAACCTTTCGTATTCACAGTGTGTCCATTCTCTAGGTTTCCTGTACATGTTATAGCTGTAGTAATATTCCCTTGAACCTGGAGAGTTGGGACCCATGGAATGGGGGCCATGCATTATTGCTTGAAAGGGTCTGCATTTGCTCACCCAATCTCACCAATCCTCTCAGTCCCAAGTGTCCAGCCTTATGCCACATCCAGCTGTCATTGTAGATAGGGTCTTTCCAGGTTTCCTCAGACACCCTGAAGGAATTGTAAAGAATTTCCCTGTTTTTTGGTTTTGCTTTTGAAATTCCTTTTTATAGTGGGTTTGAGCTGATTCTCGCTGCCATGTTTATGCCATTCTAGACACACTTGATTCCCTTATGGAGACATATCAATACATAGGTTTTAAGATTCTTACTAGTCAGATATATTCCTCTGTGGGAAATATGGGGTTTTGAGTCTCTTTCACTAAGGAAGGTGTCGGTCTTGTCAATTCCAAAGTTGGTTTTTGGAACGGTCCCTGTGCTTATATCAAACTCTGGTTTTATGCATCACCCCACCTCTCCATCCCCTTTATGCAGGCATAAGAGTGTTTTCTAAATGTGAGACTCTGTTCTCTTTCCTAACTCAGTTCACGTGTAGCCCTGTTTACAGGATCTTCATAAGTGATATCTTATGATAAGTTTCTTTTTCTGTGTGACTTATTTCACTTAGAATCATCGTACCTGAATCCACTCACTTTGCTGCTACTGGTCTTATGACATTGATTTCATGGCTGAGGGATATTCCATCGTACGTAAGTACCACAATGTTTTGAACCATTTTTATATTTCCTGGGATATTTAAGGTGTACCCAAGTTGAGGTTCTTGTAGTCAGTGCAGCCCTAAATTTGGAGGTGGCTCTTTCTTATTGATTTTCAGTTTTCCCAAGGTATATTCCCTAGACTGGAAGTGGCCTTGGCTCTGTAGCTCTGTTGTTTACTTGTTTTAGGGAACACAATGCACTCCTCCAGTGAGGCAGTTGGCAATTTACATCCCGCCCATCAGCATAACAAGGCTCCCAGTTCTCCAGGGCCTGTCTTGCCTTTCTGGTTTTTACACATTTTGTGGATGTCCCTTTTGACCGGTGGGAAGTGATACTTCTTTGTAGTGCAGATTTGCATTGCCCGCTTGCTTGCTTGGCCAAAAAGGGCGTATGCGTTTTCTTCTGAATATATTCAGGAGAAAACACATACGCCCTTTTTGGCCAAGTGCACCATTGTCCAAGTTGTGCCCCTCTTCCTGTGCTTTACAGGTGATTCCAAGGTACCTCTTGAAATCTGTTTCCTGCTATTTTGCCTCGCTTTCAAGTCCGCCTCGTTGACTTCCCTCAACAGATTTTTGGACGATAGTTGTCCTTTATCACTCTGCCAGTTTGTGAATTGCTGTGCCCCTGAGCTCCATTTCTCAACTCGTTTTTTGTGAGCTGAACACAAGTCCAAAATTTTGGATCATGTCCTATACTGGTTCCCGGTGGGTGGCTGAGACTTTGGTTAATTCTTCTTCCTGCCGGGAAATTAGAGTGACATGTGCCCGTCCAAATGCCTAACAGCTACTCTCTCATGGGTTCTCCCTCGTCCCTTCCATCCTCTGGCAAATTGGGAACCTGTGCAAACCAGGAGGTTAAAGGGCCTGTCTCTCCAAGTTGGGAGATTGATAGTAAGGCAGTTGGAAAGTCAAACTGGAGCACCAGGAGAGGGACTATTCGTTGAGTTTTAGAAACCTTTCGTATTCACAGTGTGTCCATTCTCTAGGTTTCCTGTACATGTTATAGCTGTAGTAATATTCCCTTGAACCTGGAGAGTTGGGACCCATGGAATGGGGGCCATGCATTATTGCTTGAAAGGGTCTGCATTTGCTCACCCAATCTCACCAATCCTCTCAGTCCCAAGTGTCCAGCCTTATGCCACATCCAGCTGTCATTGTAGATAGGGTCTTTCCAGGTTTCCTCAGACACCCTGAAGGAATTGTAAAGAATTTCCCTGTTTTTTGGTTTTGCTTTTGAAATTCCTTTTTATAGTGGGTTTGAGCTGATTCTCGCTGCCATGTTTATGCCACTCTAGACACACTTGATTCCCTTATGGAGACATATCAATACATAGGATTTAAGATACTTACTAGTCAGATATATTCCTCTGCGGGAAATATGGGGTTTTGAGTCTCTTTCACTGAGGAAGGTGTAGGTCTTGTCTATTCCAAAGTTGGTTTTTGGAACGGTCCCTGTGCTTATATCAAACTCTGGTTTTATGCATCACCCCACCTCTCCTTCCCCTTTATGCAGGCATAAGAGTGTTTTCTAAATGTGAGACTCTGTTCTCTTTCCTAACTCAGTTCACGTGTAGCCATGTTTACAGGATCTTCATAAGTGATATCTTATGATAAGTTTCTTTTTCTGTGTGACTTATTTCACTTAGAATCATCGTACCTGAATCCACTCACTTTGCTGCTTCTGGTCTTATGACATTGATTTCATCGCTGAGGGATATTCCATCATACGTAAGTACCACAATGTTTTGAACCATTTTTATATTTCCTGGGATATTTAAGGTGTACCCAAGTTGAGGTTCTTGTAGTCAGTGCAGCCCTAAATTTGGAGGTGGCTCTTTCTTATTGATTTTCAGTTTTCCCAAGGTATATTCCCTAGACTGGAAGTGGCCTTGGCTCTGTAGCTCTGTTGTTTACTTGTTTTAGGGAACACAATGCACTCCTCCAGTGAGGCAGTTGGCAGTTTACATCCCGCCCATCAGCATAACAAGGCTCCCAGTTCTCCAGGGCCTGTCTTGCCTTTCTGGTTTTTACACATTTTGTGGATGTCCCTTTTGACCGGTGGGAAGTGATACTTCTTTGTAGTGCAGATTTGCATTGCCCGCTTGCTTGCTTGGCCAAAAAGGGCGTATGCGTTTTCTCCTGAATATATTCAGGAGAAAACGCATACGCCCTTTTTGGCCAAGTGCACCATTGTCCATGTTGTGCCCCTCTTCCTGTGCTTTACAGGCGATTCCAACGTACCTCTTGAAATCTGTTTCCTGCTATTTTGCCTCACTTTCAAGTCCGCCTCGTTGACTTCCCTCAACAGATTTTTGGACCATAGTTTTCCTTTATCACTCTGCCAGTTTGTGAATTGCTGTGCCCCTGAGCTCCATTTCTCAACTCGTTTTTTGTGAGCTGAACGCAAGTCCAAAATTTTGGATCATGTCCTATACTGGTTCCCGGTGGGTGGCTGAGACTTTGGTTAATTCTTCTTCCTGCCGGGAAATTAGAGTGACATGTGCCCGTCCAAATGCCTAACAGCTACTCTCTCATGGGTTCTCCCTCGTCCCTTCCATCCTCTGGCAAATTGGGAACCTGTGCAAACCAGGAGGTTAAAGGGCCTGTCTCTCCAAGTTGGGAGATTGATAGTAAGGCAGTTGGAAAGTCAAACTGGAGCACCAGGAGAGGGACTATTCGTTGAGTTTTAGAAACCTTTCGTATTCACAGTGTGTCCATTCTCTAGGTTTCCTGTACATGTTATAGCTGTAGTAATATTCCCTTGAACCTGGAGAGTTGGGACCCATGGAATGGGGGCCATGCATTATTGCTTGAAAGGGTCTGCATTTGCTCACCCAATCTCACCAATCCTCTCAGTCCCAAGTGTCCAGCCTTATGCCACATCCAGCTGTCATTGTAGATAGGGTCTTTCCAGGTTTCCTCAGACACCCTGAAGGAATTGTAAAGAATTTCCCTGTTTTTTGGTTTTGCTTTTGAAATTCCTTTTTATAGTGGGTTTGAGCTGATTCTCGCTGCCATGTTTATGCCACTCTAGACACACTTGATTCCCTTATGGAGACATATCAATACATAGGATTTAAGATTCTTACTAGTCAGATATATTCCTCTGCGGGAAATATGGGGTTTTGAGTCTCTTTCACTGAGGAAGGTGTAGGTCTTGTCTATTCCAAAGTTGGTTTTTGGAACGGTCCCAGTGCTTATATCAAACTCTGGTTTTATGCATCACCCCACCTCTCCTTCCCCTTTATGCAGGCATAAGAGTGTTTTCTAAATGTGAGACTCTGTTCTCTTTCCTAACTCAGTTCACGTGTAGCCATGTTTACAGGATCTTCATAAGTGATATCTTATGATAAGTTTCTTTTTCTGTGTGACTTATTTCACTTAGAATCATCGTACCTGAATCCACTCACTTTGCTGCTACTGGTCTTATGACATTGATTTCTTCGCTGAGGGATATTCCATCATACGTAAGTACCACAATGTTTTGAACCATTTTTATATTTCCTGGGATATTTAAGGTGTACCCAAGTTGAGGTTCTTGTAGTCAGTGCAGCCCTAAATTTGGAGGTGGCTCTTTCTTATTGATTTTCAGTTTTCCCAAGGTATATTCCCTAGACTGGAAGTCGCCTTGGCTCTGTAGCTCTGTTGTTTACTTGTTTTAGGGAACACAATGCACTCCTCCAGTGAGGCAGTTGGCAGTTTACATCCCGCCCATCAGCATAACAAGGCTCCCAGTTCTCCAGGGCCTGTCTTGCCTTTCTGGTTTTTACACATTTTGTGGATGTCCCTTTTGACCGGTGGGAAATGATACTTCTTTGTAGTGCAGATTTGCATTGCCCGCTTACTTGCTTGGCCAAAAAGGGCGTATGCGTTTTCTCCTGAATATATTCAGGAGAAAACGCATACGCCCTTTTTGGCCAAGTGCACCATTGTCCAAGTTGTGCCCCTCTTCCTGTGCTTTACAGGCAATTCCAACGTACCTCTTGAAATCTATTTCCTGCTATTTTGCCTCGCTTTCAAGTCTGCCTCGTTGACTTCCCTCAACAGATTTTTGCAAGATAGTTGTCCTTTATCACTCTGCCAGTTTGTGAATTGCTGTGCCCCTGAGCTCCATTTCTCAACTCGTTTTTTGTGAGCTGAATGCAAGTCCAAAATTTTGGATCATGTCCTATACTGGTTCCCGGTGGGTGGCTGAGACTTTGGTTAATTCTTCTTCCTGCCGGGAAATTAGAGTGACATGTTCCCGTCCAAATGCCTAACAGCTACTCTCTCATGGGTTCTCCCTCGTCCCTTCCATCCTCTGCCAAATTGGGAACCTGTGCAAACCAGGAGGTTAAAGGGCCTGTCTCTCCAAGTTGGGAGATTGATAGTAAGGCAGTTGGAAAGTCAAACTGGAGCACCAGGAGAGGGACTATTCGTTGAGTTTTAGAAACCTTTCGTATTCACAGTGTGTCCATTCTCTAGGTTTCCTGTACATGTTATAGCTGTAGTAATATTCCCTTGAACCTGGAGAGTTGGGACCCATGGAATGGGGGCCATGCATTATTGCTTGAAAGGGTCTGCATTTGCTCACCCAATCTCACCAATCCTCTCAGTCCAAAGTGTCCAGCCTTTTGCCACATCCAGCTGTCATTGTAGATAGGGTCTTTCCAGGTTTCCTCAGACACCCTGAAGGAATTGTAAAGAATTTCCCTGTGTTTTGGTTTTGCTTTTGAAATTCCTTTTTATAGTGGGTTTGAGCTGATTCTCGCTGCCATGTTTATGCCACTCTAGACACACTTGATTCCCTTATGGAGACATATCAATACATAGGATTTAAGATTCTTACTAGTCAGATATATTCCTCTGCGGGAAATATGGGGTTTTGAGTCTCTTTCACTGAGGAAGGTGTAGGTCTTGTCTATTCCAAAGTTGGTTTTTGGAACGGTCCCTGTGCTTATATCAAACTCTGGTTTTATGCATCACCCCACCTCTCCTTCCCCTTTATGCAGGCATAAGAGTGTTTTCTAAATGTGAGACTCTGTTCTCTTTCCTAACTCAGTTCACGTGTAGCCATGTTTACAGGATCTTCATAAGTGATATCTTATGATAAGTTTCTTTTTCTGTGTGACTTATTTCACTTAGAATCATCGTACCTGAATCCACTCACTTTGCTGCTACTGGTCTTATGACATTGATTTCATCGCTGAGGGATATTCCATCATACGTAAGTACCACAATGTTTTGAACCATTTTTATATTTCCTGGGATATTTAAGGTGTACCCAAGTTGAGGTTCTTGTAGTCAGTGCAGCCCTAAATTTGGAGGTGGCTCTTTCTTATTGATTTTCAGTTTTCCCAAGGTATATTCCCTAGACTGGAAGTGGCCTTGGCTCTGTAGCTCTGTTGTTTACTTGTTTTAGGAAACACAATGCACTCCTCCAGTGAGGCAGTTGGCAGTTTACATCCCGCCCATCAGCATAACAAGGCTCCCAGTTCTCCAGGGCCTGTCTTGCCTTTCTGGTTTTTACACATTTTGTGGATGTCCCTTTTGACCGGTGGGAAGTGATACTTCTTTGTAGTGCAGATTTGCATTGCCCGCTTGCTTGCTTGGCCAAAAAGGGCGTATGCGTTTTCTCCTGAATATATTCAGGAGAAAACGCATACGCCCTTTTTGGCCAAGTGCACCATTGTCCAAGTTGTGCCCCTCTTCCTGTGCTTTACAGGCGATTCCAACGTACCTCTTGAAATCTGTTTCCTGCTATTTTGCCTCACTTTCAAGTCCGCCTCGTTGACTTCCCTCAACAGATTTTTGGACCATAGTTGTCCTTTATCACTCTGCCAGTTTGTGAATTGCTGTGCCCCTGAGCTCCATTTCTCAACTCGTTTTTTGTGATCTGAACGCAAGTCCAAAATTTTGGATCCTGTCCTATACTGGTTCCCGGTGGGTGGCTGAGACTTTGGTTAATTCTTCTTCCTGCCGGGAAATTAGAGTGACATGTGCCCGTCCAAATGCCTAACAGCTACTCTCTCATGGGTTCTCCCTCGTCCCTTCCATCCTCTGCCAAATTGGGAACCTGTGCAAACCAGGAGGTTAAAGGGCCTGTCTGTCCAAGTTGGGAGATTGATAGTAAGGCAGTTGGAAAGTCAAACTGGAGCACCAGGAGAGGGACTATTCGTTGAGTTTTAGAAACCTTTCGTATTCACAGTGTGTCCATTCTCTAGGTTTCCTGTACATGTTATAGCTGTAGTAATATTCCCTTGAACCTGGAGAGTTGGGACCCATGGAATGGGGGCCATGCATTATTGCTTGAAAGGGTCTGCATTTGCTCACCCAATCTCACCAATCCTCTCAGTCCCAAGTGTCCAGCCTTATGCCACATCCAGCTGTCATTGTAGATAGGGTCTTTCCAGGTTTCCTCAGACACCCTGAAGGAATTGTAAAGAATTTCCCTAAAGATTATACAAATAGATGGAGAGATGTACCATGTTCTTGGATTGGAAGACTCAACATTGTGAAAATGACTCTACTACCCAAAGCAATCTACAGATTCAATGCAATACCTATCAAACTACCAATGGCATTTTTCACAGAACTAGAACAAAAAATTTCACAATTTGTATGGAAACACAAAAGACCCCGAATAGCCAAAGCAATCTTGAGAACGAAAAATGGAGCTGGAGGAATCAGGCTCCCTGACTTCAGACTATACTACAAAGCTACAGTAATCAAGACAGTATGGTACTGGCACAAAAACAGAAAGATAGATCAATGGAACAGGATAGAAAGCCCAGAGATAAACCCACGGACATATGGTCACCTTATCTTTGATAAAGGAGGCAGGAATGTACAGTGGAGAAAGGACAGTCTCTTCAATAAGTGGTGCTGGGAAAACTGGACAGGGACATGTAAAAGTATGAGATTAGATCACTCCCTAACACCATACACAAAAATTAGCTCAAAATGGATTAAAGACCTAAATGTAAGGCCAGACACTATCAAACTCCTAGAGGAAAACATAGGCAGAACACTCTATGACATAAATCACAGCAAGATCCTTTTTGACCCACCTCCTAGAGAAATGGAAATAAAGACAAAAATAAACACATGGGACCTAATGAAACGTCAAAGCTTTTGCACAGCAAAGGAAACCATAAACAAGACAAAAAGACAACCCTCAGAATGGGAGAAAATATTTGCAAATGAAGCAACTGACAAAGGATTAATCTCCAAAATTTATAAGCAGCTCATGCAGCTCAATAGCAAAAAAACAAACAACCCAATCCAAAAATGGGCAGAAGACCTAAATAGACATTTCTCCACAGAAGATATACAGACAGCCAACAAACACATGAAAGGATGCTCAACATCTTTACTCATTAGAGAAATGCAAATCAAAACTACAATGAGATATCATCTCACACCAGTCAGAATGGCCATCATCAAAAAATCTAGAAACAATAAATGCTGGAGAGGGTGTGGAAAAAAGGGAACACTCTTGCACTGCTGGTGGGAATGTGAATTGGTACAGCCACTATGGAGAACGGTATGGAGGTTCCTTAAAAAACTACAAATAGAACTACCATATGACCCAGCAATCCCACTACTGGGCATATACCCTGAGAAAACCATAATTCAAAAAGAGACATGTACCAAAATGTTCATAGCAGCCCTATTTACAATAGCCCGGAGCTGGAAACAACCTAAGTGTCCATCATCGGATGAATGGATAAAGAAGATGTGGCACATATATACAATGGAATATTACTCAGCCATAAAAAGAAATGAAATTGAGCTATTTGTAATGAGGTGGATGGACCTAGAGTCTGTCATACAGAGTGAAGTAAGTCAGAAAGAGAAAGACAAATACTGTATGCTGACACATATATATGGAATTTAAGAAAAAAATGTCATCAAGAACATAGGGGTAAGACAGGAATAAAGACACAGACCTACTAGAGCATGGACTTGAGGATATGGGGCGGGGGAAGGGTAAGCTGTGACAAAGTGAAAGAGCGGCATGGACATATATACACTACCAAATGTAAGGTAGATAGCTAGTGGGAAGCAGCCGCATAGCACAGGGAGATCAGCTCGGTTCTTTGTGACCGCCTGGAGGGGTGGGATAGGGAGGGTGGGAGGGAGACGCAAAAGGGAGGGGATATGGTAACGTATGTATATGTATAACTGATTGAATTTGTAAAATAAAAAATAAATAAAAATTAAAAAAAAAAAAAAGACATTGAACCAGGCTCAAAGACTACTTAACTTTATGATTCTATTTATATGACATTCTGGAAAATGAAAAACTATAGGGAAAAAAATTGGATTAGGGTCTGGGGAAGAGGGAAGGGATTGAAAAGAAAGGGGTCCAGGGGAACTTTTGGGGGTGATGGAAATTTTATCTATCTTGATCTTGATGATGGTTTCGTGACTGTGTATATTTGTCAAAACTCATTGAACTATATACTTGAGAAGAATGAATTTTCCTGTGTGTAAATTATACTTCAATAAACCTAACTTATAAAAAAAAAAAAAAAAAAAAAAAAGAATTTCCCTGTTTTTTGGTTTTGCTTTTGAAATTCCTTTTTATAGTGGGTTTGAGCTGATTCTCGCTGCCATGTTTATGCCACTCTAGACACACTTGATTCCCTTATGGAGTCATATCAATACATAGGTTTTAAGATTCTTACTAGTCAGATATATTCCTCTGCGGGAAATATGGGGTTTTGAGTCTCTTTCACTGAGGAAGGTGTAGGTCTTGTCTATTCCAAAGTTGGTTTTTGGAACGGTCCCTGTGCTTATATCAAACTCTGGTTTTATGCAACACCCCACCTCTCCTTCCCCTTTAGGCAGGCATAAGCGTGTTTTCTAAATGTGAGACTCTGTTCTCTTTCCTAACTCAGTTCACGTGTAGCCATGTTTACAGGATCTTCATAAGTGATATCTTATGATAAGTTTCTTTTTCTGTGTGACTTATTTCACTTAGAATCATCGTACCTGAATCCACTCACTTTGCTTCTACTGGTCTTATGACATTGATTTCATGGCTGAGGGATATTCCATCGTACGTAAGTACCACAATGTTTTGAACCATTTTTATATTTCCTGGGATATTTAAGGTGTACCCAAGTTGAGGTTCTTGTAGCCAGTGCAGCCCTAAATTTGGAGGTGGCTCTTTCTTATTGATTTTCAGTTTTCCCCAGGTATATTCCCTAGACTGGAAGTGGCCTTGGCTCTGTAGCTCTGTTGTTTACTTGTTTTAGGGAACACAATGCACTCCTCCAGTGAGGCAGTTGGCAATTTACATCCCGCCCATCAGCATAACAAGGCTCCCTGTTCTCCAGGGCCTGTCTTGCCTTTCTGGTTTTTACACATTTTGTGGATGTCCCTTTTGACCGGTGGGAAGTGATACTTCTTTGTAGTGCAGATTTGCATTGCCCGCTTGCTTGCTTGGCCAAAAAGGGCGTATGCGTTTTCTCCTGAATATATTCAGGAGAAAACGCATACGCCCTTTGTGGCCAAGTGCACCATTGTCCAAGTTGTGCCCCTCTTCCTGTGCTTTACAGGCGATTCCAACGTACCTCTTGAAATCTGTTTCCTGCTATTTTGCCTCACTTTCAAGTCCGCCTCGTTGACTTCCCTCAACAGATTTTTGGACGATAGTTGTCCTTTATCACTCTGCCAGTTTGTGAATTGCTGTGCCCCTGAGCTCCATTTCTCAACTCGTTTTTTGTGAGCTGAACGCAAGTCCAAAATTTTGGATCATGTCCTATACTGGTTCCCGGTGGGTGGCTGAGACTTTGGTTAATTCTTCTTCCTGCCGGGAAATTAGAGTGACATGTGCCCGTCCAAATGCCTAACAGCTACTCTCTCATGGGTTCTCCCTCGTCCCTTCCATCCTCTGCCAAATTGGGAACCTGTGCAAACCAGGAGGTTAAAGGGCCTGTCTCTCCAAGTTGGGAGATTGATAGTAAGGCAGTTGGAAAGTCAAACTGGAGCACCAGGAGAGGGACTATTCGTTGAGATTTAGAAACCTTTCGTATTCACAGTGTGTCCATTCTCTAGGTCTCCTGTACATGTTATAGCTGTAGTAATATTCCCTTGAACATGGAGAGTTTGGACCCATGGAATGGGGGCCATGCATTATTGCTTGAAAGGGTCTGCATTTGCTCACCCAATCTCACCAATCCTCTCAGTCCCAAGTGTCCAGCCTTATGCCACATCCAGCTGTCATTGTAGATAGGGTCTTTCCAGGTTTCCTCAGACACCCTGAAGGAATTGTAAAGAATTTCCCTGTTTTTTGGTTTTGCTTTTGAAATTCCTTTTTATAGTGGGTTTGAGCTGATTCTCGCTGCCATGTTTATGCCACTCTAGACACACTTGATTCCCTTATGGAGTCATATCAATACATAGGTTTTAAGATTCTTACTAGTCAGATATATTCCTCTGCGGGAAATATGGGGTTTTGAGTCTCTTTCACTGAGGAAGGTGTAGGTCTTGTCTATTCCAAAGTTGGTTTTTGGAACGGTCCCTGTGCTTATATCAAACTCTGGTTTTATGCAACACCCCACCTCTCCTTCCCCTTTAGGCAGGCATAAGCGTGTTTTCTAAATGTGAGACTCTGTTCTCTTTCCTAACTCAGTTCACGTGTAGCCATGTTTACAGGATCTTCATAAGTGATATCTTATGATAAGTTTCTTTTTCTGTGTGACTTATTTCACTTAGAATCATCGTACCTGAATCCACTCACTTTGCTTCTACTGGTCTTATGACATTGATTTCATGGCTGAGGGATATTCCATCGTACGTAAGTACCACAATGTTTTGAACCATTTTTATATTTCCTGGGATATTTAAGGTGTACCCAAGTTGAGGTTCTTGTAGCCAGTGCAGCCCTAAATTTGGAGGTGGCTCTTTCTTATTGATTTTCAGTTTTCCCCAGGTATATTCCCTAGACTGGAAGTGGCCTTGGCTCTGTAGCTCTGTTGTTTACTTGTTTTAGGGAACACAATGCACTCCTCCAGTGAGGCAGTTGGCAATTTACATCCCGCCCATCAGCATAACAAGGCTCCCTGTTCTCCAGGGCCTGTCTTGCCTTTCTGGTTTTTACACATTTTGTGGATGTCCCTTTTGACCGGTGGGAAGTGATACTTCTTTGTAGTGCAGATTTGCATTGCCCGCTTGCTTGCTTGGCCAAAAAGGGCGTATGCGTTTTCTCCTGAATATATTCAGGAGAAAACGCATACGCCCTTTGTGGCCAAGTGCACCATTGTCCAAGTTGTGCCCCTCTTCCTGTGCTTTACAGGCGATTCCAACGTACCTCTTGAAATCTGTTTCCTGCTATTTTGCCTCACTTTCAAGTCCGCCTCGTTGACTTCCCTCAACAGATTTTTGGACGATAGTTGTCCTTTATCACTCTGCCAGTTTGTGAATTGCTGTGCCCCTGAGCTCCATTTCTCAACTCGTTTTTTGTGAGCTGAACGCAAGTCCAAAATTTTGGATCATGTCCTATACTGGTTCCCGGTGGGTGGCTGAGACTTTGGTTAATTCTTCTTCCTGCCGGGAAATTAGAGTGACATGTGCCCGTCCAAATGCCTAACAGCTACTCTCTCATGGGTTCTCCCTCGTCCCTTCCATCCTCTGCCAAATTGGGAACCTGTGCAAACCAGGAGGTTAAAGGGCCTGTCTCTCCAAGTTGGGAGATTGATAGTAAGGCAGTTGGAAAGTCAAACTGGAGCACCAGGAGAGGGACTATTCGTTGAGTTTTAGAAACCTTTCGTATTCACAGTGTGTCCATTCTCTAGGTTTCCTGTACATGTTATAGCTGTAGTAATATTCCCTTGAACATGGAGAGTTGGGACCCATGGAATGGGGGCCATGCATTATTGCTTGAAAGGGTCTGCATTTGCTCACCCATTCTCACCAATCCTCTCAGTCCCAAGTGTCCAGCCTTATGTCACATCCAGCTGTCATTGTAGATAGGGTCTTTCCATGTTTCCTCAGACACCCTGAAGGAATTGTAAAGAATTTCCCTGTTTTTTGGTTTTGCTTTTGAAATTCCTTTTTATAGTGGGTTTGAGCTGATTCTCGCTGCCATGTTTATGCCACTCTAGACACACTTGATTCCCTTATGGAGACATATCAATACATAGGTTTTAAGATTCTTACTAGTCAGATATATTCCTCTGTGGGAAATATGGGGTTTTGAGTCTCTTTCACTGAGGAAGGTGTCGGTCTTGTCAATTCCAAAGTTGGTTTTTGAAACGGTCCCTGTGCTTATATCAAATTCTGGTTTTATGCATCACCCCACCTCTCCTTCCCCTTTATGCAGGCATAAGCGTGTTTTCTAAATGTGAGACTCTGTTCTCTTTCCTAACTCAGTTCACGTGTAGCCATGTTTACAGGATCTTCATAAGTGATATCTTATGATAAGTTTCTTTTTCTGTGTGACTTATTTCACTTAGAATCATCGTACCTGAATCCACTCACTTTGCTGCTACTGGTCTTATGACATTGATTTCATGGCTGAGGGATATTCCATCGTACGTAAGTACCACAATGTTTTGAACCATTTTTATATTTCCTGGGATATTTAAGGTGTACCCAAGTTGAGGTTCTTGTAGCCAGTGCAGCCCTAAATTTGGAGGTGGCTCTTTCTTATTGATTTTCAGTTTTCCCCAGGTATATTCCCTAGACTGGAAGTGGCCTTGGCTCTGTAGCTCTGTTGTTTACTTGTTTTAGGGAAAACAATGCACTCCTCCAGTGAGGCAGTTGGCAATTTACATCCCGCGCATCAGCATAACAAGGCTCCCTGTTCTCCAGGGCCTGTCTTGCCTTTCTGGTTTTTACACATTTTGTGGATGTCCCTTTTGACCTGTGGGAAGTGATACTTCTTTGTAGTGCAGATTTGCATTGCCCGCTTGCTTGCTTGGCCAAAAAGGGCGTATGCGTTTTCTCCTGAATATATTCAGGAGAAAACACATACGCCCTTTTTGGCCAAGTGCACCATTGTCCAAGTTGTGCCCCTCTTCCTGTGCTTTACAGGTGATTCCAACATACCTCTTGAAATCTGTTTCCTGCTATTTTGCCTCACTTTCAAGTCCGCCTCGTTGACTTCCCTCAACAGATTTTTGGACGATAGTTGTCCTTTATCACTCTGCCAGTTTGTGAATTGCTGTGCCCCTGAGCTCCATTTCTCAACTCGTTTTTTGTGAGCTGATCGCAAGTCCAAAATTTTGGATCATGTCCTATACTGGTTCCCGGTGGGTGGCTGAGACTTTGGTTAATTCTTCTTCCTGCCGGGAAATTAGAGTGACATGTGCCCGTCCAAATGCCTAACAGCTACTCTCTCATGGGTTCTCCCTCGTCCCTTCCATCCTCTGCCAAATTGGGAACCTGTGCAAACCAGGAGGTTAAAGGGCCTGTCTCTCCAAGTTGGGAGATTGATAGTAAGGCAGTTGGAAAGTCAAACTGGAGCACCAGGAGAGGGACTATTCGTTGAGTTTTAGAAACCTTTCGTATTCACAGTGTGTCCATTCTCTAGGTTTCCTGTACATGTTATAGCTGTAGTAATATTCCCTTGAACCTGGAGAGTTGGGACCCATGGAATGGGGGCCATGCATTATTGCTTGAAAGGGTCTGCATTTGCTCACCCAATCTCACCAATCCTCTCAGTCCCAAGTGTCCAGCCTTATGCCACATCCAGCTGTCATTGTAGATAGGGTCTTTCCAGGTTTCCTCAGACACCCTGAAGGAATTGTAAAGAATTTCCCTGTTTTTTGGTTTTGCTTTTGAAATTCCTTTTTATAGTGGGTTTGAGCTGATTCTCGCTGCCATGTTTATGCCACTCTAGACACACTTGATTCCCTTATGGAGACATATCAATACATAGGTTTTAAGATTCTTACTAGTCAGATATATTCCTCTGTGGGAAATATGGGGTTTTGAGTCTCTTTCACTGAGGAAGGTGTCGGTCTTGTCAATTCCAAAGTTGGTTTTTGAAACGGTCCCTGTGCTTATATCAAACTCTGGTTTTATGCATCACCCCACCTCTCCTTCCCCTTTATGCAGGCATAAGAGTGTTTTCTAAATGTGAGACTCTGTTCTCTTTCCTAACTCAGTTCACGTGTAGCCATGTTTACAGGATCTTCATAAGTGATATCTTATGATAAGTTTCTTTTTCTTTGTGACTTATTTCACTTAGAATCATCGTACCTGAATCCACTCACTTTGCTGCTACTGGTCTTATGACATTGATTTCATGGCTGAGGGATATTCCATCGTACGTAAGTACCACAATGTTTTGAACCATTTTTATATTTCCTGGGATATTTAAGGTGTACCCAAGTTGAGGTTCTTGTAGTCAGTGCAGCCCTAAATTTGGAGGTGGCTCTTTCTTATTGATTTTCAGTTTTCCCAAGGTATATTCCCTAGACTGGAAGTGGCCTTGGCTCTGTAGCTCTGTTGTTTACTTGTTTTAGGGAACATAATGCACTCCTCCAGTGAGGCAGTTGGCAATTTACATCCCGCCCATCAGCTAACAAGGCTCCCAGTTCTCCAGGGCCTGTCTTGCCTTTCTGGTTTTTACACATTTTGTGGATGTCCCTTTTGACCGGTGGGAAGTGATACTTCTTTGTAGTGCAGATTTGCATTGCCCGCTTGCTTGCTTGGCCAAAAAGGGCGTATGCGTTTTCTCCTGAATATATTCAGGAGAAAACGCATACGCCCTTTTTGGCCAAGTGCACCATTGTCGAACTTGTGCCCCTCTTCCTGTGCTTTACAGGCGATTCCAAGGTACCTCTTGAAATCTGTTTCCTGCTATTTTGCCTCGCTTTCAAGTCCACCTCGTTGACTTCCCTCAACAGATTTTTGGACGATAGTTGTCCTTTATCACTCTGCCAGTTTGTGAATTGCTGTGCCCCTGAGCTCCATTTCTCAACTCGTTTTTTGTGAGCTGAACGCAAGTCCAAAATTTTGGATCATGTCCTATACTGGTTCCCGGTGGGTGGCTGAGACTTTGGTTAATTCTTCTTCCTGCCGGGAAATTAGAGTGACATGTGCCCGTCCAAATGCCTAACAGCTACTCTCTCATGGGTTCTCCCTCGTCCCTTCCATCCTCTGCCAAATTGGGAACCTGTGCAAACCAGGAGGTTAAAGGGCCTGTCTCTCCAAGTTGGGAGATTGATAGTAAGGCAGTTGGAAAGTCAAACTGGAGCACCAGGAGAGGGACTATTCGTTGAGTTTTAGAAACCTTTCGTATTCACAGTGTGTCCATTCTCTAGGTTTCCTGTACATGTTATAGCTGTAGTAATATTCCCTTGAACCTGGAGAGTTGGGACCCATGGAATGGGGGCCATGCATTATTGCTTGAAAGGGTCTGCATTTGCTCACCCATTCTCACCAATCCTCTCAGTCCCAAGTGTCCAGCCTTATGTCACATCCAGCTGTCATTGTAGATAGGGTCTTTCCATGTTTCCTCAGACACCCTGAAGGAATTGTAAAGAATTTCCCTGTTTTTTGGTTTTGCTTTTGAAATTCCTTTTTATAGTGGGTTTGAGCTGATTCTCGCTGCCATGTTTATGCCACTCTAGACACACTTGATTCCCTTATGGAGACATATCAATACATAGGTTTTAAGATTCTTACTAGTCAGATATATTCCTCTGTGGGAAATATGGGGTTTTGAGTCTCTTTCACTGAGGAAGGTGTCAGTCTTGTCAATTCCAAAGTTGGTTTTTGAAACGGTCCCTGTGCTTATATCAAACTCTGGTTTTATGCATCACCCCACCTCTCCTTCCCCTTTATGCAGGCATAAGCGTGTTTTCTAAATGTGAGACTCTGTTCTCTTTCCTAACTCAGTTCACGTGTAGCCATGTTTACAGGATCTTCATAAGTGATATCTTATGATAAGTTTCTTTTTCTGTGTGACTTATTTCACTTAGAATCATCGTACCTGAATCCACTCACTTTGCTGCTACTGGTCTTATGACATTGATTTCATGGCTGAGGGATATTCCATCGTACGTAAGTACCACAATGTTTTGAACCATTTTTATATTTCCTGGGATATTTAAGGTGTACCCAAGTTGAGGTTCTTGTAGCCAGTGCAGCCCTAAATTTGGAGGTGGCTCTTTCTTATTGATTTTCAGTTTTCCCCAGGTATATTCCCTAGACTGGAAGTGGCCTTGGCTCTGTAGCTCTGTTGTTTACTTGTTTTAGGGAAAACAATGCACTCCTCCAGTGAGGCAGTTGGCAAATTACATCCCGCCCATCAGCATAACAAGGCTCCCTGTTCTCCAGGGCCTGTCTTGCCTTTCTGGTTTTTACACATTTTGTGGATGTCCCTTTTGACCGGTGGGAAGTGATACTTCTTTGTAGTGCAGATTTGCATTGCCCGCTTGCTTGCTTGGCCAAAAAGGGCGTATGCGTTTTCTCCTGAATATATTCAGTAGAAAACGCATACGCCCTTTTTGGCCAAGTGCACCATTGTCCAAGTTGTGCCCCTCTTCCTGTGCTTTACAGGTGATTCCAACATACCTCTTGAAATCTGTTTCCTGCTATTTTGCCTCACTTTCAAGTCCGCCTCGTTGACTTCCCTCAACAGATTTTTGGACGATAGTTGTCCTTTATCACTCTGCCAGTTTGTGAATTGCTGTGCCCCTGTGCTCCATTTCTCAACTCGTTTTTTGTGAGCTGATCGCAAGTCCAAAATTTTGGATCATGTCCTATACTGGTTCCCGGTGGGTGGCTGAGACTTTGGTTAATTCTTCTTCCTGCCGGGAAATTAGAGTGACATGTGCCCGTCCAAATGCCTAACAGCTACTCTCTCATGGGTTCTCCCTCGTCCCTTCCATCCTCTGCCAAATTGGGAACCTGTGCAAACCAGGAGGTTAAAGGGCCTGTCTCTCCAAGTTGGGAGATTGATAGTAAGGCAGTTGGAAAGTCAAACTGGAGCACCAGGAGAGGGACTATTCGTTGAGTTTTAGAAACCTTTCGTATTCACAGTGTGTCCATTCTCTAGGTTTCCTGTACATGTTATAGCTGTAGTAATATTCCCTTGAACCTGGAGAGTTGGGACCCATGGAATGGGGGCCATGCATTATTGCTTGAAAGGGTCTGCATTTGCTCACCCAATCTCACCAATCCTCTCAGTCCCAAGTGTCCAGCCTTATGCCACATCCAGCTGTCATTGTAGACAGGGTCTTTCCAGGTTTCCTCAGACACCCTGAAGGAATTGTAAAGAATTTCCCTGTTTTTTGGTTTTGCTTTTGAAATTCCTTTTTATAGTGGGTTTGAGCTGATTTTCGCTGCCATGTTTATTCCACTCTAGACACACTTGATTCCCTTATGGAGACATATCAATACATAGGTTTTAAGATTCTTACTAGTCAGATATATTCCTCTGTGGAAATATGGGGTTTTGAGTCTCTTTCACTAAGGAAGGTGTCGGTCTTGTCAATTCCAAAGATGGTTTTTGAAACGGTCCCTGTGCTTATATCAAACTCTGGTTTTATGCATCACCCCACCTCTCCTTCCCCTTTATGCAGGCATAAGAGTGTTTTCTAAATGTGAGACTCTGTTCTCTTTCCTAACTCAGTTCACGTGTAGCCATGTTTACAGGATCTTCATAAGTGATATCTTAGGATAAGTTTCTTTTTCTGTGTGACTTATTTCACTTAGAATCACCGTACCTGAATCCACTCAGTTTGCTGCTACTGGTCTTATGACATTGATTTCATGGCTGAGGGATATTCCATCGTACGTAAGTACCACAATGTTTTGAACCATTTTTATATTTCCTGGGATATTTAAGGTGTACCCAAGTTGAGGTTCTTGTAGTCAGTGCAGCCCTAAATTTGGAGGTGGCTCTTTCTTATTGATTTTCAGTTTTCCCAAGGTATATTCCCTAGACTGGAAGTGGCCTTGGCTCTGTAGCTCTGTTGTTTACTTGTTTTAGGGAACACAATGCACTCCTCCAGTGAGGCAGTTGGCAATTTACATCCCGCCCATCAGCATAACAAGGCTCCCAGTTCCCCAGGGCCTGTCTTGCCTTTCTGGTTTTTACACATTTTGTGGATGTCCCTTTTGACCGGTGGGAAGTGATACTTCTTTGTAGTGCAGATTTGCATTGCCCGCTTGCTTGCTTGGCCAAAAAGGGCGTATGCGTTTTCTCCTGAATATATTCAGGAGAAAACGCATACGCCCTTTTTGGCCAAGTGCACCATTGTCCAAGTTGTGCCCCTCTTCCTGTGCTTTACAGGCGATTCCAACGTACCTCTTGAAATCTGTTTCCTGCTATTTTGCCTCACTTTCAAGTCCGCCTCGTTGACTTCCCTCAACAGATTTTTGGACGATAGTTGTCCTTTATCACTCTGCCAGTTGGTGAATTGCTGTGCCCCTGAGCTCCATTTCTCAACTCGTTTTTTGTGAGCTGAACGCAAGTCCAAAATTTTGGATCATGTCCTATACTGGTTCCCGGTGGGTGGCTGAGACTTTGGTTAATTCTTCTTCCTGCCGGGAAATTAGAGTGACATGTGCCCGTCCAAATGCCTAACAGCTACTCTCTCATGGGTTCTCCTTCGTCCCTTCCATCCTCTGCCAAATTGGGAACCTGTGCAAACCAGGAGGTTAAAGGGCCTGTCTCTCCAAGTTGGGAGATTGATAGTAAGGCAGTTGGAAAGTCAAACTGGAGCACCAGGAGAGGGACTATTCGTTGAGTTTTAGAAACCTTTCGTATTCACAGTGTGTCCATTCTCTAGGTTTCCTGTACATGTTATAGCTGTAGTAATATTCCCTTGAACCTGGAGAGTTGGGACCCATGGAATGGGGGCCATGCATTATTGCTTGAAAGGGTCTGCATTTGCTCACCCAATCTCACCAATCCTCTCAGTCCCAAGTGTCCAGCCTTATGCCACATCCAGCTGTCATTGTAGATAGGGTCTTTCCAGGTTTCCTCAGACACCCTGAAGGAATTGTAAAGAATTTCCCTGTTTTTTGGTTTTGCTTTTGAAATTCCTTTTTATAGTGGGTTTGAGCTGATTCTCGCTGCCATGTTTATGCCACTCTAGACACACTTGATTCCCTTATGGAGACATATCACTACATAGGTTTTAAGATTCTTACTAGTCAGATATATTCCTCTGCGGGAAATATGGGGTTTTGAGTCTCTTTCACTGAGGAAGGTGTAGGTCTTGTCTATTCCAAAGTTGGTTTTTGGAACGGTCCCTGTGCTTATATCAAACTCTGGTTTTATGCATCACCCCACCTCTCCATCCCCTTTATGCAGGCATAAGAGTGTTTTCTAAATGTGAGACTCTGTTCTCTTTCCTAACTCAGTTCACGTGTAGCCATGTTTACAGGATCTTCATAAGTGATATCTTATGATAAGTTTCTTTTTCTGTGTGACTTATTTCACTTAGAATCATCGTACCTGAATCCACTCACTTTGCTGCTACTCGTCTTATGACATTGATTTCATGGCTGAGGGATATTCCATCGTACGTAAGTACCACAATATTTTGAACCATTTTTATATTTCCTGGGATATTTAAGGTGTACCCAAGTTGAGGTTCTTGTAGCCAGTGCAGCCCTAAATTTGGAGGTGGCTCTTTCTTATTGATTTTCAGTTTTCCCCAGGTATATTCCCTAGACTGGAAGTGGCCTTGGCTCTGTAGCTCTGTTGTTTACTTGTTTTAGGGAACACAATGCACTCCTCCAGTGAGGCAGTTGGCAATTTATATCCCGCCCATCAGCATAACAAGGCTCCCTGTTCTCCAGGGCCTGTCTTGCCTTTCTGGTTTTTACACATTTTGTGGATGTCCCTTTTGACCGGTGGGAAGTGATACTTCTTTGTAGTGCAGATTTGCATTGCCCGCTTGCTTGCTTGGCCAAAAAGGGCGTATGCGTTTTCTCCTGAATATATTCAGGAGAAAACGCATACGCCCTTTTTGGCCAAGTGCACCTTTGTCCAAGTTGTGCCCCTCTTCCTGTGCTTTACAGGCGATTCCAACGTACCTCTTGAAATCTGTTTCCTGCTATTTTGCCTCGCTTTCAAGTCCGCCTCGTTGACTTCCCTCAACAGATTTTTGGACGATAGTTGTCCTTTATCACTCTGCCAGTTTGTGAATTGCTGTGCCCCTGAGCTCCATTTCTCAACTCGTTTTTTGTGAGCTGAACGCAAGTCCAAAATTTTGGATCATGTCCTATACTGGTTCCCGGTGGGTGGCTGAGACTTTGGTTAATTCTTCTTCCTGCCGGGAAATTAGAGTGACATGTTCCCGTCCAAATGCCTAACACCTACTCTCTCATGGGTTCTCCCTCGTCCCTTCCATCCTCTGCCAAATTGGGAACCTGTGCAAACCAGGAGGTTAAAGGGCCTGTCTCTCCAAGTTGGGAGATTGATAGTAAGGCAGTTGGAAAGTCAAACTGGAGCACCAGGAGAGGGACTATTCGTTGAGTTTTAGAAACCTTTCGTATTCACAGTGTGTCCATTCTCTAGGTTTCCTGTACATGTTATAGCTGTAGTAATATTCCCTTGAACCTGGAGAGTTGGGACCCATGGAATGGGGGCCATGCATTATTGCTTGAAAGGGTCTGCATTTGCTCACCCAATCTCACCAATCCTCTCAGTCCCAAGTGTCCAGCCTTATGCCACATCCAGCTGTCATTGTAGATAGGGTCTTTCCAGGTTTCCTCAGACACCCTGAAGTAATTGTAAAGAATTTCCCTGTTTTTTGGTTTTGCTTTTGAAATTCCTTTTTATAGTGGGTTTGAGCTGATTCTCGCTTCCATGTTTATGCCACTCTAGACACACTTGATTCCCTTATGGAGACATATCAATACATAGGTTTTAAGATTCTTACTAGTCAGATATATTCCTCTGTGGGAAATATGGGGTTTTGAGTCTCTTTCACTAAGGAAGGTGTCGGTCTTGTCAATTCCAAAGTTGGTTTTTGAAACGGTCCCTGTGCTTATATCAAACTCTGGTTTTATGCATCACCCCACCTCTCCTTCCCCTTTATGCAGGCATAAGAGTGTTTTCTCAATGTGAGACTCTGTTCTCTTTCCTAACTCAGTTCACGTGTAGCCATGTTTACAGGATCTTCATAAGTGATATCTTATGATAAGTTTCTTTTTCTGTGTGACTTATTTCACTTAGAATCATCGTACCTGAATCCACTCACTTTGCTGCTACTGGTCTTATGACATTGGTTTCATGGCTGAGGGATATTCCATCGTACGTAAGTACCACAATGTTTTGAACCATTTTTATATTTCCTGGGATATTTAAGGTGTACCCAAGTTGAGGTTCTTGTAGCCAGTGCAGCCCTAAATTTGGAGGTGGCTCTTTCTTATTGATTTTCAGTTTTCCCCAGGTATATTCCCTAGACTGGAAGTGGCCTTGGCTCTGTAGCTCTGTTGTTTACTTGTTTTAGGGAACACAATGCACTCCTCCAGTGAGGCAGTTGGCAGTTTACATCCCGCCCATCAGCATAACAAGGCTCCCTGTTCTCCAGGGCCTGTCTTGCCTTTCTGGTTTTTACACATTTTGTGGATGTCCCTTTTGACCGGTGGGAAGTGATACTTCTTTGTAGTGCAGATTTGCATTGCCCGATTGCTTGCTTGGCCAAAAAGGGCGTATGCGTTTTCTCCTGAATATATTCAGGAGAAAACGCATACGCCCTTTTTGGCCAAGTGCACCATTGTCCAAGTTGTGCCCCTCTTCCTGTGCTTTACAGGCGATTCCAACGTACCTCTTGAAATCTGTTTCCTGCTATTTTGCCTCACTTTCAAGTCCGCCTCGTTGACTTCCCTCAACAGATTTTTGGACGATAGTTGTCCTTTATCACTCTGCCAGTTGGTGAATTGCTGTGCCCCTGAGCTCCATTTCTCAACTCGTTTTTTGTGAGCTGAACGCAAGTCCAAAATTTTGGATCATGTCCTATACTGGTTCCCGGTGGGTGGCTGAGACTTTGGTTAATTCTTCTTCCTGCCGGGAAATTAGAGTGACATTTGCCCGTCCAAATGCCTAACAGCTAATCTCTCATGGGTTCTCCCTCGTCCCTTCCATCCTCTGCCAAATTGGGAACCTGTGCAAACCAGGAGGTTAAAGGGCCTGTCTCTCCAAGTTGGGAGATTGATAGTAAGGCAGTTGGAAAGTCAAACTGGAGCACCAGGAGAGGGACTATTCGTTGAGTTTTAGAAACCTTTCGTATTCACAGTGTGTCCATTCTCTAGGTTTCCTGTACATGTTATAGCTGTACTAATATTCCCTTGAACATGGAGAGTTGGGACCCATGGAATGGGGGCCATGCATTATTGCTTGAAAGGGTCTGCATTTGCTCACCCAATCTCACCAATCCTCTCAGTCCCAAGTGTCCAGCCTTATGCCACATCCAGCTGTCATTGTAGATAGGGTCTTTCCAGGTTTCCTCAGACACCCTGAAGGAATTGTAAAGAATTTCCCAGTTTTTTGGTTTTGCTTTTGAAATTCCTTTTTATAGTGGGTTTGAGCTGATTCTCGCTGCCATGTTTATGCCACTCTAGACACACTTGATTCCCTTATGGAGACATATCAATACATAGGTTTTAAGGTTCTTACTAGTCAGATATATTCCTCTGTGGGAAATATGGGGTTTTGAGTCTCTTTCACTGAGGATGGTGTCGGTCTTGTCAATTCCAAAGTTGGTTTTTGAAACGGTCCCTGTGCTTATATCAAACTCTGGTTTTATGCATCACCCCACCTCTCCTTCCCCTTTATGCGGGCATAAGAGTGTTTTCTAAATGTGAGACTCTGTTCTCTTTCCTAACTCAGTTCACGTGTAGCCATGTTTACAGGATCTTCATAAGTGATACCTTATGATAAGTTTCTTTTTCTGTGTGACTTATTTCACTTAGAATCATCGTACCTGAATCCACTCACTTTGCTGCTTCTGGTCTTATGACATTGATTTCATCGCTGAGGGATATTCCATCGTACGTAAGTACCACAATGTTTTGAACCATTTTTATATTTCCTGGGATATTTAAGGTGTACCCAAGTTGAGGTTCTTGTAGTCAGTGCAGCCCTAAATTTGGAGGTGGCTCTTTCTTATTGATTTTCAGTTTTCCCCAGGTATATTCCCTAGACTGGAAGTGGCCTTGGCTCTGTAGCTCTGTTGTTTACTTGTTTTAGGGAACACAATGCACTCCTCCAGTGAGGCAGTTGGCAATTTACATCCCGCCCATCAGCATAACAAGGCTCCCAGTTATCCAGGGCCTGTCTTGCCTTTCTGGTTTTTACACATTTTGTGGATGTCCCTTTTGACCGGTGGGAAGTGATACTTCTTTGTAGTGCAGATTTGCATTGCCCGCTTGCTTGCTTGGCCAAAAAGGGCGTATGCGTTTTCTCCTGAATATATTCAGGAGAAAACGCATACGCCCTTTTTGGCCAAGTGCACCATTGTCCAAGTTGTGCCCCTCTTCCTGTGCTTTACAGGCGATTCCAACGTACCTCTTGAAATCTGTTTCCTGCTATTTTGCCTCACTTTCAAGTCCGCCTCGTTGACTTCCCTCAACAGATTTTTGGACGATAGTTGTCCTTTATCACTCTGCCAGTTGGTGAATTGCTGTGCCCCTGAGCTCCATTTCTCAACTCGTTTTTTGTGAGCTGAACGCAAGTCCAAAATTTTGGATCATGTCCTATACTGGTTCCCGGTGGGTGGCTGAGACTTTGGTTAATTCTTCTTCCTGCCGGGAAATTAGAGTGACATGTGCCCGTCCAAATGCCTAACAGCTACTCTCTCATGGGTTCTCCCTCGTCCCTTCCATCCTCTGCCAAATTGGGAACCTGTGCAAACCAGGAGGTTAAAGGGCCTGTCTCTCCAAGTTGGGAGATTGATAGTAAGGCAGTTGGAAAGTCAAACTGGAGCACCAGGAGAGGGACTATTCGTTGAGTTTTAGAAACCTTTCGTATTCACAGTGTGTCCATTCTCTAGGTTTCCTGTACATGTTATAGCTGTAGTAATATTCCCTTGAACATGGAGAGTTGGGACCCATGGAATGGGGGCCATGCATTATTGCTTGAAAGGGTCTGCATTTGCTCACCCAATCTCACCAATCCTCTCAGTCCCAAGTGTCCAGCCTTATGCCACATCCAGCTGTCATTGTAGATAGGGTCTTTCCAGGTTTCCTCAGACACCCTGAAGGAATTGTAAAGAATTTCCCTGTTTTTTGGTTTTGCTTTTGAAATTCCTTTTTATAGTGGGTTTGAGCTGATTCTCGCTGCCATGTTTATGCCACTCTAGACACACTTGATTCCCTTATGGAGACATATCAATACATAGGTTTTAAGGTTCTTACTAGTCAGATATATTCCTCTGTGGGAAATATGGGGTTTTGAGTCTCTTTCACTGAGGATGGTGTCGGTCTTGTCAATTCCAAAGTTGGTTTTTGAAACGGTCCCTGTGCTTATATCAAACTCTGGTTTTATGCATCACCCCACCTCTCCTTCCCCTTTATGCGGGCATAAGAGTGTTTTCTAAATGTGAGACTCTGTTCTCTTTCCTAACTCAGTTCACGTGTAGCCATGTTTACAGGATCTTCATAAGTGATACCTTATGATAAGTTTCTTTTTCTGTGTGACTTATTTCACTTAGAATCATCGTACCTGAATCCACTCACTTTGCTGCTTCTGGTCTTATGACATTGATTTCATCGCTGAGGGATATTCCATCGTACGTAAGTACCACAATGTTTTGAACCATTTTTATATTTCCTGGGATATTTAAGGTGTACCCAAGTTGAGGTTCTTGTAGTCAGTGCAGCCCTAAATTTGGAGGTGGCTCTTTCTTATTGATTTTCAGTTTTCCCCAGGTATATTCCCTAGACTGGAAGTGGCCTTGGCTCTGTAGCTCTGTTGTTTACTTGTTTTAGGGAACACAATGCACTCCTCCAGTGAGGCAGTTGGCAATTTACATCCCGCCCATCAGCATAACAAGGCTCCCAGTTATCCAGGGCCTGTCTTGCCTTTCTGGTTTTTACACATTTTGTGGATGTCCCTTTTGACCGGTGGGAAGTGATACTTCTTTGTAGTGCAGATTTGCATTGCCCGCTTGCTTGCTTGGCCAAAAAGGGCGTATGCGTTTTCTCCTGAATATATTCAGGAGAAAACGCATACGCCCTTTTTGGCCAAGTGCACCATTGTCCAAGTTGTGCCCCTCTTCCTGTGCTTTACAGGCGATTCCAACGTACCTCTTGAAATCTGTTTCCTGCTATTTTGCCTCACTTTCAAGTCCGCCTCGTTGACTTCCCTCAACAGATTTTTGGACGATAGTTGTCCTTTATCACTCTGCCAGTTGGTGAATTGCTGTGCCCCTGAGCTCCATTTCTCAACTCATTTTTTGTGAGCTGAACGCAAGTCCAAAATTTTGGATCATGTCCTATACTGGTTCCCGGTGGGTGGCTGAGACTTTGGTTAATTCTTCTTCCTGCCGGGAAATTAGAGTGACATGTGCCCGTCCAAATGCCTAACAGCTACTCTCTCATGGGTTCTCCCTCGTCCCTTCCATCCTCTGCCAAATTGGGAACCTGTGCAAACCAGGAGGTTAAAGGGCCTGTCTCTCCAAGTTGGGAGATTGATAGTAAGGCAGTTGGAAAGTCAAACTGGAGCACCAGGAGAGGGACTATTCGTTGAGTTTTAGAAACCTTTCGTATTCACAGTGTGTCTATTCTCTAGGTTTCCTGTACATGTTATAGCTGTAGTAATAATCCCTTGAACCTGGAGAGATGGGACCCATGGAATGGGGGCCATGCATTATTGCTTGAAAGGGTCTGCATTTGCTCACCCAATCTCACCAATCCTCTCAGTCCCAAGTGTCCAGCCTTATGCCACATCCAGCTGTCATTGTAGATAGGGTCTTTCCAGGTTTCCTCAGACACCCTGAAGGAATTGTAAAGAATTTCCCTGTTTTTTGGTTTTGCTTTTGAAATTCCTTTTTATAGTGGGTTTGAGCTGATTCTCGCTGCCATGTTTATGCCACTCTAGACACACTTGATTCCCTTATGGAGTCATATCAATACATAGGTTTTAAGATTCTTACTAGTCAGATATATTCCTCTCCGGGAAATATGGGGTTTTGAGTCTCTTTCACTGAGGAAGGTGTAGGTCTTGTCTATTCCAAAGTTGGGTTTTGGAACGGTCCCTGTGCTTATATCAAACTCTGGTTTTATGCATCACCCCACCTCTCCATCCCCTTTATGCAGGCATAAGAGTGTTTTCTAAATGTGAGACTCTGTTCTCTTTCCTAACTCAGTTCACGTGTAGCCATGTTTACAGGATCTTCATAAGTGATATCTTATGATAAGTTTCTTTTTCTGTGTGACTTATTTCACTTAGAATCATCGTACCTGAATCCACTCACTTTGCTGCTACTGGTCTTATGACATTGATTTCATGGCTGAGGGATATTCCATCGTACGTAAGTACCACAATGTTTTGAACCATTTTTATATTTCCTGGGATATTTAAGGTGTACCCAAGTTGAGGTTCTTGTAGTCAGTGCAGCCCTAAATTTGGAGGTGGCTCTTTCTTATTGATTTTCAGTTTTCCCAAGGTATATTCCCTAGACTGGAAGTGGCCTTGGCTCTGTAGCTCTGTTGTTTACTTGTTTTAGGGAACACAATGCACTCCTCCAGTGAGGCAGTTGGCAATTTACATCCCGCCCATCAGCATAACAAGGCTCCCAGTTCTCCAGGGCCTGTCTTGCCTTTCTGGTTTTTACACTTTTTGTGGATGTCCCTTTTGACCGGTGGGAAGTGATACTTCTTTGTAGTGCAGATTTGCATTGCCCGCTTGCTTGCTTGGCCAAAAAGGGCGTATGCGTTTTCTCCTGAATATATTCAGGAGAAAACGCATACGCCCTTTTTGGCCAAGTGCACCATTGTCCAAGTTGTGCCCCTCTTCCTGTGCTTTACAGGCGATTCCAACGTACCTCTTGAAATCTGTTTCCTGCTATTTTGCCTCACTTTCAAGTCCGCCTCGTTGACTTCCCTCAACAGATTTTTGGACGATAGTTGTCCTTTATCACTCTGCCAGTTTGTGAATTGCTGTGCCCCTGAGCTCCATTTCTCAACTCGTTTTTTGTGAGCTGAACGCAAGTCCAAAATTTTGGATCATGTCCTATACTGGTTCCCGGTGGGTGGCTGAGACTTTGGTTAATTCTTCTTCCTGCCGGGAAATTAGAGTGACATGTGCCCGTCCAAATGCCTAACAGCTACTCTCTCATGGGTTCTCCCTCGTCCCTTCCATCCTCTGCCAAATTGGGAACCTGTGCAAACCAGGAGGTTAAAGGGCCTGTCTCTCCAAGTTGGGAGATTGATAGTAAGGCAGTTGGAAAGTCAAACTGGAGCACCAGGAGAGGGACTATTCGTTGAGTTTTAGAAACCTTTCGTATTCACAGTGTGTCCATTCTCTAGGTTTCCTGTACATGTTATAGCTGTAGTAATATTCCCTTGAACCTGGAGAGTTGGGACCCATGGAATGGGGGCCATGCATTATTGCTTGAAAGGGTCTGCATTTGCTCACCCAATCTCACCAATCCTCTCAGTCCCAAGTGTCCAGCCTTATGCCACATCCAGCTGTCATTGTAGACAGGGTCTTTCCAGGTTTCCTCAGACACCCTGAAGGAATTGTAAAGAATCTCCCTGTTTTTTGGTTTTGCTTTTGAAATTCCTTTTTATAGTGGGTTTGAGCTGATTCTCGCTGCCATGTTTATGCCACTCTAGACACACTTGATTCCCTTATGGAGACATATCAATACATAGGTTTTAAGATTCTTACTAGTTAGATATATTCCTCTGTGGGAAATATGGGGTTTTGAGTCTCTTTCACTAAGGAAGGTGTCGGTCTTGTCAATTCCAAAGATGGTTTTTGAAACGGTCCCTGTGCTTATATCAAACTCTGGTTTTATGCATCACCCCACCTCTCCTTCCCCTTTATGCAGGCATAAGAGTGTTTTCTAAATGTGAGACTCTGTTCTCTTTCCTAACTCAATTCACGTGTAGCCATGTTTACAGGATCTTCATAAGTGATATCTTATGATAAGTTTCTTTTTCTGTGTGACTTATTTCACTTAGAATCATCGTACCTGAATCCACTCACTTTGCTGCTACTGGTCTTATGACATTGATTTCATCGCTGAGGGATATTCCATCGTACGTAAGTACCACAATGTTTTGAACCATTTTTATATTTCCTGGGATATTTAAGGTGTACCCAAGTTGAGGTTCTTGTAGTCAGTGCAGCCCTAAATTTGGAGGTGGCTCTTTCTTATTGATTTTCAGTTTTCCCAAGGTATATTCCCTAGACTGGAAGTGGCCTTGGCTCTGTAGCTCTGTTGTTTACTTGTTTTAGGGAACACAATGCACTCCTCCAGTGAATCAGTTGGCAGTTTACATCCCGCCCATCAGCATAACAAGGCTCCCAGTTCTCCAGGGCCTATCTTGCC
The DNA here is from genome assembly GCF_025265405.1 of Mesoplodon densirostris. Taxonomy (NCBI): domain Eukaryota; kingdom Metazoa; phylum Chordata; class Mammalia; order Artiodactyla; family Ziphiidae; genus Mesoplodon; species Mesoplodon densirostris. The sequence goes on from NW_026778209.1 coordinate 1,667,901, forward strand.
TTTCTGGTTTTTACACATTTTGTGGATGTCCCTTTTGACCGGTGGGAAGTGATACTTCTTTGTAGTGCAGATTTGCATTGCGCGCTTGCTTGCTTGGCCAAAAAGGGCGTATGCGTTTTCTCCTGAATATATTCAGGAGAAAACGCATACGCCCTTTTTGGCCAAGTGCACCATTGTCCAAGTTGTGCCCCTCTTCCTGTGCTTTACAGGCGATTCCAACGTACCTCTTGAAATCTGTTTCCTGCTATTTTGCCTCACTTTCAAGTCCGCCTCGTTGACTTCCCTCAACAGATTTTTGGACGATAGTTGTCCTTTATCACTCTGCCAGTTGGTGAATTGCTGTGCCCCTGAGCTCCATTTCTCAACTCGTTTTTTGTGAGCTGAACGCAAGTCCAAAATTTTGGATCATGTCCTATACTGGTTCCCGGTGGGTGGCTGAGACTTTGGTTAATTCTTCTTCCTGCTGGGAAATTAGAGTGACATGTGCCCGTCCAAATGCCTAACAGCTACTCTCTCATGGGTTCTCCCTCGTCCCTTCCATCCTCTGGCAAATTGGGAACCTGTGCAAACCAGGAGGTTAAAGGGCCTGTCTCTCCAAGTTGGGAGATTGATAGTAAGGCAGTTGGAAAGTCAAACTGGAGCACCAGGAGAGGGACTATTCGTTGAGTTTTAGAAACCTTTCGTATTCACAGTGTGTCCATTCTCTAGGTTTCCTGTACATGTTATAGCTGTAGTAATATTCCCTTGAACCTGGAGAGTTGGGACCCATGGAAAGGGGGCCATGCATTATTGCTTGAAAGGGTCTGCATTTGCTCACCCAATCTCACCAATCCTCTCAGTCCCAAGTGTCCAGCCTTTGCCACATCCAGCTGTCATTGTAGACAGGGTCTTTCCAGGTTTCCTCAGACACCCTGAAGGAATTGTAAAGAATTTCCCTGTTTTTTGGTTTTGCTTTTGAAATTCCTTTTTATAGTGGGTTTGAGCTGATTCTCGCTGCCATGTTTATGCCACTCTAGACACACTTGATTCCCTTATGGAGACATATCAATACATAGGTTTTAAGATTATTACTAGTTAGATATATTCCTCTGTGGGAAATATGGGGTTTTGAGTCTCTTTCACTAAGGAAGGTGTCGGTCTTGTCAATTCCAAAGATGGTTTTTGAAACGGTCCCTGTGCTTATATCAAACTCTGGTTTTATGCATCACCCCACCTCTCCTTCCCCTTTATGCAGGCATAAGAGTGTTTTCTAAATGTGAGACTCTGTTCTCTTTCCTAACTCAGTTCACGTGTAGCCATGTTTACAGGATCTTCATAAGTGATATCTTATGATAAGTTTCTTTTTCTGTGTGACTTATTTCACTTAGAATCATCGTACCTGAATCCACTCACTTTGCTGCTACTGGTCTTATGACATTGGTTTCATGGCTGAGGGATATTCCATCGTACGTAAGTACCACAATGTTTTGAACCATTTTTATATTTCCTGGGATATTTAAGGTGTACCCAAGTTGAGGTTCTTGTAGCCAGTGCAGCCCTAAATTTGGAGGTGGCTCTTTCTTATTGATTTTCAGTTTTCCCCAGGTATATTCCCTAGACTGGAAGTGGCCTTGGCTCTGTAGCTCTGTTGTTTACTTGTTTTAGGGAACACAATGCACTCCTCCAGTGAGGCAGTTGGCAGTTTACATCCCGCCCATCAGCATAACAAGGCTCCCTTTTCTCCAGGGCCTGTCTTGCCTTTCTGGTTTTTACACATTTTGTGGATGTCCCTTTTGACCGGTGGGAAGTCATACTTCTTTGTAGTGCAGATTTGCATTGCCCGATTGCTTGCTTGGCCAAAAAGGGCGTATGCGTTTTCTCCTGAATATATTCAGGAGAAAACGCATACGCCCTTTTTGGCCAAGTGCACCATTGTCCAAGTTGTGCCCCTCTTCCTGTGCTTTACAGGCGATTCCAACGTACCTCTTGAAATCTGTTTCCTGCTATTTTGCCTCACTTTCAAGTCCGCCTCGTTGACTTCCCTCAACAGATTTTTGGACGATAGTTGTCCTTTATCACTCTGCCAGTTTGTGAATTGCTGTGCCCCTGAGCTCCATTTCTCAACTCGTTTTTTGTGAGCTGAACGCAAGTCCAAAATTTTGGATCATGTCCTATACTGGTTCCCGGTGGGTGGCTGAGACTTTGGTTAATTCTTCTTCCTGCCGGGAAATTAGAGTGACATTTGCCCGTCCAAATGCCTAACAGCTACTCTCTCATGGGTTCTCCCTCGTCCCTTCCATCCTCTGCCAAATTGGGAACCTGTGCAAACCAGGAGGTTAAAGGGCCTGTCTCTCCAAGTTGGGAGATTGATAGTAAGGCAGTTGGAAAGTCAAACTGGAGCACCAGGAGAGGGACTATTCGTTGAGTTTTAGAAACCTTTCGTATTCACAGTGTGTCCATTCTCTAGGTTTCCTGTACATGTTATAGCTGTAGTAATATTCCCTTGAACATGGAGAGTTGGGACCCATGGAATGGGGGCCATGCATTATTGCTTGAAAGGGTCTGCATTTGCTCACCCAATCTCACCAATCCTCTCAGTCCCAAGTGTCCAGCCTTATGCCACATCCAGCTGTCATTGTAGATAGGGTCTTTCCAGGTTTCCTCAGACACCCTGAAGGAATTGTAAAGAATTTCCCTGTTTTTTGGTTTTGCTTTTGAAATTCCTTTTTATAGTGGGTTTGAGCTGATTCTCGCTGCCATGTTTATGCCACTCTAGACACACTTGATTCCCTTATGGAGACATATCAATACATAGGTTTTAAGGTTCTTACTAGTCAGATATATTCCTCTGTGGGAAATATGGGGTTTTGAGTCTCTTTCACTGAGGATGGTGTCGGTCTTGTCAATTCCAAAGTTGGTTTTTGAAACGGTCCCTGTGCTTATATCAAACTCTGGTTTTATGCATCACCCCACCTCTCCTTCCCCTTTATGCGGGCATAAGAGTGTTTTCTAAATGTGAGACTCTGTTCTCTTTCCTAACTCAGTTCACGTGTAGCCATGTTTACAGGATCTTCATAAGTGATACCTTATGATAAGTTTCTTTTTCTGTGTGACTTATTTCACTTAGAATCATCGTACCTGAATCCACTCACTTTGCTGCTTCTGGTCTTATGACATTGATTTCATCGCTGAGGGATATTCCATCGTACGTAAGTACCACAATGTTTTGAACCATTTTTATATTTCCTGGGATATTTAAGGTGTACCCAAGTTGAGGTTCTTGTAGTCAGTGCAGCCCTAAATTTGGAGGTGGCACTTTCTTATTGATTTTCAGTTTTCCCAAGGTATATTCCCTAGACTGGAAGTGGCCTTGGCTCTGTAGCTCTGTTGTTTACTTGTTTTAGGGAACACAATGCACTCCTCCAGTGAGGCAGTTGGCAATTTACATCCCGCCCATCAGCATAACAAGGCTCCCAGTTCTCCAGGGCCTGTCTTGCCTTTCTGGTTTTTACACATTGTGTGGATGTCCCTTTTGACCGGTGGGAAGTGATACTTCTTTGTAGTGCAGATTTGCATTGCCCGCTTGCTTTCTTGGCCAAAAAGGGCGTATGCGTTTTCTCCTGAATATATTCAGGAGAAAACGCATACGCCCTTTTTGCCAAGTGCACCATTGTCCAAGTTGTGCCCCTCTTCCTGTGCTTTACAGGCGATTCCAACGTACCTCTTGAAATCTGTTTCCTGCTATTTTGCCTCACTTTCAAGTCCGCCTCGTTGACTTCCCTCAACAGATTTTTGGACGATAGTTGTCCTTTATCACTCTGCCAGTTTGTGAATTGCTGTGCCCCTGAGCTCCATTTCTCAACTCGTTTTTTGTGAGCTGAACGCAAGTCCAAAATTTTGGATCATGTCCTATACTGGTTCCCGGTGGGTGGCTGAGACTTTGGTTAATTCTTCTTCCTGCCGGGAAATTAGAGTGACATGTGCCCGTCCAAATGCCTAACAGCTACTCTCTCATGGGTTCTCCCTCGTCCCTTCCATCCTCTGCCAAATTGGGAACCTGTGCAAACCAGGAGGTTAAAGGGCCTGTCTCTCCAAGTTGGGAGATTGATAGTAAGGCAGTTGGAAAGTCAAACTGGAGCACCAGGAGAGGGACTATTCGTTGAGTTTTAGAAACCTTTCGTATTCACAGTGTGTCCATTCTCTAGGTTTCCTGTACATGTTATAGCTGTAGTAATATTCCCTTGAACCTGGAGAGTTGGGACCCATGGAATGGGGGCCATGCATTATTGCTTGAAAGGGTCTGCATTTGCTCACCCAATCTCACCAATCCTCTCAGTCCCAAGTGTCCAGCCTTATGCCACATCCAGCTGTTATTGTAGACAGGGTCTTTCCAGGTTTCCTCAGACACCCTGAAGGAATTGTAAAGAATTTCCCTGTTTTTTGGTTTTGCTTTTGAAATTCCTTTTTATAGTGGGTTTGAGCTGATTCTCGCTGCCATGTTTATGCCACTCTAGACACACTTGATTCCCTTATGGAGACATATCAATACATAGGTTTTAAGATTCTTACTAGTTAGATATATTCCTCTGTGGGAAATATGGGGTTTTGAGTCTCTTTCACTAAGGAAGGTGTCGGTCTTGTCAATTCCAAAGTTGGTTTTTGAAACGGTCCCTGTGCTTATATCAAACTCTGGTTTTATGCATCACCCCACCTCTCCTTCCCCTTTATGCAGGCATAAGAGTGTTTTCTAAATGTGAGACTCTGTTCTCTTTCCTAACTCAGTTCACGTGTAGCCATGTTTACAGGATCTTCATAAGTGATATCTTAAGATAAGTTTCTTTTTCTGTGTGACTTATTTCACTTAGAATCATCGTACCTGAATCCACTCACTTTGCTGCTACTGGTCTTATGACATTGATTTCATGGCTGAGGGATATTCCATCGTACGTAAGTACCACAATGTTTTGAACCATTTTTATATTTCCTGGGATATTTAAGGTGTACCCAAGTTGAGGTTCTTGTAGTCAGTGCAGCCCTAAATTTGGAGGTGGCTCTTTCTTATTGATTTTCAGTTTTCCCAAGGTATATTCCCTAGACTGGAAGTCGCCTTGGCTCTGTAGCTCTGTTGTTTACTTGTTTTAGGGAACACAATGCACTCCTCTCGTGAGGCAGTTGGCAATTTACATCCCGCCCATCAGCATAACAAGGCTCCCAGTTCTCCAGGGCCTGTCTTGCCTTTCTGGTTTTTACACATTTTGTGGATGTCCCTTTTGACCGGTGGGAAGTGATACTTCTTTGTAGTGCAGATTTGCATTGCCCGCTTGCTTGCTTGGCCAAAAAGGGCGTATGCGTTTTCTCCTGAATATATTCAGGAGAAAACGCATACGCCCTTTTTGGCCAAGTGCACCATTGTCCAAGTTGTGCCCCTCTTCCTGTGCTTTACAGGCGATTCCAACGTACCTCTTGAAATCTGTTTCCTGCTATTTTGCCTCATTTTCAAGTCCGCCTCGTTGACTTCCCTCAACAGATTTTTGGACGATAGTTGTCCTTTATCACTCTGCCAGTTTGTGAATTGCTGTGCCCCTGAGCTCCATTTCTCAACTCGTTTTTTGTGAGCTGAACGCAAGTCCAAAATTTTGGATCATGTCCTATACTGGTTCCCGGTGGGTGGCTGAGACTTTGGTTAATTCTTCTTCCTGCCGGGAAATTAGAGTGACATGTGCCCGTCCAAATGCCTAACAGCTACTCTCTCATGGGTTCTCCCTCGTCCCTTCCATCCTCTGCCAAATTGGGAACCTGTGCAAACCAGGAGGTTAAAGGGCCTGTCTGTCCAAGTTGGGAGATTGATAGTAAGGCAGTTGGAAAGTCAAACTGGAGCACCAGGAGAGGGACTATTCGTTGAGTTTTAGAAACCTTTCGTATTCACAGTGTGTCCATTCTCTAGGTTTCCTGTACATGTTATAGCTGTAGTAATATTCCCTTGAACCTGGAGAGTTGGGATCCATGGAATGGGGGCCATGCATTATTGCTTGAAAGGGTCTGCATTTGCTCACCCAATCTCACCAATCCTCTCAGTCCCAAGTGTCCAGCCTTAGGCCACATCCAGCTGTCATTGTAGATAGGGTCTTTCCAGGTTTCCTCAGACACCCTGAAGGAATTGTAAAGAATTTCCCTGTTTTTTGGTTTTGCTTTTGAAATTCCTTTTTATAGTGGGTTTGAGCTGATTCTCGCTGCCATGTTTATGCCACTCTAGACACACTTGATTCCCTTATGGAGACATATCAATACATAGGTTTTAAGATTCTTACTAGTCAGATATATTCCTCTGCGGGAAATATGGGGTTTTGAGTCTCTTTCACGGAGGAAGGTGTCGGTTTTGTCAATTCCAAAGTTGGTTTTTGAAACGGTCCCTGTGCTTATATCAAACTCTGGTTTTATGCATCACCCCACCTCTCCTTCCCCTTTATGCAGGCATAAGAGTGTTTTCTAAATGTGAGACTCTGTTCTCTTTCCTAACTCAGTTCACGTGTAGCCATGTTTACAGGATCTTCATAAGTGATATCTTATGATAAGTTTCTTTTTCTGTGTGACTTATTTCACTTAGAATCATCGTACCTGAATCCACTCACTTTGCTGCTACTGGTCTTATGACATTGATTTCATGGCTGAGGGATATTCCATCGTACGTAAGTACCACAATATTTTGAACCATTTTTATATTTCCTGGGATATTTAAGGTGTACCCAAGTTGAGGTTCTTGTAGTCAGTGCAGCCCTAAATTTGGAGGTGGCTCTTTCTTATTGATTTTCAGTTTTCCCAAGGTATATTCCCTAGACTGGAAGTGACCTTGGCTCTGTAGCTCTGTTGTTTACTTGTTTTAGGGAACACAATGCACTCCTCCAGTGAGGCAGTTGGCAATTTACATCCCGCCCATCAGCATAACAAGGCTCCCAGTTATCCAGGGCCTGTCTTGCCTTTCTGGTTTTTACACATTTTGTGGATGTCCCTTTTGACCGGTGGGAAATGATACTTCTTTGTAGTGCAGATTTGCATTGCCCGCTTACTTGCTTGGCCAAAAAAGGGCGTATGCGTTTTCTCCTGAATATATTCAGGAGAAAACGCATACGCCCTTTTTTGGCCAAGTGCACCATTCTCCAAGTTGTGCCCCTCTTCCTGTGCTTTACAGGCGATTCCAACGTACCTCTTGAAATCTATTTCCTGCTATTTTGCCTCGCTTTCAATTCCGCCTCGTTGACTTCCCTCAACAGATTTTTGGACGATAGTTGTCCTTTATCACTCTGCCAGTTTGTGAATTGCTGTGCCCCTGAGCTCCATTTCTCAACTCGTTTTTTGTGAGCTGAACGCAAGTCCAAAATTTTGGATCATGTCCTATACTGGTTCCCGGTGGGTGGCTGAGACTTTGGTTAATTCTTCTTCCTGCCGGGAAATTAGAGTGACATGTGCCCGTCCAAATGCCTAACAGCTACTCTCTCATGGGTTCTCCATCGTCCCTTCCATCCTCTGCCAAATTGGGAACCTGTGCAAACCAGGAGGTTAAAGGGCCTGTCTCTCCAAGTTGGGAGATTGATAGTAAGGCAGTTGGAAAGTCAAACTGGAGCACCAGGAGAGGGACTATTCGTTGAGTTTTAGAAACCTTTCGTATTCACAGTGTGTCCATTCTCTAGGTTTCCTGTACATATTATAGCTGTAGTAATATTCCCTTGAACCTGGAGAGTTGGGACCCATGGAATGGGGGCCATGCATTATTGCTTGAAAGGGTCTGCATTTGCTCACCCAATCTCACCAATCCTCTCAGTCCCAAGTGTCCAGCCTTATGCCACATCCAGCTGTCATTGTAGATAGGGTCTTTCCAGGTTTCCTCAGACACCCTGAAGGAAATGTAAAGAATTTCCCTGTTTTTTGGTTTTGCTTTTGAAATTCCTTTTTATAGTGGGTTTGAGCTGATTCTCGCTGCCATGTTTATGCCACTCTAGACACACTTGATTCCCTTATGGAGACATATCAATACATAGGTTTTAAGATTCTTACTAGTCAGATATATTCCTCTGTGGGAAATATGGGGTTTTGAGTCTCTTTCACTGAGGAAGGTGTCGGTCTTGTCAGTTCCAAAGTTGGTTTTTGAAACGGTCCCTGTGCTTATATCAAACTCTGGTTTTATGCATCACCCCACCTCTCCTTCCCCTTTATGCAGGCATAAGAGTGTTTTCTAAATGTGAGACTCTGTTCTCTTTCCTAACTCAGTTCAAGTGTAGCCATGTTTACAGGATCTTCATAAGTGATATCTTATGATAAGTTTCTTTTTCTGTGTGACTTATTTCACTTAGAATCATCGTACCTGAATCCACTCACTTTGCTGCTACTGGTCTTATGACATTGATTTCATGGCGGAGGGATATTCCATCGTACGTAAGTACCACAATGTTTTGAACCATTTTTATATTTCCTGGGATATTTAAGGTGTACCCAAGTTGAGGTTCTTGTAGCCAGGGCAGCCCTAAATTTGGAGGTGGCTCTTTCATATTGATTTTCAGATTTCCCCAGGTATATTCCCTAGACTGGAAGTGGCCTTGGCTCTGTAGCTCTGTTGTTTACTTGTTTTAGGGAACACAATGCACTCCTCCAGTGAGGCAGTTGGCAATTTACATCCCGCCCATCAGCATAACAAGGCTCCCTGTTCTCCAGGGCCTGTCTTGCCTTTCTGGTTTTTACACATTTTGTGGATGTCCCTTTTGACCGGTGGGAAGTGATACTTCTTTGTAGTGCAGATTTGCATTGCCCGCTTGCTTGCTTGGCCAAAAAGGGCGTATGCGTTTTCTCCTGAATATATTCAGGAGAAAACGCATACGCCCTTTTTGGCCAAGTGCACCATTGTCCAAGTTGTGCCCCTCTTCCTGTGCTTTACAGGCGATTCCAAGGTACCTCTTGAAATCTGTTTCCTGCTATTTTGCCTCGTTTTCAAGTCCGCCTCGTTGACTTCCCTCAACAGATTTTTGGACGATAGTTGTCCTTTATCACTCTGCCAGTTTGTGAATTGCTGGGCCCCTGAGCTCCATTTCTCAACTCGTTTTTTGTGAGCTGAACGCAAGTCCAAAATTTTGGATCATGTCCTATACTGGTTCCCGGTGGGTGGATGAGACTTTGGTTAATTCTTCTTCCTGCCGGGAAATTAGAGTGACATGTGCCCGTCCAAATGCCTAACAGCTACTCTCTCATGGGTTCTCCCTCGTCCCTTCCATCCTCTGCCAAATTGGGAACCTGTGCAAACCAGGAGGTTAAAGGGCCTGTCTCTCCAAGTTGGGAGATTGATAGTAAGGCAGTTGGAAAGTCAAACTGGAGCACCAGGAGAGGGACTATTCGTTGAGTTTTAGAAACTTTTCGTATTCACAGTGTGTCCATTCTCTAGGTTTCCTGTACATGTTATAGCTGTAGTAATATTCCCTTGAACCTGGAGAGTTGGGACCCATGGAATGGGGGCCATGCATTATTGCTTGAAAGGGTCTGCATTTGGTCACCCAATCTCACCAATCCTCTCAGTCCCAAGTATCCAGCCTTATGCCACATCCAGCTGTCATTGTAGATAGGGTCTTTCCAGGTTTCCTCAGACACCCTGAAGGAATTGTAAAGAATTTCCCTGTTTTTTGGTTTTGCTTTTGAAATTCCTTTTTATAGTGGGTTTGAGCTGATTCTCACTGCCATGTTTATGCCACTCTAGACACACTTGATTCCCTTATGGACTCATATCAATACATAGGTTTTAAGATTCTTACTAGTCAGATATATTCCTCTGCGGGAAATATGGGGTTTTGAGTCTCTTTCACTGAGGAAGGTGTAGGTCTTGTCTATTCCAAAGTTGGTTTTTGGAACGGTCCCTGTGCTTATATCAAACTCTGGTTTTATGCATCACCCCACCTCTCCTTCCCCTTTATGCAGGCATAAGAGTGTTTTCTAAATGTGAGACTCTGTTCTCTTTCCTAACTCAGTTCACGTGTAGCCATGTTTACAGGATCTTCATAAGTGATATCTTATGATAAGTTTCTTTTTCTGTGTGACTTATTTCACTTAGAATCATCGTACCTGAATCCACTCACTTTGCTGCTACTGGTCTTATGACATTGATTTCATGGCTGAGGGATATTCCATCGTACGTAAGTACCACAATGTTTTGAACCATTTTTATATTTCCTGGGATATTTAAGGTGTACCCAAGTTGAGGTTCTTGTAGTCAGTGCAGCCCTAAATTTGGAGGTGGCTCTTTCATATTGATTTTCAGATTTCCCCAGGTATATTCCCTAGACTGGAAGTGGCCTTGGCTCTGTAGCTCTGTTGTTTACTTGTTTTAGGGAACACAATGCACTCCTCCAGTGAGGCAGTTGGCAATTTACATCCCGCCCATCAGCATAACAAGGCTCCCTGTTCTCCAGGGCCTGTCTTGCCTTTCTGGTTTTTACACATTTTGTGGATGTCCCTTTTGACCGGTGGGAAGTGATACTTCTTTGTAGTGCAGATTTGCATTGCCCGCTTGCTTGCTTGGCCAAAAAGGGCGTATGCGTTTTCTCCTGAATATATTCAGGAGAAAACGCATACGCCCTTTTTGGCCAAGTGCACCATTGTCCAAGTTGTGCCCCTCTTCCTGTGCTTTACAGGCGATTCCAAGGTACCTCTTGAAATCTGTTTCCTGCTATTTTGCCTCGTTTTCAAGTCCGCCTCGTTGACTTCCCTAAACAGATTTTTGGACGATAGTTGTCCTTTATCACTCTGCCAGTTTGTGAATTGCTGGGCCCCTGAGCTCCATTTCTCAACTCGTTTTTTGTGAGCTGAACGCAAGTCCAAAATTTTGGATCATGTCCTATACTGGTTCCCGGTGGGTGGATGAGACTTTGGTTAATTCTTCTTCCTGCCGGGAAATTAGAGTGACATGTGCCCGTCCAAATGCCTAACAGCTATTCTCTCATGGGTTCTCCCTCGTCCCTTCCATCCTCTGCCAAATTGGGAACCTGTGCAAACCAGGAGGTTAAAGGGCCTGTCTCTCCAAGTTGGGAGATTGATAGTAAGGCAGTTGGAAAGTCAAACTGGAGCACCAGGAGAGGGACTATTCGTTGAGTTTTAGAAACTTTTCGTATTCACAGTGTGTCCATTCTCTAGGTTTCCTGTACATGTTATAGCTGTAGTAATATTCCCTTGAACCTGGAGAGTTGGGACCCATGGAATGGGGGCCATGCATTATTGCTTGAAAGGGTCTGCATTTGGTAACCCAATCTCACCAATCCTCTCAGTCCCAAGTATCCAGCCTTATGCCACATCCAGCTGTCATTGTAGATAGGGTCTTTCCAGGTTTCCTCAGACACCCTGAAGGAATTGTAAAGAATTTCCCTGTTTTTTGGTTTTGCTTTTGAAATTCCTTTTTATAGTGGGTTTGAGCTGATTCTCACTGCCATGTTTATGCCACTCTAGACACACTTGATTCCCTTATGGACTCATATCAATACATAGGTTTTAAGATTCTTACTAGTCAGATATATTCCTCTGCGGGAAATATGGGGTTTTGAGTCTCTTTCACTGAGGAAGGTGTAGGTCTTGTCTATTCCAAAGTTGGTTTTTGGAACGGTCCCTGTGCTTATATCAAACTCTGGTTTTATGCATCACCCCACCTCTCCTTCCCCTTTATGCAGGCATAAGAGTGTTTTCTAAATGTGAGACTCTGTTCTCTTTCCTAACTCAGTTCACGTGTAGCCATGTTTACAGGATCTTCATAAGTGATATCTTATGATAAGTTTCTTTTTCTGTGTGACTTATTTCACTTAGAATCATCGTACCTGAATCCACTCACTTTGCTGCTACTGGTCTTATGACATTGATTTCATGGCTGAGGGATATTCCATCGTACGTAAGTACCACAATGTTTTGAACCATTTTTATATTTCCTGGGATATTTAAGGTGTACCCAAGTTGAGGTTCTTGTAGTCAGTGCAACCCTAAATTTGGAGGTGGCTCTTTCTTATTGATTTTCAGTTTTCCCAAGGTATATTCCCTAGACTGGAAGTGGCCTTGGCTCTGTAGCTCTGTTGTTTACTTGTTTTAGGGAACACAATGCACTCCTCCAGTGAGGCAGTTGGCAGTTTACATCCCGCCGATCAGCATAACAAGGCTCCCAGTTCTCCAGGGCCTGTCTTGCCTTTCTGGTTTTTACACATTTTGTGGATGTCCCTTTTGACCGTTGGGAAGTGATATTTCTTTGTAGTGCAGATTTGCATTGCCCGCTTGCTTGCTTGGCCAAAAAGGGCGTATGCGTTTTCTCCTGAATATATTCAGGAGAAAACGCATACGCCCTTTTTGGCCAAGTGCACCATTGTCCAAGTTGTGCCCCTCTTCCTGTGCTTTACAGGCGATTCCAAGGTACCTCTTGAAATCTGTTTCCTGCTATTTTGCCTCACTTTCAAGTCCGCCTCGTTGACTTCCCTCAACAGATTTTTGGACGATAGTTGTCCTTTATCACTCTGCCAGTTTGTGAATTGCTGGGCCCCTGAGCTCCATTTCTCAACTCGTTTTTTGTGAGCTGAACGCAAGTCCAAAATTTTGGATCATGTCCTATACTGGTTCCCGGTGGGTGGCTGAGACTTTGGTTAATTCTTCTTCCTGCCGGGAACTTAGAGTGACATGTGCCCGTCCAAATGCCTAACAGCTACTCTCTCATGGGTTCTCCCTCGTCCCTTCCATCCTCTGCCAAATTGGGAACCTGTGCAAACCAGGAGGTTAAAGGGCCTGTCTCTCCAAGTTGGGAGATTGATAGTAAGGCAGTTGGAAAGTCAAACTGGAGCACCAGGAGAGGGACTATTCGTTGAGTTTTAGAAACCTTTCGTATTCACAGTGTGTCCATTCTCTAGGTTTCCTGTACATGTTATAGCTGTAGTAATATTCCCTTGAACCTGGAGAGTTGGGACCCATGGAATGGGGGCCATGCATTATTGCTTGAAAGGGTCTGCATTTGGTCACCCAATCTCACCAATCCTCTCAGTCCCAAGTGTCCAGCCTTATGCCACATCCAGCTGTCATTGTAGATAGGGTCTTTCCAGGTTTCCTCAGACACCCTGAAGGAATTGTAAAGAATTTCCCTGTTTTTTGGTTTTGCTTTTGAAATTCCTTTTTATAGTGGGTTTGAGCTGATTCTCGCTGCCATGTTTATGCCACTCTAGACACACTTGATTCCCTTATGGAGACATATCAATACATAGGTTTTAAGATTCTTACTAGTCAGATATATTCCTCTGCGGGAAATATGGGGTTTTGAGTCTCTTTCACTGAGGAAGGTGTAGGTCTTGTCTATTCCAAAGTTGGTTTTTGGAACGGTCCCTGTGCTTATATCAAACTCTGGTTTTATGCATCACCCCACCTCTCCTTCCCCTTTATGCAGGCATAAGAGTGTTTTCTAAATGTGAGACTCTGTTCTCTTTCCTAACTCAGTTCACGTGTAGCCATGTTTACAGGATCTTCATAAGTGATATCTTATGATAAGTTTCTTTTTCTGTGTGACTTATTTCACTTAGAATCATCGTACCTGAATCCACTCACTTTGCTGCTACTGGTCTTATGACATTGATTTCATGGCTGAGGGATATTCCATCGTACGTAAGTACCACAATGTTTTGAACCATTTTTATATTTCCTGGGATATTTAAGGTGTATCCAAGTTGAGGTTCTTGTAGTCAGTGCAGCCCTAAATTTGGAGGTGGCTCTTTCTTATTGATTTTCAGTTTTCCCAAGATATATTCCCTAGACTGGAAGTGGCCTTGGCTCTGTAGCTCTGTTGTTTACTTGTTTTAGGGAACACAATGCACTCCTCCAGTGAGGCAGTTGGCAGTTTACATCCCGCCCATCAGCATAACAAGGCTCCCAGTTCTCCAGGGCCTGTCTTGCCTTTCTGGTTTTTACACATTTTGTGGATGTCCCTTTTGACCGGTGGGAAGTGATACTTCTTTGTAGTGCAGATTTGCATTGCCCGCTTGCTTGCTTGGCCAAAAAGGGCGTATGCGTTTTCTCCTGAATATATTCAGGAGAAAACGCATACGCCCTCTTTGGCCAAGTGCACCATTGTCCAAGTTGTGCCCCTCTTCCTGTGCTTTACAGGCGATTCCAACGTACCTCTTGAAATCTGTTTCCTGCTATTTTGCCTCACTTTCAAGTCCGCCTCGTTGACTTCCCTCAACAGATTTTTGGACGATAGTTGTCCTTTATCAATCTGCCAGTTTGTGAATTGCTGTGCCCCTGAGCTCCATTTCTCAACTCGTTTTTTGTGAGCTGAACGCAAGTCCAAAATTTTGGATCATGTCCTATACTGGTTCCCGGTGGGTGGCTGAGACTTTGGTTAATTCTTCTTCCTGCCGGGAAATTAGAGTGACATGTGCCCGTCCAAATGCCTAACAGCTACTCTCTCATGGGTTCTCCCTCGTCCCTTTCATCCTCTGCCAAATTGGGAACCTGTGCAAACCAGGAGGTTAAAGGGCCTGTCTCTCCAAGTTGGGAGATTGATAGTAAGGCAGTTGGAAAGTCAAACTGGAGAACCAGAGAGGGACTATTCGTTGAGTTTTAGAAACCTTTCGTATTCACAGTGTGTCCATTCTCTAGGTTTCCTGTACATGTTATAGCTGTAGTAATATTCCCTTGAACCTGGAGAGTTGGGACCCATGGAATGGGGGCCATGCATTATTGCTTGAAAGGGTCTGCATTTGCTCACCCAATCTCACCAATCCTCTCAGTCCCAAGTGTCCAGCCTTATGCCACATCCAGCTGTCATTGTAGATAGGGTCTTTCCAGGTTTCCTCAGACACCCTGAAGGAATTGTAAAGAATTTCCCTGTTTTTTGGTTTTGCTTTTGAAATTCCTTTTTATAGTGGGTTTGAGCTGATTCTCGCTGCCATGTTTATGCCACTCTAGACACACTTGATTCCCTTATGGAGACATATCAATACATAGGTTTTAAGATTCTTACTAGTCAGATATATTCCTCTGCGGGAAATATGGGGTTTTGAGTCTCTTTCACTGAGGAAGGTGTAGCTCTTGTCTATTCCAAAGTTGGTTTTTGGAAGGTCCCTGTGCTTATATCAAACTCTGGTTTTATGCATCACCCCACCTCTCCATCCCCTTTATGCAGGCATAAGAGTGTTTTCTAAATGTGAGACTCTGTTCTCTTTCCTAACTCAGTTCACGTGTAGCCATGTTTACAGGATCTTCATAAGTGATATCTTATGATAAGTTTCTTTTTCTGTGTGACTTATTTCACTTAGAATCATCGTACCTGAATCCACTCACTTTGCTGCTACTGGTCTTATGACATTGATTTCATGGCTGAGGGATATTCCATCGTACGTAAGTACCACAATATTTTGAACCATTTTTATATTTCCTGGGATATTTAAGGTGTACCCAAGTTGAGGTTCTTGTAGTCAGTGCAGCCCTAAATTTGGAGGTGGCTCTTTCTTATTGATTTTCAGTTTTCCCAAGGTATATTCCCTAGACTGGAAGTGGCCTTGGCTCTGTAGCTCTGTTGTTTACTTGTTTTAGGGAACACAATGCACTCCTCCAGTGAGGCAGTTGGCAGTTTACATCCCGCCCATCAGCATAACAAGGCTCCCAGTTCTCCAGGGCCTGTCTTGCCTTTCTGGTTTTTACACATTTTGTGGATGTCCCTTTTGACCGGTGGGAAATGATACTTCTTTGTAGTGCAGATTTGCATTGCCCGCTTACTTGCTTGGCCAAAAAAGTGCGTATGCGTTTTCTCCTGAATATATTCAGGAGAAAACGCATACGCCCTTTTTTGGCCAAGTGCACCATTGTCCAAGTTGTGCCCCTCTTCCTGTGCTTTACAGGCGATTCCAACGTACCTCTTGAAATCTATTTCCTGCTATTTTGCCTCGCTTTCAAGTCCGCCTCGTTGACTTCCCTCAACAGATTTTTGGACGATAGTTGTCCTTTATCACTCTGCCAGTTTGTGAATTGCTGTGCCCCTGAGCTCCATTTCTCAACTCGTTTTTTGTGAGCTGAACGCAAGTCCAAAATTTTGGATCATGTCCTATACTGGTTCCCGGTGGGTGGCTGAGACTTTGGTTAATTCTTCTTCCTGCCGGGAAATTAGAGTGACATGTGCCCGTCCAAATGCCTAACAGCTACTCTCTCATGGGTTCTCCCTCGTCCCTTCCATCCTCTGCCAAATTGGGAACCTGTGCAAACCAGGAGGTTAAAGGGCCTGTCTCTCCAAGTTGGGAGATTGATAGTAAGGCAGTTGGAAAGTCAAACTGGAGCACCAGGAGAGGGACTATTCGTTGAGTTTTAGAAACCTTTCGTATTCACAGTGTGTCCATTCTCTAGGTTTCCTGTACATGTTATAGCTGTAGTAATATTCCCTTGAACCTGGAGAGTTGGGACCCATGGAATGGGGGCCATGCATTATTGCTTGAAAGGGTCTGCATTTGCTCACCCAATCTCACCAATCCTCTCAGTCCCAAGTGTCCAGCCTTATGCCACATCCAGCTGTCATTGTAGATAGGGTCTTTCCAGGTTTCCTCAGACACCCTGAAGGAATTGTAAAGAATTTCCCTGTTTTTTGGTTTTGCTTTTGAAATTCCTTTTTATAGTGGGTTTGAGCTGATTCTCGCTGCCATGTTTATGCCACTCTAGACACACTTGATTCCCTTATGGAGACATATCAATACATAGGTTTTAAGATTCTTACTAGTCAGATATATTCCTCTGCGGGAAATATGGGGTTTTGAGTCTCTTTCACTGAGGAAGGTGTAGGTCTTGTCTATTCCAAAGTTGGTTTTTGGAACGGTCCCTGTGCTTATATCAAACTCTGGTTTTATGCATCACCCCACCTCTCCATCCCCTTTATGCAGGCATAAGAGTGTTTTCTAAATGTGAGACTCTGTTCTCTTTCCTAACTCAGTTCACGTGTAGCCATGTTTACAGGATCTTCATAAGTGATATCTTATGATAAGTTTCTTTTTCTGTGTGACTTATTTCACTTAGAATCATCGTACCTGAATCCACTCACTTTGCTGCTACTGGTCTTATGACATTGATTTCATGGTAGAGGGATATTCCATCGTACGTAAGTACCACAATATTTTGAACCATTTTTATATTTCCTGGGATATTTAAGGTGTACCCAAGTTGAGGTTCTTGTAGTCAGTGCAGCCCAAAATTTGGAGGTGGCTCTTTCTTATTGATTTTCAGTTTTCCCAAGGTATATTCCCTAGACTGGAAGTGGCCTTGGCTCTGTAGCTCTGTTGTTTACTTGTTTTAGGGAACACAATGCACTCCTCCAGTGAGGCAGTTGGCAATTTACATCCCGCCCATCAGCATAACAAGGCTCCCAGTTCTCCAGGGCCTGTCTTGCCTTTCTGGTTTTTACACATTTTGTGGATGTCCCTTTTGACCGGTGGGAAATGATACTTCTTTGTAGTGCAGATTTGCATTGCCCGCTTACTTGCTTGGCCAAAAAAGGGCGTATGCGTTTTCTCCTGAATATATTCAGGAGAAAACGCATACGCCCTTTTTTGGCCAAGTGCACCATTCTCCAAGTTGTGCCCCTCTTTCTGTGCTTTACAGGCGATTCCAACGTACCTCTTGAAATCTATTTCCTGCTATTTTGCCTCGCTTTCAAGTCCGCCTCGTTGACTTCCCTCAACAGATTTTTGGACGATAGTTGTCCTTTATCACTCTGCCAGTTTGTGAATTGCTGTGCCCCTGAGCTCCATTTCTCAACTCGTTTTTTGTGAGCTGAACGCAAGTCCAAAATTTTGGATCATGTCCTATACTGGTTCCCGGTGGGTGGCTGAGACTTTGGTTAATTCTTCTTCCTGCCGGGAAATTAGAGTGACATGTGCCCGTCCAAATGCCTAACAGCTACTCTCTCATGGGTTCTCCCTCGTCCCTTCCATCCTCTGCCAAATTGGGAACCTGTGCAAACCAGGAGGTTAAAGGGCCTGTCTCTCCAAGTTGGGAGATTGATAGTAAGGCAGTTGGAAAGTCAAACTGGAGCACCAGGAGAGGGACTATTCGTTGAGTTTTAGAAACCTTTCGTATTCACAGTGTGTCCATTCTCTAGGTTTCCTGTACATGTTATAGCTGTAGTAATATTCCCTTGAACCTGGAGAGTTGGGACCCATGGAATGGGGGCCATGCATTATTGCTTGAAAGGGTCTGCATTTGCTCACCCAATCTCACCAATCCTCTCAGTCCCAAGTGTCCAGCCTTATGCCACATCCAGCTGTCATTGTAGATAGGGTCTTTCCAGGTTTCCTCAGACACCCTGAAGGAATTGTAAAGAATTTCCCTGTTTTTTGGTTTTGCTTTTGAAATTCCTTTTTATACTGGGTTTGAGCTGATTCTCGCTGCCATGTTTATGCCACTCTAGACACACTTGATTCCCTTATGGAGACATATCAATACATAGGTTTTAAGATTCTTACTAGTCAGATATATTCCTCTGTGGGAAATATGGGGTTTTGAGTCTCTTTCACTGAGGAAGGTGTCGGTCTTGTCAATTTCAAAGTTGGTTTTTGAAACGGTCCCTGTGCTTATATCAAATTCTGGTTTTATGCATCACCCCACCTCTCCTTCCCCTTTATGCAGGCATAAGAGTGTTTTCTAAATGTGAGACTCTGTTCTCTTTCCTAACTCAATTCACGTGTAGCCATGTTTACAGGATCTTCATAAGTGATATCTTATGATAAGTTTCTTTTTCTGTGTGACTTATTTCACTTAGAATCATCGTACCTGAATCCACTCACTTTGCTGCTACTGGTCTTATGACATTGATTTCATGGCTGAGGGATATTCCATCGTACGTAAGTACCACAATGTTTTGAACCATTTTTATATTTCCTGGGATATTTAAGGTGTACCCAAGTTGAGGTTCTTGTAGTCAGTGCAGCCCTAATTTTGGAGGTGGCTCTTTCTTATTGATTTTCAGTTTTCCCAAGGTATATTCCCTAGACTGGAAGTGGCCTTGGCTCTGTAGCTCTGTTGTTTACTTGTTTTAGGGAACACTATGCACTCCTCCAGTGAGGCAGTTGGCAATTTACATCCCGCCCATCAGCATAACAAGGCTCCCAGTTCTCCAGGGCCTGTCTTGCCTTTCTGGTTTTTACACATTTTGTGGATGTCCCTTTTGACCGGTGGGAAGTGATACTTCTTTGTAGTGCAGATTTGCATTGCCCGCTTGCTTGCTTGGCCAAAAAGGGCGTATGCGTTTTCTCCTGAATATATTCAGGAGAAAACGCATACGCCCTTTTTGGCCAAGTGCACCATTGTCCAAGTTGTGCCCCTCTTCCTGTGCTTTACAGGCGATTCCAACGTACCTCTTGAAATCTGTTTCCTGCTATTTTGCCTCGCTTTCAAGTCCGCCTCGTTGACTTCCCTCAACAGATTTTTGGACGATAGTTGTCCTTTATCACTCTGCCAGTTTGTGAATTGCTGTGCCCCTGAGCTCCATTTCTCAACTCGTTTTTTGTGAGCTGAACACAAGTCCAAAATTTTGGATCATGTCCTATACTGGTTCCCGGTGGGTGGCTGAGACTTTGGTTAATTCTTCTTCCTGCCGGGAAATTAGAGTGACATGTGCCCGTCCAAATGCCTAACAGCTACTCTCTCATGGGTTCTCCCTCGTCCCTTCCATCCTCTGCCAAATTGGGAACCTGTGCAAACCAGGAGGTTAAAGGGCCTGTCTCTCCAAGTTGGGAGATTGATAGTAAGGCAGTTGGAAAGTCAAACTGGAGCACCAGGAGAGGGACTATTCGTTGAGTTTTAGAAACCTTTCATATTCACAGTGTGTCCATTCTCTAGGTTTCCTGTACATGTTATAGCTGTAGTAATATTCCCCTGAACCTGGAGAGTTGGGACCCGTGGAATGGGGGCCATGCATTATTGCTTGAAAGGGTCTGCATTTGTTCACCCAATCTCACCAATCCTCTCAGTCCCAAGTGTCCAGCCTTATGCCACATCCAGCTGTCATTGTAGATAGGGTCTTTCCAGGTTTCCTCAGACACCCTGAAGGAATTGTAAAGAATTTCCCTGTTTTTTGGTTTTGCTTTTGAAATTCCTTTTTATAGTGGGTTTGAGCTGATTCTCGCTGCCATGTTTATGCCACTCTAGACACACTTGATTCCCTTAGGGAGACATATCAATACATAGGTTTTAAGATTCTTACTAGTCAGATATATTCCTCTGCGGGAAATATGGGGTTTTGAGTCTCTTTCACTGAGGAAGGTGTCGGTCTTGTCAGTTCCAAAGTTGGCTTTTGAAACGGTCCCTGTGCTTATATCAAACTCTGGTTTTATGCATCACCCCACCTCTCCTTCCCCTTTATGCAGGCATAAGAGTGTTTTCTAAATGTGAGACTCTGTTCTCTTTCCTAACTCAGTTCACGTGTAGCCATGTTTACAGGATCTTCATAAGTGATATCTTATGATAAGTTTCTTTTTCTGTGTGACTTATTTCACTTAGAATCATCGTACCTGAATCCACTCACTTTGCTGCTACTGGTCTTATGACATTGATTTCATGGCTGAGGGATATTCCATCGTACGTAAGTACCACAATATTTTGAACCATTTTTATATTTCCTGGGATATTTAAGGTGTACCCAAGTTGAGGTTCTTGTAGTCAGTGCAGCCCTAAATTTGGAGGTGGCTCTTTCTTATTGATTTTCAGTTTTCCCAAGGTATATTCCCTAGACTGGAAGTGGCCTTGGCTCTGTAGCTCTGTTGTTTACTTGTTTTAGGGAACACAATGCACTCCTCCAGTGAGGCAGTTGGCAATTTACATCCCGCCCATCAGCATAACAAGGCTCCCAGTTCTCCAGGGCCTGTCTTGCCTTTCTGGTTTTTTTCACATTTTGTGGATGTCCCGTTTGACCGGTGGGAAATGATACTTCTTTGTAGTGCAGATTTGCATTCCCCGCTTGCATGCTTGGCCAAAAAGGGCGTATGCGTTTTCTCCTGAATATATTCAGGAGAAAACGCATACGCCCTTTTTGGCCAAGTGCACCATTGTCCAAGTTGTGCCCCTCTTCCTGTGCTTTACAGGCGATTCCAACGTACCTCTTGAAATCTGTTTCCTGCTATTTTGCCTCGCTTTCAAGTCCGCCTCGTTGACTTTCCTCAACAGATTTTTGGACGATAGTTGTCCTTTATCACTCTGCCAGTTTGTGAATTGCAGTGCCCCTGAGCTCCATATCTCAACTCGTTTTTTGTGAGCTGAACGCAAGTCCAAAATTTTGGATCATGTCCTATACTGGTTCCCGGTGGGTGGATGAGACTTTGGTTAATTCTTCTTCCTGCCGGGAAATTAGAGTGACATGTGCCCGTCCAAATGCCTAACAGCTACTCTCTCATGGGTTCTCCCTCGTCCCTTCCATCCTCTGCCAAATTGGGAACCTGTGCAAACCAGGAGGTTAAAGGGCCTGTCTCTCCAAGTTGGGAGATTGATAGTAAGGCAGTTGGAAAGTCAAACTGGAGCACCAGGTGAGGGACTATTCGTTGAGTTTTAGAAACCTTTCATATTCACAGTGTGTCCATTCTCTAGGTTTCCTGTACATGTTATAGCTGTAGTAATATTCCCTTGAACCTGGAGAGTTGGGACCCATGGAATGGGGGCCATGCATTATTGCTTGAAAGGGTCTGCATTTGCTCACCCAATCTCACCAATCCTCTCAGTCCCAAGTGTCCAGCCTTATGCCACATCCAGCTGTCATTGTAGATAGGGTCTTTCCAGGTTTCCTCAGACACCCTGAAGGAATTGTAAAGAATTTCCCTGTGTTTTGGTTTTGCTTTTGAAATTCCTTTTTATAGTGGGTTTGAGCTGATTCTCGCTGCCATGTTTATGCTACTCTAGACACACTTGATTCCCTTATGGAGTCATATCAATACATAGGTTTTAAGATTCTTACTAGTCAGATATATTCCTCTGTGGGAAATATGGGGTTTTGAGTCTCTTTCACTGAGGAAGGTGTAGGTCTTGTCTATTCCAAAGTTGGTTTTTGGAACGGTCCCTGTGCTTATATCAAACTCTGGTTTTATGCATCACCCCACCTCTCCTTACCCTTTATGCAGGCATAAGAGTGTTTTCTAAATGTGAGACTCTGTTCTCTTTCCTAACTCAGTTCACGTGTAGCCATGTTTACAGGATCTTCATAAGTGATATCTTATGATAAGTTTCTTTTTCTGTGTGACTTATTTCACTTAGAATCATCGTACCTGAATCCACTCACTTTGCTGCTACTGGTCTTATGACATTGATTTCATGGCTGAGGGATATTCCATCATACGTAAGTACCACAATGTTTTGAACCATTTTTATATTTCCTGGGATATTTAAGGTGTACCCAAGTTGAGGTTCTTGTAGTCAGTGCAGCCCTAAATTTGGAGGTGGCTCTTTCTTATTGATTTTCAGTTTTCCCAAGGTATATTCCCTAGACTGGAAGTGGCCTTGGCTCTGTAGCTCTGTTGTTTACTTGTTTTAGGGAACACAATGCACTCCTCCAGTGAGGCAGTTGGCAGTTTACATCCCGCCCATCAGCATAACAAGGCTCCCAGTTCTCCAGGGCCTGTCTTGCCTTTCTGGTTTTTACACATTTTGTGGATGTCCCTTTTGACCGGTGGGAAGTGATACTTCTTTGTAGTGCAGATTTGCATTGCCCGCTTGCTTGCTTGGCCAAAAAGGGCGTATGCGTTTTCTCCTGAATATATTCAGGAGAAAACGCATACGCCCTTTTTGGCCAAGTGCACCATTGTCCAAGTTGTGCCCCTCTTCCTGTGCTTTACAGGCGATTCCAACGTACCTCTTGAAATCTGTTTCCTGCTATTTTGCCTCACTTTCAAGTCCGCCTCGTTGACTTCCCTCAACAGATTTTTGGACGATAGTTGTCCTTTATCACTCTGCCAGTTTGTGAATTGCTGTGCCCCTGAGCTCCATTTCTCAACTCGTTTTTTGTGAGCTGAACGCAAGTCCAAAATTTTGGATCATGTCCTATACTGGTTCCCGGTGGGTGGCTGAGACTTTGGTTAATTCTTCTTCCTGCCGGGAAATTAGAGTGACATGTGCCCGTCCAAATGCCTAACAGCTACTCTCTCATGGGTTCTCCCTCGTCCCTTCCATCCTCTGGCAAATTGGGAACCTGTGCAAACCAGGAGGTTAAAGGGCCTGTCTCTCCAAGTTGGGAGATTGATAGTAAGGCAGTTGGAAAGTCAAACTGGAGCACCAGGAGAGGGACTATTCGTTGAGTTTTAGAAACCTTTCATATTCACAGTGTGTCCATTCTCTAGGTTTCCTGTACATGTTATAGCTGTAGTAATATTCCCTTGAACCTGGAGAGTTGGGACCCATGGAATGGGGGCCATGCATTATTGCTTGAAAGGGTCTGCATTTGCTCACCCAATCTCACCAATCCTCTCAGTCCCAAGTGTCCAGCCTTATGCCACATCCAGCTGTCATTGTAGATAGGGTCTTTCCAGGTTTCCTCAGACACCCTGAAGGAATTGTAAAGAATTTCTCTGTTTTTTGGTTTTGCTTTTGAAATTCCTTTTTATAGTGGGTTTGAGCTGATTCTCGCTGCCATGTTTATGCCACTCTAGACACACTTGATTCCCTTATGGAGACATATCAATACATAGGTTTTAAGATTCTTACTAGTCAGATATATTGCTCTGCGGGAAATATGGGGTTTTGAGTCTCTTTCACTGAGGAAGGTGTCGGTCTTGTCAGTTCCAAAGTTGGTTTTTGAAACGGTCCCTGTGCTTATATCAAACTCTGGTTTTATGCATCACCCCACCTCTCCTTCCCCTTTATGCAGGCATAAGAGTGTTTTCTAAATGTGAGACTCTGTTCTCTTTCCTAACTCAGTTCACCTGTAGCCATGTTTACAGGATCTTCATAAGTGATATCTTATGATAAGTTTCTTTTTCTGTGTGACTTATTACACTTAGAATCATCGTACCTGAATCCACTCACTTTGCTGCTACTGGTCTTATGACATTGATTTCATGGCTGAGGGATATTCCATCGTACGTAAGTACCACAATATTTTGAACCATTTTTATATTTCCTGGGATATTTAAGGTGTACCCAAGTTGAGGTTCTTGTAGTCAGTGCAGCCCTAAATTTGGAGGTGGCTCTTTCTTATTAATTTTCAGTTTTCCCAAGGTATATTCCCTAGACTGGAAGTGGCCTTGGCTCTGTAGCTCTGTTGTTTACTTGTTTTAGGGAACACAATGCACTCCTCCAGTGAGGGAGTTGGCAGTTGACATCCCGCCCATCAGCATAACAAGGCTCCCTGTTCTCCAGGGCCTGTCTTGCCTTTCTGGTTTTTACACATTTTGTGGATGTCCCTTTTGACCGGTGGGAAATGACACTTCTTTGTAGTGCAGATTTGCATTCCCCGCTTGCATGCTTGGCCAAAAAGGGCGTATGCGTTTTCTCCTGAATATATTCAGGAGAAAACGCATACGCCCTTTTTTGGCCAAGTGCACCATTGTCCAAGTTGTGCCCCTCTTCCTGTGCTTTACAGGCGATTCCAAGGTACCTCTTGAAATCTGTTTCCTGCTATTTTGCCTCGCTTTCAATTCCGCCTAGTTGACTTTCCTCAACAGATTTTTGGACGATAGTTGTCCTTTATCACTCTGCCAGTTTGTGAATTGCTGTGCCCCTGAGCTCCATTTCTCAACTCGTTTTTTGTGAGCTGAACGCAAGTCCAAAATTTTGGATCATGTCCTATACTGGTTCCCGGTGGGTGGCTGAGACTTTGGTTAATTCTTCTTCCTGCCGGGAAATTAGAGTGACATGTGCCCGTCCAAATGCCTAACAGCTACTCTCTCATGGGTTCTCCCTCGTCCCTTCCATCCTCTGCCAAATTGGGAACCTGTGCAAACCAGGAGGTTAAAGGGCCTGTCTCTCCAAGTTGGGAGATTGATAGTAAGGCAGTTGGAAAGTCAAACTGGAGCACCAGGAGAGGGACTATTCGTTGAGTTTTAGAAACCTTTCGTATTCACAGTGTGTCCATTCTCTAGGTTTCCTGTACATGTTATAGCTGTAGTAATATTCCCTTGAACCTGGAGAGTTGGGACCCATGGAATGGGGGCCATGCATTATTGCTTGAAAGGGTCTGCATTTGCTCACCCAATCTCACCAATCCTCTCAGTCCCAAGTGTCCAGCCTTATGCCACATCCAGCTGTCATTGTAGATAGGGTCTTTCCAGGTTTCCTCAGACACCCTGAAGGAATTGTAAAGAATTTCCCTGTTTTTTGGTTTTGCTTTTGAAATTCCTTTTTATAGTGGGTTTGAGCTGATTCTCGCTGCCATGTTTATGCCACTCTAGACACACTTGATTCCCTTATGGAGACATATCAATACATAGGTTTTAAGATTCTTACTAGTCAGATATATTCCTCTGCGGGAAATATGGGGTTTTGAGTCTCTTTCACTGAGGAAGGTGTAGGTCTTGTCTATTCCAAAGTTGGTTTTTGGAACGGTCCCTGTGCTTATATCAAACTCTGGTTTTATGCATCACCCCACCTCTCCATCCCCTTTATGCAGGCATAAGAGTGTTTTCTAAATGTGAGACTCTGTTCTCTTTCCTAACTCAGTTCACGTGTAGCCATGTTTACAGGATCTTCATAAGTGATATCTTATGATAAGTTTCTTTTTCTGTGTGACTTATTTCACTTAGAATCATCGTACCTGAATCCACTCACTTTGCTGCTACTGGTCTTATGACATTGATTTCATGGTAGAGGGATATTCCATCGTACGTAAGTACCACAATATTTTGAACCATTTTTATATTTCCTGGGATATTTAAGGTGTACCCAAGTTGAGGTTCTTGTAGTCAGTGCAGCCCAAAATTTGGAGGTGGCTCTTTCTTATTGATTTTCAGTTTTCCCAAGGTATATTCCCTAGACTGGAAGTGGCCTTGGCTCTGTAGCTCTGTTGTTTACTTGTTTTAGGGAACACAATGCACTCCTCCAGTGAGGCAGTTGGCAATTTACATCCCGCCCATCAGCATAACAAGGCTCCCAGTTCTCCAGGGCCTGTCTTGCCTTTCTGGTTTTTACACATTTTGTGGATGTCCCTTTTGACCGGTGGGAAATGATACTTCTTTGTAGTGCAGATTTGCATTGCCCGCTTACTTGCTTGGCCAAAAAAGGGCGTATGCGTTTTCTCCTGAATATATTCAGGAGAAAACGCATACGCCCTTTTTTGGCCAAGTGCACCATTCTCCAAGTTGTGCCCCTCTTTCTGTGCTTTACAGGCGATTCCAACGTACCTCTAGAAATCTATTTCCTGCTATTTTGCCTCGCTTTCAAGTCCGCCTCGTTGACTTCCCTCAACAGATTTTTGGACGATAGTTGTCCTTTATCACTCTGCCAGTTTGTGAATTGCTGTGCCCCTGAGCTCCATTTCTCAACTCGTTTTTTGTGAGCTGAACGCAAGTCCAAAATTTTGGATCATGTCCTATACTGGTTCCCGGTGGGTGGCTGAGACTTTGGTTAATTCTTCTTCCTGCCGGGAAATTAGAGTGACATGTGCCCGTCCAAATGCCTAACAGCTACTCTCTCATGGGTTCTCCCTCGTCCCTTCCATCCTCTGCCAAATTGGGAACCTGTGCAAACCAGGAGGTTAAAGGGCATGTCTCTCCAAGTTGGGAGATTGATAGTAAGGCAGTTGGAAAGTCAAACTGGAGCACCAGGAGAGGGACTATTCGTTGAGTTTTAGAAACCTTTCGTATTCACAGTGTGTCCATTCTCTAGGTTTCCTGTACATGTTATAGCTGTAGTAATATTCCCTTGAACCTGGAGAGTTGGGACCCATGGAATGGGGGCCATGCATTATTGCTTGAAAGGGTCTGCATTTGCTCACCCAATCTCACCAATCCTCTCAGTCCCAAGTGTCCAGCCTTATGCCACATCCAGCTGTCATTGTAGATAGGGTCTTTCCAGGTTTCCTCAGACACCCTGAAGGAATTGTAAAGAATTTCCCTGTTTTTTGGTTTTGCTTTTGAAATTCCTTTTTATACTGGGTTTGAGCTGATTCTCGCTGCCATGTTTATGCCACTCTAGACACACTTGATTCCCTTATGGAGACATATCAATACATAGGTTTTAAGATTCTTACTAGTCAGATATATTCCTCTGTGGGAAATATGGGGTTTTGAGTCTCTTTCACTGAGGAAGGTGTCGGTCTTGTCAATTTCAAAGTTGGTTTTTGAAACGGTCCCTGTGCTTATATCAAATTCTGGTTTTATGCATCACCCCACCTCTCCTTCCCCTTTATGCAGGCATAAGAGTGTTTTCTAAATGTGAGACTCTGTTCTCTTTCCTAACTCAATTCACGTGTAGCCATGTTTACAGGATCTTCATAAGTGATATCTTATGATAAGTTTCTTTTTCTGTGTGACTTATTTCACTTAGAATCATCGTACCTGAATCCACTCACTTTGCTGCTACTGGTCTTATGACATTGATTTCATGGCTGAGGGATATTCCATCGTACGTAAGTACCACAATGTTTTGAACCATTTTTATATTTCCTGGGATATTTAAGGTGTACCCAAGTTGAGGTTCTTGTAGTCAGTGCAGCCCTAAATTTGGAGGTGGCTCTTTCTTATTGATTTTCAGTTTTCCCAAGGTATATTCCCTAGACTGGAAGTGGCCTTGGCTCTGTAGCTCTGTTGTTTACTTGTTTTAGGGAACACTATGCACTCCTCCAGTGAGGCAGTTGGCAATTTACATCCCGCCCATCAGCATAACAAGGCTCCCAGTTCTCCAGGGCCTGTCTTGCCTTTCTGGTTTTTACACATTTTGTGGATGTCCCTTTTGACCGGTGGGAAGTGATACTTCTTTGTAGTGCAGATTTGCATTGCCCGCTTGCTTGCTTGGCCAAAAAGGGCGTATGCGTTTTCTCCTGAATATATTCAGGAGAAAACGCATACGCCCTTTTTGGCCAAGTGCACCATTGTCCAAGTTGTGCCCCTCTTCCTGTGCTTTACAGGCGATTCCAAAGTACCTCTTGAAATCTGTTTCCTGCTATTTTGCCTCGCTTTCAAGTCCGCCTCGTTGACTTCCCTCAACAGATTTTTGGACGATAGTTGTCCTTTATCACTCTGCCAGTTTGTGAATTGCTGTGCCCCTGAGCTCCATTTCTCAACTCGTTTTTTGTGAGCTGAACACAAGTCCAAAATTTTGGATCATGTCCTATACTGGTTCCCGGTGGGTGGCTGAGACTTTGGTTAATTCTTCTTCCTGCCGGGAAATTAGAGTGACATGTGCCCGTCCAAATGCCTAACAGCTACTCTCTCATGGGTTCTCCCTCGTCCCTTCCATCCTCTGCCAAATTGGGAACCTGTGCAAACCAGGAGGTTAAAGGGCCTGTCTCTCCAAGTTGGGAGATTGATAGTAAGGCAGTTGGAAAGTCAAACTGGAGCACCAGGAGAGAGACTATTCGTTGAGTTTTAGAAACCTTTCATATTCACAGTGTGTCCATTCTCTAGGTTTCCTGTACATGTTATAGCTGTAGTAATATTCCCCTGAACCTGGAGAGTTGGGACCCGTGGAATGGGGGCCATGCATTATTGCTTGAAAGGGTCTGCATTTGTTCACCCAATCTCACCAATCCTCTCAGTCCCAAGTGTCCAGCCTTATGCCACATCCAGCTGTCATTGTAGATAGGGTCTTTCCAGGTTTCCTCAGACACCCTGAAGGAATTGTAAAGAATTTCCCTGTTTTTTGGTTTTGCTTTTGAAATTCCTTTTTATAGTGGGTTTGAGCTGATTCTCGCTGCCATGTTTATGCCACTCTAGACACACTTGATTCCCTTAGGGAGACATATCAATACATAGGTTTTAAGATTCTTACTAGTCAGATATATTCCTCTGCGGGAAATATGGGGTTTTGAGTCTCTTTCACTGAGGAAGGTGTCGGTCTTGTCAGTTCCAAAGTTGGCTTTTGAAACGGTCCCTGTGCTTATATCAAACTCTGGTTTTATGCATCACCCCACCTCTCCTTCCCCTTTATGCAGGCATAAGAGTGTTTTCTAAATGTGAGACTCTGTTCTCTTTCCTAACTCAGTTCACGTGTAGCCATGTTTACAGGATCTTCATAAGTGATATCTTATGATAAGTTTCTTTTTCTGTGTGACTTATTTCACTTAGAATCATCGTACCTGAATGCACTCACTTTGCTGCTACTGGTCTTATGACATTGATTTCATGGCTGAGGGATATTCCATCGTACGTAAGTACCACAATATTTTGAACCATTTTTATATTTCCTGGGATATTTAAGGTGTACCCAAGTTGAGGTTCTTGTAGTCAGTGCAGCCCTAAATTTGGAGGTGGCTCTTTCTTATTGATTTTCAGTTTTCCCAAGGTATATTCCCTAGACTGGAAGTGGCCTTGGCTCTGTAGCTCTGTTGTTTACTTGTTTTAGGGAACACAATGCACTCCTCCAGTGAGGCAGTTGGCAATTTACATCCCGCCCATCAGCATAACAAGGCTGCCAGTTCTCCAGGGCCTGTCTTGCCTTTCTGGTTTTTTTCACATTTTGTGGATGTCCCGTTTGACCGGTGGGAAATGATACTTCTTTGTAGTGCAGATTTGCATTCCCCGCTTGCATGCTTGGCCAAAAAGGGCGTATGCGTTTTCTCCTGAATATATTCAGGAGAAAACGCATACGCCCTTTTTGGCCAAGTGCACCATTGTCCAAGTTGTGCCCCTCTTCCTGTGCTTTACAGGCGATTCCAAGGTACCTCTTGAAATCTGTTTCCTGCTATTTTGCCTCGCTTTCAAGTCCGCCTCGTTGACTTTCCTCAACAGATTTTTGGACGATAGTTGTCCTTTATCACTCTGCCAGTTTGTGAATTGCAGTGCCCCTGAGCTCCATTTCTCAACTCGTTTTTTGTGAGCTGAACGCAAGTCCAAAATTTTGGATCATGTCCTATACTGGTTCCCGGTGGGTGGATGAGACTTTGGTTAATTCTTCTTCCTGCCGGGAAATTAGAGTGACATGTGCCCGTCCAAATGCCTAACAGCTACTCTCTCATGGGTTCTCCCTCGTCCCTTCCATCCTCTGGCAAATTGGGAACCTGTGCAAACCAGGAGGTTAAAGGGCCTGTCTCTCCAAGTTGGGAGATTGATAGTAAGGCAGTTGGAAAGTCAAACTGGAGCACCAGGTGAGGGACTATTCGTTGAGTTTTAGAAACCTTTCATATTCACAGTGTGTCCATTCTCTAGGTTTCCTGTACATGTTATAGCTGTAGTAATATTCCCTTGAACCTGGAGAGTTGGGACCCATGGAATGGGGGCCATGCATTATTGCTTGAAAGGGTCTGCATTTGCTCACCCAATCTCACCAATCCTCTCAGTCCCAAGTGTCCAGCCTTATGCCACATCCAGCTGTCATTGTAGATAGGGTCTTTCCAGGTTTCCTCAGACACCCTGAAGGAATTGTAAAGAATTTCCCTGTTTTTTGGTTTTGCTTTTGAAATTCCTTTTTATAGTGGGTTTGAGCTGATTCTCGCTGCCATGTTTATGCCACTCTAGACACACTTGATTCCCTTATGGAGTCATATCAATACATAGGTTTTAAGATTCTTACTAGTCAGATATATTCCTCTGTGGGAAATATGGGGTTTTGAGTCTCTTTCACTGAGGAAGGTGTAGGTCTTGTCTATTCCAAAGTTGGTTTTTGGAACGGTCCATGTGCTTATATCAAACTCTGGTTTTATGCATCATCCCACCTCTCCTTACCCTTTATGCAGGCATAAGAGTGTTTTCTAAATGTGAGACTCTGTTCTCTTTCCTAACTCAGTTCACGTGTAGCCATGTTTACAGGATCTTCATAAGTGATATCTTATGATAAGTTTCTTTTTCTGTGTGACTTATTACACTTAGAATCATCGTACCTGAATCCACTCACTTTGCTGCTACTGGTCTTATGACATTGATTTCATGGCTGAGGGATATTCCATCGTACGTAAGTACCACAATATTTTGAACCATTTTTATATTTCCTGGGATATTTAAGGTGTACCCAAGTTGAGGTTCTTGTAGTCAGTGCAGCCCTAAATTTGGAGGTGGCTCTTTCTTATTGATTTTCAGTTTTCCCAAGGTATATTCCCTAGACTGGAAGTGGCCTTGGCTCTGTAGCTCTGTTGTTTACTTGTTTTAGGGAACACAATGCACTCCTCCAGTGAGGGAGTTGGCAATTGACATCCCGCCCATCAGCATAACAAGGCTCCCTGTTCTCCAGGGCCTGTCTTGCCTTTCTGGTTTTTACACATTTTGTGGATGTCCCTTTTGACCGGTGGGAAATGACACTTCTTTGTAGTGCAGATTTGCATTCCCCGCTTGCATGCTTGGCCAAAAAGGGCGTATGCGTTTTCTCCTGAATATATTCAGGAGAAAACGCATACGCCCTTTTTGGCCAAGTGCACCATTGTCCAAGTTGTGCCCCTCTTCCTGTGCTTTACAGGCGATTCCAAGGTACCTCTTGAAATCTGTTTCCTGCTATTTTGCCTCGCTTTCAATTCCGCCTCGTTGACTTTCCTCAACAGATTTTTGGACGATAGTTGTCCTTTATCACTCTGCCAGTTTGTGAATTGCTGTGCCCCTGAGCTCCATTTCTCAACTCGTTTTTTGTGAGCTGAACGCAAGTCCAAAATTTTGGATCATGTCCTATACTGGTTCCCGGTGGGTGGCTGAGACTTTGGTTAATTCTTCTTCCTGCCGGGAAATTAGAGTGACATGTGCCCGTCCAAATGCCTAACAGCTACTCTCTCATGGGTTCTCCCTCGTCCCTTCCATCCTCTGCCAAATTGGGAACCTGTGCAAACCAGGAGGTTAAAGGGCCTGTCTCTCCAAGTTGGCAGATTAATAGTAAGGCAGTTGGAAAGTCAAACTGGAGCACCAGGAGAGGGACTATTCTTTGAGTTTTAGAAACCTTTCGTATTCACAGTGTGTCCATTCTCTAGGTTTCCTGTACATGTTATAGCTGTAGTAATATTCCCTTGAACCTGGAGAGTTGGGACCCATGGAATGGGGGCCATGCATTATTGCTTGAAAGGGTCTGCATTTGCTCACCCAATCTCACCAATCCTCTCAGTCCCAAGTGTCCAGCCTTATGCCACATCCAGCTGTCATTGTAGATAGGGTCTTTCCAGCTTTCCTCAGACACCCTGAAGGAATTGTAAAGAATTTCCCTGTTTTTTGGTTTTGCTTTTGAAATTCCTTTTTATAGTGGGTTTGAGCTGATTCTCGCTGCCATGTTTATGCCACTCTAGACACACTTGATTCCCTTATGGAGTCATATCAATACATAGGTTTTAAGATTCTTACTAGTCAGATATATTCCTCTGTGGGAAATATGGGGTTTTGAGTCTCTTTCACTGAGGAAGGTGTAGGTCTTGTCTATTCCAAAGTTGGTTTTTGGAACGGTCCCTGTGCTTATATCAAACTCTGGTTTTATGCATCACCCCACCTCTCCTTCCCCTTTATGCAGGCATAAGAGTGTTTTCTAAATGTGAGACTCTGTTCTCTTTCCTAACTCAGTTCACGTGTAGCCATGTTTACAGGATCTTCATAAGTGATATCTTATGATAAGTTTCTTTTTCTGTGTGACTTATTTCACTTAGAATCATCGTACCTGAATCCACTCACTTTGCTGCTACTGGTCTTATGACATTGATTTCATGGCTGAGGGATATTCCATCATACGTAAGTACCACAATGTTTTGAACCATTTTTATATTTCCTGGGATATTTAAGGTGTACCCAAGTTGAGGTTCTTGTAGTCAGTGCAGCCCTAAATTTGGAGGTGGCTCTTTCTTATTGATTTTCAGTTTTCCCAAGGTATATTCCCTAGACTGGAAGTGGCCTTGGCTCTGTAGCTGTGTTGTTTACTTGTTTTAGGGAACACAATGCACTCCTCCAGTGAGGCAGTTGGCAGTTTACATCCCGCCCATCAGCATAACAAGGCTCCCAGTTCTCCAGGGCCTGTCTTGCCTTTCTGGTTTTTACACATTTTGTGGATGTCCCTTTTGACCGGTGGGAAGTGATACTTCTTTGTAGTGCAGATTTGCATTGCCCGCTTGCTTGCTTGGCCAAAAAGGGCGTATGCGTTTTCTCCTGAATATATTCAGGAGAAAACGCATACGCCCTTTTTGGCCAAGTGCACCATTGTCCAAGTTGTGCCCCTCTTCCTGTGCTTTACAGGCGATTCCAAGGTACCTCTTGAAATCTGTTTCCTGCTATTTTGCCTCACTTTCAAGTCCGCCTCGTTGACTTCCCTCAACAGATTTTTGGACGATAGTTGTCCTTTATCACTCTGCCAGTTTGTGAATTGCTGTGCCCCTGAGCTCCATTTCTCAACTCGTTTTTTGTGAGCTGAACGCAAGTCCAAAATTTTGGATCATGTCCTATACTGGTTCCCGGTGGGTGGCTGAGACTTTGGTTAATTCTTCTTCCTGCCGGGAAATTAGAGTGACATGTGCCCGTCCAAATGCCTAACAGCTACTCTCTCATGGGTTCTCCCTCGTCCCTTCCATCCTCTGGCAAATTGGGAACCTGTGCAAACCAGGAGGTTAAAGGGCCTGTCTCTCCAAGTTGGGAGATTGATAGTAAGGCAGTTGGAAAGTCAAACTGGAGCACCAGGAGAGGGACTATTCGTTGAGTTTTAGAAACCTTTCGTATTCACAGTGTGTCCATTCTCTAGGTTTCCTGTACATGTTATAGCTGTAGTAATATTCCCTTGAACCTGGAGAGTTGGGACCCATGGAATGGGGGCCATGCATTATTGCTTGAAAGGGTCTGCATTTGCTCACCCAATCTCACCAATCCTCTCAGTCCCAAGTGTCCAGCCTTATGCCACATCCAGCTGTCATTGTAGATAGGGTCTTTCCAGGTTTCCTCAGACACCCTGAAGGAATTGTAAAGAATTTCCCTGTTTTTTGGTTTTGCTTTTGAAATTCCTTTTTATAGTGGGTTTGAGCTGATTCTCGCTGCCATGTTTATGCCACTCTAGACACACTTGATTCCCTTATGGAGACATATCAATACATAGGTTTTTAGATTCTTACTAGTCAGATATATTCCTCTGTGGGAAATATGGGGTTTTGAGTCTCTTTCACTAAGGAAGGTGTCGGTCTTGTCAATTCCAAAGTTGGTTTTTGGAACGGTCCCTGTGCTTATATCAAACTCTGGTTTTATGCATCACCCCACCTCTCCTTCCCCTTTATGCAGGCATAAGAGTGTTTTCTAAATGTGAGACTCTGTTCTCTTTCCTAACTCAGTTCACGTGTAGCCATGTTTACAGGATCTTCATAAGTGATATCTTATGATAAGTTTCTTTTTCTGTGTGACTTATTTCACTTAGAATCATCGTACCTGAATCCACTCACTTTGCTGCTACTGGTCTTATGACATTGATTTCATGGCTGAGGGATATTCCATCGTACGTAAGTACCACAATGTTTTGAACCATTTTTATATTTCCTGGGATATTTAAGGTGTACCCAAGTTGAGGTTCTTGTAGTCAGTGCAGCCCTAAATTTGGAGGTGGCTCTTTCTTATTGATTTTCAGTTTTCCCAAGGTATATTCCCTAGACTGGAAGTGGCCTTGGCTCTGTAGCTCTGTTGTTTACTTGTTTTAGGGAACACAATGCACTCCTCCAGTGAGGCAGTTGGCAGTTTACATCCCGCTCATCAGCATAACAAGGCTCCCAGTTCTCCAGGGCCTGTCTTCCCTTTCTGGTTTTTACACATTTTGTGGATGTCCCTTTTGACCGGTGGGAAATGATACTTCTTTGTAGTGCAGATTTGCATTGCCCGCTTACTTGCTTGGCCAAAAAGGGCGTATGCGTTTTCTCCTGAATATATTCAGGAGAAAACGCATACGCCCTTTTTTGGCCAAGTGCACCATTGTCCAAGTTGTGCCCCTCTTCCTGTGCTTTACAGGCGATTCCAACGTACCTCTTGAAATCTATTTCCTGCTATTTTGCCTCGCTTTCAAGTCCGCCTCGTTGACTTCCCTCAACAGATTTTTGGACGATAGTTGTCCTTTATCA
This sequence comes from Mesoplodon densirostris, assembly GCF_025265405.1. Lineage (NCBI taxonomy): Eukaryota > Metazoa > Chordata > Mammalia > Artiodactyla > Ziphiidae > Mesoplodon > Mesoplodon densirostris. The sequence continues at coordinate 1,703,008 of NW_026778209.1, forward strand.
CTCTGCCAGTTTGTGAATTGCTGTGCCCCTGAGCTCCATTTCTCAACTCGTTTTTTGTGAGCTGAACGCAAGTCCAAAATTTTGGATCATGTCCTATACTGGTTCCCGGTGGGTGGCTGAGACTTTGGTTAATTCTTCTTCCTGCCGGGAAATTAGAGTGACATGTGCCCGTCCAAATGCCTAACAGCTACTCTCTCATGGGTTCTCCCTCGTCCCTTCCATCCTCTGCCAAATTGGGAACCTGTGCAAACCAGGAGGTTAAAGGGCCTGTCTCTCCAAGTTGGGAGATTGATAGTAAGGCAGTTGGAAAGTCAAACTGGAGCACCAGGAGAGGGACTATTCGTTGAGTTTTAGAAACCTTTCGTATTCACAGTGTGTCCATTCTCTAGGTTTCCTGTACATGTTATAGCTGTAGTAATATTCCCTTGAACATGGAGAGTTGGGACCCATGGAATGGGGGCCATGCATTATTGCTTGAAAGGGTCTGCATTTGCTCACCCATTCTCACCAATCCTCTCAGTCCCAAGTGTCCAGCCTTATGCCACATCCAGCTGTCATTGTAGATAGGGTCTTTCCAGGTTTCCTCAGACACCCTGAAGGAATTGTAAAGAATTTCCCTGTTTTTTGGTTTTGCTTTTGAAATTCCTTTTTATAGTGGGTTTGAGCTGATTCTCGCTGCCATGTTTATGCCACTCTAGACACACTTGATTCCCTTATGGAGACATATCAATACATAGGTTTTTAGATTCTTACTAGTCAGATATATTCCTCTGTGGGAAATATGGGGTTTTGAGTCTCTTTCACTAAGGAAGGTGTCGGTCTTGTCAATTCCAAAGTTGGTTTTTGGAACGGTCCCTGTGCTTATATCAAACTCTGGTTTTATGCATCACCCCACCTCTCCTTCCCCTTTATGCAGGCATAAGAGTGTTTTCTAAATGTGAGACTCTGTTCTCTTTCCTAACTCAGTTCACGTGTAGCCATGTTTACAGGATCTTCATAAGTGATATCTTATGATAAGTTTCTTTTTCTGTGTGACTTATTTCACTTAGAATCATCGTACCTGAATCCACTCACTTTGCTGCTACTGGTCTTATGACATTGATTTCATGGCTGAGGGATATTCCATCGTACGTAAGTACCATAATGTTTTGAACCATTTTTATATTTCCTGGGATATTTAAGGTGTACCCAAGTTGAGGTTCTTGTAGTCAGTGCAGCCCTAAATTTGGAGGTGGCTCTTTCTTATTGATTTTCAGTTTTCCCAAGGTATATTCCCTAGACTGGAAGTGGCCTTGGCTCTGTAGCTCTGTTGTTTACTTGTTTTAGGGAACACAATGCACTCCTCCAGTGAGGCAGTTGGCAGTTTACATCCCGCCCATCAGCATAACAAGGCTCCCAATTCTCCAGGGCCTGTCTTGCCTTTCTGGTTTTTACACATTTTGTGGATGTCCCTTTTGACCGGTGGGAAGTGATACTTCTTTGTAGTGCAGATTTGCATTGCCTGCTTGCTTGCTTGGCCAAAAAGGGCGTATGCGTTTTCTCCTGAATATATTCAGGAGAAAACGCATACGCCCTTTTTGGCCAAGTGCACCATTGTCCAAGTTGTGCCCCTCTTCCTGTGCTTTACAGGCGATTCCAACGTACCTCTTGAAATCTGTTTCCTGCTATTTTGCCTCACTTTCAAGTCCGCCTCGTTGACTTCCCTCAACAGATTTTTGGACGATAGTTGTCCTTTATCACTCTGCCAGTTTGTGAATTGCTGTGCCCCTGAGCTCCATTTCTCAACTCGTTTTTTGTGAGCTGAACGCAAGTCCAAAATTTTGGATCATGTCCTATACTGGTTCCCGGTGGGTGGCTGAGACTTTGGTTAATTCTTCTTCCTGCCGGGAAATTAGAGTGACATGTGCCCGTCCAAATGCCTAACAGCTACTCTCTCATGGGTTCTCCCTCGTCCCTTCCATCCTCTGCCAAATTGGGAACCTGTGCAAACCAGGAGGTTAAAGGGCCTGTCTCTCCAAGTTGGGAGATTGATAGTAAGGCAGTTGGAGTCAAACTGGAGCACCAGGAGAGGGACTATTCGTTGAGTTTTAGAAACCTTTCCTATTCACAGTGTGTCCATTCTCTAGGTTTCCTGTACATGTTATAGCTGTAGTAATATTCCCTTGAACCTGGAGAGTTGGGACCCATGGAATGGGGGCCATGCATTATTGCTTGAAAGGGTCTGCATTTGCTCACCCAATCTCACCAATCCTCTCAGTCCCAAGTGTCCAGCCTTATGCCACATCCAGCTGTCATTGTAGACAGGGTCTTTCCAGGTTTCCTCAGACACCCTGAAGGAATTGTAAAGAATTTCCCTGTTTTTTGGTTTTGCTTTTGAAATTCCTTTTTATAGTGGGTTTGAGCTGATTCTCGCTGCCATGTTTATGCCACTCTAGACACACTTGATTCCCTTATGGAGACATATCAATACATAGGTTTTAAGATTCTTACTAGTCTGATATATTCCTCTGTGGGAAATATGGGGTTTTGAGTCTCTTTCACTAAGGAAGGTGTCGGTCTTGTCAATTCCAATGTTGGCTTTTGGAACGGTCCCTGTGCTTATATCAAACTCTGGTTTTATGCATCACCCCACCTCTCCTTCCCCTTTATGCAGGCATAAGAGTGTTTTCTAAATGTGAGACTCTGTTCTCTTTCCTAACTCAGTTCACGTGTAGCCATGTTTACAGGATATTCATAAGTGATATCTTATGATAAGTTTCTTTTTCTGTGTGACTTATTTCACTTAGAATCATCGTACCTGAATCCACTCACTTTGCTGCTACTGGTCTTATGACATTGATTTCATGGCTGAGGGATATTCCATCGTACGTAAGTACCACAATATTTTGAACCATTTTTATATTTCCTGGGATATTTAAGGTGTACCCAGGTTGAGGTTCTTGTAGTCAGTGCAGCCCTAAATTTGGAGGTGGCTCTTTCTTATTGATTTTCAGTTTCCCCAAGGTATATTCCCTAGACTGGAAGTGGCCTTGGCTCTGTAGCTCTGTTGTTTACTTGTTTTAGGGAACACAATGCACTCCTCTAGTGAGGCAGTTGGCAATTTACATCCCGCTCATCAGCATAACAAGGCTCCCAGTTCTCCAGGGCCTGTCTTGCCTTTCTGGTTTTTACACATTTTGTGGATGTCCCTTTTGACCGGTGGGAAATGATACTTCTTTGTAGTGCAGATTTGCATTGCCCGCTTACTTGCTTGGCCAAAAAGGGCGTATGCGTTTTCTCCTGAATATATTCAGGAGAAAACGCATACGCCCTTTTTTGGCCAAGTGCACCATTGTCCAAGTTGTGCCCCTCTTCCTGTGCTTTACAGGCGATTCCAACGTACCTCTTGAAATCTATTTCCTGCTATTTTGCCTCGCTTTCAAGTCCGCCTCGTTGACTTCCCTCAACAGATTTTTGGACGATAGTTGTCCTTTATCACTCTGCCAGTTTGTGAATTGCTGTGCCCCTGAGCTCCATTTCTCAACTCGTTTTTTGTGAGCTGAACGCAAGTCCAAAATTTTGGATCATGTCCTATACTGGTTCCCGGTGGGTGGATGAGACTTTGGTTAATTCTTCTTCCTGCCGGGAAATTAGAGTGACATGTGCCCGTCCAAATGCCTAACAGCTACTCTCTCATGGGTTCTCCCTCGTCCCTTCCATCCTCTGGCAAATTGGGAACCTGTGCAAACCAGGAGGTTAAAGGGCCTGTCTCTCCAAGTTGGGAGATTGATAGTAAGGCAGTTGGAAAGTCAAACTGGAGCACCAGGAGAGGGACTATTCGTTGAGTTTTAGAAACCTTTCATATTCACAGTGTGTCCATTCTCTAGGTTTCCTGTACATGTTATAGCTGTAGTAATATTCCCTTGAACCTGGAGATTGGGACCCATGGAATGGGGGCCATGCATTATTGCTTGAAAGGGTCTGCATTTGCTCACCCAATCTCACCAATCCTCTCAGTCCCAAGTGTCCAGCCTTATGCCACATCCAGCTGTCATTGTAGATAGGGTCTTTCCAGGTTTCCTCAGACACCCTGAAGGAATTGGAAAGAATTTCCCTGTTTTTTGGTTTTGCTTTTGAAATTCCTTTTTATAGTGGGTTTGAGCTGATTCTCGCTGCCATGTTTATGCCACTCTAGACACACTTGATTCCCTTATGGAGTCATATCAATACATAGGTTTTAAGATTCTTACTAGTCAGATATATTCCTCTGCGGGAAATATGGGGTTTTGAGTCTCTTTCACTGAGGAAGTGTAGGTCTTGTCTATTCTAAAGTTGGTTTTTGGAACGGTCCCTGTGCTTATATCAAACTCTGGTTTTATGCATCACCCCACCTCTCCTTCCCCTTTATGCAGGCATAAGAGTGTTTTCTAAATGTGAGACTCTGTTCTCTTTCCTAACTCAGTTCACGTGTAGCTATGTTTACAGGATCTTCATAAGTGATATCTTATGATAAGTTTCTTTTTCTGTGTGACTTATTTCACTTAGAATCATCGTACCTGAATCCACTCACTTTGCTGCTACTGGTCTTATGACATTGATTTCATGGCTGAGGGATATTCCATCATACGTAAGTACCACAATGTTTTGAACCATTTTTATATTTCCTGGGATATTTAAGGTGTACCCAAGTTGAGGTTCTTGTAGTCAGTGCAGCCCTAAATTTGGAGGTGGCTCTTTCTTATTGATTTTCAGTTTTCCCAAGGTATATTCCCTAGACTGGAAGTGGCCTTGGCTCTGTAGCTCTGTTGTTTACTTGTTTTAGGGAACACAATGCACTCCTCCAGTGAGGCAGTTGGCAGTTTACATCCCGCCCATCAGCATAACAAGGCTCCCAGGTCTCCAGGGCCTGTCTTGCCTTTCTGGTTTTTACACATTTTGTGGATGTCCCTTTTGACCGGTGGGAAGTGATACTTCTTTGTAGTGCAGATTTGCATTGCCCGCTTACTTGCTTGGCCAGAAAGGGCGTATGCGTTTTCTCCTGAATATATTCAGGAGAAAACGCATACGCCCTTTTTGGCCAAGTGCACCATTGTCCAAGTTGTGCCCCTCTTCCTGTGCTTTACAGGCGATTCCAACGTACCTCTTGAAATCTGTTTCCTGCTATTTTGCCTCCCTTTCAAGTCCGCCTCGTTGACTTCCCTCAACAGATTTTTGGACGATAGTTGTCCTTTATCACTCTGCCAGTTTGTGAATTGCTGTGCCCCTGAGCTCCATTTCTCAACTCGTTTTTTGTGAGCTGAACGCAAGTCCAAAATTTTGGATCATGTCCTATACTGGTTCCCGGTGGGTGGCTGAGACTTTGGTTAATTCTTCTTCCTGCCGGGAAATTATTGTGACATGTGCCCGTCCAAATGCCTAACAGCTACTCTCTCATGGGTTCTCCCTCGTCCCTTCCATCCTCTGCCAAATTGGGAACCTGTGCAAACCCGGAGGTTAAAGGGCCTGTCTCTCCAAGTTGGGAGATTGATAGTAAGGCAGTTGGAAAGTCAAACTGGAGCACCAGGAGAGGGACTATTCGTTGAGTTTTAGAAACCTTTCGTATTCACAGTGTGTCCATTCTCTAGGTTTCCTGTACATGTTATAGCTGTAGTAATATTCCCTTGAACCTGGAGAGTTGGGACCCATGGAATGGGGGCCATGCATTATTGCTTGAAAGGGTCTGCATTTGCTCACCCAATCTCACCAATCCTCTCAGTCCCAAGTGTCCAGCCTTATGCCACATCCAGCTGTCATTGTAGATAGGGTCTTTCCAGGTTTCCTCAGACACCCTGAAGGAATTGTAAAGAATTTCCCTGTTTTTTGGTTTTGCTTTTGAAATTCCTTTTTATAGTGGGTTTGAGCTGATTCTCGCTGCCATGTTTATGCCACTCTAGACACACTTGATTCCCTTATGGAGACATATCAATACATAGGTTTTTAGATTCTTACTAGTCAGATATATTCCTCTGTGGGAAATATGGGGTTTTGAGTCTCTTTCACTAAGGAAGGTGTCGGTCTTGTCAATTCCAAAGTTGGTTTTTGGAACGGTCCCTGTGCTTATATCAAACTCTGGTTTTATGCATCACCCCACCTCTCCTTCCCCTTTATGCAGGCATAAGAGTGTTTTCTAAATGTGAGACTCTGTTCTCTTTCCTAACTCAGTTCACGTGTAGCCATGTTTACAGGATCTTCATAAGTGATATCTTATGATAAGTTTCTTTTTCTGTGTGACTTATTTCACTTAGAATCATCGTACCTGAATCCACTCACTTTGCTGCTACTGGTCTTATGACATTGATTTCATGGCTGAGGGATATTCCATCGTACGTAAGTACCATAATGTTTTGAACCATTTTTATATTTCCTGGGATATTTAAGGTGTACCCAAGTTGAGGTTCTTGTAGTCAGTGCAGCCCTAAATTTGGAGGTGGCTCTTTCTTATTGATTTTCAGTTTTCCCCAGGTATATTCCCTAGACTGGAAGTGGCCTTGGCTCTGTAGCTCTGTTGTTTACTTGTTTTAGGGAACACAATGCACTCCTCCAGTGAGGCAGTTGGCAGTTTACATCCCGCCCATCAGCATAACAAGGCTCCCAATTCTCCAGGGCCTGTCTTGCCTTTCTGGTTTTTACACATTTTGTGGATGTCCCTTTTGACCGGTGGGAAGTGATACTTCTTTGTAGTGCAGATTTGCATTGCCCGCTTGCTTGCTTGGCCAAAAAGGGCGTATGCGTTTTCTCCTGAATATATTCAGGAGAAAACGCATACGCCCTTTTTGGCCAAGTGCACCATTGTCCAAGTTGTGCCCCTCTTCCTGTGCTTTACAGGCGATTCCAACGTACCTCTTGAAATCTGTTTCCTGCTATTTTGCCTCACTTTCAAGTCCGCCTCGTTGACTTCCCTCAACAGATTTTTGGACGATAGTTGTCCTTTATCACTCTGCCAGTTTGTGAATTGCTGTGCCCCTGAGCTCCATTTCTCAACTCGTTTTTTGTGAGCTGAACGCAAGTCCAAAATTTTGGATCATGTCCTATACTGGTTCCCGGTGGGTGGCTGAGACTTTGGTTAATTCTTCTTCCTGCCGGGAAATTAGAGTGACATGTGCCCGTCCAAATGCCTAACAGCTACTCTCTCATGGGTTCTCCCTCGTCCCTTCCATCCTCTGCCAAATTGGGAACCTGTGCAAACCAGGAGGTTAAAGGGCCTGTCTCTCCAAGTTGGGAGATTGATAGTAAGGCAGTTGGAGTCAAACTGGAGCACCAGGAGAGGGACTATTCGTTGAGTTTTAGAAACCTTTCCTATTCACAGTGTGTCCATTCTCTAGGTTTCCTGTACATGTTATAGCTGTAGTAATATTCCCTTGAACCTGGAGAGTTGGGACCCATGGAATGGGGGCCATGCATTATTGCTTGAAAGGGTCTGCATTTGCTCACCCAATCTCACCAATCCTCTCAGTCCCAAGTGTCCAGCCTTATGCCACATCCAGCTGTCATTGTAGATAGGGTCTTTCCAGGTTTCCTCAGACACCCTGAAGGAATTGTAAAGAATTTCCCTGTTTTTTGGTTTTGCTTTTGAAATTCCTTTTTATAGTGGGTTTGAGCTGATTCTCGCTGCCATGTTTATGCCACTCTAGACACACTTGATTCCCTTATGGAGTCATATCAATACATAGGTTTTAAGATTCTTACTAGTCAGATATATTCCTCTGCGGGAAATATGGGGTTTTGAGTCTCTTTCACTGAGGAAGTGTAGGTCTTGTCTATTCTAAAGTTGGTTTTTGGAACGGTCCCTGTGCTTATATCAAACTCTGGTTTTATGCATCACCCCACCTCTCCTTCCCCTTTATGCAGGCATAAGAGTGTTTTCTAAATGTGAGACTCTGTTTTCTTTCCTAACTCAGTTCACGTGTAGCCATGTTTACAGGATCTTCATAAGTGATATCTTATGATAAGTTTCTTTTTCTGTGTGACTTATTTCACTTAGAATCATCGTACCTGAATCCACTCACTTTGCTGCTACTGGTCTTATGACATTGATTTCATGGCTGAGGGATATTCCATCATACGTAAGTACCACAATGTTTTGAACCATTTTTATATTTCCTGGGATATTTAAGGTGTACCCAAGTTGAGGTTCTTGTAGTCAGTGCAGCCCTAAATTTGGAGGTGGATCTTTCTTATTGATTTTCAGTTTTCCCAAGGTATATTCCCTAGACTGGAAGTGGCCTTGGCTCTGTAGCTCTGTTGTTTACTTGTTTTAGGGAACACAATGCACTCCTCCAGTGAGGCAGTTGGCAGTTTACATCCCGCCCATCAGCATAACAAGGCTCCCAGGTCTCCAGGGCCTGTCTTGCCTTTCTGGTTTTTACACATTTTGTGGATGTCCCTTTTGACCGGTGGGAAGTGATACTTCTTTGTAGTGCAGATTTGCATTGCCCGCTTACTTGCTTGGCCAGAAAGGGCGTATGTGTTTTCTCCTGAATATATTCAGGAGAAAACGCATACGCCCTTTTTGGCCAAGTGCACCATTGTCCAAGTTGTGCCCCTCTTCCTGTGCTTTACAGGCGATTCCAACGTACCTCTTGAAATCTGTTTCCTGCTATTTTGCCTCACTTTCAAGTCCGCCTCGTTGACTTCCCTCAACAGATTTTTGGACGATAGTTGTCCTTTATCACTCTGCCAGTTTGTGAATTGCTGTGCCCCTGAGCTCCATTTCTCAACTCGTTTTTTGTGAGCTGAACGCAAGTCCAAAATTTTGGATCATGTCCTATACTGGTACCCGGTGGGTGGCTGAGACTTTGGTTAATTCTTCTTCCTGCCGGGAAATTATTGTGACATGTGCCCGTCCAAATGCCTAACAGCTACTCTCTCATGGGTTCTCCCTCGTCCCTTCCATCCTCTGCCAAATTGGGAACCTGTGCAAACCCGGAGGTTAAAGGGCCTGTCTCTCCAAGTTGGGAGATTGATAGTAAGGCAGTTGGAAAGTCAAACTGGAGCACCAGGAGAGGGACTATTCGTTGAGTTTTAGAAACCTTTCGTATTCACAGTGTGTCCATTCTCTAGGTTTCCTGTACATGTTATAGCTGTAGTAATATTCCCTTGAACCTGGAGAGTTGGGACCCATGGAATGGGGGCCATGCATTATTGCTTGAAAGGGTCTGCATTTGCTCACCCAATCTCACCAATCCTCTCAGTCCCAAGTGTCCAGCCTTTTGCCACATCCAGCTGTCATTGTAGATAGGGTCTTTCCAGGTTTCCTCAGACACCCTGAAGGAATTGTAAAGAATTTCCCTGTTTTTTGGTTTTGCTTTTGCAATTCCTTTTTATACTGGGTTTTAGCTGATTCTCGCTGCCATGTTTATGCCACTCTAGACACACTTGATTCCCTTATGGAGACATATCAATACATAGGTTTTAAGATTCTTACTAGTCAGATATATTCCTCTGTGGGAAATATGGGGTTTTAAGTCTCTTTCACTGAGGAAGGTGTAGGTCTTGTCAATTCCAAAGTTGGTTTTTGAAACCGTCCCTGTGCTTATATCAAACTCTGGTTTTATGCATCACCCCACCTCTCCTTCCCCTTTATGCAGGCATAAGAGTGTTTTCTAAATGTGAGACTCTGTTCTCTTTCCTAACTCAATTCACGTGTAGCCCTGTTTACAGGATCTTCATAAGTGATATCTTATGATAAGTTTCTTTTTCTGTGTGACTTATTTCACTTAGAATCATCGTACCTGAATCCACTCACTTTGCTGCTACTGGTCTTATGACATTGATTTCATGGCTGAGGGATATTCCATCGTACGTAAGTACCACAATGTTTTGAACCATTTTTATATTTCCTGGGATATTTAAGGTGTACCCAAGTTGAGGTTCTTGTAGTCAGTGCAGCCCTAAATTTGGAGGTGGCTCTTTCTTATTGATTTTCAGTTTTCCCAAGGTATATTCCCTAGACTGGAAGTGGCCTTGGCTCTGTAGCTCTGTTGTTTACTTGTTTTAGGGAACACAATGCACTCCTCCAGTGAGGCAGTTGGCAATTTACATCCTGCCCATCAGCATAACAAGGCTCCCAGTTCTCCAGGGCCTGTCTTGCCTTTCTGGTTTTTACACATTTTGTGGATGTCCCTTTTGACCGGTGGGAAGTGATACTTCTTTGTAGTGCAGATTTGCATTGCCCGCTTGCTTGCTTGGCCAAAAAGGGCGTATGCGTTTTCTCCTGAATATATTCAGGAGAAAACGCATACGCCCTTTTTGGCCAAGTGCACCATTGTCCAAGTTGTGCCCCTCTTCCTGTGCTTTACAGGCGATTCCAAGGTACCTCTTGAAATCTGTTTCCTGCTATTTTGCCTCGCTTTCAAGTCCACCTCGTTGACTTCCCTCAACAGAATTTTGGACGATAGTTGTCCTTTATCACTCTGCCAGTTTGTGAATTGCTGTGCCCCTGAGCTCCATTTCTCAACTCGTTTTTTGTGAGCTGAACGCAAGTCCAAAATTTTGGATCATGTCCTATACTGGTTCCCGGTGGGTGGCTGAGACTTTGGTTAATTCTTCTTCCTGCCGGGAAATTATTGTGACATGTGCCCGTCCAAATGCCTAACAGCTACTCTCTCATGGGTTCTCCCTCGTCCCTTCCATCCTCTGCCAAATTGGGAACCTGTGCAAACCAGGAGGTTAAAGGGCCTGTCTCTCCAAGTTGGGAGATTGATAGTAAGGCAGTTGGAAAGTCAAACTGGAGCACCAGGAGAGGGACTATTCGTTGAGTTTTAGAAACCTTTCGTATTCACAGTGTGTCCATTCTCTAGGTTTCCTGTACATGTTATAGCTGTAGTAATATTCCCTTGAACCTGGAGAGTTGGGACCCATGGAATGGGGGCCATGCATTATTGCTTGAAAGGGTCTGCATTTGCTCACCCAATCTCACCAATCCTCTCAGTCCCAAGTGTCCAGCCTTTTGCCACATCCAGGTGTCATTGTAGATATGGTCTTTCCAGGTTTCCTCAGACACCCTGAAGGAATTGTAAAGAATTTCCCTGTTTTTTGGTTTTGCTTTTGCAATTCCTTTTTATACTGGGTTTGAGCTGATTCTCGCTGCCATGTTTATGCCACTCTAGACACACTTGATTCCCTTATGGAGACATATCAATACATAGGTTTTAAGATTCTTACTAGTCAGATATATTCCTCTGTGGGAAATATGGGGTTTTGAGTCTCTTTCACTGAGGAAGGTGTAGGTCTTGTCAATTCCAAAGTTGGTTTTTGAAACGGTCCCTGTGCTTATATCAAACTCTGGTTTTATGCATCACCCCACCTCTCCTTCCCCTTTATGCAGGCATAAGAGTGTTTTCTAAATGTGAGACTCTGTTCTCATTCCTAACTCAATTCACGTGTAGCCCTGTTTACAGGATCTTCATAAGTGATATCTTATGATAAGTTTCTTTTTCTGTGTGACTTATTTCACTTAGAATCATCGTACCTGAATCCACTCACTTTGCTGCTACTGGTCTTATGACATTGATTTCATGGCTGAGGGATATTCCATCATACGTAAGTACCACAATGTTTTGAACCATTTTTATATTTCCTGGGATATTTAAGGTGTACCCAAGTTGAGGTTCTTGTAGTCAGTGCAGCCCTAAATTTGGAGGTGGCTCTTTCTTATTGATTTTCAGTTTTCCCAAGGTATATTCCCTAGACTGGAAGTGGCCTTGGCTCTGTAGCTCTGTTGTTTACTTGTTTTAGGGAACACAATGCACTCCTCCAGTGAGGCAGTTGGCAGTTTACATCCCGCCCATCAGCATAACAAGGCTCCCAGGTCTCCAGAGCCTGTCTTGCCTTTCTGGTTTTTACACATTTTGTGGATGTCCCTTTTGACCGGTGGGAAGTGATACTTCTTTGTAGTGCAGATTTGCATTGCCCGCTTACTTGCTTGGCCAGAAAGGGCGTATGTGTTTTCTCCTGAATATATTCAGGAGAAAACGCATACGCCCTTTTTGGCCAAGTGCACCATTGTCCAAGTTGTGCCCCTCTTCCTGTGCTTTACAGGCGATTCCAACGTACCTCTTGAAATCTGTTTCCTGCTATTTTGCCTCACTTTCAAGTCCGCCTCGTTGACTTCCCTCAACAGATTTTTGGACGATAGTTGTCCTTTATCACTCTGCCAGTTTGTGAATTGCTGTGCCCCTGAGCTCCATTTCTCAACTCGTTTTTTGTGAGCTGAACGCAAGTCCAAAATTTTGGATCATGTCCTATACTGGTTCCCGGTGGGTGGCTGAGACTTTGGTTAATTCTTCTTCCTGCCGGGAAATTATTGTGACATGTGCCCGTCCAAATGCCTAACAGCTACTCTCTCATGGGTTCTCCCTCGTCCCTTCCATCCTCTGCCAAATTGGGAACCTGTGCAAACCAGGAGGTTAAAGGGCCTGTCTCTCCAAGTTGGGAGATTGATAGTAAGGCAGTTGGAAAGTCAAACTGGAGCACCAGGAGAGGGACTATTCGTTGAGTTTTAGAAACCTTTCGTATTCACAGTGTGTCCATTCTCTAGGTTTCCTGTACATGTTATAGCTGTAGTAATATTCCCTTGAACCTGGAGAGTTGGGACCCATGGAATGGGGGCCATGCATTATTGCTTGAAAGGGTCTGCATTTGCTCACCCAATCTCACCAATCCTCTCAGTCCCAAGTGTCCAGCCTTTTGCCACATCCAGGTGTCATTGTAGATATGGTCTTTCCAGGTTTCCTCAGACACCCTGAAGGAATTGTAAAGAATTTCCCTGTTTTTTGGTTTTGCTTTTGCAATTCCTTTTTATACTGGGTTTGAGCTGATTCTCGCTGCCATGTTTATGCCACTCTAGACACACTTGATTCCCTTATGGAGACATATCAATACATAGGTTTTAAGATTCTTACTAGTCAGATATATTCCTCTGTGGGAAATATGGGGTTTTGAGTCTCTTTCACTGAGGAAGGTGTAGGTCTTGTCAATTCCAAAGTTGGTTTTTGAAACGGTCCCTGTGCTTATATCAAACTCTGGTTTTATGCATCACCCCACCTCTCCTTCCCCTTTATGCAGGCATAAGAGTGTTTTCTAAATGTGAGACTCTGTTCTCATTCCTAACTCAATTCACGTGTAGCCCTGTTTACAGGATCTTCATAAGTGATATCTTATGATAAGTTTCTTTTTCTGTGTGACTTATTTCACTTAGAATCATCGTACCTGAATCCACTCACTTTGCTGCTACTGGTCTTATGACATTGATTTCATGGCTGAGGGATATTCCATCGTACGTAAGTACCACAATGTTTTGAACCATTTTTATATTTCCTGGGATATTTAAGGTGTACCCAAGTTGAGGTTCTTGTAGTCAGTGCAGCCCTAAATTTGGAGGTGGCTCTTTCTTATTGATTTTCAGTTTTCCCAAGGTATATTCCCTAGACTGGAAGTGGCCTTGGCTCTGTAGCTCTGTTGTTTACTTGTTTTAGGGAACACAATGCACTCCTCCAGTGAGGCAGTTGGCAATTTACATCCCGCCCATCAGCATAACAAGGCTCCCAGTTCTCCAGGGCCTGTCTTGCCTTTCTGGTTTTTACACATTTTGTGGATGTCCCTTTTGACCGGTGGGAAGTGATACTTCTTTGTAGTGCAGATTTGCATTGCCCGCTTGCTTGCTTGGCCAAAAAGGGCGTATGCGTTTTCTCCTGAATATATTCAGGAGAAAACACATACGCCCTTTTTGGCCAAGTGCACCATTGTCCAAGTTGTGCCCCTCTTCCTGTGCTTTACAGGCGATTCCAACGTACCTCTTGAAATCTGTTTCCTGCTATTTTGCCTCACTTTCAAGTCCGCCTCGTTGACTTCCCTCAACAGATTTTTGGACGATAGTTGTCCTTTATCACTCTGCCAGTTTGTGAATTGCTGTGCCCCTGAGCTCCATTTCTCAACTCGTTTTTTGTGAGCTGAACACAAGTCCAAAATTTTGGATCATGTCCTATACTGGTTCCCGGTGGGTGGCTGAGACTTTGGTTAATTCTTCTTCCTGCCGGGAAATTAGAGTGACATGTGCCCGTCCAAATGCCTAACAGCTACTCTCTCATGGGTTCTCCCTCGTCCCTTCCATCCTCTGGCAAATTGGGAACCTGTGCAAACCAGGAGGTTAAAGGGCCTGTCTCTCCAAGTTGGGAGATTGATAGTAAGGCAGTTGGAAAGTCAAACTGGAGCACCAGGAGAGGGACTATTCGTTGAGTTTTAGAAACCTTTCGTATTCACAGTGTGTCCATTCTCTAGGTTTCCTGTACATGTTATAGCTGTAGTAATATTACCTTGAACCTGGAGAGTTGGGACCCATGGAATGGGGGCCATGCATTATTGCTTGAAAGGGTCTGCATTTGCTCACCCAATCTCACCAATCCTCTCAGTCCCAAGTGTCCAGCCTTATGCCACATCCAGCTGTCATTGTAGATAGGGTCTTTCCAGGTTTCCTCAGACACCCTGAAGGAATTGTAAAGAATTTCCCTGTTTTTTGGTTTTGCTTTTGAAATTCCTTTTTATAGTGGGTTTGAGCTGATTCTCGCTGCCATGTTTATGCCACTCTAGACACACTTGATTCCCTTATGGAGACATATCAATACATAGGATTTAAGATTCTTACTAGTCATATATATTCCTCTGCGGGAAATATGGGGTTTTGAGTCTCTTTCACTGAGGAAGGTGTAGGTCTTGTCTATTCCAAAGTTGGTTTTTGGAACGGTCCCTGTGCTTATATCAAACTCTGGTTTTATGCATCACCCCACCTCTCCTTCCCCTTTATGCAGGCATAAGAGTGTTTTCTAAATGTGAGACTCTGTTCTCTTTCCTAACTCAGTTCACGTGTAGCCATGTTTACAGGATCTTCATAAGTGATATCTTATGATAAGTTTCTTTTTCTGTGTGACTTATTTCACTTAGAATCATCGTACCTGAATCCACTCACTTTGCTGCTACTGGTCTTATGACATTGATTTCATCGCTGAGGGATATTCCATCATACGTAAGTACCACAATGTTTTGACCATTTTTATATTTCCTGGGATATTTAAGGTGTACCCAAGTTGAGGTTCTTGTAGTCAGTGCAGCCCTAAATTTGGAGGTGGCTCTTTCTTATTGATTTTCAGTTTTCCCAAGGTATATTCCCTAGACTGGAAGTGGCCTTGGCTCTGTAGCTCTGTTGTTTACTTGTTTTAGGGAACACAATTCACTCCTCCAGTGAGGCAGTTGGCAGTTTACATCCCGCCCATCAGCATAACAAGGCTCCCAGTTCTCCAGGGCCTGTCTTGCCTTTCTGGTTTTTACACATTTTGTGGATGTCCCTTTTGACCGGTGGGAAGTGATACTTCTTTGTAGTGCAGATTTGCATTGCCCGCTTGCTTGCTTGGCCAAAAAGGGCGTATGCGTTTTCTCCTGAATATATTCAGGAGAAAACGCATACGCCCTTTGTGGCCAAGTGCACCATTGTCCAAGTTGTGCCCCTCTTCCTGTGCTTTACAGGCGATTCCAACGTACCTCTTGAAATCTGTTTCCTGCTATTTTGCCTCACTTTCAAGTCCGCCTCGTTGACTTCCCTCAACAGATTTTTGGACCATAGTTGTCCTTTATCACTCTGCCAGTTTGTGAATTGCTGTGCCCCTGAGCTCCATTTCTCAACTCGTTTTTTGTGAGCTGAACGCAAGTCCAAAATTTTGGATCATGTCCTATACTGGTTCCCGGTGGGTGGCTGAGACTTTGGTTAATTCTTCTTCCTGCCGGGAAATTAGAGTGACATGTGCCCGTCCAAATGCCTAACAGCTACTCTCTCATGGGTTCTCCCTCGTCCCTTCCATCCTCTGCCAAATTGGGAACCTGTGCAAACCAGGAGGTTAAAGGGGCTGTCTCTCCTAGTTGGGAGATTGATAGTAAGGCAGTTGGAAAGTCAAACTGGAGCACCAGGAGAGGGACTATTCGTTGAGTTTTAGAAACCTTTCGTATTCACAGTGTGTCCATTCTCTAGGTTTCCTGTACATGTTATAGCTGTAGTAATATTCCCTTGAACATGGAGAGTTGGGACCCATGGAATGGGGGCCATGCATTATTGCTTGAAAGGGTCTGCATTTGCTCACCCAATCTCACCAATCCTCTCAGTCCCAAGTGTCCAGCCTTATGCCACATCCAGCTGTCATTGTAGATAGGGTCTTTCCAGGTTTCCTCAGACACCCTGAAGGAATTGTAAAGAATTTCCCTGTTTTTTGGTTTTGCTTTTGAAATTCCTTTTTATAGTGGGTTTGAGCTGATTCTCGCTGCCATGTTTATGCCACTCTAGACACACTTGATTCCCTTATGGAGACATATCAATACATAGGATTTAAGATTCTTACTAGTCAGATATATTCCTCTGCGGGAAATATGGGGTTTTGAGTCTCTTTCACTGAGGAAGGTGTAGGTCTTGTCTATTCCAAAGTTGGTTTTTGGAACGGTCCCTGTGCTTATATCAAACTCTGGTTTTATGCATCACCCCACCTCTCCTTCCCCTTTATGCAGGCATAAGAGTGTTTTCTAAATGTGAGACTCTGTTCTCTTTCCTAACTCAGTTCACGTGTAGCCATGTTTACAGGATCTTCATAAGTGATATCTTATGATAAGTTTCTTTTTCTGTGTGACTTATTTCACTTAGAATCATCGTACCTGAATCCACTCACTTTGCTGCTACTGGTCTTATGACATTGATTTCATGGCTGAGGGATATTCCATCGTACGTAAGTACCACAATGTTTTGAACCATTTTTATATTTCCTGGGATATTTAAGGTGTACCCAAGTTGAGGTTCTTGTAGTCAGTGCAGCCCTAAATTTGGAGGTGGCTCTTTCTTATTGATTTTCAGTTTTCCCAAGGTATATTCCCTAGACTGGAAGTGGCCTTGGCTCTATAGCTCTGTTGTTTACTTGTTTTAGGGAACACAATGCACTCCTCCAGTGAGGCAGTTGGCAGTTTACATCCCGCCCATCAGCATAACAAGGCTCCCAGTTCTCCAGGGTCTGTCTTGCCTTTCTGGTTTTTACACATTTTGTGGATGTCCCTTTTGACCGGTGGGAAGAGATACTTCTTTGTAGTGCAGATTTGCATTGCCAGCTTGCTTGCTTGGCCAAAAAGGGCGTATGCGTTTTCTCCTGAATATATTCAGGAGAAAACGCATACGCCCTTTTTGGCCAAGTGCACCATTGTCCAAGTTGTGCCCCTCTTCCTGTGCTTTACAGGCGATTCCAACGTACCTCTTGAAATCTGTTTCCTGCTATTTTGCCTCACTTTCAAGTCCGCCTCGTTGACTTCCCTCAACAGATTTTTGGACCATAGTTGTCCTTTATCACTCTGCCAGTTTGTGAATTGCTGTGCCCCTGAGCTCCATTTCTCAACTCGTTTTTTGTGAGCTGAACGCAAGTCCAAAATTTTGGATCATGTCCTATACTGGTTCCCGGTGGGTGGCTGAGACTTTGGTTAATTCTTCTTCCTGCCGGGAAATTAGAGTGACATGTGCCCGTCCAAATGCCTAACAGCTACTCTCTCATGGGTTCTCCCTCGTCCCTTCCATCCTCTGCCAAATTGGGAACCTGTGCAAACCAGGAGGTTAAAGGGCCTGTGTCTCCAAGTTGGGAGATTGATAGTAAGGCAGTTGGAAAGTCAAACTGGAGCACCAGGAGAGGGACTATTCGTTGAGTTTTAGAAACCTTTCATATTCACAGTGTGTCCATTCTCTAGGTTTCCTGTACATGTTATAGCTGTAGTAATATTCCCTTGAACCTGGAGAGTTGGGACCCATGGAATGGGGGCCATGCATTATTGCTTGAAAGGGTCTGCATTTGCTCACCCAATCTCACCAATCCTCTCAGTCCCAAGTGTCCAGCCTTATGCCACATCCAGCTGTCATTGTAGATAGGGTCTTTCCAGGTTTCCTCAGACACCCTGAAGGAATTGTAAAGAATTTCCCTGTTTTTTGGTTTTGCTTTTGAAATTCCTTTTTATAGTGGGTTTGAGCTGATTCTCGCTGCCATGTTTATGCCACTCTAGACACACTTGATTCCCTTATGGAGACATATCAATACATAGGTTTTAAGATTCTTACTAGTCAGATATATTCCTCTGTGGGAAATATGGGGTTTTGAGTCTCTTTCACTAAGGAAGGTGTCGGTCTTGTCAATTCCAAAGTTGGTTTTTGGAACGGTCCCTGTGCTTATATCAAACTCCGGTTTTATGCATCACCCCACCTCTCCTTCCCCTTTATGCAGGCATAAGAGTGTTTTCTAAATGTGAGACTCTGTTCTCTTTCCTAACTCAATTCACGTGTAGCCCTGTTTACAGGATCTTCATAAGTGATATCTTATGATAAGTTTCTTTTTCTGTGTGACTTATTTCACTTAGAATCATCGTACCTGAATCCACTCACTTTGCTGCTACTGGTCTTATGACATTGATTTCATGGCTGAGGGATATTCCATCGTACGTAAGTACCACAATGTTTTGAACCATTTTTATATTTCCTGGGATATTTAAGGTGTACCCAAGTTGAGGTTCTTGTAGTCAGTGCAGCCCTAAATTTGGAGGTGGCTCTTTCTTATTGATTTTCAGTTTTCCCAAGGTATATTCCCTAGACTGGAAGTGGCCTTGGCTCTGTAGCTCTGTTGTTTACTTGTTTTAGGGAACACAATGCACTCCTCCAGTGAGGCAGTTGGCAATTTACATCCCGCCCATCAGCATAACAAGGCTCCCAGTTCTCCAGGGCCTGTCTTGCCTTTCTGGTTTTTACACATTTTGTGGATGTCCCTTTTGACCGGTGGGAAGTGATACTTCTTTGTAGTGCAGATTTGCATTGCCCGCTTGCTTGCTTGGCCAAAAAGGGCGTATGCGTTTTCTTCTGAATATATTCAGGAGAAAACACATACGCCCTTTTTGGCCAAGTGCACCATTGTCCAAGTTGTGCCCCTCTTCCTGTGCTTTACAGGTGATTCCAAGGTACCTCTTGAAATCTGTTTCCTGCTATTTTGCCTCGCTTTCAAGTCCGCCTCGTTGACTTCCCTCAACAGATTTTTGGACGATAGTTGTCCTTTATCACTCTGCCAGTTTGTGAATTGCTGTGCCCCTGAGCTCCATTTCTCAACTCGTTTTTTGTGAGCTGAACACAAGTCCAAAATTTTGGATCATGTCCTATACTGGTTCCCGGTGGGTGGCTGAGACTTTGGTTAATTCTTCTTCCTGCCGGGAAATTAGAGTGACATGTGCCCGTCCAAATGCCTAACAGCTACTCTCTCATGGGTTCTCCCTCGTCCCTTCCATCCTCTGGCAAATTGGGAACCTGTGCAAACCAGGAGGTTAAAGGGCCTGTCTCTCCAAGTTGGGAGATTGATAGTAAGGCAGTTGGAAAGTCAAACTGGAGCACCAGGAGAGGGACTATTCGTTGAGTTTTAGAAACCTTTCGTATTCACAGTGTGTCCATTCTCTAGGTTTCCTGTACATGTTATAGCTGTAGTAATATTCCCTTGAACCTGGAGAGTTGGGACCCATGGAATGGGGGCCATGCATTATTGCTTGAAAGGGTCTGCATTTGCTCACCCAATCTCACCAATCCTCTCAGTCCCAAGTGTCCAGCCTTATGCCACATCCAGCTGTCATTGTAGATAGGGTCTTTCCAGGTTTCCTCAGACACCCTGAAGGAATTGTAAAGAATTTCCCTGTTTTTTGGTTTTGCTTTTGAAATTCCTTTTTATAGTGGGTTTGAGCTGATTCTCGCTGCCATGTTTATGCCACTCTAGACACACTTGATTCCCTTATGGAGACATATCAATACATAGGATTTAAGATTCTTACTAGTCAGATATATTCCTCTGCGGGAAATATGGGGTTTTGAGTCTCTTTCACTGAGGAAGGTGTAGGTCTTGTCTATTCCAAAGTTGGTTTTTGGAACGGTCCCAGTGCTTATATCAAACTCTGGTTTTATGCATCACCCCACCTCTCCTTCCCCTTTATGCAGGCATAAGAGTGTTTTCTAAATGTGAGACTCTGTTCTCTTTCCTAACTCAGTTCACGTGTAGCCATGTTTACAGGATCTTCATAAGTGATATCTTATGATAAGTTTCTTTTTCTGTGTGACTTATTTCACTTAGAATCATCGTACCTGAATCCACTCACTTTGCTGCTACTGGTCTTATGACATTGATTTCTTCGCTGAGGGATATTCCATCATACGTAAGTACCACAATGTTTTGAACCATTTTTATATTTCCTGGGATATTTAAGGTGTACCCAAGTTGAGGTTCTTGTAGTCAGTGCAGCCCTAAATTTGGAGGTGGCTCTTTCTTATTGATTTTCAGTTTTCCCAAGGTATATTCCCTAGACTGGAAGTGGCCTTGGCTCTGTAGCTCTGTTGTTTACTTGTTTTAGGGAACACAATGCACTCCTCCAGTGAGGCAGTTGGCAGTTTACATCCCGCCCATCAGCATAACAAGGCTCCCAGTTCTCCAGGGCCTGTCTTGCCTTTCTGGTTTTTACACATTTTGTGGATGTCCCTTTTGACCGGTGGGAAATGATACTTCTTTGTAGTGCAGATTTGCATTGCCCGCTTACTTGCTTGGCCAAAAAGGGCGTATGCGTTTTCTCCTGAATATATTCAGGAGAAAACGCATACGCCCTTTTTGGCCAAGTGCACCATTGTCCAAGTTGTGCCCCTCTTCCTGTGCTTTACAGGCGATTCCAACGTACCTCTTGAAATCTATTTCCTGCTATTTTGCCTCGCTTTCAATCTGCCTCGTTGACTTCCCTCAACAGATTTTTGCAAGATAGTTGTCCTTTATCACTCTGCCAGTTTGTGAATTGCTGTGCCCCTGAGCTCCATTTCTCAACTCGTTTTTTGTGAGCTGAACGCAAGTCCAAAATTTTGGATCATGTCCTATACTGGTTCCCGGTGGGTGGCTGAGACTTTGGTTAATTCTTCTTCCTGCCAGGAAATTAGAGTGACATGTTCCCGTCCAAATGCCTAACAGCTACTCTCTCATGGGTTCTCCCTCGTCCCTTCCATCCTCTGCCAAATTGGGAACCTGTGCAAACCAGGAGGTTAAAGGGCCTGTCTCTCCAAGTTGGGAGATTGATAGTAAGGCAGTTGGAAAGTCAAACTGGAGCACCAGGAGAGGGACTATTCGTTGAGTTTTAGAAACCTTTCGTATTCACAGTGTGTCCATTCTCTAGGTTTCCTGTACATGTTATAGCTGTAGTAATATTCCCTTGAACCTGGAGAGTTGGGACCCATGGAATGGGGGCCATGCATTATTGCTTGAAAGGGTCTGCATTTGCTCACCCAATCTCACCAATCCTCTCAGTCCAAAGTGTCCAGCCTTTTGCCACATCCAGCTGTCATTGTAGATAGGGTCTTTCCAGGTTTCCTCAGACACCCTGAAGGAATTGTAAAGAATTTCCCTGTGTTTTGGTTTTGCTTTTGAAATTCCTTTTTATAGTGGGTTTGAGCTGATTCTCGCTGCCATGTTTATGCCACTCTAGACACACTTGATTCCCTTATGGAGACATATCAATACATAGGTTTTAAGATTCTTACTAGTCAGATATATTCCTCTGCGGGAAATATGGGGTTTTGAGTCTCTTTCACTGAGGAAGGTGTAGGTCTTGTCTATTCCAAAGTTGGTTTTTGGAACGGTCCCTGTGCTTATATCAAACTCTGGTTTTATGCATCACCCCACCTCTCCTTCCCCTTTATGCAGGCATAAGAGTGTTTTCTAAATGTGAGACTCTGTTCTCTTTCCTAACTCAGTTCACGTGTAGCCATGTTTACAGGATCTTCATAAGTGATATCTTATGATAAGTTTCTTTTTCTGTGTGACTTATTTCACTTAGAATCATCGTACCTGAATCCACTCACTTTGCTGCTACTGGTCTTATGACATTGATTTCATCGCTGAGGGATATTCCATCATACGTAAGTACCACAATGTTTTGAACCATTTTTATATTTCCTGGGATATTTAAGGTGTACCCAAGTTGAGGTTCTTGTAGTCAGTGCAGCCCTAAATTTGGAGGTGGCTCTTTCTTATTGATTTTCAGTTTTCCCAAGGTATATTCCCTAGACTGGAAGTGGCCTTGGCTCTGTAGCTCTGTTGTTTACTTGTTTTAGGAAACACAATGCACTCCTCCAGTGAGGCAGTTGGCAGTTTACATCCCGCCCATCAGCATAACAAGGCTCCCAGTTCTCCAGGGCCTGTCTTGCCTTTCTGGTTTTTACACATTTTGTGGATGTCCCTTTTGACCGGTGGGAAGTGATACTTCTTTGTAGTGCAGATTTGCATTGCCCGCTTGCTTGCTTGGCCAAAAAGGGCGTATGCGTTTTCTCCTGAATATATTCAGGAGAAAACGCATACGCCCTTTTTGGCCAAGTGCACCATTGTCCAAGTTGTGCCCCTCTTCCTGTGCTTTACAGGTGATTCCAACGTACCTCTTGAAATCTGTTTCCTGCTATTTTGCCTCACTTTCAAGTCCGCCTCGTTGACTTCCCTCAACAGATTTTTGGACGATAGTTGTCCTTTATCACTCTGCCAGTTTGTGAATTGCTGTGCCCCTGAGCTCCATTTCTCAACTCGTTTTTTGTGAGCTGAACGCAAGTCCAAAATTTTGGATCATGTCCTATACTGGTTCCCGGTGGGTGGCTGAGACTTTGGTTAATTCTTCTTCCTGCCGGGAAATTAGAGTGACATGTGCCCGTCCAAATGCCTAACAGCTACTCTCTCATGGGTTCTCCCTCGTCCCTTCCATCCTCTGCCAAATTGGGAACCTGTGCAAACCAGGAGGTTAAAGGGCCTGTCTCTCCAAGTTGGGAGATTGATAGTAAGGCAGTTGGAAAGTCAAACTGGAGCACCAGGAGAGGGACTATTCGTTGAGTTTTAGAAACCTTTCATATTCACAGTTTGTCCATTCTCTAGGTTTCCTGTACATGTTATAGCTGTAGTAATATTCCCTTGAACCTGGAGAGTTGGGACCCATGGAACGGGGGCCATGCATTATTGCTTGAAAGGGTCTGCATTTGCTCACCCAATCTCACCAATCCTCTCAGTCCCAAGTTTCCAGCCTTATGCCACATACAGCTGTCATTGTACATAGGGTCTTTCCAGGTTTCCTCAGACACCCTGAAGGAATTGTAAAGAATTTCCCTGTTTTTTGGTTTTGCTTTTGAAATTCCTTTTTATAGTGGGTTTGAGCTGATTCTCGCTGCCATGTTTATGCCACTCTAGACACACTTGATTCCCTTATGGAGACATATCAATACATAGGTTTTAAGATTCTTACTAGTCAGATATATTCCTCTGTGGGAAATATGGGGTTTTGAGTCTCTTTCACTGAGGAAGGTGTAGGTCTTGTCTATTCCAAAGTTGGTTTTTGAAACGGTCCCTGTGCTTATATCAAACTCTGGTTTTATGCATCACCCCACCTCTCCTTCCCCTTTATGCAGGCATAAGAGTGTTTTCTAAATGTGAGACTCTGTTCTCTTTCCTAACTCAGTTCACGTGTAGCCATGTTTACAGGATCTTCATAAGTGATATCTTATGATAAGTTTCTTTTTCTGTGTGACTTATTTCACTTAGAATCATCGTACCTGAATCCACTCACTTTGCTGCTACTGGTCTTATGACATTGATTTCATGGCTGAGGGATATTCCATCGTACGTAAGTACCACAATGTTTTGAACCATTTTTATATTTCCTGGGATATTTAAGGTGTACCCAAGTTGAGGTTCTTGTAGCCAGTGCAGCCCTAAATTTGGAGGTGGCTCTTTCTTATTGATTTTCAGTTTTCCCCAGGTATATTCCCTAGACTGGAAGTGGCCTTGGCTCTGTAGCTCTGTTGTTTACTTGTTTTAGGGAAAACAATGCACTCCTCCAGTGAGGCAGTTGGCAATTTACATCCCGCCCATCAGCATAACAAGGCTCCCTGTTCTCCAGGGCCTGTCTTGCCTTTCTGGTTTTTACACATTTTGTGGATGTCCCTTTTGACCGGTGGGAAGTGATACTTCTTTGTAGTGCAGATTTGCATTGCCCGCTTGCTTGCTTGGCCAAAAAGGGCGTATGCGTTTTCTCCTGAATATATTCAGTAGAAAACGCATACCCCCTTTTTGGCCAAGTGCACCATTGTCCAAGTTGTGCCCCTCTTCCTGTGCTTTACAGGTGATTCCAACATACCTCTTGAAATCTGTTTCCTGCTATTTTGCCTCACTTTCAAGTCCGCCTCGTTGACTTCCCTCAACAGATTTTTGGACGATAGTTGTCCTTTATCACTCTGCCAGTTTGTGAATTGCTGTGCCCCTGAGCTCCATTTCTCAACTCGTTTTTTTGTGAGCTGAACGCAAGTCCAAAATTTTGGATCCTGTCCTATACTGGTTCCCGGTGGGTGGCTGAGACTTTGGTTAATTCTTCTTCCTGCCGGGAAATTAGAGTGACATGTGCCCGTCCAAATGCCTAACAGCTACTCTCTCATGGGTTCTCCCTCGTCCCTTCCATCCTCTGCCAAATTGGGAACCTGTGCAAACCAGGAGGTTAAAGGGCCTGTCTGTCCAAGTTGGGAGATTGATAGTAAGGCAGTTGGAAAGTCAAACTGGAGCACCAGGAGAGGGACTATTCGTTGAGTTTTAGAAACCTTTCGTATTCACAGTGTGTCCATTCTCTAGGTTTCCTGTACATGTTATAGCTGTAGTAATATTCCCTTGAACCTGGAGAGTTGGGACCCATGGAATGGGGGCCATGCATTATTGCTTGAAAGGGTCTGCATTTGCTCACCCAATCTCACCAATCCTCTCAGTCCCAAGTGTCCAGCCTTATGCCACATCCAGCTGTCATTGTAGATAGGGTCTTTCCAGGTTTCCTCAGACACCCTGAAGGAATTGTAAAGAATTTCCCTAAAGATTATACAAATAGATGGAGAGATGTACCATGTTCTTGGATTGGAAGACTCAACATTGTGAAAATGACTCTACTACCCAAAGCAATCTACAGATTCAATGCAATACCTATCAAACTACCAATGGCATTTTTCACAGAACTAGAACAAAAAATTTCACAATTTGTATGGAAACACAAAAGACCCCGAATAGCCAAAGCAATCTTGAGAACGAAAAATGGAGCTGGAGGAATCAGGCTCCCTGACTTCAGACTATACTACAAAGCTACAGTAATCAAGACAGTATGGTACTGGCACAAAAACAGAAAGATAGATCAATGGAACAGGATAGAAAGCCCAGAGATAAACCCACGGACATATGGTCACCTTATCTTTGATAAAGGAGGCAGGAATGTACAGTGGAGAAAGGACAGTCTCTTCAATAAGTGGTGCTGGGAAAACTGGACAGGGACATGTAAAAGTATGAGATTAGATCACTCCCTAACACCATACACAAAAATTAGCTCAAAATGGATTAAAGACCTAAATGTAAGGCCAGACACTATCAAACTCCTAGAGGAAAACATAGGCAGAACACTCTATGACATAAATCACAGCAAGATCCTTTTTGACCCACCTCCTAGAGAAATGGAAATAAAGACAAAAATAAACACATGGGACCTAATGAAACGTCAAAGCTTTTGCACAGCAAAGGAAACCATAAACAAGACAAAAAGACAACCCTCAGAATGGGAGAAAATATTTGCAAATGAAGCAACTGACAAAGGATTAATCTCCAAAATTTATAAGCAGCTCATGCAGCTCAATAGCAAAAAAACAAACAACCCAATCCAAAAATGGGCAGAAGACCTAAATAGACATTTCTCCACAGAAGATATACAGACAGCCAACAAACACATGAAAGGATGCTCAACATCTTTACTCATTAGAGAAATGCAAATCAAAACTACAATGAGATATCATCTCACACCAGTCAGAATGGCCATCATCAAAAAATCTAGAAACAATAAATGCTGGAGAGGGTGTGGAAAAAAGGGAACACTCTTGCACTGCTGGTGGGAATGTGAATTGGTACAGCCACTATGGAGAACGGTATGGAGGTTCCTTAAAAAACTACAAATAGAACTACCATATGACCCAGCAATCCCACTACTGGGCATATACCCTGAGAAAACCATAATTCAAAAAGAGACATGTACCAAAATGTTCATAGCAGCCCTATTTACAATAGCCCGGAGCTGGAAACAACCTAAGTGTCCATCATCGGATGAATGGATAAAGAAGATGTGGCACATATATACAATGGAATATTACTCAGCCATAAAAAGAAATGAAATTGAGCTATTTGTAATGAGGTGGATGGACCTAGAGTCTGTCATACAGAGTGAAGTAAGTCAGAAAGAGAAAGACAAATACTGTATGCTGACACATATATATGGAATTTAAGAAAAAAATGTCATCAAGAACATAGGGGTAAGACAGGAATAAAGACACAGACCTACTAGAGCATGGACTTGAGGATATGGGGCGGGGGAAGGGTAAGCTGTGACAAAGTGAAAGAGCGGCATGGACATATATACACTACCAAATGTAAGGTAGATAGCTAGTGGGAAGCAGCCGCATAGCACAGGGAGATCAGCTCGGTTCTTTGTGACCGCCTGGAGGGGTGGGATAGGGAGGGTGGGAGGGAGACGCAAAAGGGAGGGGATATGGTAACGTATGTATATGTATAACTGATTGAATTTGTAAAATAAAAAAAAAATAAAAATTAAAAAAAAAAAAAAAGACATTGAACCAGGCTCAAAGACTACTTAACTTTATGATTCTATTTATATGACATTCTGGAAAATGAAAAACTATAGGGAAAAAAATTGGATTAGGGTCTGGGGAAGAGGGAAGGGATTGAAAAGAAAGGGGTCCAGGGGAACTTTTGGGGGTGATGGAAATTTTATCTATCTTGATCTTGATGATGGTTTCGTGACTGTGTATATTTGTCAAAACTCATTGAACTATATACTTGAGAAGAATGAATTTTCCTGTGTGTAAATTATACTTCAATAAACCTAACTTATAAAAAAAAAAAAAAAAAAAAAAAAAGAATTTCCCTGTTTTTTGGTTTTGCTTTTGAAATTCCTTTTTATAGTGGGTTTGAGCTGATTCTCGCTGCCATGTTTATGCCACTCTAGACACACTTGATTCCCTTATGGAGTCATATCAATACATAGGTTTTAAGATTCTTACTAGTCAGATATATTCCTCTGCGGGAAATATGGGGTTTTGAGTCTCTTTCACTGAGGAAGGTGTAGGTCTTGTCTATTCCAAAGTTGGTTTTTGGAACGGTCCCTGTGCTTATATCAAACTCTGGTTTTATGCAACACCCCACCTCTCCTTCCCCTTTAGGCAGGCATAAGCGTGTTTTCTAAATGTGAGACTCTGTTCTCTTTCCTAACTCAGTTCACGTGTAGCCATGTTTACAGGATCTTCATAAGTGATATCTTATGATAAGTTTCTTTTTCTGTGTGACTTATTTCACTTAGAATCATCGTACCTGAATCCACTCACTTTGCTTCTACTGGTCTTATGACATTGATTTCATGGCTGAGGGATATTCCATCGTACGTAAGTACCACAATGTTTTGAACCATTTTTATATTTCCTGGGATATTTAAGGTGTACCCAAGTTGAGGTTCTTGTAGCCAGTGCAGCCCTAAATTTGGAGGTGGCTCTTTCTTATTGATTTTCAGTTTTCCCCAGGTATATTCCCTAGACTGGAAGTGGCCTTGGCTCTGTAGCTCTGTTGTTTACTTGTTTTAGGGAACACAATGCACTCCTCCAGTGAGGCAGTTGGCAATTTACATCCCGCCCATCAGCATAACAAGGCTCCCTGTTCTCCAGGGCCTGTCTTGCCTTTCTGGTTTTTACACATTTTGTGGATGTCCCTTTTGACCGGTGGGAAGTGATACTTCTTTGTAGTGCAGATTTGCATTGCCCGCTTGCTTGCTTGGCCAAAAAGGGCGTATGCGTTTTCTCCTGAATATATTCAGGAGAAAACGCATACGCCCTTTGTGGCCAAGTGCACCATTGTCCAAGTTGTGCCCCTCTTCCTGTGCTTTACAGGCGATTCCAACGTACCTCTTGAAATCTGTTTCCTGCTATTTTGCCTCACTTTCAAGTCCGCCTCGTTGACTTCCCTCAACAGATTTTTGGACGATAGTTGTCCTTTATCACTCTGCCAGTTTGTGAATTGCTGTGCCCCTGAGCTCCATTTCTCAACTCGTTTTTTGTGAGCTGAACGCAAGTCCAAAATTTTGGATCATGTCCTATACTGGTTCCCGGTGGGTGGCTGAGACTTTGGTTAATTCTTCTTCCTGCCGGGAAATTAGAGTGACATGTGCCCGTCCAAATGCCTAACAGCTACTCTCTCATGGGTTCTCCCTCGTCCCTTCCATCCTCTGCCAAATTGGGAACCTGTGCAAACCAGGAGGTTAAAGGGCCTGTCTCTCCAAGTTGGGAGATTGATAGTAAGGCAGTTGGAAAGTCAAACTGGAGCACCAGGAGAGGGACTATTCGTTGAGTTTTAGAAACCTTTCGTATTCACAGTGTGTCCATTCTCTAGGTTTCCTGTACATGTTATAGCTGTAGTAATATTCCCTTGAACATGGAGAGTTGGGACCCATGGAATGGGGGCCATGCATTATTGCTTGAAAGGGTCTGCATTTGCTCACCCATTCTCACCAATCCTCTCAGTCCCAAGTGTCCAGCCTTATGTCACATCCAGCTGTCATTGTAGATAGGGTCTTTCCATGTTTCCTCAGACACCCTGAAGGAATTGTAAAGAATTTCCCTGTTTTTTGGTTTTGCTTTTGAAATTCCTTTTTATAGTGGGTTTGAGCTGATTCTCGCTGCCATGTTTATGCCACTCTAGACACACTTGATTCCCTTATGGAGACATATCAATACATAGGTTTTAAGATTCTTACTAGTCAGATATATTCCTCTGTGGGAAATATGGGGTTTTGAGTCTCTTTCACTGAGGAAGGTGTCGGTCTTGTCAATTCCAAAGTTGGTTTTTGAAACGGTCCCTGTGCTTATATCAAATTCTGGTTTTATGCATCACCCCACCTCTCCTTCCCCTTTATGCAGGCATAAGCGTGTTTTCTAAATGTGAGACTCTGTTCTCTTTCCTAACTCAGTTCACGTGTAGCCATGTTTACAGGATCTTCATAAGTGATATCTTATGATAAGTTTCTTTTTCTGTGTGACTTATTTCACTTAGAATCATCGTACCTGAATCCACTCACTTTGCTGCTACTGGTCTTATGACATTGATTTCATCGCTGAGGGATATTCCATCATACGTAAGTACCACAATGTTTTGAACCATTTTTATATTTCCTGGGATATTTAAGGTGTACCCAAGTTGAGGTTCTTGTAGTCAGTGCAGCCCTAAATTTGGAGGTGGCTCTTTCTTATTGATTTTCAGTTTTCCCAAGGTATATTCCCTAGACTGGAAGTGGCCTTGGCTCTGTAGCTCTGTTGTTTACTTGTTTTAGGAAACACAATGCACTCCTCCAGTGAGGCAGTTGGCAGTTTACATCCCGCCCATCAGCATAACAAGGCTCCCAGTTCTCCAGGGCCTGTCTTGCCTTTCTGGTTTTTACACATTTTGGGGATGTCCCTTTTGACCGGTGGGAAGTGATACTTCTTTGTAGTGCAGATTTGCATTGCCCGCTTGCTTGCTTGGCCAAAAAGGGCGTATGCGTTTTCTCCTGAATATATTCAGGAGAAAACGCATACGCCCTTTTTGGCCAAGTGCACCATTGTCCAAGTTGTGCCCCTCTTCCTGTGCTTTACAGGTGATTCCAACGTACCTCTTGAAATCTGTTTCCTGCTATTTTGCCTCACTTTCAAGTCCGCCTCGTTGACTTCCCTCAACAGATTTTTGGACGATAGTTGTCCTTTATCACTCTGCCAGTTTGTGAATTGCTGTGCCCCTGAGCTCCATTTCTCAACTCGTTTTTTGTGAGCTGAACGCAAGTCCAAAATTTTGGATCATGTCCTATACTGGTTCCCGGTGGGTGGCTGAGACTTTGGTTAATTCTTCTTCCTGCCGGGAAATTAGAGTGACATGTGCCCGTCCAAATGCCTAACAGCTACTCTCTCATGGGTTCTCCCTCGTCCCTTCCATCCTCTGCCAAATTGGGAACCTGTGCAAACCAGGAGGTTAAAGGGCCTGTCTCTCCAAGTTGGGAGATTGATAGTAAGGCAGTTGGAAAGTCAAACTGGAGCACCAGGAGAGGGACTATTCGTTGAGTTTTAGAAACCTTTCATATTCACAGTGTGTCCATTCTCTAGGTTTCCTGTACATGTTATAGCTGTAGTAATATTCCCTTGAACCTGGAGAGTTGGGACCCATGGAATGGGGGCCATGCATTATTGCTTGAAAGGGTCTGCATTTGCTCACCCAATCTCACCAATCCTCTCAGTCCCAAGTTTCCAGCCTTATGCCACATACAGCTGTCATTGTACATAGGGTCTTTCCAGGTTTCCTCAGACACCCTGAAGGAATTGTAAAGAATTTCCCTGTTTTTTGGTTTTGCTTTTGAAATTCCTTTTTATAGTGGGTTTGAGCTGATTCTCGCTGCCATGTTTATGCCACTCTAGACACACTTGATTCCCTTATGGAGACATATCAATACATAGGTTTTAAGATTCTTACTAGTCAGATATATTCCTCTGTGGGAAATATGGGGTTTTGAGTCTCTTTCACTGAGGAAGGTGTAGGTCTTGTCTATTCCAAAGTTGGTTTTTGAAACGGTCCCTGTGCTTATATCAAACTCTGGTTTTATGCATCACCCCACCTCTCCTTCCCCTTTATGCAGGCATAAGAGTGTTTTCTAAATGTGAGACTCTGTTCTCTTTCCTAACTCAGTTCACGTGTAGCCATGTTTACAGGATCTTCATAAGTGATATCTTATGATAAGTTTCTTTTTCTGTGTGACTTATTTCACTTAGAATCATCGTACCTGAATCCACTCACTTTGCTGCTACTGGTCTTATGACATTGATTTCATGGCTGAGGGATATTCCATCGTACGTAAGTACCACAATGTTTTGAACCATTTTTATATTTCCTGGGATATTTAAGGTGTACCCAAGTTGAGGTTCTTGTAGCCAGTGCAGCCCTAAATTTGGAGGTGGCTCTTTCTTATTGATTTTCAGTTTTCCCCAGGTATATTCCCTAGACTGGAAGTGGCCTTGGCTCTGTAGCTCTGTTGTTTACTTGTTTTAGGGAAAACAATGCACTCCTCCAGTGAGGCAGTTGGCAATTTACATCCCGCCCATCAGCATAACAAGGCTCCCTGTTCTCCAGGGCCTGTCTTGCCTTTCTGGTTTTTACACATTTTGTGGATGTCCCTTTTGACCGGTGGGAAGTGATACTTCTTTGTAGTGCAGATTTGCATTGCCCGCTTGCTTGCTTGGCCAAAAAGGGCGTATGCGTTTTCTCCTGAATATATTCAGTAGAAAACGCATACCCCCTTTTTGGCCAAGTGCACCATTGTCCAAGTTGTGCCCCTCTTCCTGTGCTTTACAGGTGATTCCAACATACCTCTTGAAATCTGTTTCCTGCTATTTTGCCTCACTTTCAAGTCCGCCTCGTTGACTTCCCTCAACAGATTTTTGGACGATAGTTGTCCTTTATCACTCTGCCAGTTTGTGAATTGCTGTGCCCCTGAGCTCCATTTCTCAACTCGTTTTTTTGTGAGCTGAACGCAAGTCCAAAATTTTGGATCCTGTCCTATACTGGTTCCCGGTGGGTGGCTGAGACTTTGGTTAATTCTTCTTCCTGCCGGGAAATTAGAGTGACATGTGCCCGTCCAAATGCCTAACAGCTACTCTCTCATGGGTTCTCCCTCGTCCCTTCCATCCTCTGCCAAATTGGGAACCTGTGCAAACCAGGAGGTTAAAGGGCCTGTCTGTCCAAGTTGGGAGATTGATAGTAAGGCAGTTGGAAAGTCAAACTGGAGCACCAGGAGAGGGACTATTCGTTGAGTTTTAGAAACCTTTCGTATTCACAGTGTGTCCATTCTCTAGGTTTCCTGTACATGTTATAGCTGTAGTAATATTCCCTTGAACCTGGAGAGTTGGGACCCATGGAATGGGGGCCATGCATTATTGCTTGAAAGGGTCTGCATTTGCTCACCCAATCTCACCAATCCTCTCAGTCCCAAGTGTCCAGCCTTATGCCACATCCAGCTGTCATTGTAGATAGGGTCTTTCCAGGTTTCCTCAGACACCCTGAAGGAATTGTAAAGAATTTCCCTAAAGATTATACAAATAGATGGAGAGATGTACCATGTTCTTGGATTGGAAGACTCAACATTGTGAAAATGACTCTACTACCCAAAGCAATCTACAGATTCAATGCAATACCTATCAAACTACCAATGGCATTTTTCACAGAACTAGAACAAAAAATTTCACAATTTGTATGGAAACACAAAAGACCCCGAATAGCCAAAGCAATCTTGAGAACGAAAAATGGAGCTGGAGGAATCAGGCTCCCTGACTTCAGACTATACTACAAAGCTACAGTAATCAAGACAGTATGGTACTGGCACAAAAACAGAAAGATAGATCAATGGAACAGGATAGAAAGCCCAGAGATAAACCCACGGACATATGGTCACCTTATCTTTGATAAAGGAGGCAGGAATGTACAGTGGAGAAAGGACAGTCTCTTCAATAAGTGGTGCTGGGAAAACTGGACAGGGACATGTAAAAGTATGAGATTAGATCACTCCCTAACACCATACACAAAAATTAGCTCAAAATGGATTAAAGACCTAAATGTAAGGCCAGACACTATCAAACTCCTAGAGGAAAACATAGGCAGAACACTCTATGACATAAATCACAGCAAGATCCTTTTTGACCCACCTCCTAGAGAAATGGAAATAAAGACAAAAATAAACACATGGGACCTAATGAAACGTCAAAGCTTTTGCACAGCAAAGGAAACCATAAACAAGACAAAAAGACAACCCTCAGAATGGGAGAAAATATTTGCAAATGAAGCAACTGACAAAGGATTAATCTCCAAAATTTATAAGCAGCTCATGCAGCTCAATAGCAAAAAAACAAACAACCCAATCCAAAAATGGGCAGAAGACCTAAATAGACATTTCTCCACAGAAGATATACAGACAGCCAACAAACACATGAAAGGATGCTCAACATCTTTACTCATTAGAGAAATGCAAATCAAAACTACAATGAGATATCATCTCACACCAGTCAGAATGGCCATCATCAAAAAATCTAGAAACAATAAATGCTGGAGAGGGTGTGGAAAAAAGGGAACACTCTTGCACTGCTGGTGGGAATGTGAATTGGTACAGCCACTATGGAGAACGGTATGGAGGTTCCTTAAAAAACTACAAATAGAACTACCATATGACCCAGCAATCCCACTACTGGGCATATACCCTGAGAAAACCATAATTCAAAAAGAGACATGTACCAAAATGTTCATAGCAGCCCTATTTACAATAGCCCGGAGCTGGAAACAACCTAAGTGTCCATCATCGGATGAATGGATAAAGAAGATGTGGCACATATATACAATGGAATATTACTCAGCCATAAAAAGAAATGAAATTGAGCTATTTGTAATGAGGTGGATGGACCTAGAGTCTGTCATACAGAGTGAAGTAAGTCAGAAAGAGAAAGACAAATACTGTATGCTGACACATATATATGGAATTTAAGAAAAAAATGTCATCAAGAACATAGGGGTAAGACAGGAATAAAGACACAGACCTACTAGAGCATGGACTTGAGGATATGGGGCGGGGGAAGGGTAAGCTGTGACAAAGTGAAAGAGCGGCATGGACATATATACACTACCAAATGTAAGGTAGATAGCTAGTGGGAAGCAGCCGCATAGCACAGGGAGATCAGCTCGGTTCTTTGTGACCGCCTGGAGGGGTGGGATAGGGAGGGTGGGAGGGAGACGCAAAAGGGAGGGGATATGGTAACGTATGTATATGTATAACTGATTGAATTTGTAAAATAAAAAAAAAATAAAAATTAAAAAAAAAAAAAAAGACATTGAACCAGGCTCAAAGACTACTTAACTTTATGATTCTATTTATATGACATTCTGGAAAATGAAAAACTATAGGGAAAAAAATTGGATTAGGGTCTGGGGAAGAGGGAAGGGATTGAAAAGAAAGGGGTCCAGGGGAACTTTTGGGGGTGATGGAAATTTTATCTATCTTGATCTTGATGATGGTTTCGTGACTGTGTATATTTGTCAAAACTCATTGAACTATATACTTGAGAAGAATGAATTTTCCTGTGTGTAAATTATACTTCAATAAACCTAACTTATAAAAAAAAAAAAAAAAAAAAAAAAAGAATTTCCCTGTTTTTTGGTTTTGCTTTTGAAATTCCTTTTTATAGTGGGTTTGAGCTGATTCTCGCTGCCATGTTTATGCCACTCTAGACACACTTGATTCCCTTATGGAGTCATATCAATACATAGGTTTTAAGATTCTTACTAGTCAGATATATTCCTCTGCGGGAAATATGGGGTTTTGAGTCTCTTTCACTGAGGAAGGTGTAGGTCTTGTCTATTCCAAAGTTGGTTTTTGGAACGGTCCCTGTGCTTATATCAAACTCTGGTTTTATGCAACACCCCACCTCTCCTTCCCCTTTAGGCAGGCATAAGCGTGTTTTCTAAATGTGAGACTCTGTTCTCTTTCCTAACTCAGTTCACGTGTAGCCATGTTTACAGGATCTTCATAAGTGATATCTTATGATAAGTTTCTTTTTCTGTGTGACTTATTTCACTTAGAATCATCGTACCTGAATCCACTCACTTTGCTTCTACTGGTCTTATGACATTGATTTCATGGCTGAGGGATATTCCATCGTACGTAAGTACCACAATGTTTTGAACCATTTTTATATTTCCTGGGATATTTAAGGTGTACCCAAGTTGAGGTTCTTGTAGCCAGTGCAGCCCTAAATTTGGAGGTGGCTCTTTCTTATTGATTTTCAGTTTTCCCCAGGTATATTCCCTAGACTGGAAGTGGCCTTGGCTCTGTAGCTCTGTTGTTTACTTGTTTTAGGGAACACAATGCACTCCTCCAGTGAGGCAGTTGGCAATTTACATCCCGCCCATCAGCATAACAAGGCTCCCTGTTCTCCAGGGCCTGTCTTGCCTTTCTGGTTTTTACACATTTTGTGGATGTCCCTTTTGACCGGTGGGAAGTGATACTTCTTTGTAGTGCAGATTTGCATTGCCCGCTTGCTTGCTTGGCCAAAAAGGGCGTATGCGTTTTCTCCTGAATATATTCAGGAGAAAACGCATACGCCCTTTGTGGCCAAGTGCACCATTGTCCAAGTTGTGCCCCTCTTCCTGTGCTTTACAGGCGATTCCAACGTACCTCTTGAAATCTGTTTCCTGCTATTTTGCCTCACTTTCAAGTCCGCCTCGTT
This sequence comes from Mesoplodon densirostris, assembly GCF_025265405.1. NCBI lineage: Eukaryota > Metazoa > Chordata > Mammalia > Artiodactyla > Ziphiidae > Mesoplodon > Mesoplodon densirostris. The sequence goes on from NW_026778209.1 coordinate 1,738,475, forward strand.
GACTTCCCTCAACAGATTTTTGGACGATAGTTGTCCTTTATCACTCTGCCAGTTTGTGAATTGCTGTGCCCCTGAGCTCCATTTCTCAACTCGTTTTTTGTGAGCTGAACGCAAGTCCAAAATTTTGGATCATGTCCTATACTGGTTCCCGGTGGGTGGCTGAGACTTTGGTTAATTCTTCTTCCTGCCGGGAAATTAGAGTGACATGTGCCCGTCCAAATGCCTAACAGCTACTCTCTCATGGGTTCTCCCTCGTCCCTTCCATCCTCTGCCAAATTGGGAACCTGTGCAAACCAGGAGGTTAAAGGGCCTGTCTCTCCAAGTTGGGAGATTGATAGTAAGGCAGTTGGAAAGTCAAACTGGAGCACCAGGAGAGGGACTATTCGTTGAGTTTTAGAAACCTTTCGTATTCACAGTGTGTCCATTCTCTAGGTTTCCTGTACATGTTATAGCTGTAGTAATATTCCCTTGAACATGGAGAGTTGGGACCCATGGAATGGGGGCCATGCATTATTGCTTGAAAGGGTCTGCATTTGCTCACCCATTCTCACCAATCCTCTCAGTCCCAAGTGTCCAGCCTTATGTCACATCCAGCTGTCATTGTAGATAGGGTCTTTCCATGTTTCCTCAGACACCCTGAAGGAATTGTAAAGAATTTCCCTGTTTTTTGGTTTTGCTTTTGAAATTCCTTTTTATAGTGGGTTTGAGCTGATTCTCGCTGCCATGTTTATGCCACTCTAGACACACTTGATTCCCTTATGGAGACATATCAATACATAGGTTTTAAGATTCTTACTAGTCAGATATATTCCTCTGTGGGAAATATGGGGTTTTGAGTCTCTTTCACTGAGGAAGGTGTCGGTCTTGTCAATTCCAAAGTTGGTTTTTGAAACGGTCCCTGTGCTTATATCAAATTCTGGTTTTATGCATCACCCCACCTCTCCTTCCCCTTTATGCAGGCATAAGCGTGTTTTCTAAATGTGAGACTCTGTTCTCTTTCCTAACTCAGTTCACGTGTAGCCATGTTTACAGGATCTTCATAAGTGATATCTTATGATAAGTTTCTTTTTCTGTGTGACTTATTTCACTTAGAATCATCGTACCTGAATCCACTCACTTTGCTGCTACTGGTCTTATGACATTGATTTCATGGCTGAGGGATATTCCATCGTACGTAAGTACCACAATGTTTTGAACCATTTTTATATTTCCTGGGATATTTAAGGTGTACCCAAGTTGAGGTTCTTGTAGCCAGTGCAGCCCTAAATTTGGAGGTGGCTCTTTCTTATTGATTTTCAGTTTTCCCCAGGTATATTCCCTAGACTGGAAGTGGCCTTGGCTCTGTAGCTCTGTTGTTTACTTGTTTTAGGGAAAACAATGCACTCCTCCAGTGAGGCAGTTGGCAATTTACATCCCGCCCATCAGCATAACAAGGCTCCCTGTTCTCCAGGGCCTGTCTTGCCTTTCTGGTTTTTACACATTTTGTGGATGTCCCTTTTGACCTGTGGGAAGTGATACTTCTTTGTAGTGCAGATTTGCATTGCCCGCTTGCTTGCTTGGCCAAAAAGGGCGTATGCGTTTTCTCCTGAATATATTCAGGAGAAAACGCATACGCCCTTTTTGGCCAAGTGCACCATTGTCCAAGTTGTGCCCCTCTTCCTGTGCTTTACAGGTGATTCCAACATACCTCTTGAAATCTGTTTCCTGCTATTTTGCCTCACTTTCAAGTCCGCCTCGTTGACTTCCCTCAACAGATTTTTGGACGATAGTTGTCCTTTATCACTCTGCCAGTTTGTGAATTGCTGTGCCCCTGAGCTCCATTTCTCAACTCGTTTTTTGTGAGCTGATCGCAAGTCCAAAATTTTGGATCATGTCCTATACTGGTTCCCGGTGGGTGGCTGAGACTTTGGTTAATTCTTCTTCCTGCCGGGAAATTAGAGTGACATGTGCCCGTCCAAATGCCTAACAGCTACTCTCTCATGGGTTCTCCCTCGTCCCTTCCATCCTCTGCCAAATTGGGAACCTGTGCAAACCAGGAGGTTAAAGGGCCTGTCTCTCCAAGTTGGGAGATTGATAGTAAGGCAGTTGGAAAGTCAAACTGGAGCACCAGGAGAGGGACTATTCGTTGAGTTTTAGAAACCTTTCGTATTCACAGTGTGTCCATTCTCTAGGTTTCCTGTACATGTTATAGCTGTAGTAATATTCCCTTGAACCTGGAGAGTTGGGACCCATGGAATGGGGGCCATGCATTATTGCTTGAAAGGGTCTGCATTTGCTCACCCAATCTCACCAATCCTCTCAGTCCCAAGTGTCCAGCCTTATGCCACATCCAGCTGTCATTGTAGATAGGGTCTTTCCAGGTTTCCTCAGACACCCTGAAGGAATTGTAAAGAATTTCCCTGTTTTTTGGTTTTGCTTTTGAAATTCCTTTTTATAGTGGGTTTGAGCTGATTCTCGCTGCCATGTTTATGCCACTCTAGACACACTTGATTCCCTTATGGAGACATATCAATACATAGGTTTTAAGATTCTTACTAGTCAGATATATTCCTCTGTGGGAAATATGGGGTTTTGAGTCTCTTTCACTGAGGAAGGTGTCGGTCTTGTCAATTCCAAAGTTGGTTTTTGAAACGGTCCCTGTGCTTATATCAAACTCTGGTTTTATGCATCACCCCACCTCTCCTTCCCCTTTATGCAGGCATAAGAGTGTTTTCTAAATGTGAGACTCTGTTCTCTTTCCTAACTCAGTTCACGTGTAGCCATGTTTACAGGATCTTCATAAGTGATATCTTATGATAAGTTTCTTTTTCTTTGTGACTTATTTCACTTAGAATCATCGTACCTGAATCCACTCACTTTGCTGCTACTGGTCTTATGACATTGATTTCATGGCTGAGGGATATTCCATCGTACGTAAGTACCACAATGTTTTGAACCATTTTTATATTTCCTGGGATATTTAAGGTGTACCCAAGTTGAGGTTCTTGTAGTCAGTGCAGCCCTAAATTTGGAGGTGGCTCTTTCTTATTGATTTTCAGTTTTCCCAAGGTATATTCCCTAGACTGGAAGTGGCCTTGGCTCTGTAGCTCTGTTGTTTACTTGTTTTAGGGAACATAATGCACTCCTCCAGTGAGGCAGTTGGCAATTTACATCCCGCCCATCAGCATAACAAGGCTCCCAGTTCTCCAGGGCCTGTCTTGCCTTTCTGGTTTTTACACATTTTGTGGATGTCCCTTTTGACCGGTGGGAAGTGATACTTCTTTGTAGTGCAGATTTGCATTGCCCGCTTGCTTGCTTGGCCAAAATGGGCGTATGCGTTTTCTCCTGAATATATTCAGGAGAAAACGCATACGCCCTTTTTGGCCAAGTGCACCATTGTCGAACTTGTGCCCCTCTTCCTGTGCTTTACAGGCGATTCCAAGGTACCTCTTGAAATCTGTTTCCTGCTATTTTGCCTCGCTTTCAAGTCCACCTCGTTGACTTCCCTCAACAGATTTTTGGACGATAGTTGTCCTTTATCACTCTGCCAGTTTGTGAATTGCTGTGCCCCTGAGCTCCATTTCTCAACTCGTTTTTTCTGAGCTGAACGCAAGTCCAAAATTTTGGATCATGTCCTATACTGGTTCCCGGTGGGTGGCTGAGACTTTGGTTAATTCTTCTTCCTGCCGGGAAATTAGAGTTACATGTGCCCGTCCAAATGCCTAACAGCTACTCTCTCATGGGTTCTCCCTCGTCCCTTCCATCCTCTGCCAAATTGGGAACCTGTGCAAACCAGGAGGTTAAAGGGCCTGTCTCTCCAAGTTGGGAGATTGATAGTAAGGCAGTTGGAAAGTCAAACTGGAGCACCAGGAGAGGGACTATTCGTTGAGTTTTAGAAACCTTTCGTATTCACAGTGTGTCCATTCTCTAGGTTTCCTGTACATGTTATAGCTGTAGTAATATTCCCTTGAACCTGGAGAGTTGGGACCCATGGAATGGGGGCCATGCATTATTGCTTGAAAGGGTCTGCATTTGCTCACCCATTCTCACCAATCCTCTCAGTCCCAAGTGTCCAGCCTTATGTCACATCCAGCTGTCATTGTAGATAGGGTCTTTCCATGTTTCCTCAGACACCCTGAAGGAATTGTAAAGAATTTCCCTGTTTTTTGGTTTTGCTTTTGAAATTCCTTTTTATAGTGGGTTTGAGCTGATTCTCGCTGCCATGTTTATGCCACTCTAGACACACTTGATTCCCTTATGGAGACATATCAATACATAGGTTTTAAGATTCTTACTAGTCAGATATATTCCTCTGTGGGAAATATGGGGTTTTGAGTCTCTTTCACTGAGGAAGGTGTCGGTCTTGTCAATTCCAAAGTTGGTTTTTGAAACGGTCCCTGTGCTTATATCAAACTCTGGTTTTATGCATCACCCCACCTCTCCTTCCCCTTTATGCAGGCATAAGCGTGTTTTCTAAATGTGAGACTCTGTTCTCTTTCCTAACTCAGTTCACGTGTAGCCATGTTTACAGGATCTTCATAAGTGATATCTTATGATAAGTTTCTTTTTCTGTGTGACTTATTTCACTTAGAATCATCGTACCTGAATCCACTCACTTTGCTGCTACTGGTCTTATGACATTGATTTCATGGCTGAGGGATATTCCATCGTACGTAAGTACCACAATGTTTTGAACCATTTTTATATTTCCTGGGATATTTAAGGTGTACCCAAGTTGAGGTTCTTGTAGCCAGTGCAGCCCTAAATTTGGAGGTGGCTCTTTCTTATTGATTTTCAGTTTTCCCCAGGTATATTCCCTAGACTGGAAGTGGCCTTGGCTCTGTAGCTCTGTTGTTTACTTGTTTTAGGGAAAACAATGCACTCCTCCAGTGAGGCAGTTGGCAATTTACATCCCGCCCATCAGCATAACAAGGCTCCCTGTTCTCCAGGGCCTGTCTTGCCTTTCTGGTTTTTACACATTTTGTGGATGTCCCTTTTGACCGGTGGGAAGTGATACTTCTTTGTAGTGCAGATTTGCATTGCCCGCTTGCTTGCTTGGCCAAAAAGGGCGTATGCGTTTTCTCCTGAATATATTCAGTAGAAAACGCATACGCCCTTTTTGGCCAAGTGCACCATTGTCCAAGTTGTGCCCCTCTTCCTGTGCTTTACAGGTGATTCCAACATACCTCTTGAAATCTGTTTCCTGCTATTTTGCCTCACTTTCAAGTCCGCCTCGTTGACTTCCCTCAACAGATTTTTGGACGATAGTTGTCCTTTATCACTCTGCCAGTTTGTGAATTGCTGTGCCCCTGAGCTCCATTTCTCAACTCGTTTTTTGTGAGCTGATCGCAAGTCCAAAATTTTGGATCATGTCCTATACTGGTTCCCGGTGGGTGGCTGAGACTTTGGTTAATTCTTCTTCCTGCCGGGAAATTAGAGTGACATGTGCCCGTCCAAATGCCTAACAGCTACTCTCTCATGGGTTCTCCCTCGTCCCTTCCATCCTCTGCCAAATTGGGAACCTGTGCAAACCAGGAGGTTAAAGGGCCTGTCTCTCAAGTTGGGAGATTGATAGTAAGGCAGTTGGAAAGTCAAACTGGAGCACCAGGAGAGGGACTATTCGTTGAGTTTTAGAAACCTTTCGTATTCACAGTGTGTCCATTCTCTAGGTTTCCTGTACATGTTATAGCTGTAGTAATATTCCCTTGAACCTGGAGAGTTGGGACCCATGGAATGGGGGCCATGCATTATTGCTTGAAAGGGTCTGCATTTGCTCACCCAATCTCACCAATCCTCTCAGTCCCAAGTGTCCAGCCTTATGCCACATCCAGCTGTCATTGTAGATAGGGTCTTTCCAGGTTTCCTCAGACACCCTGAAGGAATTGTAAAGAATTTCCCTGTTTTTTGGTTTTGCTTTTGAAATTCCTTTTTATAGTGGGTTTGAGCTGATTCTCGCTGCCATGTTTATGCCACTCTAGACACACTTGATTCCCTTATGGAGACATATCAATACATAGGTTTTAAGATTCTTACTAGTCAGATATATTCCTCTGTGGGAAATATGGGGTTTTGAGTCTCTTTCACTAAGGAAGGTGTCGGTCTTGTCAATTCCAAAGTTGGTTTTTGAAACGGTCCCTGTGCTTATATCAAACTCTGGTTTTATGCATCACCCCACCTCTCCTTCCCCTTTATGCAGGCATAAGAGTGTTTTCTAAATGTGAGACTCTGTTCTCTTTCCTAACTCAGTTCACGTGTAGCCATGTTTACAGGATCTTCATAAGTGATATCTTATGATAAGTTTCTTTTTCTTTGTGACTTATTTCACTTAGAATCATCGTACCTGAATCCACTCACTTTGCTGCTACTGGTCTTATGACATTGATTTCATGGCTGAGGGATATTCCATCGTACGTAAGTACCACAATGTTTTGAACCATTTTTATATTTCCTGGGATATTTAAGGTGTACCCAAGTTGAGGTTCTTGTAGTCAGTGCAGCCCTAAATTTGGAGGTGGCTCTTTCTTATTGATTTTCAGTTTTCCCAAGGTATATTCCCTAGACTGGAAGTGGCCTTGGCTCTGTAGCTCTGTTGTTTACTTGTTTTAGGGAACATAATGCACTCCTCCAGTGAGGCAGTTGGCAATTTACATCCCGCCCATCAGCATAACAAGGCTCCCAGTTCTCCAGGGCCTGTCTTGCCTTTCTGGTTTTTACACATTTTGTGGATGTCCCTTTTGACCGGTGGGAAGTGATACTTCTTTGTAGTGCAGATTTGCATTGCCCACTTGCTTGCTTGGCCAAAAAGGGCGTATGCGTTTTCTCCTGAATATATTCAGGAGAAAACGCATACGCCCTTTTTGGCCAAGTGCACCATTGTCCAAGTTGTGCCCCTCTTCCTGTGCTTTACAGGCGATTCCAAGGTACCTCTTGAAATCTGTTTCCTGCTATTTTGCCTCGCTTTCAAGTCCCCCTCGTTGACTTCCCTCAACAGATTTTTGGACGATAGTTGTCCTTTATCACTCTGCCAGTTTGTGAATTGCTGTGCCCGTGAGCTCCATTTCTCAACTCGTTTTTTCTGAGCTGAACGCAAGTCCAAAATTTTGGATCATGTCCTATACTGGTTCCGGGTGGGTGGCTGAGACTTTGGTTAATTCTTCTTCCTGCCGGGAAATTAGAGTGACATGTGCCCGTCCAAATGCCTAACAGCTACTCTCTCATGGGTTCTCCCTCGTCCCTTCCATCCTCTGCCAAATTGGGAACCTGTGCAAACCAGGAGGTTAAAGGGCCTGTCTGTCCAAGTTGGGAGATTGATAGTAAGGCAGTTGGAAAGTCAAACTGGAGCACCAGGAGAGGGACTATTCGTTGAGTTTTAGAAACCTTTCGTATTCACAGTGTGTCCATTCTCTAGGTTTCCTGTACATGTTATAGCTGTAGTAATATTCCCTTGAACCTGGAGAGTTGGGACCCATGGAATGGGGGCCATGCATTATTGCTTGAAAGGGTCTGCATTTGCTCACCCAATCTCACCAATCCTCTCAGTCCCAAGTGTCCAGCCTTATGCCACATCCAGCTGTCATTGTAGACAGGGTCTTTCCAGGTTTCCTCAGACACCCTGAAGGAATTGTAAAGAATTTCCCTGTTTTTTGGTTTTGCTTTTGAAATTCCTTTTTATAGTGGGTTTGAGCTGATTCTCGCTGCCATGTTTATGCCACTCTAGACACACTTGATTCCCTTATGGAGTCATATCAATACATAGGTTTTAAGATTCTTACTAGTCAGATATATTCCTCTGCGGGAAATATGGGGTTTTGAGTCTCTTTCACTGAGGAAGGTGTAGGTCTTGTCTATTCCAAAGTTGGTTTTTGGAACGGTCCCTGTGCTTATATCAAACTCTGGTTTTATGCATCACCCCACCTCTCCTTACCCTTTATGCAGGCATAAGAGTGTTTTCTAAATGTGAGACTCTGTTCTCTTTCCTAACTCAGTTCACGTGTAGCCATGTTTACAGGATCTTCATAAGTGATATCTTATGATAAGTTTCTTTTTCTTTGTGACTTATTTCACTTAGAATCATCGTACCTGTATCCACTCACTTTGCTGCTACTGGTCTTATGACATTGATTTCATGGCTGAGGGATATTCCATCGTACGTAAGTACCACAATGTTTTGAACCATTTTTATATTTCCTGGGATATTTAAGGTGTACCCAAGTTGAGGTTCTTGTAGCCAGTGCAGCCCTAAATTTGGAGGTGGCTCTTTCTTATAGATTTTCACTTTTCCCCAGGTATATTCCCTAGACTGGAAGTGGCCTTGGCTCTGTAGCTCTGTTGTTTACTTGTTTTAGGGAACATAATGCACTCCTCCAGTGAGGCAGTTGGCAATTTACATCCCGCCCATCAGCATAACAAGGCTCCCTGTTCCCCAGGGCCTGTCTTGCCTTTCTGGTTTTTACACATTTTGTGGATGTCCCTTTTGACCGGTGGGAAGTGATACTTCTTTGTAGTGCAGATTTGCATTGCCCGCTTGCTTGCTTGGCCAAAAAGGGCGTATGCGTTTTCTCCTGAATATATTCAGGAGAAAACGCATACGCCCTTTTTGGCCAAGTGCACCATTGTCCAAGTTGTGCCCCTCTTCCTGTGCTTTACAGGCGATTCCAACGTACCTCTTGAAATCTGTTTCCTGCTATTTTGCCTCACTTTCAAGTCCGCCTCGTTGACTTCCCTCAACAGATTTTTGGACGATAGTTGTCCTTTATCACTCTGCCAGTTTGTGAATTGCTGTGCCCCTGAGCTCCATTTCTCAACTCGTTTTTTGTGAGCTGAACGCAAGTCCAAAATTTTGGATCATGTCCTATACTGGTTCCCGGTGGGTGGCTGAGACTTTGGTTAATTCTTCTTCCTGCCGGGAAATTAGAGTGACATGTGCCCGTCCAAATGCCTAACAGCTACTCTCTCATGGGTTCTCCCTCGTCCCTTCCATCCTCTGCCAAATTGGGAACCTGTGCAAACCAGGAGGTTAAAGGGCCTGTCTCTCCAAGTTGGGAGATTGATAGTAAGGCAGTTGGAAAGTCAAACTGGAGCACCAGGAGAGGGACTATTCGTTGAGTTTTAGAAACCTTTCGTATTCACAGTGTGTCCATTCTCTAGGTTTCCTGTACATGTTATAGCTGTAGTAATATTCCCTTGAACCTGGAGAGTTGGGACCCATGGAATGGGGGCCATGCATTATTGCTTGAAAGGGTCTGCATTTGCTCACCCAATCTCACCAATCCTCTCAGTCCCAAGTGTCCAGCCTTATGCCACATCCAGCTGTCATTGTAGATAGGGTCTTTCCAGGTTTCCTCAGACACCCTGAAGGAATTGTAAAGAATTTCCCTGTTTTTTGGTTTTGCTTTTGAAATTCCTTTTTATAGTGGGTTTGAGCTGATTCTCGCTGCCATGTTTATGCCACTCTAGACACACTTGATTCCCTTATGGAGACATATCAATACATAGGTTTTAAGATTCTTACTAGTCAGATATATTCCTCTGTGGGAAATATGGGGTTTTGAGTCTCTTTCACTGAGGAAGGTGTCGGTCTTGTCAATTCCAAAGTTGGTTTTTGAAACGGTCCCTGTGCTTATATCAAACTCTGGTTTTATGCATCACCCCACCTCTCCTTCCCCTTTATGCAGGCATAAGAGTGTTTTCTAAATGTGAGACTCTGTTCTCTTTCCTAACTCACTTCACGTGTAGCCATGTTTACAGGATCTTCATAAGTGATATCTTATGATAAGTTTCTTTTTCTGTGTGACTTATTTCACTTAGAATCATCGTACCTGAATCCACTCACTTTGCTGCTACTGGTCTTATGACATTGATTTCATGGCTGAGGGATATTCCATCGTACGTAAGTACCACAATGTTTTGAACCATTTTTATATTTCCTGGGATATTTAAGGTGTACCCAAGTTGAGGTTCTTGTAGCCAGTGCAGCCCTAAATTTGGAGGTGGCTCTTTCTTATTGATTTTCAGTTTTCCCCAGGTATATTCCCTAGACTGGAAGTGGCCTTGGCTCTGTAGCTCTGTTGTTTACTTGTTTTAGGGAACACAATGCACTCCTCCAGTGAGGCAGTTGGCAATTTACATCCCGCCCATCAGCATAACAAGGCTCCCTGTTCTCCAGGGCCTGTCTTGCCTTTCTGGTTTTTACACATTTTGTGGATGTCCCTTTTGACCGGTGGGAAGTGATACTTCTTTGTAGTGCAGATTTGCATTGCCCGCTTGCTTGCTTGGCCAAAAAGGGCGTATGCGTTTTCTCCTGAATATATTCAGGAGAAAACGCATACGCCCTTTTTGGCCAAGTGCACCATTGTCCAAGTTGTGCCCCTCTTCCTGTGCTTTACAGGCGATTCCAACGTACCTCTTGAAATCTGTTTCCTGCTATTTTGCCTCACTTTCAAGTCCGCCTCGTTGACTTCCCTCAACAGATTTTTGGACGATAGTTGTCCTTTATCACTCTGCCAGTTTGTGAATTGCTGTGCCCCTGAGCTCCATTTCTCAACTCGTTTTTTGTGAGCTGAACGCAAGTCCAAAATTTTGGATCCTGTCCTATACTGGTTCCCGGTGGGTGGCTGAGACTTTGGTTAATTCTTCTTCCTGCCGGGAAATTAGAGTGACATGTGCCCGTCCAAATGCCTAACAGCTACTCTCTCATGGGTTCTCCCTCGTCCCTTCCATCCTCTGCCAAATTGGGAACCTGTGCAAACCAGGAGGTTAAAGGGCCTGTCTCTCCAAGTTGGGAGATTGATAGTAAGGCAGTTGGAAAGTCAAACTGGAGCACCAGGAGAGGGACTATTCGTTGAGTTTTAGAAACCTTTCGTATTCACAGTGTGTCCATTCCCTAGGTTTCCTGTACATGTTATAGCTGTAGTAATATTCCCTTGAACCTGGAGAGTTGGGACCCATGGAATGGGGGCCATGCATTATTGCTTGAAAGGGTCTGCATTTGCTCACCCAATCTCACCAATCCTCTCAGTCCCAAGTGTCCAGCCTTATGCCACATCCAGCTGTCATTGTAGATAGGGTCTTTCCATGTTTCCTCAGACACCCTGAAGGAATTGTAAAGAATTTCCCTGTTTTTTGGTTTTGCTTTTGAAATTCCTTTTTATAGTGGGTTTGAGCTGATTCTCGCTGCCATGTTTATGCCACTCTAGACACACTTGATTCCCTTATGGAGACATATCAATACATAGGTTTTAAGATTCTTACTAGTCAGATATATTCCTCTGTGGGAAATATGGGGTTTTGAGTCTCTTTCACTGAGGAAGGTGTCGGTCTTGTCAATTCCAAAGTTGGTTTTTGAAACGGTCCCTGTGCTTATATCAAACTCTGGTTTTATGCATCACCCCACCTCTCCTTCCCCTTTATGCAGGCATAAGCGTGTTTTCTAAATGTGAGACACTGTTCACTTTCCTAACTCAGTTCACGTGTAGCCATGTTTACAGGATCTTCATAAGTGATATCTTATGATAAGTTTCTTTTTCTGTGTGACTTATTTGACTTAGAATCATCGTACCTGAATCCACTCACTTTGCTGCTACTGGTCTTATGACATTGATTTCATGGCTGAGGGATATTCCATCGTACGTAAGTACCACAATGTTTTGAACCATTTTTATATTTCCTGGGATATTTAAGGTGTACCCAAGTTGAGGTTCTTGTAGCCAGTGCAGCCCTAAATTTGGAGGTGGCTCTTTCTTATTGATTTTCAATTTTCCCCAGGTATATTCCCTAGACTGGAAGTGGCCTTGGCTCTGTAGCTCTGTTGTTTACTTGTTTTAGGGAACACAATGCACTCCTCCAGTGAGGCAGTTGGCAATTTACATCCCGCCCAACAGCATAACAAGGCTCCCTGTTCTCCAGGGCCTGTCTTGCCTTTCTGGTTTTTACACATTTTGTGGATGTCCCTTTTGACCGGTGGGAAGTGATACTTCTTTGTAGTGCAGATTTGCATTGCCCGCTTGCTTGCTTGGCCAAAAAGGGCGTATGCGTTTTCTCCTGAATATATTCAGGAGAAAACGCATACGCCCATTTTGGCCAAGTGCACCATTGTCCAAGTTGTGCCCCTCTTCCTGTGCTTTACAGGTGATTCCAACATACCTCTTGAAATCTGTTTCCTGCTATTTTGCCTCACTTTCAAGTCCGCCTCGTTGACTTCCCTCAACAGATTTTTGGACGATAGTTGTCCTTTATCACTCTGCCAGTTTGTGAATTGCTGTGCCCCTGAGCTCCATTTCTCAACTCGTTTTTTGTGAGCTGATCGCAAGTCCAAAATTTTGGATCATGTCCTATACTGGTTCCCGGTGGGTGGCTGAGACTTTGGTTAATTCTTCTTCCTGCTGGGAAATTAGAGTGACATGTGCCCGTCCAAATGCCTAACAGCTACTCTCTCATGGGTTCTCCCTCGTCCCTTCCATCCTCTGCCAAATTGGGAACCTGTGCAAACCAGGAGGTTAAAGGGCCTGTCTCTCCAAGTTGGGAGATTGATAGTAAGGCAGTTGGAAAGTCAAACTGGAGCACCAGGAGAGGGACTATTCGTTGAGTTTTAGAAACCTTTCGTATTCACAGTGTGTCCATTCTCTAGGTTTCCTGTACATGTTATAGCTGTAGTAATATTCCCTTGAACCTGGAGAGTTGGGACCCATGGAATGGGGGCCATGCATTATTGCTTGAAAGGGTCTGCATTTGCTCACCCAATCTCACCAATCCTCTCAGTCCCAAGTGTCCAGCCTTATGCCACATCCAGCTGTCATTGTAGACAGGGTCTTTCCAGGTTTCCTCAGACACCCTGAAGGAATTGTAAAGAATTTCCCTGTTTTTTGGTTTTGCTTTTGAAATTCCTTTTTATAGTGGGTTTGAGCTGATTCTCGCTGCCATGTTTATGCCACTCTAGACACACTTGATTCCCTTATGGAGTCATATCAATACATAGGTTTTAAGATTCTTACTAGTCAGATATATTCCTCTGTGGGAAATATGGGGTTTTGAGTCTCTTTCACTGAGGAAGGTGTCGTTCTTGTGAATTCCAAAGTTGGTTTTTGAAACGGTCCCTGTGCTTATATCAAACTCTGGTTTTATGCATCACCCCACCTCTCCTTACCCTTTATGCAGGCATAAGAGTGTTTTCTAAATGTGAGACTCTGTTCTCTTTCCTAACTCAGTTCACGTGTAGCCATGTTTACAGGATCTTCATAAGTGATATCTTATGATAAGTTTCTTTTTCTGTGTGACTTATTTCACTTAGAATCATCGTACCTGAATCCACTCACTTTGCTGCTACTGGTCTTATGACATTGATTTCATGGCTGAGGGATATTCAATCGTACGTAAGTACCACAATGTTTTGAACCATTTTTATATTTCCTGGGATATTTAAGGTGTACCCAAGTTGAGGTTCTTGTAGCCAGTGCAGCCCTAAATTTGGAGGTGGCTCTTTCTTATTGATTTTCAGTTTTCCCCAGGTATATTCCCTAGACTGGAAGTGGCCTTGGCTCTGTAGCTCTGCTGTTTACTTGTTTTAGGGAACACAATGCACTCCTCCAGTGAGGCAGTTGGCAGTTTACATCCCGCCCATCAGCATAACAAGGCTCCCTGTTCTCCAGGGCCTGTCTTGCCTTTCTGGTTTTTACACATTTTGTGGATGTCCCTTTTGACCGGTGGGAAGTGATACTTCTTTGTAGTGCAGATTTGCATTGCCCGCTTGCTTGCTTGGCCAAAAAGGGCGTATGCGTTTTCTCCTGAATATATTCAGGAGAAAACGCATACGCCCTTTTTGGCCAAGTGCACCATTGTCCAAGTTGTGCCCCTCTTCCTGTGCTTTACAGGTGATTCCAACGTACCTCTTGAAATCTGTTTCCTGCTATTTAGCCTCACTTTCAAGTCTGCCTCGTTGACTTCCCTCAACAGATTTTTGGACGATAGTTGTCCTTTATCACTCTGCCAGTTTGTGAATTGCTGTGCCCCTGAGCTCCATTTCTCAACTCGTTTTTTGTGAGCTGAACGCAAGTCCAAAATTTTGGATCATGTCCTATACTGGTTCCCGGTGGGTGGCTGAGACTTTGGTTAATTCTTCTTCCTGCCGGGAAATTAGAGTGACATGTGCTCGTCCAAATGCCTAACAGCTACTCTCTCATGGGTTCTCCCTCGTCCCTTCCATCCTCTGCCAAATTGGGAACCTGTGCAAACCAGGAGGTTAAAGGGCCTGTGTCTCCAAGTTGGGAGATTGATAGTAAGGCAGTTGGAAAGTCAAACTGGAGCACCAGGAGAGGGACTATTCGTTGAGTTTTAGAAACCTTTCGTATTCACAGTTTGTCCATTCTCTAGGATTCCTGTACATGTTATAGCTGTAGTAATATTCCCTTGAACCTGGAGAGTTGGGACCCATGGAATGGGGGCCATGCATTATTGCTTGAAAGGGTCTGCATTTGCTCACCCAATCTCACCAATCCTCTCAGTCCCAAGTGTCCAGCCTTATGCCACATACAGCTGTCATTGTAGATAGGGTCTTTCCAGGTTTCCTCAGACACCCTGAAGGAATTGTAAAGAATTTCCCTGTTTTTTGGTTTTGCTTTTGAAATTCCTTTTTATAGTGGGTTTGAGCTGATTCTCGCTGCCATGTTTATGCCACTCTAGACACACTTGATTCCCTTATGGAGACATATCAATACATAGGTTTTAAGATTCTTACTAGTCAGATATATTCCTCTGTGGGAAATATGGGGTTTTGAGTCTCTTTCACTGAGGAAGGTGTCGGTCTTGTCAATTCCAAAGTTGGTTTTTGAAACGGTCCCTGTGCTTATATCAAACTCTGGTTTTATGCATCACCCCACCTCTCCTTCCCCTTTATGCAGGCATAAGAGTGTTTTCTAAATGTGAGACTCTGTTCTCTTTCCTAACTCAGTTCACGTGTAGCCATGTTTACAGGATCTTCATAAGTGATATCTTATGATAAGTTTCTTTTTCTGTGTGACTTATTTCACTTAGAATCATCGTACCTGAATCCACTCACTTTGCTGCTACTGGTCTTATGACATTGATTTCATGGCTGAGGGATATTCCATCGTACGTAAGTACCACAATGTTTTGAACCATTTTTATATTTCCTGGGATATTTAAGGTGTACCCAAGTTGAGGTTCTTGTAGCCAGTGCAGCCCTAAATTTGGAGGTGGCTCTTTCTTATTGATTTTCAGTTTTCCCCAGGTATATTCCCTAGACTGGAAGTGGCCTTGGCTCTGTAGCTCTGTTGTTTACTTGTTTTAGGGAACACAATGCACTCCTCCAGTGAGGCAGTTGGCAATTTACATCCCGCCCATCAGCATAACAAGGCTCCCTGTTCTCCAGGGCCTGTCTTGCCTTTCTGGTTTTTACACATTTTGTGGATGTCCCTTTTGACCGGTGGGAAGTGATACTTCTTTGTAGTGCAGATTTGCATTGCCCGCTTGCTTGCTTGGCCAAAAAGGGCGTATGCGTTTTCTCCTGAATATATTCAGGAGAAAACGCATACGCCCTTTTTGGCCAAGTGCACCATTGTCCAAGTTGTGCCCCTCTTCCTGTGCTTTACAGGCGATTCCAACGTACCTCTTGAAATCTGTTTCCTGCTATTTTGCCTCACTTTCAAGTCCGCCTCGTTGACTTCCCTCAACAGATTTTTGGACGATAGTTGTCCTTTATCACTCTGCCAGTTTGTGAATTGCTGTGCCCCTGAGCTCCATTTCTCAACTCGTTTTTTGTGAGCTGAACGCAAGTCCAAAATTTTGGATCCTGTCCTATACTGGTTCCCGGTGGGTGGCTGAGACTTTGGTTAATTCTTCTTCCTGCCGGGAAATTAGAGTGACATGTGCCCGTCCAAATGCCTAACAGCTACTCTCTCATGGGTTCTCCCTCGTCCCTTCCATCCTCTGCCAAATTGGGAACCTGTGCAAACCAGGAGGTTAAAGGGCCTGTGTCTCCAAGTTGGGAGATTGATAGTAAGGCAGTTGGAAAGTCAAACTGGAGCACCAGGAGAGGGACTATTCGTTGAGTTTTAGAAACCTTTCGTATTCACAGTGTGTCCATACCCTAGGTTTCCTGTACATGTTATAGCTGTAGTAATATTCCCTTGAACCTGGAGAGTTGGGACCCATGGAATGGGGGCCATGCATTATTGCTTGAAAGGGTCTGCATTTGCTCACCCAATCTCACCAATCCTCTCAGTCCCAAGTGTCCAGCCTTATGCCACATCCAGCTGTCATTGTAGATAGGGTCTTTCCATGTTTCCTCAGACACCCTGAAGGAATTGTAAAGAATTTCCCTGTTTTTTGGTTTTGCTTTTGAAATTCCTTTTTATAGTGGGTTTGAGCTGATTCTCGCTGCCATGTTTATGCCACTCTAGACACACTTGATTCCCTTATGGAGACATATCAATACATAGGTTTTAAGATTCTTACTAGTCAGATATATTCCTCTGTGGGAAATATGGGGTTTTGAGTCTCTTTCACTGAGGAAGGTGTCGGTCTTGTCAATTCCAAAGTTGGTTTTTGAAACGGTCCCTGTGCTTATATCAAACTCTGGTTTTATGCATCACCCCACCTCTCCTTCCCCTTTATGCAGGCATAAGCGTGTTTTCTAAATGTGAGACACTGTTCACTTTCCTAACTCAGTTCACGTGTAGCCATGTTTACAGGATCTTCATAAGTGATATCTTATGATAAGTTTCTTTTTCTGTGTGACTTATTTGACTTAGAATCATCGTACCTGAATCCACTCACTTTGCTGCTACTGGTCTTATGACATTGATTTCATGGCTGAGGGATATTCCATCGTACGTAAGTACCACAATGTTTTGAACCATTTTTATATTTCCTGGGATATTTAAGGTGTACCCAAGTTGAGGTTCTTGTAGCCAGTGCAGCCCTAAATTTGGAGGTGGCTCTTTCTTATTGATTTTCAATTTTCCCCAGGTATATTCCCTAGACTGGAAGTGGCCTTGGCTCTGTAGCTCTGTTGTTTACTTGTTTTAGGGAACACAATGCACTCCTCCAGTGAGGCAGTTGGCAATTTACATCCCGCCCAACAGCATAACAAGGCTCCCTGTTCTCCAGGGCCTGTCTTGCCTTTCTGGTTTTTACACATTTTGTGGATGTCCCTTTTGACCGGTGGGAAGTGATACTTCTTTGTAGTGCAGATTTGCATTGCCCGCTTGCTTGCTTGGCCAAAAAGGGCGTATGCGTTTTCTCCTGAATATATTCAGGAGAAAACGCATACGCCCTTTTTGGCCAAGTGCACCATTGTCCAAGTTGTGCCCCTCTTCCTGTGCTTTACAGGTGATTCCAACATACCTCTTGAAATCTGTTTCCTGCTATTTTGCCTCACTTTCAAGTCCGCCTCGTTGACTTCCCTCAACAGATTTTTGGACGATAGTTGTCCTTTATCACTCTGCCAGTTTGTGAATTGCTGTGCCCCTGAGCTCCATTTCTCAACTCGTTTTTTGTGAGCTGATCGCAAGTCCAAAATTTTGGATCATGTCCTATACTGGTTCCCGGTGGGTGGCTGAGACTTTGGTTAATTCTTCTTCCTGCTGGGAAATTAGAGTGACATGTGCCCGTCCAAATGCCTAACAGCTACTCTCTCATGGGTTCTCCCTCGTCCCTTCCATCCTCTGCCAAATTGGGAACCTGTGCAAACCAGGAGGTTAAAGGGCCTGTCTCTCCAAGTTGGGAGATTGATAGTAAGGCAGTTGGAAAGTCAAACTGGAGCACCAGGAGAGGGACTATTCGTTGAGTTTTAGAAACCTTTCGTATTCACAGTGTGTCCATTCTCTAGGTTTCCTGTACATGTTATAGCTGTAGTAATATTCCCTTGAACCTGGAGAGTTGGGACCCATGGAATGGGGGCCATGCATTATTGCTTGAAAGGGTCTGCATTTGCTCACCCAATCTCACCAATCCTCTCAGTCCCAAGTGTCCAGCCTTATGCCACATCCAGCTGTCATTGTAGACAGGGTCTTTCCAGGTTTCCTCAGACACCCTGAAGGAATTGTAAAGAATTTCCCTGTTTTTTGGTTTTGCTTTTGAAATTCCTTTTTATAGTGGGTTTGAGCTGATTCTCGCTGCCATGTTTATGCCACTCTAGACACACTTGATTCCCTTATGGAGTCATATCAATACATAGGTTTTAAGATTCTTACTAGTCAGATATATTCCTCTGTGGGAAATATGGGGTTTTGAGTCTCTTTCACTGAGGAAGGTGTCGTTCTTGTGAATTCCAAAGTTGGTTTTTGAAACGGTCCCTGTGCTTATATCAAACTCTGGTTTTATGCATCACCCCACCTCTCCTTACCCTTTATGCAGGCATAAGAGTGTTTTCTAAATGTGAGACTCTGTTCTCTTTCCTAACTCAGTTCACGTGTAGCCATGTTTACAGGATCTTCATAAGTGATATCTTATGATAAGTTTCTTTTTCTGTGTGACTTATTTCACTTAGAATCATCGTACCTGAATCCACTCACTTTGCTGCTACTGGTCTTATGACATTGATTTCATGGCTGAGGGATATTCCATCGTACGTAAGTACCACAATGTTTTGAACCATTTTTATATTTCCTGGGATATTTAAGGTGTACCCAAGTTGAGGTTCTTGTAGCCAGTGCAGCCCTAAATTTGGAGGTGGCTCTTTCTTATTGATTTTCAGTTTTCCCCAGGTATATTCCCTAGACTGGAAGTGGCCTTGGCTCTGTAGCTCTGCTGTTTACTTGTTTTAGGGAACACAATGCACTCCTCCAGTGAGGCAGTTGGCAGTTTACATCCCGCCCATCAGCATAACAAGGCTCCCTGTTCTCCAGGGCCTGTCTTGCCTTTCTGGTTTTTACACATTTTGTGGATGTCCCTTTTGACCGGTGGGAAGTGATACTTCTTTGTAGTGCAGATTTGCATTGCCCGCTTGCTTGCTTGGCCAAAAAGGGCGTATGCGTTTTCTCCTGAATATATTCAGGAGAAAACGCATACGCCCTTTTTGGCCAAGTGCACCATTGTCCAAGTTGTGCCCCTCTTCCTGTGCTTTACAGGTGATTCCAACGTACCTCTTGAAATCTGTTTCCTGCTATTTAGCCTCACTTTCAAGTCCGCCTCGTTGACTTCCCTCAACAGATTTTTGGACGATAGTTGTCCTTTATCACTCTGCCAGTTTGTGAATTGCTGTGCCCCTGAGCTCCATTTCTCAACTCGTTTTTTGTGAGCTGAACGCAAGTCCAAAATTTTGGATCATGTCCTATACTGGTTCCCGGTGGGTGGCTGAGACTTTGGTTAATTCTTCTTCCTGCCGGGAAATTAGAGTGACATGTGCTCGTCCAAATGCCTAACAGCTACTCTCTCATGGGTTCTCCCTCGTCCCTTCCATCCTCTGCCAAATTGGGAACCTGTGCAAACCAGGAGGTTAAAGGGCCTGTGTCTCCAAGTTGGGAGATTGATAGTAAGGCAGTTGGAAAGTCAAACTGGAGCACCAGGAGAGGGACTATTCGTTGAGTTTTAGAAACCTTTCGTATTCACAGTTTGTCCATTCTCTAGGTTTCCTGTACATGTTATAGCTGTAGTAATATTCCCTTGAACCTGGAGAGTTGGGACCCATGGAATGGGGGCCATGCATTATTGCTTGAAAGGGTCTGCATTTGCTCACCCAATCTCACCAATCCTCTCAGTCCCAAGTGTCCAGCCTTATGCCACATACAGCTGTCATTGTAGATAGGGTCTTTCCAGGTTTCCTCAGACACCCTGAAGGAATTGTAAAGAATTTCCCTGTTTTTTGGTTTTGCTTTTGAAATTCCTTTTTATAGTGGGTTTGAGCTGATTCTCGCTGCCATGTTTATGCCACTCTAGACACACTTGATTCCCTTATGGAGACATATCAATACATAGGTTTTAAGATTCTTACTAGTCAGATATATTCCTCTGTGGGAAATATGGGGTTTTGAGTCTCTTTCACTGAGGAAGGTGTCGGTCTTGTCAATTCCAAAGTTGGTTTTTGAAACGGTCCCTGTGCTTATATCAAACTCTGGTTTTATGCATCACCCCACCTCTCCTTCCCCTTTATGCAGGCATAAGAGTGTTTTCTAAATGTGAGACTCTGTTCTCTTTCCTAACTCAGTTCACGTGTAGCCATGTTTACAGGATCTTCATAAGTGATATCTTATGATAAGTTTCTTTTTCTGTGTGACTTATTTCACTTAGAATCATCGTACCTGAATCCACTCACTTTGCTGCTACTGGTCTTATGACATTGATTTCATGGCTGAGGGATATTCCATCGTACGTAAGTACCACAATGTTTTGAACCATTTTTATATTTCCTGGGATATTTAAGGTGTACCCAAGTTGAGGTTCTTGTAGTCAGTGCAGCCCTAAATTTGGAGGTGGCTCTTTCTTATTGATTTTCAGTTTTCCCAAGGTATATTCCCTAGACTGGAAGTGGCCTTGGCTCTGTAGCTCTGTTGTTTACTTGTTTTAGGGAACACAATGCACTCCTCCAGTGAGGCAGTTGGCAATTTACATCCCGCCCATCAGCATAACAAGGCTCCCAGTTCTCCAGGGCCTGTCTTGCCTTTCTGGTTTTTACACATTTTGTGGATGTCCCTTTTGACCTGTGGGAAGTGATACTTCTTTGTAGTGCAGATTTGCATTGCCCGCTTGCTTGCTTGGCCAAAAAGGGCGTATGCGTTTTCTCCTGAATATATTCAGGAGAAAACACATACGCCCTTTTTGGCCAAGTGCACCATTGTCCAAGTTGTGCCCCTCTTCCTGTGCTTTACAGGTGATTCCAACATACCTCTTGAAATCTGTTTCCTGCTATTTTGCCTCTCTTTCAAGTCCGCCTCGTTGACTTCCCTCAACAGATTTTTGGACGATAGTTGTCCTTTATCACTCTGCCAGTTTGTGAATTGCTGTGCCCCTGAGCTCCATTTCTCAACTCGTTTTTTGTGAGCTGATCGCAAGTCCAAAATTTTGGATCATGTCCTATACTGGTTCCCGGTGGGTGGCTGAGACTTTGGTTAATTCTTCTTCCTGCCGGGAAATTAGAGTGACATGTGCCCGTCCAAATGCCTAACAGCTACTCTCTCATGGGTTCTCCCTCGTCCCTTCCATCCTCTGCCAAATTGGGAACCTGTGCAAACCAGGAGGTTAAAGGGCCTGTCTCTCCAAGTTGGGAGATTGATAGTAAGGCAGTTGGAAAGTCAAACTGGAGCACCAGGAGAGGGACTATTCGTTGAGTTTTAGAAACCTTTCGTATTCACAGTGTGTCCATTCTCTAGGTTTCCTGTACATGTTATAGCTGTAGTAATATTCCCTTGAACCTGGAGAGTTGGGACCCATGGAATGGGGGCCATGCATTATTGCTTGAAAGGGTCTGCATTTGCTCACCCAATCTCACCAATCCTCTCAGTACCAAGTGTCCAGCCTTATGCCACATCCAGCTGTCATTGTAGATAGGGTCTTTCCAGGTTTCCTCAGACACCCTGAAGGAATTGTAAAGAATTTCCCTGTTTTTTGGTTTTGCTTTTGAAATTCCTTTTTATAGTGGGTTTGAGCTGATTCTCGCTGCCATGTTTATGCCACTCTAGACACACTTGATTCCCTTATGGAGACATATCAATACATAGGTTTTAAGATTCTTACTAGTCAGATATATTCCTCTGTGGGAAATATGGGGTTTTGAGTCTCTTTCACTAAGGAAGGTGTCGGTCTTGTCAATTCCAAAGTTGGTTTTTGAAACGGTCCCTGTGCTTATATCAAACTCTGGTTTTATGCATCACCCCACCTCTCCTTCCCCTTTATGCAGGCATAAGAGTGTTTTCTAAATGTGAGACTCTGTTCTCTTTCCTAACTCAGTTCACGTGTAGCCATGTTTACAGGATCTTCATAAGTGATATCTTATGATAAGTTTCTTTTTCTTTGTGACTTATTTCACTTAGAATCATCATACCTGAATCCACTCACTTTGCTGCTACTGGTCTTATGACATTGATTTCATGGCTGAGGGATATTCCATCGTACGTAAGTACCACAATGTTTTGAACCATTTTTATATTTCCTGGGATATTCAAGGTGTACCCAAGTTGAGGTTCTTGTAGTCAGTGCAGCCCTAAATTTGGAGGTGGCTCTTTCTTATTGATTTTCAGTTTTCCCAAGGTATATTCCCTAGACTGGAAGTGGCCTTGGCTCTGTAGCTCTGTTGTTTACTTGTTTTAGGGAACACAATGCACTCCTCCAGTGAGGCAGTTGGCAATTTACATCCCGCCCATCAGCATAACAAGGCTCCCAGTTCTCCAGGGCCTGTCTTGCCTTTCTGGTTTTTACACATTTTGTGGATGTCCCTTTTGACCGGTGGGAAGTGATACTTCTTTGTAGTGCAGATTTGCATTGCCCGCTTGCTTGCTTGGCCAAAAAGGGCGTATGCGTTTTCTCCTGAATATATTCAGGAGAAAATGCATACGCCCTTTTTGGCCAAGTGCACCATTGTCCAAGTTGTGCCCCTCTTCCTGTGCTTTACAGGCGATTCCAAGGTACCTCTTGAAATCTGTTTCCTGCTATTTTGCCTCGCTTTCAAGTCCGCCTCGTTGACTTCCCTCAACAGATTTTTGGACGATAGTTGTCCTTTATCACTCTGCCAGTTTGTGAATTGCTGTGCCCCTGAGCTCCATTTCTCAACTCGTTTTTTGTGAGCTGAACGCAAGTCCAAAATTTTGGATCATGTCCTATACTGGTTCCCGGTGGGTGGCTGAGACTTTGGTTAATTCTTCTTCCTGCCGGGAAATTAGAGTGACATGTGCCCGTCCAAATGCCTAACAGCTACTCTCTCATGGGTTCTCCCTCGTCCCTTCCATCCTCTGCCAAATTGGGAACCTGTGCAAACCAGGAGGTTAAAGGGCCTGTCTGTCCAAGTTGGGAGATTGATAGTAAGGCAGTTGGAAAGTCAAACTGGAGCACCAGGAGAGGGACTATTCGTTGAGTTTTAGAAACCTTTCGTATTCACAGTGTGTCCATTCTCTAGGTTTCCTGTACATGTTATAGCTGTAGTAATATTCCCTTGAACCTGGAGAGTTGGGACCCATGGAATGGGGGCCATGCATTATTGCTTGAAAGGGTCTGCATTTGCTCACCCAATCTCACCAATCCTCTCAGTCCCAAGTGTCCAGCCTTATGCCACATCCAGCTGTCATTGTAGACAGGGTCTTTCCAGGTTTCCTCAGACACCCTGAAGGAATTGTAAAGAATTTCCCTGTTTTTTGGTTTTGCTTTTGAAATTCCTTTTTATAGTGGGTTTGAGCTGATTCTCGCTGCCATGTTTATGCCACTCTAGACACACTTGATTCCCTTATGGTGTCATATCAATACATAGGTTTTAAGATTCTTACTAGTCAGATATATTCCTCTGCGGGAAATATGGGGTTTTGAGTCTCTTTCACTGAGGAAGGTGTAGGTCTTGTCTATTCCAAAGTTGGTTTTTGGAACGGTCCCTGTGCTTATATCAAACTCTGGTTTTATGCAACACCCCACCTCTCCTTCCCCTTTATGCAGGCATAAGAGTGTTTTCTAAATGTGAGACTCTGTTCTCTTTCCTAACTCAGTTCACGTGTAGCCATGTTTACAGGATCTTCATAAGTGATATCTTATGATAAGTTTCTTTTTCTGTGTGACTTATTTCACTTAGAATCATCGTACCTGAATCCACTCACTTTGCTGCTACTGGTCTTATGACATTGATTTCATGGCTGAGGGATATTCCATCGTACGTAAGTACCACAATGTTTTGAACCATTTTTATATTTCCTGGGATATTTAAGGTGTACCCAAGTTGAGGTTCTTGTAGCCAGTGCAGCCCTAAATTTGGAGGTGGCTCTTTCTTATAGATTTTCAGTTTTCCCCAGGTATATTCCCTAGACTGGAAGTGGCCTTGGCTCTGTAGCTCTGTTGTTTACTTGTTTTAGGGAACACAATGCACTCCTCCAGTGAGGCAGTTGGCAATTTACATCCCGCCCATCAGCATAACAAGGCTCCCTGTTCTCCAGGGCCTGTCTTGCCTTTCTGGTTTTTACACATTTTGTGGATGTCCCTTTTGACCGGTGAGAAGTGATACTTCTTTGTAGTGCAGATTTGCATTGCCCGCTTGCTTGCTTGGCCAAAAAGGGCGTATGCGTTTTCTCCTGAATATATTCAGGAGAAAACGCATACGCCCTTTTTGGCCAAGTGCACCATTGTCCAAGTTGTGCCCCTCTTCCTGTGCTTTACAGGCGATTCCAACGTACCTCTTGAAATCTGTTTCCTGCTATTTTGCCTCACTTTCAAGTCCGCCTCGTTGACTTCCCTCAACAGATTTTTGGACCATAGTTGTCCTTTATCACTCTGCCAGTTTGTGAATTGCTGTGCCCCTGAGCTCCATTTCTCAACTCGTTTTTTGTGAGCTGAACGCAAGTCCAAAATTTTGGATCATGTCCTATACTGGTTCCCGGTGGGTGGCTGAGACTTTGGTTAATTCTTCTTCCTGCCGGGAAATTAGAGTGACATGTGCCCGTCCAAATGCCTAACAGCTACTCTCTCATGGGTTCTCCCTCGTCCCTTCCATCCTCTGCCAAATTGGGAACCTGTGCAAACCAGGAGGTTAAAGGGCCTGTCTCTCCAAGTTGGGAGATTGATAGTAAGGCAGTTGGAAAGTCAAACTGGAGCACCAGGAGAGGGACTATTCGTTGAGTTTTAGAAACCTTTCGTATTCACAGTGTGTCCATTCTCTAGGTTTCCTGTACATGTTATAGCTGTAGTGATATTCCCTTGAACATGGAGAGTTGGGACCCATGGAATGGGGGCCATGCATTATTGCTTGAAAGGGTCTGCATTTGCTCACCCAATCTCACCAATCCTCTCAGTCCCAAGTGTCCAGCCTTATGCCACATCCAGCTGTCATTGTAGATAGGGTCTTTCCATGTTTCCTCAGACACCCTGAAGGAATTGTAAAGAATTTCCCTGTTTTTTGGTTTTGCTTTTGAAATTCCTTTTTATAGTGGGTTTGAGCTGATTCTCGCTGCCATGTTTATGCCACTCTAGACACACTTGATTCCCTTATGGAGACATATCAATACATAGGTTTTAAGATTCTTACTAGTCAGATATATTCCTCTGTGGGAAATATGGGGTTTTGAGTCTCTTTCACTGAGGAAGGTGTCGGTCTTGTCAATTCCAAAGTTGGTTTTTGAAACGGTCCCTGTGCTTATATCAAACTCTGGTTTTATGCATCACCCCACCTCTCCTTCCCCTTTATGCAGGCATAAGCGTGTTTTCTAAATGTGAGACTCTGTTCTCTTTCCTAACTCAGTTCACGTGTAGCCATGTTTACAGGATCTTCATAAGTGATATCTTATGATAAGTTTCTTTTTCTGTGTGACTTATTTGACTTAGAATCATCGTACCTGAATCCACTCACTTTGCTGCTACTGGTCTTATGACATTGATTTCATGGCTGAGGGATATTCCATCGTACGTAAGTACCACAATGTTTTGAACCATTTTTATATTTCCTGGGATATTTAAGGTGTACCCAAGTTGAGGTTCTTGTAGCCAGTGCAGCCCTAAATTTGGAGGTGGCTCTTTCTTATTGATTTTCAGTTTTCCCCAGGTATATTCCCTAGACTGGAAGTGGCCTTGGCTCTGTAGCTCTGTTGTTTACATGTTTTAGGGAACACAATGCACTCCTCCAGTGAGGCAGTTGGCAATTTACATCCCGCCCATCAGCATAACAAGGCTCCCTGTTCTCCAGGGCCTGTCTTGCCTTTCTGGTTTTTACACATTTTGTGGATGTCCCTTTTGACCGGTGGGAAGTGATACTTCTTTGTAGTGCAGATTTGCATTGCCCGCTTGCTTGCTTGGCCAAAAAGGGCGTATGCGTTTTCTCCTGAATATATTCAGGAGAAAACGCATACGCCCTTTTTGGCCAAGTGCACCATTGTCCAAGTTGTGCCCCTCTTCCTGTGCTTTACAGGCGATTCCAACGTACCTCTTGAAATCTGTTTCCTGCTATTTTGCCTCACTTTCAAGTCCGCCTCATTGACTTCCCTCAACAGATTTTTGGACGATAGTTGTCCTTTATCACTCTGCCAGTTTGTGAATTGCTGTGCCCCTGAGCTCCATTTCTCAACTCGTTTTTTGTGAGCTGAACGCAAGTCCAAAATTTTGGATCATGTCCTATACTGGTTCTCGGTGGGTGGCTGAGACTTTGGTTAATTCTTCTTCCTGCCGGGAAATTAGAGTGACATGTGCCCGTCCAAATGCCTAACAGCTACTCTCTCATGGGTTCTCCCTCGTCCCTTCCATCCTCTGCCAAATTGGGAACCTGTGCAAACCAGGAGGTTAAAGGGCCTGTCTCTCCAAGTTGGGAGATTGATAGTAAGGCAGTTGGAAAGTCAAACTGGAGCACCAGGAGAGGGACTATTCGTTGAGTTTTAGAAACCTTTCGTATTCACAGTGTGTCCATTCTCTAGGTTTCCTGTACATGTTATAGCTGTAGTAATATTCCCTTGAACCTGGAGAGTTGGGACCCATGGAATGGGGGCCATGCATTATTGCTTGAAAGGGTCTGCATTTGCTCACCCAATCACACCAATCCTCTCAGTCCCAAGTGTCCAGCCTTATGCCACATCCAGCTGTCATTGTAGATAGATTCTTTCCATGTTTCCTCAGACACCCTGAAGGAATTGTAAAGAATTTCCCTGTTTTTTGGTTTTGCTTTTGAAATTCCTTTTTATAGTGGGTTTGAGCTGATTCTCGCTGCCATGTTTATGCCACTCTAGAAACACTTGATTCCCTTATGGAGACATATCAATACATAGGTTTTAAGATTCTTACTAGTCAGATATATTCCTCTGTGGGAAATATGGGGTTTTGAGTCTCTTTCACTGAGGAAGGTGTCGGTCTTGTCAATTCCAAAGTTGGTTTTTGAAACGGTCCCTGTGCTTATATCAAACTCTGGTTTTATGCATCACCCCACCTCTCCTTCCCCTTTATGCAGGCATAAGCGTGTTTTCTAAATGTGAGACTCTGTTCTCTTTCCTAACTCAGTTCACGTGTAGCCATGTTTACAGGATCTTCATAAGTGATATCTTATGATAAGTTTCTTTTTCTGTGTGACTTATTTCACTTAGAATCATCGTACCTGAATCCACTCACTTTGCTGCTACTGGTCTTATGACATTGATTTCATGGCTGAGGGATATTCCATCGTACGTAAGTACCACAATGTTTTGAACCATTTTTATATTTCCTGGGATATTTAAGGTGTACCCAAGTTGAGGTTCTTGTAGCCAGTGCAGCCCTAAATTTGGAGGTGGCTCTTTCTTATTGATTTTCAGTTTTCCCCAGGTATATTCCCTAGACTGGAAGTGGCCTTGGCTCTGTAGCTCTGTTGTTTACTTGTTTTAGGGAACACAATGCACTCCTCCAGTGAGGCAGTTGGCAATTTACATCCCGCCCATCAGCATAACAAGGCTCCCTGTTCTCCAGGGCCTGTCTTGCCTTTCTGGTTTTTACACATTTTGTGGATGTCCCTTTTGACCGGTGGGAAGTGATACTTCTTTGTAGTGCAGATTTGCATTGCCCGCTTGCTTGCTTGGCCAAAAAGGGCGTATGCGTTTTCTCCTGAATATATTCAGGAGAAAAAGCATACGCCCTTTTTGGCCAAGTGCACCATTGTCCAAGTTGTGCCCCTCTTCCTGTGCTTTACAGGCGATTCCAACGTACCTCTTGAAATCTGTTTCCTGCTATTTTGCCTCACTTTCAAGTCCGCCTCGTTGACTTCCCTCAACAGATTTTTGGACGATAGCTGTCCTTTATCACTCTGCCAGTTTGTGAATTGCTGTGCCCCTGAGCTCCATTTCTCAACTCGTTTTTTGTGAGCTGAACGCAAGTCCAAAATTTTGGATCCTGTCCTATACTGGTTCCCGGTGGGTGGCTGAGACTTTGGTTAATTCTTCTTCCTGCCGGGAAATTAGAGTGACATGTGCCCGTCCAAATGCCTAACAGCTACTCTCTCATGGGTTCTCCCTCGTCCCTTCCATCCTCTGCCAAATTGGGAACCTGTGCAAACCAGGAGGTTAAAGGGCCTGTCTCTCCAAGTTGGGAGATTGATAGTAAGGCAGTTGGAAAGTCAAACTGGAGCACCAGGAGAGGGACTATTCGTTGAGTTTTAGAAACCTTTCGTATTCACAGTGTGTCCATTCTCTAGGTTTCCTGTACATGTTATAGCTGTAGTAATATTCCCTTGAACCTGGAGAGTTGGGACCCATGGAATGGGGGCCATGCATTATTGCTTGAAAGGGTCTGCATTTGCTCACCCAATCTCACCAATCCTCTCAGTCCCAAGTGTCCAGCCTTATGCCACATCCAGCTGTCATTGTAGATAGGGTCTTTCCATGTTTCCTCAGACACCCTGAAGGAATTGTAAAGAATTTCCCTGTTTTTTGGTTTTGCTTTTGAAATTCCTTTTTATAGTGGGTTTGAGCTGATTCTCGCTGCCATGTTTATGCCACTCTAGACACACTTGATTCCCTTATGGAGACATATCAATACATAGGTTTTAAGATTCTTACTAGTCAGATATATTCCTCTGTGGGAAATATGGGGTTTTGAGTCTCTTTCACTGAGGAAGGTGTCGGTCTTGTCAATTCCAAAGTTGGTTTTTGAAACGGTCCCTGTGCTTATATCAAACTCTGGTTTTATGCATCACCCCACCTCTCCTTCCCCTTTATGCAGGCATAAGCGTGTTTTCTAAATGTGAGACTCTGTTCTCTTTCCTAACTCAGTTCACGTGTAGCCATGTTTACAGGATCTTCATAAGTGATATCTTATGATAAGTTTCTTTTTCTGTGTGACTTATTTCACTTAGAATCATCGTACCTGAATCCACTCACTTTGCTGCTACTGGTCTTATGACATTGATTTCATGGCTGAGGGATATTCCATCGTACGTAAGTACCACAATGTTTTGAACCATTTTTATATTTCCTGGGATATTTAAGGTGTACCCAAGTTGAGGTTCTTGTAGCCAGTGCAGCCCTAAATTTGGAGGTGGCTCTTTCTTATTGATTTTCAGTTTTCCCCAGGTATATTCCCTAGACTGGAAGTGGCCTTGGCTCTGTAGCTCTGTTGTTTACTTGTTTTAGGGAACACAATGCACTCCTCCAGTGAGGCAGTTGGCAATTTACATCCCGCCCATCAGCATAACAAGGCTCCCTGTTCTCCAGGGCCTGTCTTGCCTTTCTGGTTTTTACACATTTTGTGGATGTCCCTTTTGACCGGTGGGAAGTGATACTTCTTTGTAGTGCAGATTTGCATTGCCCGATTGCTTGCTTGGCCAAAAAGGGCGTATGCGTTTCCTCCTGAATATATTCAGGAGAAAACGCATATGCCCTTTTTGGCCAAGTGCACCATTGTCCAAGTTGTGCCCCTCTTCCTGTGCTTTACAGGTGATTCCAACATACCTCTTGAAATCTGTTTCCTGCTATTTTGCCTCACTTTCAAGTCCGCCTCGTTGACTTCCCTCAACAGATTTTTGGACGATAGTTGTCCTTTATCACTCTGCCAGTTTGTGAATTGCTGTGCCCCTGAGCTCCATTTCTCAACTCGTTTTTTGTGAGCTGATCGCAAGTCCAAAATTTTGGATCATGTCCTATACTGGTTCCCGGTGGGTGGCTGAGACTTTGGTTAATTCTTCTTCCTGCCGGGAAATTAGAGTGACATGTGCCCGTCCAAATGCCTAACAGCTACTCTCTCATGGGTTCTCCCTCGTCCCTTCCATCCTCTGCCAAATTGGGAACCTGTGCAAACCAGGAGGTTAAAGGGCCTGTCTCTCCAAGTTGGGAGATTGATAGTAAGGCAGTTGGAAAGTCAAACTGGAGCACCAGGAGAGGGACTATTCGTTGAGTTTTAGAAACCTTTCGTATTCACAGTGTGTCCATTCTCTAGGTTTCCTGTACATGTTATAGCTGTAGTAATATTCCCTTGAACATGGAGAGTTGGGACCCATGGAATGGGGGCCATGCATTATTGCTTGAAAGGGTCTGCATTTGCTCACCCAATCTCACCAATCCTCTCAGTCCCAAGTGTCCAGCCTTATGCCACATCCAGCTGTCATTGTAGATAGGGTCTTTCCAGGTTTCCTCAGACACCCTGAAGGAATTGTAAAGAATTTCCCTGTTTTTTGGTTTTGCTTTTGAAATTCCTTTTTATAGTGGGTTTGAGCTGATTCTCGCTGCCATGTTTATGCCACTCTAGACACACTTGATTCCCTTATGGAGACATATCAATACATAGGTTTTAAGATTCTTACTAGTCAGATATATTCCTCTGTGGGAAATATGGGGTTTTGAGTCTCTTTCACTAAGGAAGGTGTCGGTCTTGTCAATTCCAAAGTTGGTTTTTGAAACGGTCCCTGTGCTTATATCAAACTCTGGTTTTATGCATCACCCCACCTCTCCTTCCCCTTTATGCAGGCATAAGAGTGTTTTCTAAATGTGAGACTCTGTTCTCTTTCCTAACTCAGTTCACGTGTAGCCATGTTTACAGGATCTTCATAAGTGATATCTTATGATAAGTTTCTTTTTCTGTGTGACTTATTTCACTTAGAATCATCGTACCTGAATCCACTCACTTTGCTGCTACTGGTCTTATGACATTGATTTCATGGCTGAGGGATATTCCATCGTACGTAAGTACCACAATGTTTTGAACCATTTTTATATTTCCTGGGATATTTAAGGTGTACCCAAGTTGAGGTTCTTGTAGCCAGTGCAGCCCTAAATTTGGAGGTGGCTCTTTCTTATTGATTTTCAGTTTTCCCCAGGTATATTCCCTAGACTGGAAGTGGCCTTGGCTCTGTAGCTCTGTTGTTTACTTGTTTTAGGGAACACAATGCACTCCTCCAGTGAGGCAGTTGGCAATTTACATCCCGCCCATCAGCATAACAAGGCTCCCTGTTCTCCAGGGCCTGTCTTGCCTTTCTGGTTTTTACACATTTTGTGGATGTCCCTTTTGACCGGTGGGAAGTGATACTTCTTTGTAGTGCAGATTTGCATTGCCCGCTTGCTTGCTTGGCCAAAAAAGGCGTATGCGTTTTCTCCTGAATATATTCAGGAGAAAACTCATACGCCCTTTTTGGCCAAGTGCACCATTGTCCAAGTTGTGCCCCTCTTCCTGTGCTTTACAGGTGATTCCAACATACCTCTTGAAATCTGTTTCCTGCTATTTTGCCTCACTTTCAAGTCCGCCTCGTTGACTTCCCTCAACAGATTTTGGGACGATAGTTGTCCTTTATCACTCTGCCAGTTTGTGAATTGCTGTGCCCCTGAGCTCCATTTCTCAACTCGTTTTTTGTGAGCTGATCGCAAGTCCAAAATTTTGGATCATGTCCTATACTGGTTCCCGGTGGGTGGCTGAGACTTTGGTTAATTCTTCTTCCTGCCGGGAAATTAGAGTGACATGTGCCCGTCCAAATGCCTAACAGCTACTCTCTCATGGGTTCTCCCTCGTCCCTTCCATCCTCTGCCAAATTGGGAACCTGTGCAAACCAGGAGGTTAAAGGGCCTGTCTCTCCAAGTTGGGAGATTGATAGTAAGGCAGTTGGAAAGTCAAACTGGAGCACCAGGAGAGGGACTATTCGTTGAGTTTTAGAAACCTTTCGTATTCACAGTGTGTCCATTCTCTAGGTTTCCTGTACATGTTATAGCTGTAGTAATATTCCCTTGAACCTGGAGAGTTGGGACCCATGGAATGGGGGCCATGCATTATTGCTTGAAAGGGTCTGCATTTGCTCACCCAATCTCACCAATCCTCTCAGTCCCAAGTGTCCAGCCTTATGCCACATCCAGCTGTCATTGTAGATAGGGTCTTTCCAGGTTTCCTCAGACACCCTGAAGGAATTGTAAAGAATTTCCCTGTTTTTTGGTTTTGCTTTTGAAATTCCTTTTTATAGTGGGTTTGAGCTGATTCTCGCTGCCATGTTTATGCCACTCTAGACACACTTGATTCCCTTATGGAGACATATCAATACATAGGTTTTAAGATTCTTACTAGTCAGATATATTCCTCTGTGGGAAATATGGGGTTTTGAGTCTCTTTCACTAAGGAAGGTGTCGGTCTTGTCAATTCCAAAGTTGGTTTTTGAAACGGTCCCTGTGCTTATATCAAACTCTGGTTTTATGCATCACCCCACCTCTCCTTCCCCTTTATGCAGGCATAAGAGTGTTTTCTAAATGTGAGACTCTGTTCTCTTTCCTAACTCAGTTCACGTGTAGCCATGTTTACAGGATCTTCATAAGTGATATCTTATGATAAGTTTCTTTTTCTTTGTGACTTATTTCACTTAGAATCATCGTACCTGAATCCACTCACTTTGCTGCTACTGGTCTTATGACATTGATTTCATGGCTGAGGGATATTCCATCGTATGTAAGTACCACAATGTTTTGAACCATTTTTATATTTCCTGGGCAATTTAAGGTCTACCCTAGTTGAGGTTCTTGTAGCCAGTGCAGCCCTAAATTTGGAGGTGGCTCTTTCTTATTGATTTTCAGTTTTCCCCAGGTATATTCCCTAGACTGAAAGTGGCCTTGGCTCTGTAGCTCTGTTGTTTACTTGTTTTAGGGAACACAATGCACTCCTCCAGTGAGGCAGTTGGCAATTTACATCCCGCCCATCAGCATAACAAGGCTCCCTGTTCTCCAGGGCCTGTCTTGCCTTTCTGGTTTTTACACATTTTGTGGATGTCCCTTTTGACCGGTGGGAAGTGATACTTCTTTGTAGTGCAGATTTGCATTGCCCGCTTGCTTGCTTGGCCAAAAAGGGCGTATGCGTTTTCTCCTGAATATATTCAGGAGAAAACGCATACGCCCTTTTTGGCCAAGTGCACCATTGTCCAAGTTGTGCCCCTCTTCCTGTGCTTTACAGGCGATTCCAACGTACCTCTTGAAATCTGTTTCCTGCTATTTTGCCTCACTTTCAAGTCCGCCTCGTTGACTTCCCTCAACAGATTTTTGGACGATAGTTGTCCTTTATCACTCTGCCAGTTTGTGAATTGCTGTGCCCCTGAGCTCCATTTCTCAACTCGTTTTTTGTGAGCTGAACCCAAGTCCAAAATTTTGGATCCTGTCCTATACTGGTTCCCGGTGGGTGGCTGAGACTTTGGTTAATTCTTCTTCCTTCCGGGAAATTAGAGTGACATGTGCGCGTCCAAATGCCTAACAGCTACTCTCTCATGGGTTCTCCCTCGTCCCTTCCATCCTCTGCCAAATTGGGAACCTGTGCAAACCAGGAGGTTAAAGGGCCTGTCTCTCCAAGTTGGGAGATTGATAGTAAGGCAGTTGGAAAGTCAAACTGGAGCACCAGGAGAGGGACTATTCGTTGAGTTTTACAAACCTTTCGTATTCACAGTGTGTCCATTCTCTAGGTTTCCTGTACATGTTATAGCTGTAGTAATATTCCCTTGAACCTGGAGAGTTGGGACCCATGGAATGGGGGCCATGCATTATTGCTTGAAAGGGTCTGCATTTGCTCACCCAATCTCACCAATCCTCTCAGTCCCAGGTGTCCAGCCTTATGCCACATCCAGCTGTCATTGTAGATAGGGTCTTTCCAGGTTTCCTCAGACACCCTGAAGGAATTGTAAAGAATTTCCCTGTTTTTTGGTTTTGCTTTTGAAATTCCTTTTTATAGTGGGTTTGAGCTGATTCTCGCTGCCATGTTTATGCCACTCTAGACACACTTGATTCCCTTATGGAGTCATATCAATACATAGGTTTTAAGATTCTTACTAGTCAGATATATTCCTCTGCGGGAAATATGGGGTTTTGAGTCTCTTTCACTGAGGAAGGTGTAGGTCTTGTCTATTCCAAAGTTGGTTTTTGGAACGGTCCCTGTGCTTATATCAAACTCTGGTTTTATGCAACACCCCACCTCTCCTTCCCCTTTATGCAGGCATAAGAGTGTTTTCTAAATGTGAGACTCTGTTCTCTTTCCTAACTCACTTCACGTGTAGCCATGTTTACAGGATCTTCATAAGTGATATCTTATGATAAGTTTCTTTTTCTGTGTGACTTATTTCACTTAGAATCATCGTACCTGAATCCACTCACTTTGCTGCTACTGGTCTTATGACATTGATTTCATGGCTGAGGGATATTCCATCGTACGTAAGTACCACAATGTTTTGAACCATTTTTATATTTCCTGGGATATTTAAGGTGTACCCAAGTTGAGGTTCTTGTAGCCAGTGCAGCCCTAAATTTGGAGGTGGCTCTTTCTTATTGATTTTCAGTTTTCCCCAGGTATATTCCCTAGACTGGAAGTGGCCTTGGCTCTGTAGCTCTGTTGTTTACTTGTTTTAGGGAACACAATGCACTCCTCCAGTGAGGCAGTTGGCAATTTACATCCCGCCCATCAGCATAACAAGGCTCCCTGTTCTCCAGGGCCTGTCTTGCCTTTCTGGTTTTTACACATTTTGTGGATGTCCCTTTTGACCGGTGGGAAGTGATACTTCTTTGTAGTGCAGATTTGCATTGCCCGCTTGCTTGCTTGGCCAAAAAGGGCGTATGCGTTTTCTCCTGAATATATTCAGGAGAAACCGCATAAGCCCTTTTTGGCCAAGTGCACCATTGTCCAAGTTGTGCCCCTCTTCCTGTGCTTTACAGGCGATTCCAACGTACCTCTTGAAATCTGTTTCCTGCTATTTTGCCTCACTTTCAAGTCCGCCTCGTTGACTTCCCTCAACAGATTTTTGGACGATAGTTGTCCTTTATCACTCTGCCAGTTTGTGAATTGCTGTGCCCCTGAGCTCCATTTCTCAACTCGTTTTTTGTGAGCTGAACGCAAGTCCAAAATTTTGGATCATGTCCTATACTGGTTCCCGGTGGGTGGCTGAGACTTTGGTTAATTCTTCTTCCTGCCGGGAAATTAGAGTGACATGTGCCCGTCCAAATGCCTAACAGCTACTCTCTCATGGGTTCTCCCTCGTCCCTTCCATCCTCTGCCAAATTGGGAACCTGTGCAAACCAGGAGGTTAAAGGGCCTGTCTCTCCAAGTTGGGAGATTGATAGTAAGGCAGTTGGGAAGTCAAACTGGAGCACCAGGAGAGGGACTATTCGTTGAGTTTTAGAAACCTTTCGTATTCACAGTGTGTCCATTCTCTAGGTTTCCTGTACATGTTATAGCTGTAGTAATATTCCCTTGAACCTGGAGAGTTGGGACCCATGGAATGGGGGCCATGCATTATTGCTTGAAAGGGTCTGTATTTGCTCACCCAATCTCACCAATCCTCTCAGTCCCAAGTGTCCAGCCTTATGCCACATCCAGCTGTCATTGTAGATAGGGTCTTTCCATGTTTCCTCAGACACCCTGAAGGAATTGTAAAGAATTTCCCTGTTTTTTGGTTTTGCTTTTGAAATTCCTTTTTATAGTGGGTTTGAGCTGATTCTCGCTGCCATGTTTATGCCACTCTAGACACACTTGATTCCCTTATGGAGACATATCAATACATAGGTTTTAAGATACTTACTAGTCAGATATATTCCTCTGTGGGAAATATGGGGTTTTGAGTCTCTTTCACTGAGGAAGGTGGCGGTCTTGTCAATTCCAAAGTTGGTTTTTGAAACGGTCCCTGTGCTTATATCAAACTCTGGTTTTATGCATCACCCCACCTCTCCTTCCCCTTTATGCAGGCATAAGCGTGTTTTCTAAATGTGAGACTCTGTTCTCTTTCCTAACTCAGTTCACGTGTAGCCATGTTTACAGGATCTTCATAAGTGATATCTTATGATAAGTTTCTTTTTCTGTGTGACTTATTTCACTTAGAATCATCGTACCTGAATCCACTCACTTTGCTGCTACTGGTCTTATGACATTGATTTCATGGCTGAGGGATATTCCATCGTATGTAAGTACCACAATGTTTTGAACCATTTTTATATTTCCTGGGATATTTAAGGTCTACCCTAGTTGAGGTTCCTGTAGCCAGTGCAGCCCTAAATTTGGAGGTGGCTCTTTCTTATTGATTTTCAGTTTTCCCCAGGTATATTCCCTAGACTGGAAGTGGCCTTGGCTCTGTAGCTCTGTTGTTTACTTGTTTTAGGGAACACAATGCACTCCTCCAGTGAGGCAGTTGGCAATTTACATCCCGCCCATCAGCATAACAAGGCTCCCTGTTCTCCAGGGCCTGTCTTGCCTTTCTGGTTTTTACACATTTTGTGGATGTCCCTTTTGACCGGTGGGAAGTGATACTTCTTTGTAGTGCAGATTTGCATTGCCCGCTTGCTTGCTTGGCCAAAAAGGGCGTATGCGTTTTCTCCTGAATATATTCAGGAGAAAACGCATACGCCCTTTTTGGCCAAGTGCACCATTGTCCAAGTTGTGCCCCTCTTCCTGTGCTTTACAGGCGATTCCAACGTACCTCTTGAAATCTGTTTCCTGCTATTTTGCCTCACTTTCAAGTCCGCCTCGTTGACTTCCCTCAACAGATTTTTGGACGATAGCTGTCCTTTATCACTCTGCCAGTTTGTGAATTGCTGTTCCCCTGAGCTCCATTTCTCAACTCGTTTTTTGTGAGCTGAACGCAAGTCCAAAATTTTGGATCCTGTCCTATACTGGTTCCCGGTGGGTGGCTGAGACTTTGGTTAATTCTTCTTCCTGCCGGGAAATTAGAGTGACATGTGCCCGTCCAAATGCCTAACAGCTACTCTCTCATGGGTTCTCCCTCGTCCCTTCCATCCTCTGCCAAATTGGGAACCTGTGCAAACCAGGAGGTTAAAGGGCCTGTCTCTCCAAGTTTGGAGATTGATAGTAAGGCAGTTGGAAAGTCAAACTGGAGCACCAGGAGAGGGACTATTCGTTGAGTTTTAGAAACCTTTCGTATTCACAGTGTGTCCATTCTCTAGGTTTCCTGTACATGTTATAGCTGTAGTAATATTCGCTTGAACATGGAGAGTTGGGACCCATGGAATGGGGGCCATGCATTATTGCTTGAAAGGGTCTGCATTTGCTCACCCAATCTCACCAATCCTCTCAGTCCCAGGTGTCCAGCCTTATGCCACATCCAGCTGTCATTGTTGATAGGGTCTTTCCAGGTTTCCTCAGACACCCTGAAGGAATTGTAAAGAATTTCCCTGTTTTTTGGTTTTGCTTTTGAAATTCCTTTTTATAGTGGGTTTGAGCTGATTCTCGCTGCCATGTTTATGCCACTCTAGACACACTTGATTCCCTTATGGAGACATATCAATACATAGGTTTTAAGATTCTTACTAGTCAGATATATTCCTCTGTGGGAAATATGGGGTTTTGAGTCTCTTTCACTGAGGAAGGTGTCGTTCTTGTGAATTCCAAAGTTGGTTTTTGAAACGGTCCCTGTGCTTATATCAAACTCTGGTTTTATGCATCACCCCACCTCTCCTTCCCCTTTTTGCAGGCATAAGAGTGTTTTCTAAATGTGAGACTCTGTTCTCTTTCCTAACTCAGTTCACGTGTAGCCATGTTTACAGGATCTTCATAAGTGATATCTTATGATAAGTTTCTTTTTCTGTGTGACTTATTTCACTTAGAATCATCGTACCTGAATCCACTCACTTTGCTGCTACTGGTCTTATGACATTGATTTCATGGCTGAGGGATATTCCATCGTACGTAAGTACCACAATGTTTTGAACCATTTTTATATTTCCTGGGATATTTAAGGTATACCCAAGTTGAGGTTCTTGTAGCCAGTGCAGCCCTAAATTTGGAGGTGGCTCTTTCTTATTGATTTTCAGTTTTCCCCAGGTATATTCCCTAGACTGGAAGTGGCCTTGGCTCTGTAGCTCTGTTGTTTACTTGTTTTAGGGAACACAATGCACTCCTCCAGTGAGGCAGTTGGCAATTTACATCCCGCCCATCAGCATAACAAGGCTCCCTGTTCTCCAGGGCCTGTCTTGCCTTTCTGGTTTTTACACATTTTGTGGATGTCCCTTTTGACCGGTGGGAAGTGATACTTCTTTGTAGTGCAGATTTGCATTGCCCGCTTGCTTGCTTGGCCAAAAAGGGCGTATGCGTTTTCTCCTGAATATATTCAGGAGAAAACGCATACGCCCTTTTTGGCCAAGTGCACCATTGTCCAAGTTGTGCCCCTCTTCCTGTGCTTTACACGCGATTCCAACGTACCTCTTGAAATCTGTTTCCTGCTATTTTGCCTCACTTTCAAGTCCGCCTCGTTGACTTCCCTCAACAGATTTTTGGACGATAGTTGTCCTTTATCACTCTGCCAGTTTGTGAATTGCTGTGCCCCTGAGCTCCATTTCTCAACTCGTTTTTTGTGAGCTGAACGCAAGTCCAAAATTTTGGATCCTGTCCTATACTGGTTCCCGGTGGGTGGCTGAGACTTTGGTTAATTCTTCTTCCTTCCGGGAAATTAGAGTGACATGTGCGCGTCCAAATGCCTAACAGCTACTCTCTCATGGGTTCTCCCTCGTCCCTTCCATCCTCTGCCAAATTGGGAACCTGTGCAAACCAGGAGGTTAAAGGGCCTGTCTCTCCAAGTTGGGAGATTGATAGTAAGGCAGTTGGAAAGTCAAACTGGAGCACCAGGAGAGGGACTATTCGTTGAGTTTTAGAAACCTTTCGTATTCACAGTGTGTCCATTCTCTAGGTTTCCTGTACATGTTATAGCTGTAGTAATATTCCCTTGAACCTGGAGAGTTGGGACCCATGGAATGGGGGCCATGCATTATTGCTTGAAAGGGTCTGCATTTGCTCACCCAATCTCACCAATCCTCTCAGTCCCAGGTGTCTAGCCTTATGCCACATCCAGCTGTCATTGTAGATAGGGTCTTTCCAGGTTTCCTCAGACACCCTGAAGGAATTGTAAAGAATTTCCCTGTTTTTTGGTTTTGCTTTTGAAATTCCTTTTTATAGTGGGTTTGAGCTGATTCTCGCTGCCATGTTTATGCCACTCTAGACACACTTGATTCCCTTATGGAGTCATATCAATACATAGGTTTTAAGATTCTTACTAGTCAGATATATTCCTCTGCGGGAAATATGGGGTTTTGAGTCTCTTTCACTGAGGAAGGTGTAGGTCTTGTCTATTCCAAAGTTGGTTTTTGGAACGGTCCCTGTGCTTATATCAAACTCTGGTTTTATGCATCACCCCACCTCTCCTTCCCCTTTATGCAGGCATAAGAGTGTTTTCTAAATGTGAGACTCTGTTCTCTTTCCTAACTCACTTCACGTGTAGCCATGTTTACAGGATCTTCATAAGTGATATCTTATGATAAGTTTCTTTTTCTGTGTGACTTATTTCACTTAGAATCATCGTACCTGAATCCACTCACTTTGCTGCTACTGGTCTTATGACATTGATTTCATGGCTGAGGGATATTCCATCGTACGTAAGTACCACAATGTTTTGAACCATTTTTATATTTCCTGGGATATTTAAGGTGTACCCAAGTTGAGGTTCTTGTAGCCAGTGCAGCCCTAAATTTGGAGGTGGCTCTTTCTTATTGATTTTCAGTTTTCCCCAGGTATATTCCCTAGACTGGAAGTGGCCTTGGCTCTGTAGCTCTGTTGTTTACTTGTTTTAGGGAACACAATGCACTCCTCCAGTGAGGCAGTTGGCAATTTACATCCCGCCCATCAGCATAACAAGGCTCCCTGTTCTCCAGGGCCTGTCTTGCCTTTCTGGTTTTTACACATTTTGTGGATGTCCCTTTTGACCGGTGGGAAGTGATACTTCTTTGTAGTGCAGATTTGCATTGCCCGCTTGCTTGCTTGGCCAAAAAGGGCTTATGCGTTTTCTCCTGAATATATTCAGGAGAATACGCATAAGCCCTTTTTGGCCAAGTGCACCATTGTCCAAGTTGTGCCCCTATTCCTGTGCTTTACAGGCGATTCCAACGTACCTCTTGAAATCTGTTTCCTGCTATTTTGCCTCACTTTCAAGTCCGCCTCGTTGACTTCCCTCAACAGATTTTTGGACGATAGTTGTCCTTTATCACTCTGCCAGTTTGTGAATTGCTGTGCCCCTGAGCTCCATTTCTCAACTCGTTTTTTGTGAGCTGAACGCAAGTCCAAAATTTTGGATCATGTCCTATACTGGTTCCCGGTGGGTGGCTGAGACTTTGGTTAATTCTTCTTCCTGCCGGGAAATTAGAGTGACATGTGCCCGTCCAAATGCCTAACAGCTACTCTCTCATGGGTTCTCCCTCGTCCCTTCCATCCTCTGCCAAATTGGGAACCTGTGCAAACCAGGAGGTTAAAGGGCCTGTCTCTCCAAGTTGGGAGATTGATAGTAAGGCAGTTGGGAAGTCAAACTGGAGCACCAGGAGAGGGACTATTCGTTGAGTTTTAGAAACCTTTCGTATTCACAGTGTGTCCATTCTCTAGGTTTCCTGTACATGTTATAGCTGTAGTAATATTCCCTTGAACCTGGAGAGTTGGGACCCATGGAATGGGGGCCATGCATTATTGCTTGAAAGGGTCTGTATTTGCTCACCCAATCTCACCAATCCTCTCAGTCCCAAGTGTCCAGCCTTATGCCACATCCAGCTGTCATTGTAGATAGGGTCTTTCCATGTTTCCTCAGACACCCTGAAGGAATTGTAAAGAATTTCCCTGTTTTTTGGTTTTGCTTTTGAAATTCCTTTTTATAGTGGGTTTGAGCTGATTCTCGCTGCCATGTTTATGCCACTCTAGACACACTTGATTCCCTTATGGAGACATATCAATACATAGGTTTTAAGATTCTTACTAGTCAGATATATTCCTCTGTGGGAAATATGGGGTTTTGAGTCTCTTTCACTGAGGAAGGTGTCGGTCTTGTCAATTCCAAAGTTGGTTTTTGAAACGGTCCCTGTGCTTATATCAAACTCTGGTTTTATGCATCACCCCACCTCTCCTTCCCCTTTATGCAGGCATAAGCGTGTTTTCTAAATGTGAGACTCTGTTCTCTTTCCTAACTCAGTTCACGTGTAGCCATGTTTACAGGATCTTCATAAGTGATATCTTATGATAAGTTTCTTTTTCTGTGTGACTTATTTCACTTAGAATCATCGTACCTGAATCCACTCACTTTGCTGCTACTGGTCTTATGACATTGATTTCATGGCTGAGGGATATTCCATCGTATGTAAGTACCACAATGTTTTGAACCATTTTTATATTTCCTGGGATATTTAAGGTCTACCCTAGTTGAGGTTCTTGTAGCCAGTGCAGCCCTAAATTTGGAGGTGGCTCTTTCTTATTGATTTTCAGTTTTCCCCAGGTATATTCCCTAGACTGGAAGTGGCCTTGGCTCTG
The DNA here is from genome assembly GCF_025265405.1 of Mesoplodon densirostris. NCBI lineage: Eukaryota > Metazoa > Chordata > Mammalia > Artiodactyla > Ziphiidae > Mesoplodon > Mesoplodon densirostris. The sequence continues at coordinate 1,779,815 of NW_026778209.1, forward strand.
TAGCTCTGTTGTTTACTTGTTTTAGGGAACACAATGCACTCCTCCAGTGAGGCAGTTGGCAATTTACATCCCGCCCATCAGCATAACAAGGCTCCCTGTTCTCCAGGGCCTGTCTTGCCTTTCTGGTTTTTACACATTTTGTGGATGTCCCTTTTGACCGGTGGGAAGTGATACTTCTTTGTAGTGCAGATTTGCATTGCCCGCTTGCTTGCTTGGCCAAAAAGGGCGTATGCGTTTTCTCCTGAATATATTCAGGAGAAAACGCATACGCCCTTTTTGGCCAAGTGCACCATTGTCCAAGTTGTGCCCCTCTTCCTGTGCTTTACAGGCGATTCCAACGTACCTCTTGAAATCTGTTTCCTGCTATTTTGCCTCACTTTCAAGTCCGCCTCGTTGACTTCCCTCAACAGATTTTTGGACGATAGCTGTCCTTTATCACTCTGCCAGTTTGTGAATTGCTGTGCCCCTGAGCTCCATTTCTCAACTCGTTTTTTGTGAGCTGAACGCAAGTCCAAAATTTTGGATCCTGTCCTATACTGGTTCCCGGTGGGTGGCTGAGACTTTGGTTAATTCTTCTTCCTGCCGGGAAATTAGAGTGACATGTGCCCGTCCAAATGCCTAACAGCTACTCTCTCATGGGTTCTCCCTCGTCCCTTCCATCCTCTGCCAAATTGGGAACCTGTGCAAACCAGGAGGTTAAAGGGCCTGTCTCTCCAAGTTGGGAGATTGATAGTAAGGCAGTTGGAAAGTCAAACTGGAGCACCAGGAGAGGGACTATTCGTTGAGTTTTAGAAACCTTTCGTATTCACAGTGTGTCCATTCTCTAGGTTTCCTGTACATGTTATAGCTGTAGTAATATTCGCTTGAACATGGAGAGTTGGGACCCATGGAATGGGGGCCATGCATTATTGCTTGAAAGGGTCTGCATTTGCTCACCCAATCTCACCAATCCTCTCAGTCCCAGGTGTCCAGCCTTATGCCACATCCAGCTGTCATTGTTGATAGGGTCTTTCCAGGTTTCCTCAGACACCCTGAAGGAATTGTAAAGAATTTCCCTGTTTTTTGGTTTTGCTTTTGAAATTCCTTTTTATAGTGGGTTTGAGCTGATTCTCGCTGCCATGTTTATGCCACTCTAGACACACTTGATTCCCTTATGGAGACATATCAATACATAGGTTTTAAGATTCTTACTAGTCAGATATATTCCTCTGTGGGAAATATGGGGTTTTGAGTCTCTTTCACTGAGGAAGGTGTCGTTCTTGTGAATTCCAAAGTTGGTTTTTGAAACGGTCCCTGTGCTTATATCAAACTCTGGTTTTATGCATCACCCCACCTCTCCTTCCCCTTTTTGCAGGCATAAGAGTGTTTTCTAAATGTGAGACTCTGTTCTCTTTCCTAACTCAGTTCACGTGTAGCCATGTTTACAGGATCTTCATAAGTGATATCTTATGATAAGTTTCTTTTTCTGTGTGACTTATTTCACTTAGAATCATCGTACCTGAATCCACTCACTTTGCTGCTACTGGTCTTATGACATTGATTTCATGGCTGAGGGATATTCCATCGTACGTAAGTACCACAATGTTTTGAACCATTTTTATATTTCCTGGGATATTTAAGGTATACCCAAGTTGAGGTTCTTGTAGCCAGTGCAGCCCTAAATTTGGAGGTGGCTCTTTCTTATTGATTTTCAGTTTTCCCCAGGTATATTCCCTAGACTGGAAGTGGCCTTGGCTCTGTAGCTCTGTTGTTTACTTGTTTTAGGGAACACAATGCACTCCTCCAGTGAGGCAGTTGGCAATTTACATCCCGCCCATCAGCATAACAAGGCTCCCTGTTCTCCAGGGCCTGTCTTGCCTTTCTGGTTTTTACACATTTTGTGGATGTCCCTTTTGACCGGTGGGAAGTGATACTTCTTTGTAGTGCAGATTTGCATTGCCCGCTTGCTTGCTTGGCCAAAAAGGGCGTATGCGTTTTCTCCTGAATATATTCAGGAGAAAACGCATACGCCCTTTTTGGCCAAGTGCACCATTGTCCAAGTTGTGCCCCTCTTCCTGTGCTTTACAGGCGATTCCAACGTACCTCTTGAAATCTGTTTCCTGCTATTTTGCCTCACTTTCAAGTCCGCCTCGTTGACTTTCCTCAACAGATTTTTGGACGATAGTTGTCCTTTATCACTCTGCCAGTTTGTGAATTGCTGTGCCCCTGAGCTCCATTTCTCAACTCGTTTTTTGTGAGCTGAACGCAAGTCCAAAATTTTGGATCCTGTCCTATACTGGTTCCCGCTGTGTGGCTGAGACTTTGGTTAATTCTTCTTCCTGCCGGGAAATTAGAGTGACATGTGCCCGTCCAAATGCCTAACAGCTACTCTCTCATGGGTTCTCCCTCGTCCCTTCCATCCTCTGCCAAATTGGGAACCTGTGCAAACCAGGAGGTTAAAGGTCCTGTCTCTCCAAGTTGGGAGATTGATAGTAAGGCAGTTGGAAAGTCAAACTGGAGCACCAGGAGAGGGACTATTCGTTGAGTTTTAGAAACCTTTCGTATTCACAGTGTGTCCATTCTCTAGGTTTCCTGTACATGTTATAGCTGTAGTAATATTCCCTTGAACATGGAGAGTTGGGACCCATGGAATGGGGGCCATGCATTATTGCTTGAAAGGGTCTGCATTTGCTCACCCAATCTCACCAATCCTCTCAGTCCCAGGTGTCCAGCCTTATGCCACATCCAGCTGTCATTGTAGATAGGGTCTTTCCAGGTTTCCTCAGACACCCTGAAGGAATTGTAAAGAATTTCCCTGTTTTTTGGTTTTGCTTTTGAAATTCCTTTTTATAGTGGGTTTGAGCTGATTCTCGCTGCCATGTTTATGCCACTCTAGACACACTTGATTCCCTTATGGAGACATATCAATACATAGGTTTTAAGATTCTTACTAGTCAGATATATTCCTCTGTGGGAAATATGGGGTTTTGAGTCTCTTTCACTGAGGAAGGTGTCGGTCTTGTCAATTCCAAAGTTGGTTTTTGAAACGGTCCCTGTGCTTATATCAAACTCTGGTTTTATGCATCACCCCACCTCTCCTTCCACTTTATGCAGGCATAAGAGTGTTTTCTAAATGTGAGACTCTGTTCTCTTTCCTAACTCACTTCACGTGTAGCCATGTTTACAGGATCTTCATAAGTGATATCTTATGATAAGTTTCTTTTTCTGTGTGACTTATTTCACTTAGAATCATCGTACCTGAATCCACTCACTTTGTTGCTACTGGTCTTATGACATTGATTTCATGGCTGAGGGATATTCCATCGTACGTAAGTACCACAATGTTTTGAACCATTTTTATATTTCCTGGGATATTTAAGGTGTACCCAAGTTGAGGTTCCTGTAGTCAGCGCAGCCCTAAATTTGGAGGTGGCTCCCTTCTTATTGATTTTCAGTTTTCCCAAGGTATATTCCCTAGACTGGAATTGGCCTTGGCTCTGTAGCTCTGTTGTTTACTTGTTTTAGGGAACACAATGCACTCCTCCAGTGAGGCAGTTGGCAATTTACATCCCGCCCATCAGCATAACAAGGCTCCCAGTTCTCCAGGGCCTGTCTTGCCTTTCTGGTTTTTACACATTTTGTGGATGTCCCTTTTGACCGGTGGGAAGTGATACTTCTTTGTAGTGCAGATTTGCATTGCCCGCTTGCTTGCTTGGCCAAAAAGGGCGTATGCGTTTTCTCCTGAATATATTCAGGAGAAAACGCATACGCCCTTTTTGGCCAAGTGCACCATTGTCCAAGTTGTGCCCCTCTTCCTGTGCTTTACAGGCGATTCCAAGGTACCTCTTGAAATCTGTTTCCTGCTATTTTGCCTCGCTTTCAAGTCCCCCTCGTTGACTTCCCTCAACAGATTTTTGGACGATAGTTGTCCTTTATCACTCTGCCAGTTTGTGAATTGCTGTGCCCCTGAGCTCCATTTCTCAACTCGTTTTTTGTGAGCTGAACGCAAGTCCAAAATTTTGGATCATGTCCTATACTGGTTCCCGGTGGGTGGATGAGACTTTGGTTAATTCTTCTTCCTGCCGGGAAATTAGAGTGACATGTGCCCGTCCAAATGCCTAACAGCTCCTCTCTCATGGGTTTTCCCTCGTCCCTTCCATCCTCTGCCAAATTGGGAACCTGTGCAAACCAGGAGGTTAAAGGGCCTGTCTCTCCAAGTTGGGAGATTGATAGTAAGGCAGTTGGAAAGTCAAACTGGAGCACCAGGAGAGGGACTATTCGTTGAGTTTTAGAAACCTTTCGTATTCACAGTGTGTCCATTCTCTAGGTTTCCTGTACATGTTATAGCTCTAGTAATATTCCCTTGAACCTGGAGAGTTGGGACCCATGGAATGGGGCCATGCATTATTGCTTGAAAGGGTCTGCATTTGCTCACCCAATCTCACCAATCCTCTCAGTCCCAAGTGTCCAGCCTTATGCCACATCCAGCTGTCATTGTAGACAGGGTCTTTCCAGGTTTCCTCAGACACCCTGAAGGAATTGTAAAGAATTTCCCTGTTTTTTGGTTTTGCTTTTGAAATTCCTTTTTATAGTGGGTTTGAGCTGATTCTCGCTGCCAAGTTTATGCCACTCTAGACACACTTGATTCCCTTATGGAGTCATATCAATACATAGGTTTTAAGATTCTTACTAGTCAGATATATTCCTCTGCGCGAAATATGGGGTTTTGAGTCTCTTTCACTGAGGAAGGTGTAGGTCTTGTCTATTCCAAAGTTGGTTTTTGGAACGGTCCCTGTGCTTATATCAAACTCTGGTTTTATGCATCACCCCACCTCTCCTTCCCCTTTATGCAGGCATAAGAGTGTTTTCTAAATGTGAGACTCTGTTCTCTTTCCTAACTCAGTTCACGTGTAGCCATGTTTACAGGATCTTCATAAGTGATATTTTATGATAAGTTTCTTTTTCTGTGTGACTTATTTCACTTAGAATCATCGTACCTGAATCCACTCACTTTGCTGCTACTGGTCTTATGACATTGATTTCATGGCTGAGGGATATTCCATCGTACGTAAGTACCACAATGTTTTGAACCATTTTTATATTTCCTGGGATATTTAAGGTGTACCCAAGTTGAGGTTCTTGTAGCCAGTGCAGCCCTAAATTTGGAGGTGGCTCTTTCTTATTGATTTTCAGTTTTCCCCAGGTATATTCCCTAGACTGGAAGTGGCCTTGGCTCTGTAGCTCTGTTGTTTACTTGTTTTAGGGAACACAATGCACTCCTCCAGTGAGGCAGTTGGCAATTTACATCCCACCCATCAGCATAACAAGGCTCCCTGTTCTCCAGGGCCTGTCTTGCCTTTCTGGTTTTTACACATTTTGTGGATGTCCCTTTTGACCGGTGGGAAGTGATACTTCTTTGTAGTGCAGATTTGCATTGCCCGCTTGCTTGCTTGGCCAAAAAGGGCGTATGCGTTTTCTCCTGAATATATTCAGGAGAAAACGCATACGCCCTTTTTGGCCAAGTGCACCATTGTCCAAGTTGTGCCCCTCTTCCTGTGCTTTACAGGCGATTCCAACGTACCTCTTGAAATCTGTTTCCTGCTATTTTGCCTCACTTTCAAGTCCGCCTCGTTGACTTCCCTCAACAGATTTTTGGACGATAGTTGTCCTTTATCACTCTGCCAGTTTGTGAATTGCTGTGCCCCTGAGCTCCATTTCTCAACTCGTTTTTTGTGAGCTGAACGCAAGTTCAAAATTTTGGATCATGTCCTATACTGGTTCCCGGTGGGTGGCTGAGACTTTGGTTAATTCTTCTTCCTGCCGGGAAATTAGAGTGACATGTGCCCGTCCAAATGCCTAACAGCTACTCTCTCATGGGTTCTCCCTCGTCCCTTCCATCCTCTGGCAAATTGGGAACCTGTGCAAACTAGGAGGTTAAAGGGCCTGTCTCTCCAAGTTGGGAGATTGATAGTAAGGCAGTTGGAAAGTCAAACTGGAGCACCAGGAGAGGGACTATTCGTTGAGTTTTAGAAACCTTTCGTATTCACAGTGTCTCCATTCTCTAGGTTTCCTGTACATGTTATAGCTGTAGTAATATTCCCTTGAACATGGAGAGTTGGTACCCATGGAATGGGGGCCATGCATTATTGCTTGAAAGGGTCTGCATTTGCTCACCCAATCTCACCAATCCTCTCAGTCCCAAGTGTCCAGCCTTATGCCACATCCAGCTGTCATTGTAGATAGGGTCTTTCCAGGTTTCCTCAGACACCCTGAAGGAATTGTAAAGAATTTCCCTGTTTTTTGGTTTTGCTTTTGAAATTCCTTTTTATAGTGGGTTTGAGCTGATTCTCGCTGCCATGTTTATGCCACTCTAGACACACTTGATTCCCTCATGGAGTCATATCAATACATAGGTTTTAAGATTCTTACTAGTCAGATATATTCCTCTGCGGGAAATATGGGGTTTTGAGTCTCTTTCACTGAGGAAGGTGTAGGTCTTGTCAATTCCAAAGTTGGTTTTTGAAACGGTCCCTGTGCTTATATCAAACTCTGGTTTTATGCATCACCCCACCTCTCCTTCCCCTTTATGCAGGCATAAGAGTGTTTTCTAAATGTGAGACTCTGTTCTCTTTCCTAACTCAGTTCACGTGTAGCCATTTTTACAGGATCTTCATAAGTGATATCTTATGATAAGTTTCTTTTTCTGTGTGACTTATTTCACTTAGAATCATCGTACCTGAATCCACTCAGTTTGTTGCTACTGGTCTTATGACATTGATTTCATGGCTGAGGGATATTCCATCGTACGTAAGTACCACAATGTTTTGAACCATTTTTATATTTCCTGGGATATTTAAGGTGTACCCAAGTTGAGGTTCTTGTAGCCAGTGCAGCCCTAAATTTGGAGGTGGCTCTTTCTTATTGATTTTCAGTTTTCCCCAGGTATATTCCCTAGACTGGAAGTGGCCTTGGCTCTGTAGCTCTGTTGTTTACTTGTTTTAGGGAACACAATGCACTCCTCCAGTGAGGCAGTTGGCAATTTACATCCCGCCCATCAGCATAACAAGGCTCCCTGTTCTCCAGGGCCTGTCTTGCCTTTCTGGTTTTTACACATTTTGTGGATGTCCCTTTTGACCGGTGGGAAGTGATACTTCTTTGTAGTGCAGATTTGCATTGCCCGCTTGCTTGCTTGGCCAAAAAGGGCGTATGCGTTTTCTCCTGAATATATTCAGGAGAAAACGCATACGCCCTTTTTGGCCAAGTGCACCATTGTCCAAGTTGTGCCCCTCTTCCTGTGCTTTACAGGCGATTCCAACGTACCTCTTGAAATCTGTTTCCTGCTATTTTGCCTCACTTTCAAGTCCGCCTCGTTGACTTCCCTCAACAGATTTTTGGACGATAGTTGTCCTTTATCACTCTGCCAGTTTGTGAATTGCTGTGCCCCTGAGCTCCATTTCTCAACTCGTTTTTTGTGAGCTGAACTCAAGTCCAAAATTTTGGATCCTGTCCTATACTGGTTCCCGGTGGGTGGCTGAGACTTTGGTTAATTCTTCTTCCTGCCGGGAAATTAGAGTGACATGTGCCCGTCCAAATGCCTAACAGCTACTCTCTCATGGGTTCTCCCTCGTCCCTTCCATCCTCTGCCAAATTGGGAACCTGTGCAAACCAGGAGGTTAAAGGGCCTGTCTGTCCAAGTTGGGAGATTGATAGTTAGGCAGTTGGAAAGTCAAACTGGAGCACCAGGAGAGGGACTATTCGTTGAGTTTTAGAAACCTTTCGTATTCACAGTGTGTCCATTCTCTAGGTTTCCTGTACATGTTATAGCTGTAGTAATATTCCCTTGAACCTGGAGAGTTGGGACCCATGGAATGGGGGCCATGCATTATTGCTTGAAAGGGTCTGCATTTGCTCACCCAATCTCACCAATCCTCTCAGTCCCAAGTGTCCAGCCTTAGGCCACATCCAGCTGTCATTGTAGATAGGGTCTTTCCAGGTTTCCTCAGACACCCTGAAGGAATTGTAAAGAATTTCCCTGTTTTTTGGTTTTGCTTTTGAAATTCCTTTTTATAGTGGGTTTGAGCTGATTCTCGCTGCCATGTTTATGCCACTCTAGACACACTTGATTCCCTTATGGAAACATATCAATACATAGGTTTTAAGATTCTTACTAGTCAGATATATTCCTCTGCGGGAAATATGGGGTTTTTAGTCTCTTTCACTAAGGAAGGTGTCGGTCTTGTCAATTCCAAAGTTGGTTTTTGAAACGGTCCCTGTGCTTATATCAAACTCTGGTTTTATGCATCACCCCACCTCTCCTTCCCCTTTACGCAGGCATAAGAGTGTTTTCTAAATGTGAGACTCTGTTCTCTTTCCTAACTCAGTTCACGTGTAGCCATGTTTACAGGATCTTCATAAGTGATATCTTATGATAAGTTTCTTTTTCTTTGTGACTTATTTCACTTAGAATCATCGTACCTGAATCCACTCACTTTGCTGCTACTGGTCTTATGACATTGATTTCATGGCTGAGGGATATTCCATCGTACGTAAGTACCACAATGTTTTGAACCATTTTTATATTTCCTGGGATATTTAAGGTGTACCCAAGTTGAGGTTCTTGTAGCCAGTGCAGCCCTAAATTTGGAGGTGGCTCTTTCTTATTGATTTTCAGTTTTCCCCAGGTATATTCCCTAGACTGGCAGTGGCCTTGGCTCTGTAGCTCTGTTGTTTACTTGTTTTAGGGAACACAATGCACTCCTCCAGTGAGGCAGTTGGCAATTTACATCCCACCCATCAGCATAACAAGGCTCCCTGTTCTCCAGGGCCTGTCTTGCCTTTCTGGTTTTTACACATTTTGTGGATGTCCCTTTTGACCGGTGGGAAGTGATACTTCTTTGTAGTGCAGATTTGCATTGCCCGCTTGCTTGCTTGGCCAAAAAGGGCGTATGCGTTTTCTCCTGAATATATTCAGGAGAAAACGCATACGCCCTTTTTGGCCAAGTGCACCATTGTCCAAGTTGTGCCCCTCTTCCTGTGCTTTACAGGCGATTCCAACGTACCTCTTGAAATCTGTTTCCTGCTATTTTGCCTCACTTTCAAGTCCGCCTCGTTGACTTCCCTCAACAGATTTTTGGACCATAGTTGTCCTTTATCACTCTGCCAGTTTGTGAATTGCTGTGCCCCTGAGCTCCATTTCTCAACTCGTTTTTTGTGAGCTGAACGCAAGTCCAAAATTTTGGATCATGTCCTATACTTGTTCCCGGTGGGTGGCTGAGACTTTGGTTAATTCTTCTTCCTGCCGGGAAATTAGAGTGACATGTGCCCGTCCAAATGCCTAACAGCTACTCTCTCATGGGTTCTCCCTCGTCCCTTCCATCCTCTGCCAAATTGGGAACCTGTGCAAACCAGGAGGTTAAAGGGCCTGTCTCTCCAAGTTGGGAGATTGATAGTAAGGCAGTTGGAAAGTCACACTGGAGCACCAGGAGAGGGACTATTCGTTGAGTTTTAGAAACCTTTCGTATTCACAGTGTGTCCATTCTCTAGGTTTCCTGTACATGTTATAGCTGTAGTAATATTCCCTTGAACATGGAGAGTTGGGACCCATGGAATGGGGGCCATGCATTATTGCTTGAAAGGGTCTGCATTTGCTCACCCAATCTCACCAATCCTCTCAGTCCCAAGTGTCCAGCCTTATGCCACATCCAGCTGTCATTGTAGATAGGGTCTTTCCAGGTTTCCTCAGACACCCTGAAGGAATTGTAAAGAATTTCCCTGTTTTTTGGTTTTGCTTTTGAAATTCCTTTTTATAGTGGGTTTGAGCTGATTCTCGCTGCCATGTTTATGCCACTCTAGACACACTTGATTCCCTTATGGAGACATATCAATACATAGGTTTTAAGTTTCTTACTAGTCAGATATATTCCTCTGTGGGAAATATGGGGTTTTGAGTCTCTTTCACTGAGGAAGGTGTCGGTCTTGTCAATTCCAAAGTTGGTTTTTGAAACGGTCCCTGTGCTTATATCAAACTCTGGTTTTATGCATCACCCCACCTCTCCTTACCCTTTATGGAGGCATAAGCGTGTTTTCTAAATGTGAGACTCTGTTCTCTTTCCTAACTCAGTTCACGTGTAGCCATGTTTACAGGATCTTCATAAGTGATATCTTATGATAAGTTCCTTTTTCTGTGTGACTTATTTCACTTAGAATCATCGTACCTGAATCCACTCACTGTGCTGCTACTGGTTTTATGACATTGATTTCATCGCTGAGGGATATTCCATCATACGTAAGTACCACAATGTTTTGAACCATTTTTATATTTCCTGGGATATTTAAGGTGTACCCAAGTTGAGGTTCTTGTAGTCAGTGCAGCCCTAAATTTGGAGGTGGCTCTTTCTTATTGATTTTCAGTTTTCCCAAGGTATATTCCCTAGACTGGAAGTGGCCTTGGCTCTGTAGCTCTGTTGTTTACTTGTTTTAGGGAACACAATGCACTCCTCCAGTGAGGCAGTTGGCAATTTACATCCCGCCCATCAGCATAACAAGGCTCCCAGTTCTCCAGGGCCTGTCTTGCCTTTCTGGTTTTTACACATTTTGTGGATGTCCCTTTTGACCGGTGGGAAGTGATACTTCTTTGTAGTGCAGATTTGCATTGCCCGCTTGCTTGCTTGGCCAAAAAGGGCGTATGCGTTTTCTCCTGAATATATTCAGGAGAAAACGCATACGCCCTTTTTGGCCAAGTGCACCATTGTCCAAGTTGTGCCCCTCTTCCTGTGCTTTACAGGCGATTCCAACGTACCTCTTGAAATCTGTTTCCTGCTATTTTGCCTCACTTTCAAGTCCGCCTCGTTGACTTCCCTCAACAGATTTTTGGACGATAGTTGTCCTTTATCACTCTGCCAGTTTGTGAATTGCTGTGCCCCTGAACTCCATTTCTCAACTCGTTTTCTGTGAGCTGAACGCAAGTCCAAAATTTTGGATCATGTCCTATACTGGTTCCCGGTGGGTGGATGAGACTTTGGTTAATTCTTCTTCCTGCCAGGAAATTAGAGTGACATGTGCCCGTCCAAATGCCTAACAGCTACTCTCTCATGGGTTCTCCCTCGTCCCTTCCATCCTCTGCCAAATTGGAAACCTGTGCAAACCAGGAGGTTAAAGGGCCTGTCTCTCCAAGTTGGGAGATTGATAGTAAGGCAGTTGGAAAGTCAAACTGGAGCACCAGGAGAGGGACTATTCGTTGAGTTTTAGAAACCTTTCGTATTCACAGTGTGTCCATTCTCTAGGTTTCCTGTACATGTTATAGCTGTAGTAATATTCCCTTGAACCTGGAGAGTTGGGACCCATGGAATGGGGGCCATGCATTATTGCTTGAAAGGGTCTGCATTTGCTCACCCAATCTCACCAATCCTCTCAGTCCCAAGTGTCCAGCCTTATGCCACATCCAGCTGTCATTGTAGACAGGGTCTTTCCAGGTTTCCTCAGACACCCTGAAGGAATTGTAAAGAATTTCCCTGTTTTTTGGTTTTGCTTTTGAAATTCCTTTTTATAGTGGGTTTGAGCTGATTCTCGCTGCCATGTTTATGCCACTCTAGACACACTTGATTCCCTTATGGAGTCATATCAATACATAGGTTTTAAGATTCTTACTAGTCAGATATATTCCTCTGCGCGAAATATGGGGTTTTGAGTCTCTTTCACTGAGGAAGGTGTAGGTCTTGTCTATTCCAAAGTTGGTTTTTGGAACGGTCCCTGTGCTTATATCAAACTCTGGTTTTATGCATCACCCCACCTCTCCTTCCCCTTTATGCAGGCATAAGAGTGTTTTCTAAATGTGAGACTCTGTTCTCTTTCCTAACTCAGTTCACGTGTAGCCATGTTTACAGGATCTTCATAAGTGATATCTTATGATAAGTTTCTTTTTCTGTGTGACTTATTTCACTTAGAATCATCGTACCTGAATCCACTCACTTTGCTGCTACTGGTCTTATGACATTGATTTCATGGCTGAGGGATATTCCATCGTACGTAAGTACCACAATGTTTTGAACCATTTTTATATTTCCTGGGATATTTAAGGTGTACCCAAGTTGAGGTTCTTGTAGCCAGTGCAGCCCTAAATTTGGAGGTGGCTCTTTCTTATTGATTTTCAGTTTTTCCCAGGTATATTCCCTAGACTGGAAGTGGCCTTGGCTCTGTAGCTCTGTTGTTTACTTGTTTTAGGGAACACAATGCACTCCTCCAGTGAGGCAGTTGGCAATTTACATCCCACCCATCAGCATAACAAGGCTCCCTGTTCTCCAGGGCCTGTCTTGCCTTTCTGGTTTTTACACATTTTGTGTATGTCCCTTTTGACCGGTGGGAAGTGATACTTCTTTGTAGTGCAGATTTGCATTGCCCGCTTGCTTGCTTGGCCAAAAAGGGCGTATGCGTTTTCTCCTGAATATATTCAGGAGAAAACGCATACGCCCTTTTTGGCCAAGTGCACCATTGTCCAAGTTGTGCCCCTCTTCCTGTGCTTTACAGGCGATTCCAACGTACCTCTTGAAATCTGTTTCCTGCTATTTTGCCTCACTTTCAAGTCCGCCTCTTTGACTTCCCTCAACAGATTTTTGGACGATAGATGTCCTTTATCACTCTGCCAGTTTGTGAATTGCTGTGCCCCTGAGCTCCATTTCTCAACTCGTTTTTTGTGAGCTGAACGCAAGTCCAAAATTTTGGATCATGTCCTATACTGGTTCCCGGTGGGTGGCTGAGACTTTGGTTAATTCTTCTTCCTGCCGGGAAATTAGAGTGACATGTGCCCGTCCAAAAGCCTAACAGCTACTCTCTCATGGGTTCTCCCTCGTCCCTTCCATCCTCTGCCAAATTGGGAACCTGTGCAAACCAGGAGGTTAAAGGGCCTGTCTCTCCAAGTTGGGAGATTGATAGTAAGGCAGTTGGAAAGTCAAACTGGAGCACCAGGAGAGGGACTATTCGTTGAGTTTTAGAAACCTTTCGTATTCACAGTGTGTCCATTCTCTAGGTTTCCTGTACATGTTATAGCTGTAGTAATATTCCCTTGAACCTGGAGAGTTGGGACCCATGGAATGGGGGCCATGCATTATTGCTTGAAAGGGTCTGCATTTGCTCACCCAATCTCACCAATCCTCTCAGTCCCAAGTGTCCAGCCTTATGCCACATCCAGCTGTCATTGTAGATAGGGTCTTTCCAGGTTTCCTCAGACATCCTGAAGGAATTGTAAAGAATTTCCCTGTTTTTTGGTTTTGCTTTTGAAATTCCTTTTTATAGTGGGTTTGAGCTGATTCTCGCTGCCATGTTTATGCCACTCTAGACACACTTGATTCCCTCATGGAGTCATATCAATACATAGGTTTTAAGATTCTTACTAGTCAGATATATTCCTCTGCGGGAAATATGGGGTTTTTAGTCTCTTTCACTAAGGAAGGTGTCGGTCTTGTCAATTCCAAAGTTGGTTTTTGAAACGGTCCCTGTGCTTATATCAAACTCTGGTTTTATGCATCACCCCACCTCTCCTTCCCCTTTACGCAGGCATAAGAGTGTTTTCTAAATGTGAGACTCTGTTCTCTTTCCTAACTCAGTTCACGTGTAGCCATGTTTACAGGATCTTCCTAAGTGATATCTTATGATAAGTTTCTTTTTCTGTGTGACTTATTTCACTTAGAATCATCGTACCTGAATCCACTCACTTTGCTGCTACTGGTCTTATGGCATTGATTTCATTGCTGAGGGATATTCCATCGTACGTAAGTACCACAATGTATTGAGCCATTTTTATATTTCCTGGGATATTTAAGGTGTACCCAAGTTGAGGTTCTTGTAGCCAGTGAAGCCCTAAATTTGGAGGTGGCTCTTTCTTATTGATTTTCAGTTTTCCCCAGGTATATTCCCTAGACTGGAAGTGGCCTTGGCTCTGTAGCTCTGTTGTTTACTTATTTTATGGAACACAATGCACTCCTCCAGTGAGGCAGTTGGCAATTTACAACCCGCCCATCAGCATAACAAGGCTCCCTGTTCTCCAGGGCCTGTCTTGCCTTTCTGGTTTTTACACATTTTGTGGATGTCCCTTTTGACCGGTGGGAAGTGATACTTCTTTGTAGTGCAGATTTGCATTGCCCGCTTGCTTGCTTGGCCAAAAAGGGCGTTTGCGTTTTCTCCTGAATATATTCAGGAGAAAACGCATACGCCCTATTTGGCCAAGTGCACCATTGTCCAAGTTGTGCCCCTCTTCCTGTGCTTTAAAGGCGATTCCAACGTACCTCTTGAAATCTGTTTCCTGCTATTTTGCCTCACTTTCAAGTCCGCCTCGTTGACTTCCCTCAACAGATTTTTGGACGATAGTTGTCCTTTATCACTCTGCCAGTTTGTGAATTGCTGTGCCCCTGAGCTCCATTTCTCAACTCGTTTTTTGTGAGCTGAACGCAAGTCCAAAATTTTGGATCCTGTCCTATACTGGTTCCCGGTGGGTGGCTGAGACTTTGGTTAATTCTTCTTCCTGCCGGGAAATTAGAGTGACATGTGCCCGTCCAAATGCCTAACAGCTACTCTCTCATGGGTTCTCCCTCGTCCCTTCCATCCTCTGCCAAATTGGGAACCTGTGCAAACCAGGAGGTTAAAGGGCCTGTCTCTCCAAGTTGGGAGATTGATAGTAAGGCAGTTCGAAAGTCAAACTGGAGCACCAGGAGAGGGACTATTCGTTGAGTTTTAGAAACCTTTCGTATTCACAGTGTGTCCATTCTCTAGGTTTCCTGTACATGTTATAGCTGCAGTAATATTCCCTTGAACCTGGAGAGTTGGGACCCATGGAATGGGGGCCATGCATTATTGCTTGAAATGGTCTGCATTTGCTCACCCAATCTCACCAATCCTCTCAGTCCCAAGTGTCCAGCCTTATGCCACATCCAGCTGTCATTGTAGATAGGGTCTTTCCAGGTTTCCTCAGACACCCTGAAAGAATTGTAAAGAATTTCCCTGTTTTTTGGTTTTGCTTTTGAAATTCCTTTTTATAGTGGGTTTCAGCTGATTCTCGCTGCCATGTTTATGCCACTCTAGACACACTTGATTCCCTCATGGAGACATATCAATACATAGGTTTTAAGATTCTTACTAGTCAGATATATTCCTCTGTGGGAAATATGGGGTTTTGAGTCTCTTTCACTGAGGAAGGTGTCGGTCTTGTCAATTCCAAAGTTGGTATTTGAAACGGTCCCTGTGCTTATATCAAACTCTGGTTTTATGCATCACCCCACCTCTCCTTCCCCTTTATGCAGGCATAAGAGTGTTTTCTAAATGTGAGACTCTGTTCTCTTTCCTAACTCAGTTCACGTGTAGCCATGTTTACAGGATCTTCATAAGTGATATCTTATGATAAGTTTCTTTTTCTTTGTGACTTATTTCACTTAGAATCATCGTACCTGAATCCACTCACTTTGCTGCTACTGGTCTTATGACATTGATTTCATGGCTGAGGGATATTCCATCGTACGTAAGTACCACAATGTTTTGAACCATTTTTATATTTCCTGGGATATTTAAGGTGTACCCAAGTTGAGGTTCTTGTAGCCAGTGCAGCCCTAAATTTGGAGGTGGCTCTTTCTTATTGATTTTCAGTTTTCCCCAGGTATATTCCCTAGACTGGAAGTGGCCTTGCCTCTGTAGCTCTGTTGTTTACTTGTTTTAGGGAACACAATGCACTCCTCCAGTGAGGCAGTTGGCAATTTATATCCCGCCCATCAGCATAACAAGGCTCCCTGTTCTCCAGGGCCTGTCTTGCCTTTCTGGTTTTTACATATTTTGTGGATGTCCCTTTTGACCGGTGGGAAGTGATACTTCTTTGTAGTGCAGATTTGCATTGCCCGCTTGCTTGCTTGGCCAAAAAGGGCGTATGCGTTTTCTCCTGAATATATTCAGGAGAAAACGCATACGCCCTATTTGGCCAAGTGCACCATTGTCCAAGTTGTGCCCCTCTTCCTGTGCTTTACAGGCGATTCCAAGGTACCTCTTGAAATCTGTTTCCTGCTATTTTGCCTCGCTTTCAAGTCCGCCTCGTTGACTTCCCTCAACAGATTTTTGGACGATAGTTGTCCTTTATCACTCTGCCAGTTTGTGAATTGCTGTGCCCCTGAGCTCCATTTCTCAACTCGTTTTTTGTGAGCTGAACGCAAGTCCAAAATTTTGGATCATGTCCTATACTGGTTCCCGGTGGGTGGATGAGACTTTGGTTAATTCTTCTTCCTGCCGGGAAATTAGAGTGACATGTGCCCGTCCAAATGCCTAACAGCTACTCTCTCATGGGTTCTCCCTCGTCCCTTCCATCCTCTGCCAAATTGGGAACCTGTGCAAACCAGGAGGTTAAAGGGCCTGTCTCTCCAAGTTGGGAGATTGATAGTAAGGCAGTTGGAAAGTCAAACTGGAGCACCAGGAGAGGGACTATTCGTTGAGTTTTAGAAACCTTTCGTATTCACAGTGTGTCCATTCTCTAGGTTTCCTGTACATGTTATAGCTGTAGTAATATTCCCTTGAACCTGGAGAGTTGGGACCCATGGAATGGGGCCCATGCATTATTGCTTGAAAGGGTCTGCATTTGCTCACCCAATCTCACCAATCCTCTCAGTCCCAAGTGTCCAGCCTTATGCCACATCCACCTGTCATTGTAGACAGGGTCTTTCCAGGTTTCCTCAGACACCCTGAAGGAATTGTCAAGAATTTCCCTGTTTTTTGGTTTTGCTTTTGAAATTCCTTTTTATAGTGGGTTTGAGCTGATTCTCGCTACCATGTTTATGCCACTCTAGACACACTTGATTCCCTTATGGAGTCATATCAATACATAGGTTTTAAGATTCTTACTAGTCAGATATATTCCTCTGCGGGAAATATGGGGTTTTGAGTCTCTTTCACTAAGGAAGGTGTCGGTCTTGTCAATTCCAAAGTTGGTTTTTGAAACGGTCCCTGTGCTTATATCAAACTCTGGTTTTATGCATCACCCCACCTCTCCTTCCCCTTTATGCAGGCATAAGAGTGTTTTCTAAATGTGAGACTCTGTTCTCTTTCCTAACTCAGTTCACGTGTAGCCATGTTTACAGGATCTTCCTAAGTGATATCTTATGATAAGTTTCTTTTTCTGTGTGACTTATTTCACTTAGAATCATCGTACCTGAATCCACTCACTTTGCTGCTACTGGTCTTATGACATTGATTTCATGGCTGAGGGATATTCCATCGTACGTAAGTACCACAATGTTTTGAACCATTTTTATATTTCCTGGGATATTTAAGGTGTACCCAAGTTGAGGTTCTTGTAGCCAGTGAAGCCCTAAATTTGGAGGTGGCTCTTTCCTATTGATTTTCAGTTTTCCCCAGGTATATTCCCTAGACTGGAAGTGGCCTTGGCTCTGTAGCTCTGTTGTTTACTTGTTTTAGGGAACACAATGCACTCCTCCAGTGAGGCAGTTGGCAATTTACATCCTGCCCATCAGCATAACAAGGCTCCCAGTTCTCCAGGGCCTGTCTTGCCTTTCTGGTTTTTACACATTTTGTGGATGTCCCTTTTGACCGGTGGGAAGTGATACTTCTTTGTAGTGCAGATTTGCATTGCCCGCTTGCTTGCTTGGCCAAAAAGGGCGTATGCGTTTTCTCCTGAATATATTCAGGAGAAAACGCATACGCCCTTTTTGGCCAAGTGCACCATTGTCCAAGTTGTGCCCCTCTTCCTGTGCTTTACAGGCGATTCCAACGTACCTCTTGAAATCTGTTTCCTGCTATTTTGCCTCACTTTCAAGTCCGCCTCGTTGACTTCCCTAAACAGATTTTTGGACGATAGTTGTCCTTTATCACTCTGCCAGTTTGTGAATTGCTGTGCCCCTGAGCTCCATTTCTCAACTCGTTTTTTGTGAGCTGAACTCAAGTCCAAAATTTTGGATCCTGTCCTATACGGGTTCCCGGTGGGTGGCTGAGACTTTGGTTAATTCTTCTTCCTGCCGGGAAATTAGAGTGACATGTGCCCGTCCAAATGCCTAACAGCTACTCTCTCATGGGTTCTCCCTCGTCCCTTCCATCCTCTGCCAAATTGGGAACCTGTGCAAACCAGGAGGTTAAAGGGCCTGTCTCTCCAAGTTGGGAGATTGATAGTAAGGCAGTTGGAAAGTCAAACTGGAGCACCAGGAGAGGGACTATTCGTTGAGTTTTAGAAACCTTTCGTATTCACAGTGTGTCCATTCTCTAGGTTTCCTGTACATGTTATAGCTGTAGTAATATTCCCTTGAACCTGGAGAGTTGGGACCCATGGAATGGGGGCCATGCATTATTGCTTGAAAGGGTCTGCATTTGCTCACCCAATCTCACCAATCCTCTCAGTCCCAAGTGTCCAGCCTTAGGCCACATCCAGCTGTCATTGTAGATAGGGTCTTTCCAGGTTTCCTCAGACACCCTGAAGGAATTGTAAAGAATTTCCCTGTTTTTTGGTTTTGCTTTTGAAATTCCTTTTTATAGTGGGTTTGAGCTGATTCTCGCTGCCATGTTTATGCCACTCTAGACACACTTGATTCCCTCATGGAGTCATATCAATACATAGGTTTTAAGATTCTTACTAGTCAGATATATTCCTCTGTGGGAAATATGGGGTTTTGAGTCTCTTTCACTAAGGAAGGTGTCGGTCTTGGCAATTCCAAAGTTGGTTTTTGAAACGGTCCCTGTGCTTATATCAAACTCTGGTTTTATGCATCACCCCACCTCTCCTTCCCCTTTACGCAGGCATAAGAGTGTTTTCTAAATGTGAGACTCTGTTCTCTTTCCTAACTCAGTTCACGTGTAGCCATGTTTACAGGATCTTCCTAAGTGATATCTTATGATAAGTTTCTTTTTCTGTGTGACTTATTTCACTTAGAATCATCGTACCTGAATCCACTCACTTTGCTGCTACTGGTCTTATGACATTGATTTCATGGCTGAGGGATATTCCATCGTACGTAAGTACCACAATGATTTGAACCATTTTTATATTTCCTGGGATATTTAAGGTGTACCCAAGTTGAGGTTCTTGTAGCCAGTGAAGCCCTAAATTTGGAGGTGGCTCTTTCTTATTGATTTTCAGTTTTCCCCAGGTATATTCCCTAGAGTGGAAGTGGCCTTGGCTCTGTAGCTCTGTTGTTTACTTATTTTAGGGAACACAATGCACTCCTCCAGTGAGGCAGTTGGCAATTTACATCCCGCCCATCAGCATAACAAGGCTCCCTGTTCTCCAGGGCCTGTCTTGCCTTTCTGGTTTTTACACATTTTGTGGATGTCCCTTTTGACCGGTGGGAAGTGATACTTCTTTGTAGTGCAGATTTGCATTGCCCGCTTGCTTGCTTGGCCAAAAAGGGCGTTTGCGTTTTCTCCTGAATATATTCAGGAGAAAACGCATACGCCCTATTTGGCCAAGTGCACCATTGTCCAAGTTGTGGCCCTCTTCCTGTGCTTTACAGGCGATTCCAACGTACCTCTTGAAATCTGTTTCCTGCTATTTTGCCTCACTTTCAAGTCCGCCTCGTTGACTTCCCTCAACAGATTTTTGGACGATAGTTGTCCTTTATCACTCTGCCAGTTTGTGAATTGCTGTGCCCCTGAGCTCCATTTCTCAACTCGTTTTTTGTGAGCTGAATGCAAGTCCAAAATTTTGGATCCTGTCCTATACTGGTTCCCGGTGGGTGGCTGAGACTTTGGTTAATTCTTCTTCCTGCCGGGAAATTAGAGTGACATGTGCCCGTCCAAATGCCTAACAGCTACTCTCTCATGGGTTCTCCCTCGTCCCTTCCATCCTCTGCCAAATTGGGAACCTGTGCAAACCAGGAGGTTAAAGGGCCTGTCTCTCCAAGTTGGGAGATTGATAGTAAGGCAGTTGGAAAGTCAAACTGGAGCACCAGGAGAGGGACTATTCGTTGAGTTTTAGAAACCTTTCGTATTCACAGTGTGTCCATTCTCTAGGTTTCCTGTACATGTTATAGCTGTAGTAATATTCCCTTGAACCTGGAGAGTTGGGACCCATGGAATGGGGGCCATGCATTATTGCTTGAAAGGGTCTGCATTTGCTCACCCAATCTCACCAATCCTCTCAGTCCCAAGTGTCCAGCCTTATGCCACATCCAGCTGTCATTGTAGATAAGGTCTTTCCAGGTTTCCTCAGACACCCTGAAAGAATTGTAAAGAATTTCCCT